>NC_139234.1:14387291-15052294 GCF_977018435.1 Lepisma saccharinum
CGTGTTCTCGATTGTCAAATCCACACGAGAGAGTGGGGCCACTGCAATGGAAGCGATAAATGTGACCTTGGTTACACGCGTCGTGTACAATTCGTGTAATTTATTCGCAATGCGATGATCGGTGCTGAGTTTTCTTTTATCTTGAAACAGGCATTCTTTGTAGTCTTTCATGGTAAATTTACTGGTACTAATTTTTCCCACCCCCTTCGCTTTCTTGATCTCTTTCTTATCTGCAATCTTGACGCAGTACATTTTGGCACGAAGCCCCGCAAATTCGCTGATGTAATTACCAGCTGCTTCATCTTTGAACTTTCCTATGGTCATTTTATTTTCCGTCGAATGCAAGTGATGGCCTGATGGTAAGTTGCTAAAATCAAAAAGATGCTTCATCTTAGTCAGATCATGTTCGAGGCTTGGTGTGTTTTGGATTAGAAAAATGAAGCTATCCGTGTCAATGTAACATATTTGGATGTTATCTCCATAAAAAGGTTGAAACTGATCGTAGTACGATTGGTACATGTGCAATTTTGATAGTTCAAGGACTGTGGCACCTATGGCAATCGGCTTGTTGAGCATCACTTGCTTCTTGTTCTTCTCGACGAATACCAGATTCTCGTCGAAAATGGTGAAGTTCTTGAAGTAGGGGGACGCGACAATTTTCTCAAATTTCTTTTCGTCCGTGAGCAACGTTGCGTCGATGTAATTACGCACGTTCTCCATCGTCTTGCCGTAGATGGCGTTATTGAACAGTTTGTACAGATCCTTGTCTGCAGGCGATGTCGATTGCGCTCTGCGTTGCGTGTTCTCGGTTATGTACGGTTCCAGCCACCTGCTCTGCCTAAATTTCAATCCTCTGTGTACTTTCTTCAACTGCAAGCCGTGACTCACGTAAAATTGGAGGAGTCGGTAGTGCAGAACATAATTCGACTTGTTCTCCATGCTCAGTATGAGTTTTGGCTCCGATGATCCTCCAGGTGGCTTCTCTTTGGTGGGGGCCAGGGCCAATCCGTGATGTTTCTCGTGCAGCGTTTCGGGATAATCGAGATCCACTTCCAAGAAACAGCCCCATTCGCTATCTTCGCTCCAGTTGAGAAAATCATCCTCGCAGGAGAGTTCCTCTTCGGTCATCCACGCATAGTCGCCGATGGGAAGACACTGGGACATGGAGTGGCCATACAGGTTGTTGACATCCCAGTAGACGATGTAGGTGTTGGGCTTCGATGTATCGTAACCAGGCGTATGAGGATTATTTGCCTGAGCATGGCGTCGGGGACATTGGACGATGCCACCGCGTATCGCACTCTCCATGAAGGCATACTGTTCCTTCTCTGCGATGAGACCCAGTTCCACGTTGGTGTATTTCATCATCGATTCCCAAGTCAATCCCGGCGTCGTGAAGAAATACGCAGGATCCAACTTGTAGATCGAGATGCATCTCTTGCGAAACGACTCGAAAATGTCCATGAGGAGAGTCACGTCCAATTTCAAATACAGGTCGTGATAATCACGAAAAGTTTGGCAATTGAAGGCCGTCCACACACTACGAGCGTGTTCGTAGTCCTCTTCGGAACAGACGTCCTCCGTGAGATGAGAATAAAATGCCTCCCGGGGTGGAAGTTCCGTCTCGTCAAATTTGTTGAAATCGTTGACGTACTCGTAGGGGTAGACGCCCTTGCGACGCAACAGATTCAAATTCTCATCTCTCCCCGAAGAACACTTTTGCTTGGTGGCCACAAGATCTTCGTCGCCAAGTTGAGCTGCAAGGGAGGCCAGGCTGGAGGACAGGAAATTATAAGAATCCAGGATTCTAACTTCCACACTTCCTCCTTCTTCGAGAGGGATCCACACTCTCACGGCGATGTACTTCTCGCTCGTTCTCGGAATGATCCTGATTCGAGAAGTTATGTTGTAGAGCTCTTTGACGAAGAGATGCGTATCGTACTTCTCCGTGTAGTGCAGAAACACGGCAACGAAATGCGACTCCTTAATCCTAAGATTGCACGAATTACAGATCGTGCTCAGGAATAATCCATTCTGGTGGTCATGGTGTACGACCTTGTGATTTTCGGGGGTGAAAGCCTGGTCACACTCCGCGCATCTTGTCGCCGTGTCATGTCTCCGCTGTTGTTCCGTCGTGAGAGCAGGTGGAGAAACGTAAGAACCTTTCAGGCTGGGTGCAAGTTCTCTCGCACATTCCGCTATCTTTTTAACAAAATGTTTTGTCGCATCAGGTCCGCAATACAAGATGACATCATTCAATTTTTCTCCGTAGATGGAGAAACTGCAAGGCTCGTGGTGAAAAATTTGGATCGTGCTTGAGGTAGAGGGATCAGGGTCGCAAGACGTCATGGGAACTTGGAAGCTTTCAAAGTCGGCATAAAGGACAGCGGGATGGTGGAGAAGAGCCTGGTGTTTCTGAAATTTCATCTTGGTTCCGGGTTCCGGCATGACATTTTCGGGTTCTGCATTCACGGAGCCAAAACACTTGTGCTGTTCTTTCGTCTTCTTTCCCACGCGAAAAACTCTCAAGCATCGATCGCAAATGTCGATCTTATCGCGATTCTTGCTCATCTGTCTTCCGAGTAATCGAGAAAAATTCCGTATCAAACTGTAACGGCCATCTACAAGCAAGAGTCGAATTACATTTTTCTGGCTTCTCGCAGGTCTTAACACACGAATGTTGTCGCAATCGTCAACCCCAAACACGGAAATATCGAGATCTTCTCCTTTTTCCTCTCTATAGTTTTTTTCAAATTGATTGATCTCATTCAGGGGCACAGGATAGGAAATTCCTCGCATGACATTCTTGTATCCCCCCTCATATCCTCTGTAATTGGACAGGCGTTCGGGGTTAACATTATTAGCTGGGTGTAATGCGGCGATGACAGACCATAGGAAACTCTTCTGATCATTACTTTGTATGTTTAACACTGCATTTTGCTTTTTTTTTTTTTTTTTTTTTTTTTGAGCGCTGCGTAACGGTTTGAAATTGCAGACTCGAAGCTGTAACATGTGGCTGCGACCGCAAAGACTCCATCCACTTCCACGACCTTCAAACTCTTCTTGTTTTTGTTCCAAGTGCTCGAATAGCCGTGTCACAATTTCCTCCAGATCGTCGTGATTGCTCTCATGTAAGCCTTCGCACCCTACGTAAAAGCTGAAAGTGCTTGACTCGGACGAGACAACTTTCTCATACAGCAGGGTCAAGACGAGATGAATTTTAATTGCAACATTAACGAGGCAATCCCGTAATTGATCGACTATCAGAGATTTCACATTGTCGAGGAAGGTGCTCGAGTCACATTTTTCGTCACCTCCAGATTTATACGTCATGATGCGTGCACTTTTATTCAAAGCACCGCCGCATTCATCCCCATCAGTGCGAGATTTCTTTGCCGGAGGGACTACCACATCATGTTCCGGTAGACGACATTTTTTCAAATGCCTAGCAATATTAGGTTTAGAAATTAATTTTCCACAGTTGCGACATGCCACTTTCCCGCAAAGACCGGAGGGACCTGGTTGCGGTTCCATTTTTCCTCCGTTATTTATATATACAGATAATTTTTTTTTGGGGGGGGGGTTGTGGTGGTGGTGGTGGTAGGGGGAAAGCACACTGAAACAGAAGGAAAAAAAAGTTGAAAAAATGCTAGACATTTTTTTTTTCCTTCCACATATATATATTATTGGCGAGCCCAACTTAAGAGTTCAGTATGGGGCTTATGGCAACAGCGTTGCCGCATGGTGTGCAGTAGAAGAAAGCTCCAGCGCACATCGAGCGTCTGCTGTGGTACACGCAACAACAAAAGTTAGTGGTCAACGGGGCTGTTCACTGCCAAACTTTTCCTCTAGAGGCGCCACCCCTGTTTGTCCCTAAATAATTTCGTTCGTCATCTGGTTGCCCTAAGCTTTACATTGGAGTGGGATAGGATGGCTATTCAAACGTTATTTTCAACGAAGGTAAGAACTTCTTGTGTAAATCGATAACAAAAATTGTTTAGCAAAGCTTTAGGATTATGTAGCAAGTCATAAATTTCTGAAAATTACGTTGTCCTGAACCTAAGAATTAATATATTAAAGCGCAACGACAGGGTAGCTCAGACGGGCTAAATATAGTATATTTATGCACAAAGAGCACTAAACTAGACGTTATTTTGGTCGTCCCTAGCTGCCATGGGTCTATAATTTTAAAAAAATACATTTCTGCACTATGGTTTTATGTTTCCTCTTGTTGCAACTTGCGAGTATGTGCAATTCAACGGCGGGAGTAGGAATCGGGGAAACTACCCAAATTACAAAGAGAAAATGTATTAAGTGGATAAGCGCATAATATTTATTATTATACACTATGCCCTATTCTATAACTTAATATTAACATATGTTTTCTTTGTATGAAGCAGACATTTCCCCCTTGTATTTTGTTTTTTTTAAGATTATAATTTCTGTAAATAAGAAAATCCTAGAGGTTGCGAGATATGAAACAGAATGTAACATATTTCTTGTAATAACTATTCTTCTCAATAAATGTGTATGTATAAAATAGAGAACCATATTTACTACCCATGAGGAAAAGTATGATATCACAATAAAAAATAAGTCGGGTATTAATAACAACTAGCTATAAAAAAAGTGGAGTCGCGTGGAATTATTATGTATTATTCTTTACCAGATTCACAAGAATAAAGCACTTAAATTGTGAAAATTCAAAGTGACGTAAACAAGTGCTGTGCAAATTTAATGCTATTTTTAGATCCGATATCTTTTCTGTTATTGACGATCGTCTTATTAAAATTCTTAGTTTCACAACACTGATGTTCCGATATAATTTCCGATGTTAAGATGAAATTAAACTTGCAATTTAATGTAATAGCAGCACGTTCAGCATCAAATTCCTCTTATATTTAAATATGGGAGAACAATTACCCATCAAAAGCATGGGGTCACAACATGGGGTGCTGGCACCTACAATAGTTTGCTTTGACTGGAACATACAAGAATGCATGACTTGGTGGGAAGCTGTTCATTCTTGCAGCTGTTGGTCCACAATAATGACGGTCCGTGGAGGAAGATTTGAAAATAACTGTTTCCGAATATACTTTTTATACGTCTTGCTCTCTATTTTATCACAGTGTTTTTCTTTCCTTTATGCACATAAAGGCAAATCGGGACTGGACCTACAGTTTAAAGTGGGATCCGAACCACTATGTGTCTCCAAAGGGTATCAAACCCGGGACCTCTTGATTACGAGGCGACAACGTTACCACTGCGCCATCGGGGAGGCCTCTTTCACATTTTTTTCGGTGCACTGTCTCATTTGAAACGGAACAGTGTTCATTATAATACCGGCATACACCAAAGGACACAAAAGTAAAAGCCCATAACGGCCCATACTGAACTCTTAACTTGGGCTCCTCTATAGACGCGAACAGTATGTGTGTGTGTGTGTGTGTGTGTGTGTGTGTGTGTGTGTGTGTGTGTGTGTGTGTGTGTGTGTGTGTGTGTGTGTGGGTGTGTGTGTGTGTGTGTGCACTGTTGTAGGAGGTAAAAAATATGCGACATGTAAGTGTGTGTGTCAATTTTTTATGACTCCTCTTGAATATGTGTGTGTCAGACGCAAAACAAAATATAAATATATCATGAAAAAAATAAAAACTTACCTTTCAAGAGAGATAGAGAGACTTCAAAAAACTTGTAGCTCACTAAAAAAAACTTCCACGATGATATGTATGTATGTATACTCCCAGACAAACAAATTAAAAAATACTGAACTGCCACGATTGACGTTCACCTTTTAAGAGAGATAGAGAGACTTCAAAATAAAACTTGTAGCTCACTAAAAAACTTCCACGATGATATGTATGTATGTATACTGCCAGACAAACAAATTAAAGAATACTGAACTGCCACGATTGACGTTCACTATGATAATGATGTACAAAAGAAGAAACTGCTACGTTATATAGGAATCCCCACCCCACACGACCACCTCTCCTTTGGTGAAAACACAATAAGCGCTATAGTCAATGTCCTAGCAATAACCCCCCGTTTGTGGTACAAACAAACAATGCTATACTTTTTTCAACAAAAAACTTTTCAATGCGGACAATATCCTGTGGGGGACAAATAGCAAATAAACGGGCGTTGACAGTTCCACCCATACTTTCGTCGTCCCAAGGCCGACGTATACAATTTGTTTTGTTTATATTTCAATACACATGATGCTTAGGTTACAGCAGGTTGTTAACATCAGCTCTGACAATTGTTGAGAAATAGTGACGTCAGTAGGGCAGGAAGTATAACTTCCCTCCTCCCAAGGCCTACGTATTGTTGAATTTGTGTCATTGTATCAACGTTGATAGCACACGCAGAGAGAGAGAAAACAAAATTGTCATTTTTCTAGATATCCACAGGCAAAAGCATAATATTTTCAAATACGATATGACAGTCGCTTTTTTAGAACCTTTTTGGGTTGGGCACCACGCACCCTGGCGGGGTTAGGGGCCAGGCATCCTAAAAACAACAATTATTATTTTGTTTTGCTTGCATCACAATACGAAAATAATAAGAAGCACCAGCGCGCGCGCGTATGTGTGGCACATCGTTCCCGAGAGAGGTTTACAAAGGTCACGATATACAAACATTGGTGTCCCCGAGACTTGGAAGATTACGATAAGGTGCATTCATACTTCAAGAATAAGAAAGTGCATTTACTCATCACGCTGTGTCAGCACAACAAATAAATGCGCGGAACATGATCTACCCATGATAGATAAATAGGCGCGCGCGTATGTGTGGCACATCGTTCCCGAGAGAGGTTTACAAAGGTCACGATATATAAACATTGGTGTCCCCGAGACTTGGAAGATTACGATAAGGTGCATTCATACTTCAAGAATGAGAGGATGAGAGGATGAGAGGATGAGAGCTCATCTTTCACTCATCACTGCTTTTCTGCGCCGTGAAACATCGAAAGGCTATGGCAAAAGTACCAGTAGGTTGGCAAGGTTGCTTTATGCTTTGTAAGGCAAGCCTCAAGCAAGATTGGCAGCTCCTTGCTTTAGGTTAGGTTAGACCGAGAAACAGATCTCCACTTGATGTTGGTTAACCCGGCCACCTACAGTGGCAGTGTGTGTGGGCGTGGCCAAGAAGTGGGCGTGGCCAAGAAGTGGGCGTGGCCAAGAAGTGGGCGTGGCCAAGAAGTGGGCGTGGCCAAGAAGTGGCCGTAAAAGGCTACGACGAGCCCCAAAAAATGAGAGGATGAGAGGATGAGAGGATGAGAGGATGAGAGCTCATCTTTCACTCATCACTGCTTTTCTGCGCCGTGAAACATCGTCAGCGTAATAAATGAGGCGCGAAACGGGGAGAGAAAGTGAGTTTTTGAGGTTTTTTGTGGTCGTTTGGTCAAGAAATCAGAATTGCAGTGGGAGTCACATTTTTGATACTACTTGTATATATATATATATTAACTGAAGAAAACTGTCATTTACTGCAGGAAATTTAAAAACTCCCCGTACCTTTTTATACCGTATCACCTCTTATATTGTAGAAATTGACGTGTAAACCAGAGTGTTCTAAACGTATTATCTTAAAATTTGCGAAGAAAATATTATGATGAAAATAATTGTAATTCCAGAAAAGGCATTCCTATAATATTAAGTTCTTGCCAGTCAGAACCAACCTATGTATTCGCAATGAACAAGGCTGTTCACGTGTTCAGCCATTGACTGTTACAAGTTTTGCTTTGTCACCCTAATGGTAAAACCCTCTACCGAGTGGCTGAATTATAGTAAAAACTGCTATACTGGTAGGGCATAATTTATCTCCAAGAAATGGAGCACAGATTTTTGCACTGGAAGTTGTAAGATACTTGTTTTACACAGTAACAAGTGGCTTTGCTGTCGCTTCGCGGCTCATGCTAAGTTGACGGGACGAGCAGAAGCCCTGCCTGCACGAATTTCTAAGTGATGACGTCAGAGGACCTCGTGTCTGTGGAGAGGATGTTTTCAAATTCGTGACGTAGGAGGTGAATTTCAGAAATGTTTGAAGGCGTGTTTCTTGAGAACCAAAACAAATATCGCCGAGATATACTGCACATCTCATGTTTGTGTCATTATCTGTAAAATGAATAGATATAAAACGTTTTTCATCTCTAAGTGGAAATGTCCATTCAACGGCGGGTAGGAATCGAAGAAACTCGCAAAATTATAATGAAAAATGTATTAAGTGCGTAAACGCATGATATACAGGGTGTCTCGTAAGTTCGTTTAAACGCTTGGGAGGTGACTGTACGAGTGAAAATAAGGTGGAAAGTTCATGTAACGAAATTCCGGAAACGGCTTTGTTGCCGAGTTATTGACGTTTGAAAACGTGGGAAAATGATTTTCCGAAGTGAATAATGGCAAAACGGGTGGAGAGAAGTCGTCGGTGTTGGGCGGTCCACTAAGAAATTGGGTACGCTCTTGTCAAAAAATCACGCGGCAATGTTGTGCAATGTCGGCGCAAGGGATTCCCCAAAGGACGCGAACGAAGATGTTGATTGGAGTGGAGTGGGTGTGCGTTCTGCGTGAGCTGGTATCGACGAAAATTGGCATGTGTTGAATGGCACCAAAAAACAAAGAAAATTTCCTGAGCGAAGGACACCATGACGTAAAAACGAAAAAAATGAACTGCCATAGTTTGCATACCCTGAAGGGCAGATGGGTGTCCCGCTAGGGGCGCCAACAGTGTAGGTCTCCTCATGAAGGAGTGCACGTGTCTGTGCCATTCGTGCTTCATTTGCTGTGCCAGTAGCAGGTTGTTAAACATTCACGGTTGAATGGAAAGACGTGAGGTTCTTGGACAGTAGTGTTGGGCAAACATTTGACCTAGCAGTGTTACGTGTTAATTCTTAGCCACAGCCCATCGTGTTCTGTGAAGTGTACTAGTGTTAAGGCGATCTCCTACCCCGGCGAAGGTCTGAGCATTTTCTATGTAAGCTTATGGGATGTTTTCGGTATTTTGGTCACGATTATCTCGAGAACCAGTCGACAAAAATTTTCCAAATTTTGATTGAACACTGAGAAAGGATGTTTCTAGAGACCCACTGATTAATATTTTCATTTTTTGCATCAACGTCCCGAAAATTAATTAATTCATTTTACTCTATTTTCACTTTTCTTGACACAGCAACCCTGCAGAGCCCAGTCGCCTGGCTCTTCACGGACCCTCGTTCACGACTAATGAGCCGGGAGGAGAAGGGAGGGAGGCCCGAGGATAACTCACCAGATGTTTTCGAGCTGTAGAAATCTGCTTCAGGTATAAATATCCGGGGAGGAAAGCTCTCGGAAGATTTAACTGAGTATTTTTGAAATTATAGGGCTAACTTGAAAATGGACAAAAGAAAGTGTTCAGGAATGCGAATAGAATCAGCACAGATATATATTCACTTAGTCTGGAGTATGAAATTTCTCGAAGTACCGGGATGGCGAAAGTATGCTGTAAAGCATTGCTGTTCTCAAGGAGGGGTTGAGGGCAGCATATTCCCCAGTATCTCAGATGTCAAGAAGAGAAATAAATTACACAATGTCCATTTCAAGAATATTTCGGCAAAAATAAAGCGCAGGTTAAGTAGTTCATGAATATCTGGATAATGAACTTCTAACAATTGTATAGATCAGTCTCCCACCCCATCCATGACCAATAGCGCGCCCCCCTTAGATCATGCTATAATTCCCATAAAGTATTTTATTGCGACACTCTCCTATTACTGAAAGTCATTTTTTAAGATTTACTGAATAATTTACTTGATCTGCCCCTTCTCCAAATTATTCCTTTTCTTCATCTTGGAACCAATTATAGTGAGTTGAATTAATTACAAATCAAGTATGTTCCTCTCCGCCTCATCGCACACATTGCACAACGATGTCCTTTTTATACATATATTTTAGAAAAATATATTGAATTCTATGATAGTGAAAGGAAAAATATTCCTCACCAAGAATTTAGATGGGGCGGTCTGCGTCATTATCCCCTCACGCGCGAAGCGCCTAATAATCCGGGAGGAGGGGGAGACCCAAGAGAATAAAACCCAGATGCACTCGACCTGTATGCAACCGGTTTCGGGTATATGTAACAGAGGAAAGACCCCTCAAGATCAATCTTGGTATTTCTTTTTCTAAATTGTGGACGGGAAGTTTCGGAGCAAACGTTTGATGAATAGAAACAGAATAATCGCAGATAGTGTATATTCGTTTAGTGTGGAATATGAAATTACTGTGCTGCAAACAGTGCTTCCGGCAAGGAGGGGCTGCGGGCGGCGGCATATTCCCAAGAATACAGATCAATTGCGCTAAATCAATTTCAATTTCAAAAATATTTCAACAACGACCAATATATTGTTTTGTTCCGTGGTGGAGGATTCTCCCCGATGGCACATTGTTAGCTTCATCGCCTTGTAATCAAGGCGTCCCTGGTTTAATAACCGGTGGAGACACATAGTAGTTCGGATCCCACTTTGAGGCTGTGTCCGAAAGCTGCAAGACCATACTTGAAGCGAGCATACTTCGAGAGCATACTCGCAGTGCGGTCTTGAAGCCTGGAAGCGGAAAGCTTTCGAACTGCACTTCGACTGCAGCGCCAACACAAGTGAGGAATGCAACAAAAGTTGCTTCGAAACTAAAATTATCAAACATCGACTGTATGTGCCACTCTTGTTTTCCGTTAACAACACACACATGACTCGGCGTGCAGTTTATATAACACAGCACGTTATTAATTATAGAAATATGAAAGAAATTTGCTCTTTCAAATTAATTTTCACACATTCCGCAACATGGTTTACGATCGCGGGAAAAGAAATTGTTTTCTCACTTTTAAACACCTTCTCACTATAGAAGAAAGAAACCACGCATATATGAATAAAACCAATAAATAAAATTACATAGTATTTTAAAAACTTGTTTACTTACATTTCCACACAATGGAAGAACTACAACTACCAGCTGATTGACTTCAGACGTCCATTTTTTTAACAAATGAAAAGCAAGCACATATCGCAAGTGTGCACCGCTCGTGTGCTGCGTCCTCTGGTCTTGTACACTCGTTTGCTTGGCGCTTTCGAACTGCACTAGGTGACGTCACTTCTGTCAAGACTGTACTTCAAGTATGTACTTTGTACCTTTTGGACACAGCCTAAGCTGTAGGCCCAGTCCCGATTAGCTTTACTATGCATAAAATGCAATTAAATCAATGTTTCATGGTCGCAAGAGTGTAAAACATCTGAGTCACATAAAATATAACGTTTAGCTTGAATTAACAGTGTTACCTTCTCAAAGCATTTAAATAGAAATGGCATATGCATGGTTTCGTTATCCAACTTTAGGCCAAAACCTAAATAGTTTTACTAAATTAAAAAAAGTTACTCTCAAAAGAGGAACACTGAAAAATTTGTTTAAAAGCAGATTTTCATGCCCCAAATATCGTACTAACAATAATATTACATACGCGTGTATGCATAATCACACAATAGCAGTAAAGTGGAAAATAAAATAAGAAAATTGTATTTATTTTAACTCCACATACATACATGCACCTCCATAAGTGTGTTATGTATTATGTATCTGCATGTCTGTGTTAACTTACATTTCTGTTATTGGCCTGCAACCGTGGCGGAGTGGTTGGCACTAGGGATGACCAGATCCGGATCCGGTTGGTTCCGGATCCTAAAATTTTTCGGATCCGGATCCGGTACTTTCGGATCCGGATCCAGAACTTTCGGATCCGGATCCAAAACTTTCGGATCCGGTTTCGGAACTTTCGGATCCGGATCCGTTTTGCCATCCCACATGCGCTTCTTTGGAAAGTAAGAATGTGCTTATAACATGTTGTTATAAGCACATTCTTTGCTCGTTTTGCAATATTTATATACATGTCTGCATATGTCCATAAACATAAGCGGGCATTACAAGCCGCAAATGTCGGCATCTCCGCCAGCGCCGCCCGCCACGCTTCTCCCGATCTCTCGGCTGAAGATCGAAATGGACGCACTGTGTATATATAATATACATACATACACATATATATATAGTGTGTGTACGCGCGTGCGCGATTTGTAATTAATTAATACACTTACAAGGGAGGTCTAAGTCTCCCCCTCCGATTTCCATGAAACTTGGCAGGTGTATAGAGCCCCCCCTTCAAATGTCAAGATGAGGAGAAATTAAAGTGGGGATCTGACCCCGAAACCACGTAAATATGGCATACGAAGAAACAGGGGGCATAGGGCCTCTCTATACACCTGTCAAATTCCATGGAAATCGGAGGGGGACACAGGGGTCAGATGATCCACACGTCAATTTGTACTCATCTTGATATTTGAGGCTGGTTTTGCCCCCTAAAACAGTTTTTTTTAGCCGAAACAAAAAAAAACACGTATTTCTTCCTTTGGGCCCCTCTATACACCTAACACGTTTCATGGAAATCGGAAAGGGGGCAGATCCCCACTTCAATTTGTCCTCATCTTGACATTTCTGGGGAGGTTGCCCCCTAGAACAGATTTTTAGCCCAAAAAAAAAAAAACACGTATTTCTTCATTTGGGTCCGTTTATACACACACCTGCCAAGTTTCATGGAAATCGGAGGGGGACACAGGGGTCAAATCCGCACTTCAATTTGTCCTCATCTTGACATTGAGTGAGTTTTGCCCTGTAAAACCGTTTTTTAGCTGAAACAAAAAAAGCACGTATTTCTTCCATGGGCCCCACTATACACCTGCCAAGTTTCATGGAAATCGGAGGGGGGCACATAGGTCAAATGCACACTTAAATTTGTCCTCATATTGACATTTGAGGGGGGAGGGTTGCTCCCTAAAACAGTTTTTTAGCCGAAACAAAAAAAAACACGTATTTCTTCATTTGGGCCCGTTTATACACACACCTGCCAAGTATCATGGAAATCGGAGAGGGACACAGGGGTCAGATCCTCACTTCAATTTGTCCTCATCTTGACATTTGAGGGGGTTTTGCCCCCTAAAACAGTTTTTTAGCTGAAACAAAAAAACGTATTTCTTCCATTGGGCCCCACTATAGACCTGCCAAGTTTCATGGAAATCGGAGGGACACAGGGGTCAGATCCTCACTTCAATTTGTCCTAATCTTGACATTTGAGGAGGTTTTGCCCCCTAAAACCGTTTTTTAGCTGAAACAAAAAAAACACGTATTTCTTCCTTTGGGCCCCACTATACGTCTGCCAAGTTTCATGGAAATCGGAGGGGGACACTTAGATAACCTCCCTTGCTAGTCTTACACTTTGTAATTATATAACACTGCATATATTATAATGTTTTATTTTAATTTGTAAAGCTGTAAGTGTAGAACAATTGCATAATTTTTGTATAACATTTCTATTTTGTTATATGTGTTAAAGGTTTCATTCTGGAATGGAATGTCTCACATTTATGCGTGTTTCCATTTCCAATACATTCGAATGAATACATATTCGTTTCATTGGCATTTACAAAATCACCTCTGACATTTTATGTTAAACAAGTAAGATTATTTTTGTGCATGTGTGTGTCAGCCGATGCGTAGCAAAGTGTTTTAGGAACAACACTTGAAAAAAATTCTTGTAGGACTAACTAATGAAAAATTTCTGTGTAATCGAAGATCATAATACCGTTTAAGGTGTGGTAATATTATAATGGGATTGAGATACGAAACTCTCGGATCCGGATCCAAAAAATCCGGAATTTTCGGATCTGGATCCAGATCCGTAACTCTCGGATCCGGAACTTTCGGATCCGGATCCAGATCCGAAACTTTCAGATCCGGAACTCTCGGATCCGGATCCAGATCCGGAATTTTCGGATCCGGATCCGAATGGATCCGGATTTTTCGGATCCGGATCCGTTTGGCCATCCGTAGTTGGCACAGCGCTCCTCGACGCCATGGGTCCTGGGTTCGAATCCCGGCCTGAGCATGGATGTTCTTTGTGATTGTGCCTTCATCAATTTCACAATATCATCACTCATCCTCATTTTCGCGATTAGCCAAAACTGGATTAAAAGCGACGCGAAATAACAAGAAATCAAAATGATCCGTAAATATGTTTCATGCTTCAGGACATACTGGTAACCTTCATTTTTCACCCCCTGGAAGTTTTTTTGTCCTAGTCCATGTCTATGCAAGAATACGTTTATCTACGAATACGACAATTCTATTTATTACGTAAGGCATTATACAATATACCCCGAGGAAATATCATTATTTACGAGATTTTCTTCTCTCAGAAGATGTAAAATTGGGTTTTCATGTTGTTGTTTTTCCGTGAAGCACTGTTCTTCCGTCGAGTAGCTAATCTGGAGTACGTACATTTAAATCTTCTTACACATCTCACTATGTCCGAACAAACTGTCGTACAACATGATTTTTACTCGCCAAAAGTCGTAGCATTTGTTTTTATTGCGCTTTCTGTCCTGCCAAGACAAGCAGAATGTCCTCTTGGAAAGATCGACATCTATAGATCGACCACAAGGAAAAAAACCTTGGGACAAAAAGTCCCCGCGCAGTTTTCCCTTCTTCCCTCCACCTCGGGCCATAAGGAAGCATGGTCCACTCTCCCCCTCCCCTCCTCGCGGGGGTACGGTGCACAGGACTCGCGGGTCTGCGCAGGTTGTTTTGCTCGTGGTTCCACTATACCATTTATTCCCGGCCGGTCATTCACGCCAAAAATAGTTTAGGCCTAGAGGCCATACCAGATGCGCTGTCCTGTTGAGCGATCATATTTCACGGCATGGTCCACTGCGTTCTTTCACCTCGTGTCAGTTCAAATGTGTGTGATCTTCCTTTGAGACAAGTGTTTCGGAAAGCAGTGTCTGTCGAAGATTTGTAAAATGCCCTTAGGGCATAAAAAGAAAATAAAAAGGATCTGACTGCCATGCGAAAGACCCGGGTTTGATTTCCGGGTAGGTGATCTAAGGTTGGAGTTTTTCCGGCCTTGTACCCGTATAAAGCGGCTCTGGGGCAGCCCCAGCCTCAAATCAATGGGTACCTGGGGGGGGGGGGCTAAAAGCTGCAGTAGTATGGGGCTGATCACCACCTCCAAAATGGTCCAGTTCGAGAATGTGTGGGGCCCTATCCCCACATCCTCTAAATGTGCCTTCACGCCACAGTGGTACGCACAGGTAACTTTATCTTTTTATAGTGTTTGCAATGGAATTGAAATATTAAAATATTATACTGGCATAAATAGGCTACTTGTATTTTGTGCATGAAATGTTTCATTGCATTAGTGATAAGAGCTTTCGAAATGATTGATTTAATAGTTAATTGGTTCTAATGTAGCCATTATGTAAAATTCATACATCCACAACCCGAAATCCGGACAGTCGGGCCGACCTGCGTGCGAAGTGATTAGCATAGCGTGCTAAAACGCCGGGTGTGCAACAATGTACTGGTTAGCCCCACGTTATGGGCTCCACTTGCAACAATGTAGGGTTCGCTGCCTACCAAATATCTTTCTGTTATTAACATATAAATGCCACGACTACGCTCAGTTCCTGCGGGGCATGAGACCCCGCATCCCAAAGTTCGGGTAAGGGTCTGTTTCAAGATAATAATATAATCAAAAGTTAAATTTACACTTACATAACCAAGATTTCAAATTATATTAGCCCTTTCTCATGCTTGAACTCCACCGCAATCGCACCCGCATCCCACTGACCAGTGAGGATACGCATACGATTCGCGATTGAAATCAGCATAATCAATTCTGGCGTCCTTTGGATTGATAAGGCCTCCGCCTCACTGACCAGTAACGGCGGGACACCTCCCCAACCAAAAGGAAGTCAGTTAATTTATACTTATTAGGCAAACTTACTACAAAGAAATACCAAATAACGATTATAAATTTATTTACTAATCCATATATACGTTAGGATAAAAGAAAGTATACAATCTTCAGATCGAGAGAAAATAACAATGCCAAAATTTAATTTCTGTTCAAATAACTTCCGAAAAACATAGACTGAAACTTGCTTTCTCATAAAATACAATCCAGAGAGCTCTCTCTTATATAGATATATATATATCGTCCATATCCCAGCTTAACTTGGTTCCAATAAACAGGTGACAAATTAACAGTAATGATCGACAATTTCCATTAACCAAAACCAAAAGAAAATTACATAAACTTCTTTCCGTAAATATCTATTTGTGCTTCTGTCATATTTTCACTTCAGTATTATGTTCTTTAGAACTCTCGAGGTATACTACCCTCTTCGGGGCCAACCTCCAATAACATTCATAACTAAAGATAAGGGGAGCCTGTCTCTACCCAATTACCAAAGCCATCTCTCGGCCACAAACTACAAATGTTCGCTTGGAATTCCATAACATAACAGGGGACACTGTCTACCCTCTTTGGCTACTTACATTGCAAAAGCAAAACAATAGACTTTTACATAAAACGAATTTCTATAAAAACATTTACTCGACCGGTCACCTATTATAACTGTTTCAAAATTATATCTTATATAAAACCAAAATAATTCTCGGCCAAGACACCTATACGTTTCGGATCGTAGCCAAGATGTCTCACCAGGTGGTGAAAATCATATCCGCTTCCGTTGTGAAAGAATATGGGGATGAATTTAGGTTTCTGGATTTTAAGATTGCACGTGTTGCAAATTCCACCTATGTAGTTTCCGCTGAAATGATCGTGGTGGAATATTTTCTTGTTCTCATCAGTTTATATCTTATATAAAACCAAAATAAGAGAAACCAATAAACGTTCCGGATACTCAGAATTTAAAAACGGACGTGAAACTATATAAGCTATCAGATTTAGAAGGCACCCTCTGACCAGAGGTATGCTCTCGGATTTAAGTATCAAAGAAACAAATTTATTTAAATGAACCTCCTGACCAGGAGAATTCAAAATGATTTAAGAATTAAAACAATTAACTCGACAAGAAGGATGTATAACTTGAATTTATACCGGAGTCACACTGACCAGTGCCAACTTCGATAGAATTTATGAAACAAAATTTTAAATTATTAAGATTAATTATGTATAAATCAAATTATTTACAAGCCTGCCAAAATCCCCTTTGGGCCGAAACTGCGTTACAATTTTTTTAAACAAAGATAAAATGTACATTAAAAAGATTAAAACTCCAAAAGAATTTATACGAGGGCTATTAAATATTAAAAAGATTTGCCAAAAATTTTTCAATCGTTACAGGTGTCCTGGGTTCGAATCCCGGCCACGGCGTAGAAGTTTTTTTTGTGAGTTGCCGTTCAACAATTTCATCTAATACGCATTCTTCATTATTGTTGCAATTATCCAAGTATCAGAAAGCGACGAATAATAACAAAATTAATCAGTCAATCAACGGACACTCGGATCTAGGATCAGATCCAGGTACCCGGTTCCGGTTAATCCGAACTTTATATTGTTTGCCATCTCTAGTATATACGTATGTAATCATGTATTATTTATACGCGGATCTTCCCGATGCCGTAGTGGTTACGTCGTCGTCTTGTAATCAAGGAATCCTGAGGTCGATACCCGGTGCAGGCACATTGTGGTTCGGACTCCACTTTAAACTGTAGGTCCAGCCCTGGCTAGCCTTTCTGTGCATAAAACAAATTTAAAAACAAACTCTGCATTTATTTATGCATATATAGTATGGTCCGTTATCTACATTTATAATGGAAGAATAGTGTGTTTTACAATCATAAAAATAATGTAGTAACCAGCCCTGTTACGGAAACGCCACTGCTTTAGAAACATATTTGTCTCTCAGACTCAAACTCTCGGACCAAATTCCAACTTCATATTTTTCTTGGTTCGGAACACACTTCACCAATTTCATGCCACCACTTCCAGTCCATAATTTAAAAGCTACCCAGTTAAAAGCCAAAAGACATGTTGCTTTCTTTTCATCTTCTAAACCTGTTGTGTGTTGGGGCGAAACCACCCGCCGTGTTCCAAACCCTCTTTCTACAAGGTCATTAGGCGACCGCGAGCAGCTGCAGTGAACCTGCCGGCCGGCAACAGGGTTGCCCTGTCAAGAAAAGTGAAAAAAGTCTGATATTTCACAAATAAAATGAATTAATTAATTATGGGGACGTTGATGCAGAAAATGAAAATATCGATCAGTGGTTCTCTAGAAACATCCTTTCTCAGCGTTCAGTTAAAATTTGAAAATTATCTGTCTACTGGTTCTCGAGATAATCGTGACTAAAGTTACGCCCATAAGCTTACATGGAAAATTGCTCAAACCTTCGCCGGGGTAGGAGATCGCCTTAACGGCCATAAACACTTGTAGCACTGTGTAAGGGATGGCTGCATACACGTCCCAAGAGCTGGCGGACATGCATCTGATTTATGGGGAGGCTGGAGGTAATAGCCGTGCTGCAAGGCATCTGTATGGGGCACGTTTTTTAAATAGGGTGTTACCATCGCACACCTTATTTCAAACTGTAGACACTCGACTTCGGGAAACAGGATCAGTGTTGCCACCTCGTCGAGTGTGCGAACACGACGGTTTGTGGAAGATGTGCTAACTGCAGTGATGGATCATCCAGGCACCAGTACATACGCACTAGCCCACGAACGAAACACCTCCCATGTGAATGTGTGGCGAGTCCTGGCAGAAGAGGGGATGCACCCGTACAAATTGAAGAAAGTGCAAGACCTTTTACCTCGGGACTTTGGTACACGTGAGGACTTTTGCCAATAATTTGTTCATCAAATTGAAACTATTCCCAATTTTCAGAATACGGTACTATGGACTGATGAGACTATCTTCACGAAAACTGGTGTGTGCAATAGTAAAAACAGTCATGTGTGGGAACATGAAAATCCATATGCATTGCTAGTGGCACATCATCAGCACAGATTTGCAGTGAATGTGTGGTGCGGGATACTGCATGACCATTTGATTGGAACGTACATTCTCCCTGTTTGCCTATGTGGACCCACTTATCAAGCATTTCTCAGTGAGGTTTTGCTTGAACTACTAGAGGACGTGCCCTTGGCACTGAGACAAAGACTGTGGTTTCAACATGACGGTGCACCCCCACATTTCGATCGGAATGTGCTCCATTTCCACAATACCGTATTCCACAACCAGTGCATTGGCAGGGGAGGGCTTGTGGCATGGCCACCTCGATCGCCTGATATTACGCCCCTGGATTTCTTCCTCTGGGGAGAGATGAAACGCCTCGTTTACGAAACACCTGTCGTGTCAGCCGAGGACCTCGTTGCCCGTATCAATGTAGTTGCAGCATCGATAGCAGAAACGCCGGGGCTGTTGTGTCGCACTACACAATCCTTGATTCGCCGTTGTCGCCTCTGCTTGGAAGTACATGATGGACACTTTGAAAACCGTCTGTGATGAGGTTCCCTTCACATCTCCATTAAGCATACTGTGTGCCCTTCAGGGTATGCAACCTATGGCAGTTCATTTTTTTCGTTTTTACGTCATGGTGTCCTTCGCTCAGGAAATTTTCTTTGTTTTTTGGTGCCATTCAACACATGCCAATTTTCGTCGATACCAGCTCACGCAGAACGCACACCCACCCCACTCCCGTCAACATCTTCGTTCGCGTCCTTTGGGGAATCCCTTGCGTCGGCATTGCACAACATTGCCGCGTGATTTTTTGACAAGAGCGTACCCAATTTCTTAGTGGACCGCCCAACACCGACGACTTCTCTCCACCCGTTTTGCCATTATTCACTTCGGAAAATCATTTTCCCACGTTTTCAAACGTCAATAACTCGGCAACAAAGCCGTTTCCGGAATTTCGTTACATGAACTTTCCACCTTATTGTCACTCCTACAATCACCTCCCAAGCGTTGTAAACGAACTTACGAAACACCCTGTATATTATTATACTCTATAACTGACATTATGCCCTATCCGATAATTTAATATTAACGTATGTTTTCATTTATAATTCCTGTAAATAAGATAGTCCTAGAGGTTGCGAGACATCAAACAGAAGATTTTTTTTTTGTAATAACTAGTCTTGACGATAAATGTGTGTATATAAAACAAAAGGACCATATTTACTAGCTACGTGGCTATACATATCTACTAGCTAAGTATAATATCTATGATAATATCACGTGAAAAAAAGTCAGTTATTAAAAACAACTATAAAATAAAAGTTTCAGTCGCGTGGAATTATTATGCATTATTCTTTACCGGATTCTCAACAATAGATCACTTAAATTGTGAAAATTGCAAGTGACATAAAATAATTTTAAGGCTTTTTTGAGTTCCGATATCTTTTCTGTTATTGACGATCGTCTTTTCAAAAGTCTTACTTTTACAGCACTGATTATTCAACTATCATGTTCAGACATAATTTCTGAGTTAAGATGATATTAAACTTGCAATTTAATGTAATAGCAGCACGTTTGGAATCAAATTCCCCATGTATTTAAATGGGAGAACAAATGCCGATCAAAAGCGTGAGGACACAACAGGGCTGCTGCCACCTACAATAGATTGCTTTGACCAGACCCATTACACCTATATTTCATACATATGCCGAAAAGGGGGGGGGGGGGGGTTCAAGCGCAAGCAGGTAATTTTCAATCTTAAAATAGAGAAGAAACTAAGGTTAGAAACTTCATTTTGCATCATTTGATTGCTTTTTTAAATTGTTCATAAGTAAGGGTGTCCGGAGGATAGAGCGTGAGGCGTACTCTACGGACTGGATCGATTTTTTTCTGGAACACAATGATTTGGAGGAAAATGCCTTTCTTCTCCTCTTGAAAAATGCGTTGCTTTGAAAAACATCACGCACATTTTCATAAGCGAAGTTGGTGGGGGGGGGGGGGCAGAACGAAACAAAGTGAGCATAGGATCGTTCAATAAGTCTTTAGCAAAAATTTACAAAGCAACCTGCATATGTAGCATAGCTTACACGACTGGTTAGTGTAACACAATTCATCGGTTTGTGACGTATTGTAATAAATTTATTGAGCTTTGACTAACTGGAATTCTTTTATTTTCTTTTTTTCACATTGGTACTTACGTATTCTGCATTCCTAAGGATTCTTGAAGGTGCCATTTCGTTTTTTTTACGCAAATAACCTCAATTTTCGACATATCGAGAATGTTTGTTTGTTTTTGCTAGCGTTACACGCAATATGGCGGAGAAATCTTGACTAGCGTTGTCGATGATCAGTGGTTATGCAGTGTTGCAACCATCTTCATCGAAAAATACCTACTTTCGTGTTACTGATTTCGTATATTTTTCCAGGTTCGAAAACCCCACGAACCATGCACGGATAGCCCAACGAATCATTCATAAATAGCCCCACGAACCATGCACGGCAAGGTTAGGTTAGGTTCTGTTAGGTTAGGCAAACATAGTTAAAATTGTTATTTTAAAAATTGTTAAAAACATTCATAAATAGCTCCACGAACCATTCACGGATAGCCCCACAAACCATTCATAAATATCTCCACGAACCATTCATGACTAGCCCCACGAACCAATCACGAATAGCCCCACGAACCATTCATAAATAGCCCCACGAACCATTCATAAATAGCCCCAAAGTTACATGCACGTTCATTTACGTTATACTACTGTTACACAGTAGGAAAACCGCGTGTTTGGATACACTGACCGGTTGTTACGTCATCAAGCACACGCAAAATTTGGTTCACGTAATAGAAGGACATCACTGGAACAGGTTTCGTGCAGCGAAGAGACATTAATGTGAGAAAAATAGATGGTTTTCCGCGAAAATTCATTCAGCGAAGGGAAAAAACACTCCGAAACGTTCGTAGAGTATACAGAAACTCTTTTCGGTAAGTACTTTCTCCTGTAAAATTGAAGAAATAAGTTTCGGGGGTACTTAAATTTTACCAAATCCATTATTATAGTGATTATTTGTTTGTCCAAATAATTTCATAAAAGTTAAGATGTTCCTATTTTCTAATGAACGTGATCATCAGTAGCGTAGCATGGGCATTTCGGGTGGGAACGCCAAGTCCGAAGGAAGGGTCGGCCCTTTTTTGCTTAATAACGTACTTATGGTATTAGTCGCCACAGGTATTGTTTATTTGCCTCAAGTCAGCTGGGGTTTCAATAAAACATCATCCATGCATGTTTTAGCTAGAAAATGTGATGCCTCACTGAGCAACAAATGTTTTCAACTCTGGTGTTTTATACCTTTCGGTATGACGCAAATCATTAGAAAACTACCTGAATCACAAGCGCCTCTGAACAACAGCAGACGTTATTGTTGTGGGTGATCCAACTACTGATTGATTTGGTTTATTTTACTTCACTTTTCTACCACGTTTGGTTAGTTGTGAATATGATATGAGTGATGATATTTATAAAGTTGATGAAGGGACACTCATAAAGAACACCCATGCTAACGCCGGGATTCGTACCAGGGAACTCTTGGCGCGCTGTGCAAAACACTCTGACACGGAGGTGGGAGGGTGATCCAACTATCGTACACTCGGCTGACGTAACAGTGCCGATAAGTAATTCAGACCACTGTTTATTGCATCTTCAGAATGGTGTTAAACATTTTAAAATAATTTTCTCCAGAGACCATTCGATGTTAAGAGTTTTCAAACGAATGCTAAACATTTCCATTGACACAATATTAAGGAGTTAGATACTAACGAAAAAAAAAAATAATAATTAAAAAAAAGAATAGTTTGGGGGTTAAGTGGTAGAGCTGGCACAGGCTGAACTTCTACCACGAGGACTTTACCAACTTATTTGACAAAAACTGTGTTGATATTTTAGTTTTTAATGCACATCGCTCTTGTGCGATAAATTATACAATGGAGTGGCCATTAAAATGGCATATTTGAGTTTGGTAAAGTTACGTCAGTCAATATTGCGTATTGTAACATCACATAGCACGAGTGGCATGAGAGCGAAGAACAGGGTGGGAATTTTACCGCTGTGGTCTGCTTCAGAAGGCAGGAAGGGTCACGTGAACCCTAGAACCAATAACGTAGCTCTCTGCTCCGTACGCTGGCGTACAAGAGAGCATTTGCGCGCGTGCTGTCGAGATCCAAGCTTTCCCTCCAGATAGACAGCAAGGAATATAGTCCTTTACGCCGAACCTGGCCGGACGAAAGGCATTGGAAAAATAATGCTAGAACGAGTGTTGTTAGTGGAGCGTTGCAAGCGGATCGCGAAAAATAGCTATTATAATGCCATGAAGGTCAAACATATATGAAATTAGTCCAAGATTTACTTTATATTCTAAGTATTTACGCACTTTTGAAATTTTAAATCGGGGATCGCAGGCGTATGGGCATACTATAACGCTACGCCACTGGTGATCATTGTGGCATTTTAATAATTCGAGTGCTACGACACCAGGCGTCTCTTGTTCGAATCCCTGCATGGGCGTGGTTGTTTTTGTAAGTGTCCCTTCACCAATTTCATCACGCACAGCACGCTACGATGCTGGGTTTTTAATCTTGGCCTGCTTATGGACGGTCTCAGCTGTGATTGTTCTTTAGGGCCGGTTTTTTAATGTTCAGTTAAGGTTCATGTTAGAACGTAACTGGAAGTTAGTGAAAAATTAGTTTTTTCAATGTACAATTAGCTCGTAACTGGAAATCTGGTGGCGATTATCTTTACTGGTACTTCTTCTTGCAGTTACCAGCCTAATTGGAAGTTGCGAAGCAACATGGATGCCTCGTGCAGCTATCGAAGTTCCACACTCGCCACTTCACTGTCAGATTAAACAAGATATGATTCATAAAACTTTCAAATTGGTACAGAAAAATACTTGTTTTGTTTGGCAGAGCTTACCAATGTTCAGTGGCGTAGCATGGACATTTCGGGTGGAAACGCCAAGTCTGAAAGAAGGGTCGGCCCTTTCTTGCTTAATAATTTACTTACGGTAATAGTCGCCAGAGGTATTGTTTATTTGCCTGAAGTCAGCTGGGTTTTCAATAAAACATCATCCATGCATGTTTTAGCTAGAAAATGAGATTCCTCACTATGCCACAGATGTTTTGAACTCTGGCGTTTTATACCTTCCTGCATGACGCAAGTCATTAAAAACCTACCTGAATCACAAGTGCCTCTGAACAACAGTAGACGTCATTGTTGTGGATGATCCAACTACTAATTGATTTGGTTTATTTTACTTCGCTTTTGTACCACTTTTGGTTAATCGCGAATATGAATATGAGTGGTGATATTGATGAAGGGATACTCACAAAGAACACCCGTGCTCACGCCGAGATTCGAATCAGGGGCATCTGTCGTCTTGGCGCGCTGTGCAAAACACTCTGACACGGAGGTGGGCGGATGATCCTACTATCGTACACTGAACTGACGTAACAGTGCCTATTAGTAATTCCGACCCCTGTTTATTACATCTTGAGAATGTTGATAAACATTTTAAAATACTTTTGTCCAGAGACCATTCGATGTTAAGAGTTTTCAAATGAATGGTAAACATTTCCACTGACACAATATTAAGCAGTTAGATACTAACGATATAATAATAATAATAAAATATTAGTTTTGCGGGTTAGGTGGTAGAGCAGCCACAGGCCGAACTTCTACCACGAGGACTTCACCAATTTATTTGACAAAAACTGTGTTATCTTTTAGTTTTTAATGCACATCGCTGTTCGTGCAATAAATTATTCATGCAGTGGCCATTAAGAAGTGGTATATTTGAGTTTGGTAAAGTTACGTCAGTCAATATTGCGTATTGTAACATCACATGGCACGAGTGGCATGAGCGCCAAGGACCAGGTAGGAATTCTACAGCTGTCGTCTGCTTCAGAAGGCAGGAAGGGTCACATGAACCAATCACGGTAGACCTCTGCTCCGTACGCTGGCGTACGAGAGAGCATTCACGCGCGTGCTGTAGAGATCCCAGCTTTCCCTCCAGAAAGGCAGCAAGGAATATAGAGTCCTTTACGCCGAACCAGGGAGCTTATTTTTGAAAGTCAACATCTAGCTCACGAGTGAGTCTTCTCGTTCGGTAGCCAACTCGGTTGCCAGCCGAAATCGAATTATTGAAACTGAACGAGTTGAGCAGCTAACGATTTGGGGGTCTCGAGTTGCATACGAGTGAAATGGTGGCTGGCAAGAGAGGCTACTGTACCATTAGCCAATGGCGTTGCGACTTTTTCCATCTCGGTCATGCACAGCTGATCGCGGACAATTTTGTTTCGTCTGCAATGAAATACAGAATGAGATGCTTCGATACTCTTTTTCACGTATGATCTTAATGCACGGATGTGTTAAGTGTAAAATGTGGGTGACATCGCATACAATTAATGACCGTGCTGTGCCATCTGGAAATAGCAGTAAAACTCTTCCACGGTTGACAAAGATATGAAGAATAAGTGAAGTTCTGTTGCTGCGTAAAGGCAAGTAGCCATTCTATTCTTAATATAAAAATAATTATTGTATTTGTTGAATGAAAATCACAGTTATGAGTTTATTAAAACCGTATGCACCATTCATAAGCAAGGATGTCTTCGATCTAATCTAATTTAAATTGTTGCGAACATGCGAAATTGTGCAAAGACGCACAGTCTAATAAAACTGTGTCTAGTGGTGAAAAAAGTTTAGTTTGGTACACAAAAGTTAATCAAGTCTGGATGTTGTGTTACTCATAGACCTCATTTCTATTATTGCTCGACACAAAAATACTCCAAGCAGAAAATAACCACAAAAAAATACAACTTGTGCTTATGTGTGTCTGTATTTTGCTTCTTTTCTATTTTAAGCCACTTTTCTGCATTTTTAGCCTAATTTTGTTATTCCACTGTGAAAGCTTGTATTACGTACTTTGAATCTCCACCTGTATTTAAGAATGATTTTCATTATTGTTACTGTGTTTTTCCAATTTTCCAATTCCATTGTTATAATGATACACATTATTTTCTACTTGAATCGAATTCCGTACATCACTATAAGCACATGTTGAACAAGTTTCATTATTTAACTCGTTTTTATGTGCAGATCGATTTTTCAACATCTTTCTGTAGGCTTACATCAGTAGGTTAGGGTTGGTGCCCTTAGCGTTATAATTATACTCCTGTATGCATACACATACAGTATTACTAATTTTACATTTTAAGTGGGTTTGGATACTTTAACATTTCCACATGTTCCTTGATGTGCTACACAAATATAGAACATTTCATACATCAGTGATTTGTGGCAGAGTAGCCTGCACAAGCTACTTTTCACAACAATTCCTCATGAATTAATGCATTCTTCATATTTAAAATGTACAAATTAGTTTCTCGGTAAGAGTTTAGTATATCGGAGACACATTTAAATCGAATATTTTGTTTCGAATGGTTCGTACTTACCAATTGTGTATTATGGGTACCTGGGGAGTAAAGGCGGTCAGGGGCGTGATGCTGATCACATCATCCCCCACTCACGACCGGATCAAGAAAGTGTGGGGCGTTACCCCCACACCCCCTATACGCCTTCATGGCGTGGTGCTATGCACAGGGGAGCACTTTACCTTTTACCTTTTTTTAGTTTAAGGTGCCATTATGCTTTTTACACGAAAATATAAAAAAATATTTTCACATACAGAGTACTTCTTTTGATTCATTTCTTCGCTTGGTACTTGTTTACTATCCTTCGGACACATTTATTTATTTTCACAGAAGAAACTACTTACCGTAATAAGTTCCTGTAGCATTGTTGGCGAACCATTGGCGCTAGCCCCACGAACCATTGGCGCGTGGTTAGGTTAGGAAACATAGTTAAAATTTGGTGTCGTGTTAGTATCAGGATCTAGAAATTGGAAATAATTGCGAAAAGGCCTACCAGAAAGACGTACTGGTAATGTAAAATATTGCAATTAATTTCATCAAAACAACGTTGATACACCTTCAGGAATGTTCCACGAAGCAGATACGTAGGTATGAATGTCAAAAATCGACGAAACGAAAAAAATAGAGGTGTCCGAAGGATAGTAAATTTTTACCCTTCGCTTTCGCAACACACAATATGGCGGACTGAGGTTGACTACAGTAGTGGGTATACAGTGTTTCCAACCTTCTTCACCGAAAAATACCTACTGTCATGTTTGTCACTTGTGCAAATTGTACATTATGCACGGGTAGCTGACGGATAGCCCCACGAACCATTTCCTATAAGGTTAGGTTTGGTTAGGTTAGGCAAGCCAGGAAAGGCATTGAAAAAAATGCTAGAACGAGTGTTGTTAGTGGAACGTCGCAAGCGGATCGCGAAAAATAGCTATTATAATGCCATGAAGGTCAAACATATATGAAATTAGTCAAGATTTACTTTATATTCACAGCATTTACGCATTCTTGAAATTATAAATCTGGGAACGCCGGGCGTACGGGCGTACTATAACGCTACGCCACTGCTTAATAGTAGTAGTGGTATTAGTAGTATTATTAGTAGTAAATCAACTAATTAGTTAATTATAAGTATTATTAATTATGAGTATTATTATTTAATTAAAGTATAATAAAACAATAATAATAATAATAACCCATAACCCGTGAGAGCCTTGGCTTACCTACCGACTGCTGGTCTCCCTACAACACTGTTCCGCCGTCACCTGTTGTAGCGTGGAGATCTTAGACCAGTATTGGGGTGACGGGTGGTCAGCCCGACGAACCCCCAGCCGTTGTAGGTCTTCTCGACCAGGTTACCGCTCACTCATTCGGAGCTCCCCAATTTCCTCACGATGGTGGGTTGCCACCGGCCCTATACGTAGGCCGAATAAATTCCGACCAGAGCCGGATTCGAACCTACGCCGTCCCGCAGCGAACGATCTCAAGACGAGTGAACGCCTTAACGCGCTTTTTTTTTATATATATATATATATATATATAAAAGGAAAGCCCCCTAAGCGGAAGCTTCCCCCATCACATTCACTCATATCATTTCATTCACATTTCTATTTCAGGACTTTTTCAGGACAGACAATCACAAATACCCATGCCTTACCCGGGACTCGAACCCGGAACCCCTGGCGTTGTAGCGCGCTCTGCTAACCACTTCGCCACGGAGGTCGACATCCCGCTCGGCTACGGAGGAGGACATAATAAAACAATGGTAATGTGAATTTGGATAAAGTTTTAGAAATAACCCCCCCCCCCCTTGATGAAATCCTGCGTACGCCTCTGCTTTGAATAACTTTTAAAAGCGAAGGTTTATGAAGGTAGCTCATGAAAAAACAACGTTTTTTTTTATTTAAATACTTTTCATTTGAGTTCCCTGCATTGCTACATCAATGGGATTAAATGAATCATCATTTTCAATTTCACCTAAGCAACTTAGCAATGATTGTAGGCGTAGCCGATCTCCGTGGCGGAGTGGTTAGCACAGACTTCATTGTATCATTGCTCATCTTAGCGATTTGCCAAAAGTGGCAGAAACGCGAATTAAAATGAACCAAAGAGTGAGATAGGGATCTACGGAGAGAAGGAAACAGAGAAATGATAAGAAAAGAGAACGAGGAAATAAATGTAGAGAGGGAGAGAGAGAGGCGGATACAAGGAGAAGAAGACAGGAACTCTCATAGGAGCAGAAAAGTTTTGTATTAGGTGTGTGACAATAATCAGATGTGGGTAGGCATGACAATTTGATAGTGATTGCTGCCACAACAGTTTTAAGCAATCCGATTGGTCAGCGTGACATGACGTCATTAGTGTGAGCACAGACAATGTGATGTTAGGTCAGGTTAGGTTAAATAGAAGAAGAAAAGAAGTGTTGTGGTACTAATTCCAACCTGAAAATTTAACTTGGTTGCGAGGATATGTGGTCAATGTTAAGCCCCTATCACACGGAACTGGATTTCTAGTTAGTTGGCGATGAACTAACTTTCTGGGTAGTAATCATGGCCGCCTGGCTGACTGCTTGACTGGTTTTGAGGAATAGGACATGTTCTAATTGCTACTAACTTCTTCGACTAGATTCTGTGGAACAGCCAATCAGAGCAAAGTTTGGCCATGTGAAGATATTCTGTGAGTTTGTAAAGTAGCCTTTTTTTGTCTGTGGCTTCCGAGTGCATACAACACGAAAGGCAAGTTTACAATTGAAAAAGCTAAAATATTCTTCCATACGTGTATAGTAAACGTTGTAAAGTACGTATTTTATCAGCGCCGTTCTTCTCTACCTAAAACCATTTAATGCGATGCGATATTCCTCTCGGTTGGATAGTTATCGTATTTTAAAAGTGTGAAGTGATACGTTGTTTACATCTCGCGCGGCCGCCATTATGGAAACGAAAGACTATCGACAAGTACGGTATAACAAGTACCGTGTGAGGCGAAAACTAGCAAATGGGTAGCCAGTCCAGCGTCAACTTGAGCATTCCAAATAGAAATCCAGTTCCGTGTGATAGGGGCTTAAATCCAGTCGGTTTGTTCATAGTATATTTTACGAGTTCTTAACCCTTTGTGGGTCGCGCAAGAAACATTACTTCCATAGTCGCTCACAGTGCCTGAGACCGGGTTTTTCAAATATACTAAATTATGGTCTAAAACGCCCAATTACGATTAGATATTTTCTTTCAACAATTGAGATTCTATAAAACTAAAAAAGAATGAAATTCTGTAAAATTATAAAAAGGCACTCTACATTAGTCGGGCACGGAACGTCGGACCGGATTTTCAGTAAACAGTAAGATTATTTCCAGAACATCCCTGACTGTTGTGCATTTGCAGCTTGGGAGCGAGTCACAACTTCCGAAGCAGCCAATCAACAAGCGAGCTACTGAAGTCATTCCAACCCGGCACCAATCGCGGACCCTCTTCCTCACGCTCCTCGCTGTCGGTAGGCTCACTAGGTAGACTCGCGCAGTCAGCCAGAGCTGTTCCGAAAATAATCTGACTCTACGCCTACAGTCGCGCATGGACTCTGAGAGCAAGGGGCTTCAACGAATCTCCCCTAGTGGCTCGAAGAGCTGACAAACAATGAAAACAAATCGCGGTGTAAAAGAGAAAGGTTAGAAACTCGGGTAGATAAGAGGGAGGGTGTTGACAAAGCAATCATTGATAAATAACGGCGTTAAAACCACACACCCGGAACTGGAGGCCGTGCACGACCAAAGCAGGGTTAACCCAAAGAGAATAAGATTAGGGGAGAGAAATAACTCCCTATCCCTACAATGGAAACATTTTAGCAGACGGCTTGAGATGACGTCAGAAATTTTGAAACAAACTGGCCAATGAGGAACAGGCAGGTGGAATGGTGCTGCTGCCGCCGTCTAGGTACCGAACTACGTTGGTTGCCATAGCAACGCAGCAAGCAAGCTATATGCAGACGTCTTTCAGATTCAACACTACAGTCAATTGGATATTGAATTTAGTAGTTTCGTGTTGCGCAAAACATTAAAGGACTGAAATATGTTGTTCGACTAATAAAATCAATTAATTGTCTATACTTTAAGAAGGATATATTTATCTATTTTGATAATAGTTATCACTAGGGCTAGGATCAATTTCATGACAGCATATTTTTTTTTTAGGGTAAGGGTGATATGTTTCCTAAACATGTAGACATTCATATTATGAAGAAACTAATTAAATTAAGGTGCTTTTTAAGGGCATATTTGGCCATTTCTACGTGATAAGCATATTTTGATGAATTTTCGGTCATATTCAGCATATTTTTACATTTTCAACAAATATAGTCATTTTTGAAGTGGATTCGCTCTTACTCCCATTTTCACTCGAGTTTTTTTCCACTTTTGCATTTTTCTTTGAAAATTTAGAGAAAGTATTCATTGTGTATTGCAACTCAGGGCCCATAAAGTGAACTAAAAATAGTACATATGTGCAAATATCTCTGCATTTAGATGTTGATGTTTGAAACAGTCCAGTTATAAGGGCATATTTTGTAAAATTTTGGGTCATAAGAGCATATTTAATTTTTTATATTTTGGTGATTTTTAGGTCATAAAAATCCTAGCCCTAGTTATCACTATGATATGAGTAAATTAATTTGTACCCATGAGATCAGTTTTATTATGTATTTTTTTCGTTGCTCCTCGAAAAATTATCTTTTCATAATTTTAGGCACAATCTCGGGCACTTCATGCAGCTGCAATAAAATTGTAAACCTATATAAATTCAAAGTCGAGAATGATCTTGAGAGTGGGGGAAAAATCACAATTAGTGCATGAAACCATGCTCTCCTATCGTTCCTACAAACTAAAACCATTGTTTAACAGTAGAAAAGCACAAGTAAATAGACAAATAAAACATATGAATGACAACTATTCAGTACATAGGAGGACTGTCCAAAATGCAGCCTGAGAGTTGCTTCTGGCTTGCTAAAGTTTCTTTAGTACTTATGAAACCTCATTATTTTTATTCTGAGGTATTATCTTCGCTGAAAGTAAAATGCAATGAGACCTGCAACCAACTGTTCCATCGGCCTCATTGGCAGTACGCATGAAAATCTTGAAGTAGCCTGGTGTATGCAGGGGGAAAAAAGGTTGTTTCTTTTAAAGTAATAATAGTATGCATGCACAATATCTTCAAGACACTGAAAATTGCACTGGCAAAATGTCCATTTTTGGTAACAAGAAATGGAAATTTTTAGCCTGCTACTCATCCTATATGAAGAAAATCTAGTACTCTGGATAATTAATTTGAGCTATAATCATAATTCAGATAGTTACTTATTAACTTCATAGTGTCATTATGAATCAAATTTATTTTTAAAACATTCCTACTTACCGACTTTTACGTAAAAAAATCCTCCTTATTTTGTACTTTGAAATTTTTTTCGTAGTTAACAAACATTGTTTTGGAACATACTGGAACCAAGTTGTAAAACGGTCCCATACACTTCCATCTTTGAATGTTAGTTAATCATGTCTGCTGCTGGTCGGGAGGGAAGAGGAGATGCAGCAACACTGGGTGCTCTGTTTCTAACAACACACACAAAAACCGATGGTTGACTACGATATGCATGCAGGAGTAGCGCAGGTAAAGAATGCATGAATTTTTCATACATGTTAAAAACATACCTGGTGCTAAATCTCTCTCCCATCCTCACAACCTAAAAGTGTAATCAAGGCCAAACCTGTGCATTAGACCTGACTTCAATACCTGGTTGAAGCAGTGGTTCAGATCCTACTAAACTGTAGTTTCAGTCCTGATTAGCATAAGTGGAATTAAAAACACACAAACCATCAATTCAGTTCGCTTACAGGTGTTTCTACTGTTCAATGAAAAAAAAAATCATCAAAGGAGTATGTGCCCAAGAATAAATTAATGCAGAAACTGACTTCACCACTATCATGCAACAATAAAGATGTGAAGCAGTCCAAATACATAGACTGGCCATTTTCATTTACAGGCTAACCTATATTTGCCCACAAGGAGGAGGCTCCCTTTGTTTTTAAAAAAGTTTACTTTGGTGGCCCCTTCATTACATAAATGAACATATGAAATTAAATAAATAGCTATGAAAACGTATCGAATGTTACATATTCCTCAGTAAGATTCTGCTAATTCTTACTAAATGTATGCACGTATTCTACTTGAACATAATCATTGCAGAGACTACACAAATAATGATTTTGTTATCTTATTTGCATTATGTGAACAGTGTACTTACTGTATTATGTCCCCATATTGTGTTACTTTGTATATTCATTAAACAAGTGAAAGGTGTAACAATTCTTTTGTGTAACAAAAAAAAAATCACTAGATTTTTTGAAAGCAAAAATGTTTTTTTTTTAGATTATACCATGGTAATGAGTGTCTATATAATACCTAAATAAAAGCAATCATTCCTTCCTCTCCTTTCATTAAGTGAAACAAGTGTAATTCACTAAAAATCATGTAAATTCAGAATAAAAAAGAGGCCACATGTGAAGTACATGTAGGTTCAAATCTGATGACACCACCATCAAAATGCCAACTCACGGAAGGTACCCTGCTCACTTTATTAAAACTTATTTTCACATTTCCACATTTTAACAATTATTTCCAGGACATTCTGTAATGGTTCTATTTCTTTTACTTACATTTCAGTAAGTTTTTAATGATACCAACCTTGCGTTCTGAAGTCACTGCGGGATGGTTTCATTGTTAGGCTAAATGCATAAGTTGTTAGGTTAGGCTTATTAGTATTAGCTCTCTGAGCATAAATAATACATTTGCAGTGTATTTATGCTAAGAGAACCAAACTTAACAACGTAGGCATATCACGTCTGACGTCATAACACAAGGTTGGTATCGCCATCTGTGAGAAGGAAGACCTCTCGGAAATACTTAATCGTTGGCTCCTATTTTTTTAAGAAAAAAATCTTACATGCAACTACCTGTTGTAGCAAATTGGTGGTTAAGAATATGGAAAAATCCAAATAAATATAAGTAGACACTGGAACGCACTTTTCACAGTAGCTCTTGGATGTGCACTTTGCATTATGTGCCACTCATGTTAAAACTTGCTGAAACACATGGAGGTACTTACCCTGAAGCTGTTTTAGTTAGTTTTCACCCCCACCCCCAAATATAAGTTTTCTATGGAATATCTTGGTAAAGTCAGAAGTGTCTTCACCACAACATGTGAACTATACTGCTAAAAAGAAAGTCTTCAATATTCAATATGGAGAATTATTTCCACCACCAAGGCGAGCATGTAGGGCTATTTTCACCAGGTGTTGAAGATCAGAAATTACACAATCAGGTATTGAAAGTATTTATGGAAGAAATTTTAATGCTAACAGCCATAAACCTGAGCTGGGTAAGACTGCAGAATATGGGCTGCTTAGGAGGAACGTGGTTCGTAATTTTTTGGTAATGTTTTGTAGTTAGTAATTGGGAAAAGTAAGTTTGAAGGTACGGAAAATTTTATTTCTTTGAAAAAACTAGAAATACCCATGCAGGTTGGGTGCTCTTGGAAGGAAAAAGTGACATGGTGGTGTGAAAGCAAAAAATTCCTACGTTGTTAGGTAGCTAGGTTTAGTTCTCTTAGCCTGAATAATAATTTGTCATTGCATTTATGCTAATAAAACCTAACCTTGTAGGCATTCCTCATCGAAATAATTAAAGTAGCTGTGCGTAATATGGACGCAAACTAATAGAGAAATGCATTATTTTAGTAGCAGGAAAAACATTTTTCATTGTGTTTATGCTATTGGAACCGAACCTAACAGGCCTAACCTAACCTTGTAGGTATTCCTCGTCGAAATAATTAAAGTAGCTGTTCGTAAACAATATGGACGCGAACGAATAGAGAAATGCATTATTTTAGTAGCAGGAAAAACATTTTTCATTGTGTTTATGCTATTGGAACCGAACCTAACCTTGTAGGCATTCCTCGTCAAAATAATTAAAGTAGCTGTGCGTAAACAATATGGACGCGAACGAATAGAGAAATGCATTCTTTTAGTAGCAGGAAAAACATTTTTCATTGTGTTTATGCTATTGGAACCGAACCTAACAGGCCTAACCTAACCTTGTAGGCATTCCTCGTCGAAATAATTAAAGTAGCTGTTTGTAAACAATATGGACGCGAACGAATAGAGAAATGCATTATTTTAGTAGCAGGAAAAACATTTTTCATTGTGTTTATGCTATTGGAACTGAACCTAACAGGCCTAACCTAACCTTGTAGGCATTCCTCGTCGAAATAATTAAAGTAGCTGTTTGTAAACAATATGGATGCGAACGAATAGAGAAATGCATTATTTTAGTAGCAGGAAAAACATTTGTCATTGTGTTTATGCTATTGGAACCGAACCTAACAGGGCTAACCTAACCTTGTAGGCATTCCTTGTCGAAATAATTAAAGTAGCTGTGCGTAAACAATACGGACGCGAACGAATAGAGAAATGCATTATTTTAGTAGCAGGAAAAACATTTGTCATTGTGTTTATGCTATTGGAACCTAACCTAACAGACCTAACCTTGTAGGCATTCCTCGTCGAAATAAAGTAACTGCGTAAACAATATGGACACGAACGAATAGAGAAATGCATTATTTTAGTAGCAGCAAAAACATTTTTCATTGTGTTTATGCTATTGGAACCTAACCTAACAGACCTAACCTTGTAGGCATTCCTCGTCGAAATAAAGTAACTGCGTAAACAATATGGACACGAACGAATAGAGAAATGCATTATTTTAGTAGCAGGAAAAACATTTTTCATTGTGTTTATGCTATTGGAACCTAACCTAACAGACCTAACCTTGTAGGCATTCCTCGTCGAAATAAAGTAACTGCGTAAACAATATGGACGCGAACGAATAAGAGAAATGCAATATTTTAGTAGCAGGAAAAACAAAACAAATGACAGCAACTGTGCGTAAACAATATGGACGCGAACGAATGGAGAAATGCATTGCTTTTAGCAGCAGGAAAAACATTTTTTACATGCAATAATATAATAGTAAACGGAAAAGTAACACCGGAAAATGGAAGTAGAAGGTACGTAATTTGGTTAGTCTATTTAGAGGCAAAAAGCAGCCCATGTTCTGCAGTGAGACCCTGAGCTGCCTAACCTAACAACATTAGCATTCACTGACATAGCAGCAGCAGTCCATATAAGAATACCTGGTGGTATTTTTTCAAACTCCATGAATATAAATGCACACTAACGTAAGTTTGATTCACATCAACAATTATATCCATGTAAAAGACCAAGCCAGGTCATAGATCATACACATGCAGAGTTTTAAAACCTGGTGAAAATAGCCTGAAAGCTAGCTTCACAGTGATGAAGCAAGTCCCTCCATTATAATATATGGTTGTGCTTTTAAATATATTTCCTGTGTTATTTCCACCTCAATATATTCTCCTGTTTCATGCCTACACCTTAGTAAGGAAAAAGAACAAACCAAATAGAATTACTCTCTTAGAATTCATTATTCCACCCATTTATACACTAGAACCACGTATCTTAGCACACTACATGAAACCACAAAGCAGCCACAAATAAACACTAATCAAAACAGATCATCACCATGCTCCCTGCATTTGTGTAGATTCACATAACCACCATAAAAAGTATGCTATTGTCTTCACTCCCTTTTGATGTACATACTATTACTACTAACACTATACACTGTCTGGAAACACAATCTTCAATGAAATCATATATCATCTTTATATAAAAAATTCTTCATTCACTAAAACTGTACGGTACATAGAAACAGAATTGACCCCTTTCACCTCTATGGAGATTCACTAACAAGGTAACAAAAATCGACCACACTGAAACATTTTTTCAGTATTATTGTTGCAGAAAACAGGCAGGGTATTCTTTTCACATATAAAGCGAAATGTGTCCTTGCAGTCCAGACTTTCCATTCCATTCGACACCTGTGAATATCTGTAATAAAAAATAAAGAAATTTTAGTATTTTTATAAAAAGAAAAATACATTTACAATCACAGTCTATACTATAATATAAATTAAATAACATTTTATATCTCTATGTATTTAGTGAATGACCATCAAACCACTCTTTCACAAGCTTGAACTTTTAAAAAATAAGAATTTGGGCTATAAAGGCAAAACAAAAATTAAAGATATAGAAAGATTCAAAATAATACCAGCACTTTTAATTTTAGTATAAATATGTGGTCAATTTATCTAAATACCATGTGTGCGCTGTAATGTTTATTTGGTTTCCCATTTCTTTCAATGATAAATTTGGTCTCACTTGTCTGTGCACACACCAAAGCATAGCATCATTTTATTTTCCACCCATGAAAGTATATATATATCCCCATTTCATATATTTGCTTAATTTGTTGTTACATAGGAACTAAAATACACGTGAAGTAAGGAACTACACACACAAATACGTACCTCTCTCTTATATAGTATGTATATCCATCGCTTTTTTCCAGCATATTCGGTGAAACATCATTACAAACTGCTTCAAATAATTATCTATCTTCATAGTTTCAATTTTTGACAACATTAACCCGAACTCGAACGAACTATTATACTCTAGTTCGACGTCAACGGTAGCAGTCAGCCTACACTCAACGAAACCAGGCCGGACCAAACGGACAATCGTTATTTCAAATTCGAATACACTCACGCGATGCTGCATTCATTTGCTATAGCTCGACCACAAGGAAAAAAACCTTCCGTCCAAAGCGTTCGCGCAACTTCCCTGCCGTTATCGGTGTTCGGCGCAGTGTTGCCAGGTCAGATTTGAAAAATTCGGGAGATTGTTCCTTGAAAACCAGAAGTTCTGCTACAAAATCAGATGAACTAATAGTAGCGGATGAACGACGTTCTTGGGGGCTAGGGGGAGGGGCGGCATAGTTGTGGGCACTGGGGTGGGGCAAGGGGAGTGGCGCGCATTGTTTACGGTGTAAACGTCACAGATACTTTCGTAACAATGGTGCTAAACCCAGCACCCTGTGTTTGGCGAAAATATACCGAAGATCTCCATTTCAGGAGTGGACATGTTTCAAACAAAAGAAAGTAAACCGCCCGAAGGAACCGACCAACATCTTTCATCTCTTCCGCATTTTCCGGTTAGAGGGTGAGTGGAAAACACCCTCAAATTTGCCCTTTCTCAGCACCGACACAAGGGGTTTGCGATGCCTCTATTATCGCGAGGAATTTTTATGACAGGAAACGGTAGAAAGTTGTGTTCACAGATGAAGCTAACATGCCGCCTTTCGTTGTCGGCGATTTTCCACAATCTTTCAAGTCGAATGCTAACAATAACAAATCAATTTGCCTTCTGCTGGTGTTCGGTGTACAGCTATCGATAGGGGTGGGCACGCGTCCTGCACCATAATGAAAAAATGCATTACGTATGTGAAATATATTTGGTGAATTAGACAGCATGTCTTCCTCGATAATTCAAGATAGCAACGCTTATGCTAGGGTGCCACCCATCCTCCCCATCTGGTAGAAATACACGCACACACCCACAAACAATACATGTATAACATAATTTGCCCACGCTACGAAGTCAGTGTTTCTACCTAGTAAGGCAAGGACGTTTTTCACAGTGTCTGCGTCATTTCATCAGTTTTTCTTTCATCCATATTGTGGTACTTGCCCGTAGAGGCACAAAAGCGACGTAAAATAACTAAAATAGAAATAGAGTTTAGGGTGGGATAAAATACAGCCATCTAAAAATAGTAATGTAGTAAAAGTAATAAAATAATTTCCTAGCACAATTGAGTAGCGTTTGACATAATTTCACAGTTCAAACAGCACTTTTCACGGCTGAGTGGAGTTCCACTCCACATCTCCCCTCCATGTTCAAGTAAAGATGAGCAGGAAACGTGTTTTTGAGCTGGCCGTTGGAGGTTCCATAGCAATAGTGTATTAAGGAATTCTCCCGAGAAATCAATAGGCCTGGCAACGCTGACGTGAGCCGGCTGAATGTTCCTTCCCCCCTGCCCTTTCCCGCACCCGCCGGCGCGATGTGCTTCTGCGCAGGTTTTTTTGCTTGTGGTTCCACTATAACAGTAGAGCGCATGTTAGTTCACTGTACCTAAGGTGCGACGTCGCTAGTGTCGCAGACCTCGGGGGATGAAGTGCGCATGCGCGGCGTAATTTCCATTTTTAGGCGGACTCGGCGCTCTTTCCGTGTATACTTTTTGGGTTAACCATTCCCTTATTCATGATTAACCTAGAAGCACAAAAGCGACATCAAATAGAACAACCCTCCAATTCCATTGTTGACAACAATGAAAGGTTGACTGAGTAACGAAATTTAGGAGTGTCCGTGAGAAAGATGAGCTGGTGGTCGGTGTTCGATCTCCTGGGAAGCCTCCTCAGGCCCCTGCTGTGCGGGGACTCCCCGCTGACCATAATTCCTTTCGCCATCTACCTGGTGTCGGTCGCCATCTTTCTCTGGCAGGTGGTCAGCTGCGGGAGACCCATCATTCCGGCCATCGCCAGGGAGATCATGGCACAGGTATTCTATCCGAGGGGGGGGGGGGGATATTGCCGTTTTCACTTCAAGTGACTACAGACCTTACCGTTACGTTACGTCCTTTCGCATCGCCCTGGAAATTGATATCGTTTATTTCAGGCTACAAAAAAAAAGTAAAGCAGAAAGCTTCTTATTGTTATTGTTGATAACAGAAATAAACTCCATTTAGTATCCGAACAGAATAACCAAAGTTAAAGCTGCGTTAGATTAAAAAAAAAGTGTAAAATGCAGCAACCTCAGGTTATTTTTTCATATTCTACCATTTAAACCAAAAATAAATGGTTCCACAGTTTTCAAATTGTCAAAAAAATAAGAGTTATAAGTGAGAGGTCAAACAACACACGCCGGACTCTGTGGCCGAATGGTGTGTCGACCTCCGTGGCGGAGTGGTTAGCAGAGCGCGCTGCAACGCCAGGGGTTCCGGGTTCGAGTCCCGGATAAGGCATGGGTATTTGTGCATCCAAAAAAACGTGAAAAACTGAGAATACTGTAAAAATTGAAAAGTGTAAAAAGTTGAAAAAGTGTGAATGACGGGGGATACCACCGAGTTGGGGTATTCCTTTTTTTAGAAAAAAAAAGTGGTTAGCACATCGCGCTGCGACGCCAAGGGTTCCGGGTTCGAATCCCGCTAGGGCTTGTTGTTTGTGAATGTCCATTCATCAATTGCATCCTTTCATCACTCATCCCCATCTTCGCAAATTAGCCAAGAGGCACAAAACGCGAAGTAAAATAAACTCAATCAATCAAACAACATACATGTAGTAGCTAAAATTTCCTCCTAACCTTTTAAACTTATCGTGTACGAGGTACGTAAAAGTTACTGTAAACCAACTGTTCGAAAATGAAAAACACTCCTATGGCGGATCGAATAGATTGATGTGCTTTATTTTACTTAGCTTTTTGTGTCACTTTTGGCTAATTTGCCAAGATGAGCATGAATGATGAAATTGATGTGGTAACCACTCCGCCACGGAGGCCTGCGGTGGATCGAATAGAAAAGTCTCCCCAAGGATATAATAATAATTATTACGGCTTGACCCCCTTACAAAAATTTCTGTCAACGCCCCTGCGTCGAAGTCGTCAGAATCGAAAGTTTTCCGAGTAGATCCGTTGCCACTTTTCCCGTCTTGAAAACATTAAACTTCATTATAGGTAATGGAGGTTAATTTTCCATTTATTACCTCTTTATTTTTATATTTAAGAATGCATGAAGTCAATTTTAATTTAATAAAAATTATTATTAACTTTTTAATATTCATATAGGTGAAATAATGAACATATGTAGCAAGGGGAGGGAGACCGCCCGGGGCCTCCTGTCCCATGGCCTTGATACGAAAAATGTAATAAATAGAAGTGGGAAAAAAGATGGAAAGGGCTAATTTTGGAGGTCAATAAAATTAAAACATTCTGTTTCTATCTGGCTTTAAATTTTAGTTTAACGTTATATACCCTATAATTTATATGAATATGTCAAATCAGAGGCGTAACATACAGGCAGGCGAGCACTAAGCCTAAGGGGATCCGGAAAAAAAGTAAAAAAGATTCACAATTGAGGACTCAAAGTGGTAAACGTCGTTAGTGCCAAAGCGAAAGTGTTGGAAAATCGCATCGTTCCGCACATCAGCCCGTAAGAACGTTCACACTAGTGACCTCTTTACATGCCCTTTGAACTACTTAGAGGGCTACCAGCCACTTTTCACGTTTACCACATTATAAAGCATGGCACATTTCACAGTTTGACGTGGAAAAAGGTGTTTGAATTATTTTGGCACATACAGCGTTTACCAATTTTAGTCTTCAACTATCATCTAAGTCCCGAAATTCAAAATTAACAAAGTGAAAATGGCTATATCTAAAAAAATAATGTACCAATAAGCTGTACCAAAGATTCCACGCGTATGGAACAAATGACTATCGTTTTAAGATTTGTTGATATTGAAACCGTTTGTGTGGAGGAGCCAGCCTCCTAGCTAGATATTTTGGCGGCCTAGGCAGGATTGGGGTTTAGTACCAACTCCCCCCTCCCTTTTCCCCCGTTCTACCAAATCACCGACAACTTATGTGCGTCCTTCGATATTTTATTTTTATGCCATGGTTTGTTATATTCTCATCCTTCAAAGTTTTAAATGAGGAATCAAAGGAAAACTCATTAAATAATATAGGCTATATTTAAATATTTGTAGTCTACATTTCTGATTTTCTTAATAGCATATTTAAGGATATTTCAGTTATGCCTTACTGCCTGAAAAACACATTTAAAAACGTAGAGGAAAAGGTCTAAATATTGGCCCCCTTTTTATGTTGCAATTTTCGGAGGAAAAAAATAATATATCAAGCACGTGCCTTTAACATACATATCTACAAAATATATACTTAAATGTAATAGCATGCTAAAGTGTAGAAGGTCTCCATTTTTTAAAAGAAAAAGCAATTTACAAAAAATGGTAAAATTATGTATTTGAAAATTGTGGTCTAAATATGGGCTACTAGTGGAAATATCACAAAAAGCAATTAAAATTTAAAAAATAGTCATTTATCGCTAAAAACTTTATAAAATTCATATTTATGAATAATCTGTTTAGAAAATCACGCGGAACGGAAAAAAATCGAAATTAAGAAAAACATCCAAATATTTGCTGAAAATGTGACCTCAACATTGGACCTCATGTCATAGCCCATATTTAGACCATCACGCTGTTTTTCTTCAATTTATTTTCGCTCTCTGTGGAACATATTTCACAAACAAATCATGGCATTATAAAAGCCCACATTTGTTTTATGCACCGCTAAACCTATACAAAGCAGATGAGAATTTAGAAAACGCTGAGTTAAAACATACCTGCAGAAAGTTTTCGGAGGTCGCAATTCTATAACAGCGTCCAAGGCCGAAACTAACCACCACTTTCTCTTGCGAATTGGCGCGCAACCTTTGTCCTTGACAGATAACCAGTTCCAATAGCACCTGCCAGGCTGCAGCACCCGGGAGCTCTGATAACTCCAAAACCCATATTTAAACCTTCGCCCATATTTAGACCTTCTCCTCTACTATTACTACTTTGGTTAAAAAGAGTTCCAGCAGTGTGTTACAAGAATACATCCCTGCCAAGTATAAATTTCTCCGTAGAATATTATTAAATGTAATTTTCATCAGTAATTTATTATTATTATTATTTAAAATTATAATCTGCTGACGTATTCCTGAAGACTTTGTATCGATTTACATTGATATTTCAAATTTAAAGAATGGATATGGGTCTCGCATTCTAATTTCGCCCAGGGCCTCGCGATATGTTGCTACGCCATTAAACTTATACACAGTGGTTCGGATCTCAATTTAAATTGGACGTTCAGTTCCGATTAGCTTGTTTGAGCAAAAAGTGAGCATTCATGTGTATACTTATATTTGTAATTGAAGAGGTAGCGAGTACTTCCATACCTAAGTAACCACACTTACATGGCGTTGAGAGCACGCATGTCTTAAGAGCCAGTCTTTAATGTTCTTCCAAAAGTGTCAACAGACGAAAAAACATATCGACCATTCATTTACCTGATCGAAGAATAGACTCTGTACTTTTTTGTGAAAGTGCCTAAAAATGGTCAAACAGAATGGTTGATTTGTGCTTGTAATAATCCAGACATGTTAAAATATATGATCGTACAATCCTGCGCCATCTCTTGTACTTTCAACTGAAGTCCAACTATAAACCTTTTGTGTGTAGTTTTAGTTAAATTTGCGTTTTGTGGCAGTGCTGAAAGAAACTTGATTTTCTTCTCCAGATATCAAGGTGTTAAAATATGTGAACTTTGTAGAATTTCATCTTGGTTGGTAAAAAATTATGTTCCGATTTCAATATTTTTTTTTATGGATGGAAAAGGCAAAAAAAAAAACGTCAAACACCGTCTTCTGTTACTACAATGACATCAGTCATTACAGCAACCGATTCTGACAGGCCACAATGGGAGGAATTTGTAATTTTGTTTACGAGTGCTATAACTTTGTAACATTTGTGAAAGAAATTTGCTGAGTTTTTTCTTTTTATCAATACCAACTGTTCCTACATATACATAAAATTCTAATTTAAAAATATTAAAATCGGTAACATGAGTTTGACTAAGCCTGTAGTATTACAGTTGTGAGAAATCGAATGGTAGTATATCTAGGTACCGTATCGCTTGGGTACGATACGGTACAGAATGACTCTGTGGGAGTAGAAGCAGCCTTCTCGAAGGAAAGTCTTGAGAAAATGCAATTAATACGGAGAAAACCACTTTTATTTCCGCAGGAGATGGTGTTCGTGTGGATCCTGAGCCAAGCCCTCAAGTTCTGGACGTGGAGCGTGTCTGTCGTGGATGCAGTCGTCGAGATGTACACGGAAGAGGTGCTCTTTGTGGGTTTCTTTTCTACTTTATTCGCGGGGGGGAGTGCAGTGTTGCCACAATATGAGGCCACAATTTCCCTTGCCAAGGGGTAAAATTTCCCTTTTTGCACCAATTTTTCCCTTCACCTAAGTAAATTATATAATAATAATAATTAGTAGTAGTAGTCGTAGTAGTAGCAGCAGCGTTATTAGTGGTGGTGTTGGAAGCAGTAGTAATACGTAGTTAAGTATTCCTTTGAATCTGTTATTCGTTTGAATAAAAAATATTAAAAAAAAAATACATTTCAGTTTCATCACTTTCTGACCAGATGTCCCAGGTTTGGTCAGGAATCCATTTAATGGTTAATCCTCATGACCTCCTCGTTACTATTTATCCAAAGATGCATAAAAGCAACGTACAATAAACTTAAAGGGGCAGTAACAAGTAGGAATAGTAAAATAAATAAATAACATGTGGATATGAAATCCGAAATTAACAACCTGTAATAACTGTAAAAATTTCCCTGCAATTGTGTTATTTTTCATCGAAATTCCCTTTTCCCTTAGGGCTAAAATTTCTGTCCGAATTTACCTGCAAAAGGGAAATTTCCCTTCATGTGGCAACACTGGGGGAGTGACTCACTACTTTTAGATATAAGGAATGCTCCTAGTTAAGAATTTGTTTGATAAAGTATACCCCTAGAACAGTGGCGTATACTGAGTCCAATATCTGGGCTATCACACTAGTCACGCGGTCCAAGGCTATGCGTAAGAAATCAGGTTGCCAACTCGTAAGAAATCAGGTTGCCAACTCGTAGGAAATCAGGTTGCCAACTCGTAAGAAATCAGGTTGCCAACTGCAGAATCAGCATCATCATCTCAGGTATATTATTATTTACAATTTCTGATCGATTTTCCCCCTGTATTATATTATCTCGACTTCAGGCTTCTCAGATAGCCCTGCTCCAAGCATAGGAAAATTTGCATAAGCATGCCCCAGCTGGAGGAGGAATTTACAGAGGACAGGGTTCTTGCTCATTCCAACACACAAAGCGCCTTCTCACGTTTACTTGGCACCACATTTGAGACTACTTCCTCCTTCGCGTGCCGTTTCCTACAAAACTTGGGAGAGTTTTTCGTTCTAAGTTAGAACGAAGCTAGTCCGAAAGCCCACTCATCCAAGCCATAAGAGGCTTTCTGTTTTCTCCACTCGCTACTGAAAACAGCGCTAGGAGGTGGTTGACTTTGAAAAGTTGCGAACGCAACCTCATTCGACGAGAGAGAGATACTCAGAAACGCTGAAGTAAGGAAGTAAATGGAAGGTGATGTGGCCCGGAACATTTGATGTCTTGAAGAAATGGCATTCATTGTATACATATAATAAAAATGAATTGCATTGCACATTAATTTGGGTGTGCACAGTGTCGTAGCAACATATCGCGAGGCCCTGGGGCGAGATTAGAATGCCAGCACTCCCCCCCCCCCCCCGCACTTGCTTCGTGGCAGGTGGAGCTGCTTTATTATTAACATATTAAAATCGGGAGTGCACGGTCGAGAGAAAGAAGACAAGACAAATTGATTTTTATTCAAGAAAATAACAAATGGGTGAAAATATCCACTCAAGTCATCGTGATTTTTTGCGCAAATGTTTCACATGAGAAATTTGACAATAATATTTACTTTTTCCGGGTCCCCTTAGGATTAGAGCTCGCCAGCCAGTATGTTACGCCCCTGATTTGAGATATTATAACGTTTAACTAGAATTTAAAGCAAGATAAAAACAGAATCTTTTAATTTTATTGCCTACAAAAATTAGCTTTTTCCCTCTTTTTCTCCCTTACTTTTATTTTTTTTGTATCAACCCCATGAGACGCGAGGCACATTCAGGCGCGAGGCCCTGGCCGGTCGCCCACCCCTTGCTACGCCACAGTGTGCAAGTGTGCGAATAGACAGCAGCCGCTACTGGTTCTAACGGTATCAGAGTTACGGCTATTCGCAGCATAGTTTATCTGTGCTGAATTTCCAAAATGTTTTACGGATTTATGAATCACGGTGTATGTACCAAACCCAACTATCCTAACCCAATGATATACAGAGCATTCCCTGACATTCGCTACGAGACTCGGCGGCAAGCGGCCCGGCATAAGCGCTTGTCTTTCCCGGTGAACGGGTCAGCGACAGTCGCTAGAGTCGGCTATTAAAATTACAGTTTTCATATTGTGTACTAACCTTGACTACAGAAGGTGTTGAAAATGATGTCCCTCTGCTGCAACACATTTCTGGCATCTCAGAAGGAAATTGGCATTTACACGTGCAAGTTCGTCTACTGTAATTCTCCCGATTTCTTGTACAATACTTTCTAACTCACGGATTGTCTTTGTATACTTTATTTCCCCATTTTTCTTTCCACTTTTATTCAGAACTGACCCTGTTACTCTAAACTTTTTTTACGAGATTTGATATAGTGGTCCTATGTGGAACGGGAACACCAGGAAATTTCGTTGCAAAACGTCGTCGCACTTCTCCACAATTCCTCTTTCCGAAGTAACACTCGACAAGATAAATCCTTTGTTGTAATGTAAACTTTTGTGGTGCCATAATAAGCCACAATCTTCAACACACTGACACGACACAACACAACACAACTTCCGAGGGAGGATTATACTAGCGTCAGTCTGCAAAGTCAAGAGAAAGGGAAAGAGAGGGAAGGTAGGGAGAGCGAAAGAAACAGACTGTAGCGTGCGACTGTTCACCGTTCACCGGGACCCCGTTCACCGGGAAAGACAAGCGCTGATGCCGGGCCGCTTGCTGCCGAGTCTCGTAGCGAATGTCAGGGAATGCTCTGATATGGGTAGATAGCTGACTCGCCGCGGACGAGTGAAGAAGCCACATACGGCAAGAACCCGTTGGCTGTGTGCGCGGTAGCCGTAATTATGGTTATTTCTTGCAGTTCATATCACTGCATAACCCTGGAAAAGCCAGGGTCGGATGTTTCCTTTCATAGATATGCATTTATCAATTGTGTACCTACATTTCTACTGTGAAATACGTAATTATTTTACGTATATGTTACTACTTACTAGAAATGGGAGAATGCGTGAAAGGAAACCAGTTCGTGTTTCGCTCTGCATATTTGTATACTTTATGTTTATATTGTGTAACAAGAATAGGCGCTGACTTTCTGCCCCTCAATTTCTCAAGAAGTACAGGCTATACATTATGCGTAAAAATATTTTAAATTTTGACCGCCCTCCCCCCCCCACTAAATATTTATATGAAGTTACGTCTTCTGGGGACAAACCACGTATATAATAATAATAATATATCTTTATGTTATGGAGGTATTAATATTTCCCAACACCCTACACTTGAGATCGAAGTTTTATTTGTGTGTTTCCTGAATGAAAAAGCCAAGGAAGACAAGTATTTCTTTTTAATTCATGGCATGGCATTTTTCTCATGACGGCATTTTTTTTTTTGTTTAATAACCCCTGGATTAGTCGGTTAACTTGTCAAACAAAATGCAACTTAGGTAATTATTTATTTTTTATAGGATTAAATGTGGCAACATTTTTCAAAGCTTCTGCGCAGTTTGAAAAACCCCTGTAATTGTCCGTTAAAACTTCTTTAAAAGAGGCAACGGAGGTTATTTTATTTGGAAAATGTCCAATTAACATGAGTTTTGTGAGATTTCAAAGAATTTCAGATGTACAAAACCTGTTAACATTACAAACGTTTTTATAATTATATACTAATAAATTAAGCGAACTGAATGGAATATTTTATGTTCAGGCACGTATCCAGAAATATATTTCATAAGTTGAGGAACCAAATAATAACAATAATGTTTAAAATTATACGTTAATATAATATATAGGTTTATTCATAATTGATTGATTAATTTTTAGTTTATTTTACTTCGCGTTTTGTGCCTCTTGGCTAATTTGCGAAGATGGGATGAGTGATGAAATGATGAAATTGATGAATGGACATTCACAAACAACCAAGCCTGAGCGGGATTCGAACCCGGGACCCTTGGCGTCGGAGCGCGATGTGCTAACCACTCGGCCACAGGGTCCGACGAGTTTATTCATAATTATGTGTAAATAAATTAAGATTGTATTGTTCCTATTACATGAATAGATAAAAATAATAGATTTAAGAATAGAGATATAACAGGTTGTAGCTTGCGCATAGTTAAGATCGACGAAATTTATGTTAAAACAACTTTTCTGGCAAGGAACAAAAAAATAAAGAATGGAATATTTTTTTGAAAGGATACAGAATGGAATATTTATTGAAAAGCAAAAACAAAACTATATTAGATTCACTTTGATACGTTCTTGTAATTATACGCGTCGTATTATTTTACTATTAATAATACTCAGCGGTGAACGATGAGACTCGGTGAAGTACACAGACTCCTCTCAGGTACAGGGATAGTGTTAGGCAAAGACAATATTCACAGCACAGAGAAATAAAACCACATTACTGCAGTATGTATAAACTGAAAGGTTTTATTCTTTATTTATTGCAATTATAATGCAAATGTATTTGAGACGAATGCGAGGATTTCGCTTTGTCGATGAATTGACTCAACTAAAACGCATAAACTCAATGCGTGGCTATCGGCAAGCCTATGATTACATAGACCTAGCTTGCGCCCCGAACTACCACACCAAGAGATATGCAATGATAACTGAGCCAATATTTGCTCTTTAGCCTTTTATTTCCAAATTAATCCTTAGGCTAGCTTTATTATTTAACGTAGAATAGTTGCAGTATTGTGCATATCATCAATGCATGGCTATCGGCGTACCTATGATCACATAGGCCTAGCTTGCGCCCCGAACTACCATACCAAGATGTATGAACAACACCGAGGAGTTCTTTTTAAGTTTAAAAGCTTCGTCGATCCGTGGCGAAAAGTGCGATGATTCTTACGCGATATCCTCGCTTTTATACTATTTTCGAGAACACAGATTAAAGTACAGTTGAATCACTCACTATCTACAAAAGGATACTATCAACAAAACTGACATCTATACATCTTTAGAAATACAAATTCGTATAGTGCACTCTTGCAAACATGAAGATACATTAAACTACTCATAACAGAGCATAAAATACAATAAACATTAAACAAAAGATATATATTACAAACAGGGTGCATTATTACATATAATAAAAAATAAATTACGCTTTCCTTCACAAAAATAAATACATTAGTGACATATTTTCTACTGGTGACGTCACATAAAAATGTGGATCATATCAACTTAACGAAAAGTAAAGTTCGTGAATAATATCTTATGCACATTATTATAAATAGTAGTGTGCATAAATCTTCTTTGGCACTGCCATACAAAGCCGTATGATCGCAATATAATCCTTGCCTTCCAGTAAGTTCTGTGGAAATAAATAAACAAGTGGTAAACAAGCACATTTTCATTATTTTTAGTACTTGCTAAGTCTTTCGGGGGGTGGGTCCGGACTCCCTGGACGACCTTAAATACGTCCTTGTTTATGTTGCATTAAGGCAGTGGTTCGTTTAGCCTACTAATTATAAACTTTTCGATTACTATCTGCAAAAAAAAAAAAAAAAAAAAATACACTTTACATGGTACGCCAATTATTTTTGCTTGACTTTCCATTAATTTAATAGCAGTGAATTAATTTTATTGCATAGAAGTAACTCACAATGTGTTACAAATTCATTTTCCATCGTTACAACATTCTTACCAACACAAAACCTGTAAAAAAAACCTCGAAATTAACATTCGTAAGCATAGCTGGTAATGGAGGGTTCCGCTCTTCCTGCCGTACATGGCTGCGCGCATGAGTTGCTTCACTCGCGACCGTTGGGGAGAGGCGAAGTCAGCTATCTACCTTATATATATATCACTGCTTTAACCTAAGCACCACAGATGATTTACTACCCCCAAAAGCAGTGGCGTGCCCAAGGGAGGTTTGTGGGGGTTATAACCCCCCTTTTTGGCCCAGTATTCCTAAAAAAGAAAGAACGTCAGAGATAGAAAAAGATGGCGAAATGAGCGATGACTACCGGAAAAAGTGTACATAACCCCTTCCTTTCAAAAATCCTGAGCACGCCACTGCGAAAAAAGCTACCAGCAAATGGCAATGCTTGAAACAGTTGCCTTATTGTTAATTCTCGCCAAGAAAGTTGAAAGAACGATTACAACCTGCTTCTTCTCTTTCTACAGCTTTCCGGGCCATTCCCGAAGCAAAATGCCACCATTTTTGGATCGAGGGGTGCATCAAAGGGAAGGAAGCTCCCTCTGCCTCTAAGGGTCCTTCTCCACCCTCAAGCAATAAAAATCACTCTGTGCTTCGCCCTGGCGCTTGTCCCGGTTTTAATTCTCCAGCTGACCCGCAGACGACGACACGGGCAACCACTCTTTTGGTAAGTTTCCATAGTTCATCCTTTCTATTGGCTATTTTGATGGGAGCAGGAAAATGTTTATGAAGCCTGGACACTTTCACATCCAACGGGTCGGTAGGTACCAGGGCTTGCCCTGAGTTGACGACTACCTAGGTCTGCTCGAAAAGGTTTATTAAGTCCTTAGTTCTAAGGCCATGTCCGAAAGGTGCAAGACCGTACTTGAAGGGAGAATCCTCCGAGTATGCTCTTGGAGTGTGGTCTTCAAGTCGTGCGCTGGAAGTGAAAGTCTTTCGAATTGCACTTCGACTGCAGCGCCAAATACGATCAGCAGATAAAACTGAGAACTCGTTGCTTTCCCCGCGTTTTAAACACGTGTTTTTCACCATAGAAATCACGTAACATTTTTTGATTGATTGATTGAGTTGGTGTTAAGTCCACTTATACATACATTTACACACATTAGAAGAACTTCAACCAACTTTCTGGCTTAATCCTGTTGTGCTGGCTTTGTACCTCCTTGATTTGAAAACAAATGAACAACGAGAACGGAAATCACGTGACCAAGTGTGCAACCATACATGTTCCAAGCTATGGTCTCGATTGCTTGTGTACTTGGCGCTTTCGAACCGCACTATACCGCGTTTGTTAGAACCTGTCCCGTTTCCCGCGCTAGGGATCGCTCGACAGTTTCGGTGCCAATGAGAAACGAGGAAAAAATCGTCTGCTGGGCAGCGAGGAGCGAATGAAAGCCAGAAGAGAGGCGCTTACGTAGACGCTGTTGCCACGTTGCGCATTTTAATTGGCTGCCTGGCTTTGACTTTCCCCAGCACCGAGAAAAGCCAGCGATCAGCTAGCGCGGGAACTGGGACAGGTTGTAAGAAACGCGGTATAGGTGACGTCACTTTAGTAAAGACCATACCTCAAGTCTGTACTTCGTACCTTTCAGACACAACCTAAGACAAACTTTAAGCTTTAGTGCAGGAGATACTTCACCACAAACGGCATGTGAAAATTCACCAATGAAACCACATCTAAGTAGACATTTCCGTCCCTAGCATTGGGATGGAAGACGTGTGTGAAAAGTTACCCTTGCACATTGGAACATGCCGTGGAGGTTGGGTGTGAAGTTTGGGGCTCAACATACCCAAAATCCCGGCCATTTGTGGAGTTGATGCTCCACGCTCCGACCCGCATTTAAATTCAGTGTTGCTCCCAGATACTCATCCATTAGATGCTGGGTAAACTCCAGAGACACTTGATGCAGGGACAAGGTCGGAAAAATTCCCACCTGAGATCACTCACCTCGTGGATCGAACCTGTAGTCTCCCTTTGGTAGTTTTAAGTGCAACCAACCACATAAGACTCAAATATTGCGTGCGTGTGCATGTGGTGATGGTTAAAAAAGCAGTCTTCCACGAGAGAAACCCGAAAATTGTCACTAAAACAAAGAATTATTTCTTGGACAACCCTCGTACATAATGTATTATGCATATTTGTTTGATGCTGACTGCAGCCACCAGGCCTATTTACAGCACGCGTCTATATAAAATTGTAATCTAGATTATAAAATACATGTATCCACATAAAATATTTTGCACTAATGGTAGTGAATGGTAATAGTGAAAGCGTAAATAGGTTGTAAAAATTGTTTACTCATTTCGAACTACCAAGTCTTACGTGCTATTTACTATATCATGGAGTAAATTAATAGGGAAAATACAATTGTATAATCTGAAAATTTAATATATGTCACTCATTATAGTTTGCTAAAATTTTATTTAAAAGTAGTTTGTAATGATATTTTACTTCCACTTTTTGCCTTCTTCGATAAAGCAATTATACGTTGAACTTTTCATTAAATTGTAATATTCTTTACTTTGTTATTCCTGTCTCTAATAACAAAAAACTTTGTTCTTGGCTTCAGGTTGAACGGCCAACACTGGGACAGGTCGGAGCTAGGCACGGCAGCCTTCTACCTGGTGAGGCCTTTTATGCAGGAGGAACCACGTGACCCTGGGAGGAGGCACGTCGTCACCAACAGGGCCTCCACGGGAGACATCAGGGGCGGGAAGGTGAAGGAGCTGCGTCCCTCTGTTTCGGCCTAATATTACAACCAATTCTATACACCAATGGCTATCTCTTATAGTTACACATGTTCGAGAAACGTATTGAATAAAAATGCTCTAGTAGTGCTAATTGGTTGTTTCTAAGTCGTACTTAGTAGGTATGCATTTGTAGCCTCTTTTTTTATCAATTGAATATCAGTTTTTGACATATTTTGACAATTTTTTGTCGATGTTTTAGCGTTTAGCGATGTTTTAGTAAAATTTCCCTTTTTTCGCACTCGTACTTGGTAGGTATGCATTTGTAGCCTTTTTTTTATCAATTGAATATCAGTTTTTGACATATTTTGACAATTTTTTGTCGATGTTTTAGCGTTTAGCGATGTTTTAGTAAAATTTCCCTTTTTTTCCCACTCACACTTGGTAGGTATATCACGATCTTACGTGATATAACTTAACCTATTTATTTTATTACGTGCTAAACTACACGAGAGCCTCTACGTGCTTTGACCTACTTTTAGTAGTGGTAGAAGCCCGGTTCTGAAACCGAAAATGGGGCTCGGAGTGGGGCTCGACTTAATGGTTTTCTCTTGTAAGGCATAAGCCTCATTTTCTCGCAGTGTTGCCAACACCTCACTCGATCACGATCTTACGTGATATAACTTAACCTATCTTACGATTTTTTTTACGATCTTCAGTGATATAACTTAACCTATCATTTATTTTTTTTTATTTACACACCGAACTAACTTACATTATATTTTATATAACCTAAAAAAATGTATTGATTTTTTTTTAGTATGTGGCAATTTTTTTAGGATTTTTTTTTTTTAAAACTGCTCCGTGACCCTCTCGTTCTTCACGTCATGGATGAAGGACTTCTCGGCGACCAGGATGACGCTGCACAGAGTATCGGCAGGCAGCGCGTCGTGGAACTCGCAAACGATCTTGATGTTGGTTCGATCGTTGACCACCACCTGCTTCCGTTTCGTGGTATTGATGACGAACATCGGCCTGTGGGTTTTGAATTCGCTGGGCGTGTAGTACATGTCGACGTTTCCCTCGGTCACGCGCTTGTAAGCGGTGTAAGCTTCGTAAAGTTTTAGATAATCATCTTTGGTCATGTCGAGGTTGTAATTCTCGCGCGGGAACACTTCGTTCCTCCCATTCTTGAGATAAACATTTTTGATCTTGGAGTCGTCGAATTCGCAAACAGATTTTTCCTAAGTCTTACCGTTTCCAAGATAACCCCACTTCCGGTCGCCATTTTGGATTTCCAAGCATATGTTCTATTCATATTTTACTTACATATAGGTGTACATGATGAATCACCAAACAGATTTTTCCTAAGTCTTACCGTTTCCAAGATAACCCCACTTCCGGTCGCCATTTTGGATTTCCGTGCATATGTTCTATTCATACTTTTTCTCACATATAGGTGTACATGACGAATCACCAAACAGATTTTTCCTAAGTCTTACCGTTTCCAAGATAACCCCACTTCCGGTCGCCATTTTGGATTTCCGATCATAGATTCTATTCATACTTTTTCTCACATATAGGTGTACATGATGAATCACCAAACAGATTTTTCCTAAGTCATGAATTGGAGGGTTCTATGACAACCTATATTAATTCTCGTAAGAGAACAGAAAACACACAAAAAAAAAAAAAACAATACTGTGGTCACTACAACAAATAGTCTTCTTCAACCCCAATCCAACAACCCAAAAATCATCATCCTAACTAGAACCATGTAACTATCTGCCATCTGTTAGAGGTTTTGTGAACTAAGTGGTGCTTTGTTTGTGTGTAAAAAAAAATGCAATGCTTTTTGCACTTGGTTATCATCACCTAACATGTTATTAATTGTTTTTTTTAAAATTAATTACAACTGAAAACTAATAATTAATATTATCTAAAGTTACTAATTAATATTATACAAGTAATTGATATTTTTTTTTTGTTCTTGTTGGGTAATTATAGTTGTTGCAAAATATAAGCTCTCGCGTATGACAGTTTCTGAGTTTTGTTGGGTATATAAGAACAATTATACACAACCTCTCTCGGTTCTCCTGCGTAGCCGTGCGTGTTAAGGCGTTCACTCGTTCTTGTCATTGTTCGTTCTACGTGTGGCCTATAGGTTCGAACCCGGTCGTGGTCGAAAGTCTTTCAGCGTGTCTAGGAGTCTTTAACAGTGTGTATATTTACTTCTCTGTGTTGAGTCTACGGATTCTGAACGGGGTTGTTTAATGTATATGTTGTTCTTGATATATATATATATGGTGTTCATGTATGTATCCAAAGCACATTGGAAACAATATTCGATCATTAGCTGCGTTCAACCACTGCTGCGGTGGAGTGACCACCCCCTGTCCCCGGGGTCCTATTCCTGTCCCAGGGCTCGTGTTCCCGGGAGTCCCTTTCCCCTTGTCCCTGGACCCCTGTCCCCGGGGTCTTATCCCTGTCCCCGGACTCGTGTTCCCGGTTAAGTTAGGTTAAGTTGTCTAATGTCTATGTCTATGTGTAATGTCTATGTCCATGTCTCTGTCTTTGTAGGTTTTTTTTGTCCTAAGATTTTTTTTAACGCAGGACTTGGAAAAAAATTTTCGATTGATGAAAAAAAAAAAATGGTTCCATGACGACCTATGTTTATTTTGGTATGGGAAGACAGAGGACACCGAGACTCGACCGACACACTAAACCCAACCTCTCTACGCGTACTCTACGTCACCAAAAAAGTTTCCCCAATCTAGTAAAGTGGATTGGTTGAAATCTCCAAGGCGTATTTTGCATTTTTTTTTTTCAAATATGAACACGTTAAAACTGAACTGTCTCGGATTTTTGAGTTTTGTATTCGCCCTGAGAAAATTCTATATAAAATAACATACCTGAAAATAATATTCACAGTAGATTAATTTTTTTGAGTTTTGTAATCACCTCAAGAAATTCTATATAAAATAACATACCTGAAAATTGTATTCACAGTAGATTGAATTCTTGAGTTTTTGTATTCGCACACAAGAAATTCTATATAAATAACATACCTGAAATTCTGTTTACAGTAGATTGAATTTTTGAGTTTTGTAATCACTCCAAGAAATTCTATATAAAATAACATACCTGAAAATTGTATCGCTATATACTAGACTTTTTGATTTCTGTGATTTTGGAGAAAGCAATGGCATCCACCACCAGTTTCAATCGTAAAAATGATAAAACTGAATGTGTTACTTGTGGGAAGCTAATCTCAAGGAACAATTTATCGGTACACAGGGCAAGATGTAGCGAAACAGGTTCGAGAATTAATCGTTCGTCACCTTCTAAGTCTTGTGCTCGATGCGGAAAGATGATTAGCATTACAAATTTAAGTAAACACCTGAAAATTTGCAAACCATCGACCGAACAAGGAACATTGAAAAGGAAAATCGATGATTCAGAAACGGAAGCTTCCACTTCCAAGCAAATTAAATTATCTAATGAACGGAAACCAATTAGATCTGCATTCAACGACCAACTCCAGGATTTTTCAATTAAGTCAGAACCAGGCCGTGACATCCTTAGTTTCTTGGATGAAACGAAAACATCTGTACTAAATATTTTAAAAGATAAACTTGAAAACAACTCTATAAAAGTATACGTTGTTCTGTTTTCTGAATACGAGAAAGTTGATGGCACAACGAGTATTTTTTATCATCGTACAAAAAACCAGACTCTTCATTTGGCGGACGTCGAAAATTTAGACAACTTCTATTATAAAGTTACCAATGAGCTGGTTAAGAAACATGACGATTTCGAGGCTAAAGGGTCGGGATGGTCTCTGTGTGGAAGTCCTCACACGTTAACCGTTTACGTGAACCGATTCTCGCCTCTTCGCGCTTCCAGCTACGTTCCTCTTCCACCGAACATTCAACACAAGAGGGCTGTGTTAAATATACAGAACAGCGATAACAAGTGTTTTCTTTGGTGTGTGTTGGCGGAACTTCACCCGATTCATTGGTCAAATAATCCAGAACGGGTTTATCATTACAAGCAGCATGAACCTGAACTGGAAAATGCAATGGCTGGCATCGAATACCCGATGACCATTTCTGATATATCAAAATTCGAAACACGAGCACGAGATGCAGAAGGAAAACGCTTAATCATCAACGTGTATTCCTATACGTTGGATAAACATGTCGTGCATCCCGTCAGGATAAGCGATGTCGACGATGACGATGCTCGTGTGATTAATCTTCTTCTAATTTCAAACGAGGGTGTTCACCATTACTGTCTCATTCGTTCACTATCACGCTTGGTCAGAAGTCAATCAACCAAGCATGCAAACAACATCAAAGTTTGCCCGAGATGCCTAACCACGTTCGACGATCGAAAACGAGTCGATTATCAAAATTACACCGGACGTCAGATTGCCATCGAGAAACTTGCCGAACATAAAATTTATTGCGGTGACAACAGACCGACTCGCATGTTGATGCCGAAATCAAAAGAGGTCGAAGAATTTAGGATGCATAAGGCATTGTTAGAGCATCCCGCAATCATCATTGCTGATTTTGAGTCTTTTCTCAAACCGTTGTCGTACTGCGAACCAGACCCCGAACTTTCTTCCACAACACCGTATCAGTTGCACGAAGCCTCGAGTTTCGGATACGTTGTCGTGCGACAGGATAGGATAGATGAACCATATGTTTACCGAGGACCAGACGTAATCAAACATTTTTTTGAAAAGATGTTTGAAGAGGTTGAGACCATTGGCAGCCTCTTACCCGAATCGAAACCAATGCTTCCATTATCCAGCGATGAACTTCAATCTCACAATAACATTGAAACGTGTCCGGTGTGCGATCAACGTTTCACCGACGAGAACCGGAAAGTATTTCACCATAATCACTTCACCGGAAACTACATCGGTGGAATCTGTAACACGTGTAATCTAAAGATCCAAAAACCTACGTTTAACCCCATATACCTTCATAATGGCACCGGTTACGACTTCCATCTCTTAATTCGGAATCTTGGATATGATAGACAAAAAATAAATATTCTAGCAGAGAATGAAGAAAGGTACATCAGTGTCAGCAAGCGAGTATTGATTCCGGGAACAAACGAAACTGTGGAGATGAGATTTTTAGATTCTTACAGATTTTTATCTGCGAGCTTGGACGCTCTTGCAAGCAAACTTTCGGCTGAACAATTTAGAATAACGAGAGCTAGTTTTCCCACCGTAGACATAGAAATGATTAGACGTAAAGGTATTTATCCTTACGAATATGTTAGTGATAATTCTAAATTTAACGACGACACTCTTCCACCTCAAAAAGAATTTTACAGTCGACTCAGAGAGAAAGGAATCACGGACGATGAATACGAACACGCGCAACGGATGTGGGACAAATTAGGATGTAGGACACTCGGCGATTATCACGATGCCTACTTAAAACTGGACGTGACAATAGTCGCGGATGTTTTTCAAGCATTCAGGAAAACGTCGGCGAATATTTACAAATTAGATCCTGCATATTTTTACGGTCTCTCGGGCTTAGCGTGGTCTGCCATGTTATTACAGACAAAAATAAAACTCGAATTGATACCGGACGTGGACATGTTATATTTTATCGAGAGGGGGATACGAGGTGGAATGGTGCAATGCGTACAGAGACATGCAAAAGCAAATAACGTTCACATGACAGAAGAATACGATCCTAACGAACAATCGAAATACATATTTTATGTGGATGCAAATAATTTATACGGACATGCTATGATACAAAAACTTCCTTACGGCGGGTTCGAATGGGTGGATACCACTTCCATTAACATTAATAATTTCAACGACTGTGAATTTGGCTTGTTTATAGAGGTGGACCTCGAATTCCCCGACCATCTACACGATTACTTCAAAGATCTACCTCCTGCACCCGAACTAAAATGTTTGCCTGATTCAAATCAACGTAAGCTTCTGTTAACATTGGATATTAAAGAGAGATACGTTCTCCATTACAAAAATCTTCAATTCTTAATTGAGAAGGGAGTTCAAGTAATAAATGTGAGAAGAATACTGAAATTCAAACATTCCGAGTGGTTAAAACCTTACATTGAAAAAAATACGTATCATAGAACACGCGCCACGTCAGATTTAGATAAAGATTTTTTTAAACTCATGAATAATGCTGTTTACGGAAAAACAATGGAGAATGTCAGGAAGCACGTGGACGTGAGATTAGTTCCCGATTCAAATTGATAGCATCGCCGACATTCAAATCACGAAATATATATGATGAAAACCTGGCCCTGTTTGTGATGGATAAAAAAATAATCAAGTTCAACAAACCAATCTACGTGGGGGCGACGATTTTGGATTTATCTAAACTGCATATGTTTGAATTTCATTATAATGTCATGAAACCCTTCTATAATGAAAATATAACACTTTTGTACACGGACACGGACAGTTTTATTTATTCCGTACAGACATCTGACCTGTACAACAATTTGAAACAACCGAAAATGATTGATCATTTCGACACATCTTCCTTCCCTCAACCAAACAGATTTGATCTCCCTTCTCGCAATAAAAAAGTACTTGGTAAAATGAAGGATGAATGCAACGGAGAAATCATTCTGGAGTTCGCCGGCTTACGTTCCAAAATGTATGTGGTGAAAACAGAAACCAGCATCACCAAAAAAGCCAAAGGTGTTGGTAAAAATACCGTGAAAAACAAGCTTGTGTTCGAGGATTACATCAATTGCCTCTATTCACAGTCGAGGATTCTACGTTTGGAGACAAGGATACAAAGCGTAGACCACGTGCTTACCACAAACAAAGTTAAGAAAATTGCGCTGGATCCGCATGATGATAAAAGATGTATTTTGTCTTGTGGAATCCACACGTTGCCTTGGGGGCACTATCGTTTAGAAATTAGTAAAAATTGTAGGCAATGCAAATGAAAAAAAAATAAACTTAAATAACTATAACTAAAATTAAAAAAATAAATTTTAACTGTCTCACATACACAATAAATAAATAGCAAGGACAATGAATCTCTTTGGTTTCCGAAAGCAAACAATGGAGACTGTACACCGCACGACAGATCATGAATTTCTACCTTCCGTGTTAACTAAACTCAACGGTCTGTTGATCATTCACCTCAACAGCATTTGGACGAAATTGGATGAGGACGTGGGCAAGATTTTTTACGTCTTCAACAACAATTTACATTTTTACGAAATTCCGATCGGTGGGAAACTTCAAATCACCGTGAATCCGGAAAACGTAGGCGAAATCAAAATATCTACCGGCAAGAACATTTTTCGAATCAAGCACGACAAGATGCTTTCTAACATTACGTACGATGTTTCAGCAGGAGATTGTCTTTACGTGGAACTCCTAGGAGATTACGACAAACTCATTCCTCTCTTCGTAGAATTACGAATCGTCTATCCTATAATAAATAACCGTTAACAAAATGCCTAACGACATTTTCGGCCACACCAAGCGTGTAGACCACGCAGAAGAGATTCTCATGCTCGACGTTCGAGTTAAAAAGTTGAGGAGCGATTTGATCGCTTTGCAGGAGACCTTAAACAAAAGTTTAGAGTCGGAGATCCCTACACTCCAAACGCAATGTCTCGATCCTATTCTGAAAATCGATTCCGAACTGAAAACCCTCATAAAAAATTATGTCGACGTACCTTCTTACGACAACGTTCAAAATATACAGTTGAGCGTGGATTCGCTTCAAAATGATTTGGCCAAATTACAGCAATTTCAATCGAAAAATGAAGATTTGGAAAAATTGAAACTCGAAATCGAAGAACGAACTTCCGCAATCGAAAATAATTTCTCTGAATTTCAAACCGTCGTGAACGATATCGATGTAGAACGCTTGCATGTCGTCGTTTCCAAATTACAAGAAGAATTCACCAGCACGTTGGAAGAAATTAAATCCAAGTTACAGACTTTGGAAGATACCATGACGAACCTACCATCGTCAGACGAACTGCAGGTCATCGGTAAAAGCGTCGCGAACATAAAAATTCAATTGGAGGCTTATCAAGATTTCGAACACATTCAAACCACCATCGCTACGCTTCAGGCGTCTTTGGAGTTGATCAACGAAGAAATTAAAAATATTCACGTTCAAGCGAGCGCGTTGACGAGCATACAAGACACGTTATGCACGGTTCAGCAGAAGATCGAGTATTTAGAAAATTTGAACGTCGAATCCAATCTTGCTCATTTTCATCACGTACTCGACAACATACAGGGTGATTTGGAATCGTTACGGACGAGCGTACCTTCGAAGGAAGATTTGGAAAAATTGAAAACGGCGGTGACGGCACTATCCGAATCGAGCGACATCAAAAGTTCATTGAGCGATCTCGAAAGTACGGTGGCCAATCTCCCCACCTCCAAAGAATTACACGCTTTGAAAAGGAACATATCTCGAATGCTGAAACGACTAGATACGGAAACGGCAAACGTGGAACAGATTCGAGACGAAATTAGTTCGCTGGTGTCGACGCTGCCCACTTCGCAGAGCGTCACGGATCTTCACACGCAGTTTGCAGAGATGCGAAGTATCGTGAACGATCTTACCGAGAAAAGCTCGAAATTGAATCAAGTTGAGAACCTTCAGAACATTGTCGTCAACATCAGAGATCAAGTTGGAGTGCTGGAATCCACGCAGGAATCGACGCTGGCCTCTTTCGGTGCCAAGTTGCAAGAACTGAACGAAAACTACAAGCAGTTGAACGTGGAAGTGAAAATCAAACCGTCATTTTCTGCCGTAACGGATACCATAGTCGAGCATTTGTTGCCCATCGAAAATAAACTTGGACACGTTCACAGTAATCTGCTCGGCGTCGACACTAAAATCGCCAAATTGTTCACCTTGCAAGCCATCGAAATCAACAGCGTACCCAATCAACAGAGAATCTCCACGTTCGTCGAAGGTAACAAACTGTACATGTTGCATCCTTATCATCCGTACTACAAGTTTCTCCTCGATGGCACGATTCAGATAAACGAATTTTCGTACTGGTCTCACGGCAGAAAAGCTAGCGTCCCCACCATGACGTTGATATCGAATCGTGGTGTCCAGAAAGCGGGAAACATTCCTCTGGCACGTTAGAACGAAACGCGCAACATATATGAAATACACGAAGACGAAGATCTTACCGTTTTCGACGTGAGTGCCGGCGATAAGCTGATCATTCAAAACACGACCTAGGTGCCACCCTCTTTGAATCCCATCACGCTGGTGCTTCTCTTCGAACGTAATCTCTAAAAAAAAAAATGTCTAGGCAAGCCATCGTCGAAGAATTGCATAAACCTGCACGCCGCAACTACGAACGTTTAGCGGTGGTAACCAAGGGCATCGATGACCTCTGGGAAAGTGACCTCGTGGAGATGAGTAGCGGCAGTATGAAAAACGTACATAAATTGAACAAGGGCAACAAGTACCTCCTCACCGTCATAGACACATTTTCGAAATTCGCATGGGCTCTACCTTTGAAGGCGAAAACAGGAACGTGCGTCACGGAAGCATTCAACACAATTTTTCACGAAAGCGGCGGCAGACGACCTCGGTTTCTGCACACGGACAAGGGGAAGGAATTTTACAATGCCGTATTCCAAAAGTTTATTCGGAAACACGACGTTCGACATTGCTCGACCTTCAGTGACGTCAAGGCCAGCATCGTGGAAAGATTTAATCGCACTCTGAAATCGCGCATGTGGTCACGCTTTACGCTTCAGGGAAGCTACAAGTGGGTCACCATTCTTCCGGAACTCGTTAACGACTATAATCACACGGTGCACAGAACGATAGGCATGAAGCCAGCTGACGTTACCAAGTCCGACGAGCAACGTTTAATTTCTAGCATTTACTGTCCAAAGTACACCCACGACAAAAAGACCTAAATACAAAATTGGAGACCAGGTGAGGGTCAGTAAATTGAAGCGAACGTTCGACAGGGGTTTCACATGAAATTGGAGCACGGAACTTTTTACCGTGGTTCGAGTTTTACCCGGGAACCGTCACACGTATATAATAAAGGACAGTGGCGGTGAAATTTTATTGGGGCGCTTCTACGAGGAGGAACTCTCTAAAACTAAATACCCCGACACGTACCTTATCGAAAAAGTTTTGCGTAAGAGAGGTGACAAACTTTTGGTGAAATGACTGGGACTTCCGGGAACGAGTTGGATCGATTCGAACGAAGTGATTCTATGTGTACGTGGAATGTTGTGAAACGTTTACCTGATTCGGAGAGTCAAACGAAAAAAAGGAACGGCGAATTGCTCCCCGATAGCATACGATGTCTGATCGTAGGACCTTCGGGGTGCGGAAAGACGACACTGCTCATTGATAATTTTATCCTCGCACCCAATTGGTTAGACTGGGAAAACAGACACCTCTACGTATTTTCGAAAAGTCTCGAACAAGCGAAATACCAGCAACTTATGAAACTGTACGAGGGACTGGGCATTGCAACTTTCGCATCTGAAATCATTCCACTGGACGATTGTCTCGAGAATTCCGTTGTGGTGTTCGACGACATGATCTTGGAAAATCAAAACGAGATTCGTAATTTTTTCACTCGAGGTCGTCACAAAGGATTGGATTGTTTCTACCTGGCACAAACTTTTTCCAAGGTTCCGAAACAACTGCTACGCGACAACACTAATTTCATGTTTGTTTCGACAGGACCACACCAATTTAAAACACGCACACGATGATTAAGTAGGGGCTGACATGAATTACAATATATTTTCTAAATTCTGCTCCCACTGTTGGAACAGTGGTGATTTCGGATTCGTGACCATTGACATGACTCGAAAAGCAAACCATGGAAAATATAGAAATAAAATAAACGTTTATCTAGACGTCTCAAAGGCTAACAAGAGGACAATTTCAGATTTGCAACAAGAAGAAAAAAATCCAAAAAAAATCAAAGGTCGTGAGAATCTAAAAAATAAAATTTGAAAAAACGTTCTTTTTTTTTCAAACGTCTGACAAGCATATATAAAATAACCATTACAACAAAAAGTGAGTGTTAGAAAAAGTGGATAGTCTCAAGCGGGTGACAGCAAGAAAACTACGAGAACCGAACGTATAGGCTGAGAATTCGACGTTTCAGAAACGTTTCAACGTATATAGAAAAATGTCAAAACGTCAATTTCAAGAAGAGGACAATCTCAAGTTGCGGGAATACCTAGTGAAACGCTTCAAAGGTTGGAAATCCGAGAATCGCGGATCCTAGGAAGAGAAGAAACGTCAAGATCAACCTGTGATCGATGCCATCAGTGGTCTAGGTAAAGAAATTAAAAGTGTCACGGAACAAAATAAAAATTTGATCAACGAACTCGTACCACTCGCAGCTAAAAGTTACGCTGTACCCACGCCCATTTCGAGCATTCCTTCGACGCTGTTCGAACTGAAGGACGTACCACGACGTCAAGCCATAGGTAGCACGTCGTCGTCTTCGGATAAGATCGAGTTGGGACCTTTGGCACGAGACTGCCTGAGCACGGGGAAGTTCGACAAGGATGAAGTGTTCGGATTGTATCCGAGCATGGAAACCAACGAAGGCGGTGTGGTTTGGAAGATTGGGAAATCGAAGGTGACCTTCGAAGGCAACGACATTAAAGTTAATTTAGGCGATAAAAATAGTTGGACCAGGTATCCGGGTACGGTGGGACTGTGGGAACTCGTTGCCAAAAAGCAGCCGAAAGATTACACCGACGAAGATTACCAGAGTTACAGGGAAATTCTGATCATGACGGATGCCATGTACCAGAACAACGATGCCTCGCAGAATAGGGTGAAATCGAGCAGTGGCGAGAAGTACAGAAATCTCATCAACCCGATTTGGAACGAGGTGAAGAGTGCAAGCGGCGTCAAACGCTACAACACGTTACCCAAAGAATTCGTTTGGGTGGACGACGTGAGGAAGCTCGTGGACCGATTGTTGGTGATAGCCGGTGAAGAGAATGCAGGCAATCGTAATTTCTACAACGAGAAGGTTGGCATCGTGGACATGATCAGCACGAAACTTTCCAACTTCATCGTGAACGACGACAAGGGCATAGGTTACCTCATCAAAATTATCAACACGCTGCCTCCGAGATTCTGGAACGTGGCCGAAGGAAAGGGGCTCGTGAACGACATCATCAACAAGTTACCTTTCGAGATGCATTTACCTGGCTACCAGTACTGCGGACCGGGTACCAAACTCGAGAAAAGATTGGAGAGAGGAGACAAGGGTGTGAATCCGTTGGATGCTGCATGCAAAGATCACGACATCGATTACAACACCACTCGCACCGATCTGGATGCACGTCACGAAGCAGACAGAAAGTTAGAGCATGCAGCTTTCGAAAGATTCGTCAGCAGAGACGCATCGCTGGGTGAAAGAGTTGCAGCACTGGGCACCACCATCGCCATGAACACGAAACAAAAATTTGGGTGGGTGTATAAATAAATAACATACAGTAAAAAAAAAAACATGTCTTGTATAACCGATTTACCGCCCGAACTGCTATGTAAAATATTCAAACACGCAGTAAACGGAGATGTTAATAAACTTTTAATCATAGCGAGATCAACGCCGGAATTTCGCATCCCTTGTGAAATGGCTGACAAGGATTATCTTCGGGAGATCAGTGGAATGAGGTGCGGTGATCTCGACACTCTTCTTTCGTCCGCAGGGAAAAAATTAAACGAGAGAATGGACGAACTGCACGAGGCGAGGCAGGGGAGAAGACGATACACGGATGATTGGCGCAAGTCTAAACAGGAGACTGAAGATATTATTACGCACATCATCGCGTTGTCGGAAGCACGGACTTTCTTCCTCCGTGAAAAAAATAATAATAATATACATGTCAGTAGTATAATCAGCCCGGTTCACGGACATCAAGTGGCGATCACACCTCGCCTTAATGGATTTCTCTCGTAAGGCGTAGCCTTTCACCTCGCCTTAATGGATTTCTCTCGTAAGGCGTAGCCTTTCACCTCGCCTTAATGGATTTCTCTCGTAAGGCGTAGCCTTTCACCTCGCCTTAATGGATTTCTCTCGTAAGGCGCGAGCCTCAAGCAGTGTTGCCAACTCGGGCGAGGCGTAGCCTTTCACCTCGCCTTAATGGATTTCTCTCGTAAGGCGCGAGCCTCAAGCAGTGTTGCCAACTCGGGCGAGGCGTAGCCTTTCACCTCGCCTTAATGGATTTCTCTCGTAAGGCGCGAGCCTCAAGCAGTGTTGCCAACTCGAAAAATGGAGCTCGCCTTAATGGATTTCTCTCGTAAGGCGCGAGCCTCAAGCAGTGTTGCCAACTCGGGCGAGGCGTAGCCTTTCACCTCGCCTTAATGGATTTCTCTCGTAAGGCGCGAGCCTCAATTTCTCGCAGTGTTGCCAACTCCTCACTCGAAAAAAATCACCAACTGATATTTTGAAGCCTTTCACGGTGTATGTTAACCTCACAAGCAGTGTTGCCAACTCGGGCGAGGCGTAGCCTTTCACCTCGCCTTAATGGATTTCTCTCGTAAGGCGCGAGCCTCAAGCAGTGTTGCCAACTCCTCACTCGAAAAAAAATCACCAACTGATATTTTGAAGCCTTTCACGATGTATGTTAACCTCACAAGCAGTGTTGCCAACTCGGGCGAGGCGTAGCCTTTCACCTCGCCTTAATGGATTTCTCTCGTAAGGCGCGAGCCTCAAGCAGTGTTGCCAACTCCTCACTCGAAAAAAATCACCAACTGATATTTTGAAGCCTTTCACGGTGTATGTTAACCTCACAAGCAGTGTTGCCAACTCGGGCGAGGCGTAGCCTTTCACCTCGCCTTAATGGATTTCTCTCGTAAGGCGCGAGCCTCAAGCAGTGTTGCCAACTCCTCACTCGAAAAAAATCACCAACTGATATTTTGAAGCCTTTCACGATGTATGTTAACCTCACAAGCAGTGTTGCCAACTCGGGCGAGGCGTAGCCTTTCACCTCGCCTTAATGGATTTCTCTCGTAAGGCGCGAGCCTCAAGCAGTGTTGCCAACTCCTCACTCGAAAAAAATCACCAACTGATATTTTGAAGCCTTTCACGATGTATGTTAACCTCACAAGCAGTGTTGCCAACTCGGGCGAGGCGTAGCCTTTCACCTCGCCTTAATGGATTTCTCTCGTAAGGCGCAGCCTTTCACCTCGCCTTAATGGATTTCTCTCGTAAGGCGTAGCCTTTCACCTCGCCTTAATGGATTTCTCTCGTAAGGCGCGAGCCTCAAGCAGTGTTGCCAACTCCTCACTTGAAAAAATCACCAAGGTTTTTTTGGGTCTAACCTAACCTAAAGCAAGGAGCTGGCAACACTGCTTGAGGCTTGCCTTAATTAATTGCATAAAGCAATTTGCCAACCTACTGGTACTTTTGCCATAGCTTTTTACAAAAAAAAAGAGAGGGAAGAGTTAAACAACCGACAATGCTGCTAATATTTACCTACAGCTTTTTTTTTACTTGGCAAGGGTTTAGCCAATTTATACACTGGTGCAACATACACACACTGCGCAATAGAGCCGGCAACAAATATATACTGCCGTAAAAGAGAGAGATGGATGGATGGCAACACAGTATGTGTGTGCGTGTGTGTGTATAATATGTAGCATTATTAACTAGAGTGTGTTGGCAACCCACCTGCAACTAAAAAAAAAGATAGAGATACCAACATTGCCGTAAGATAAAGAGGGAGAGACCTATCGCGACCTTTGTAAACCTCTCTCGGGGGAAACACGATGTGCTATACACACGTGCGCGCTGGCGCCTCTTATTATTTTCGTATTGTGAGGCAAACAAATAAATAATTGTTGTGTTTTTTTTAGGATTCCTGGCCCCTATAACCTCGCCAGGGGTGCGTGGTGTCCAACCAAAAAAAAGTAATGATGACTAGTGCCTGCTGTTTTCGAGTTATATTGGATTAAAATTTCAAGATGTAATTTCTAAGATGATTTGTAATTCATAAACTATAGGTTGGAGGAAAACGATTCTTGCTTTATCTGCTATTGCCCGATGAATACTATAAACATAAACAAAGCTTATGGTTTAATTTTAAAAAATGGCGACCTTAAAATAACTCTGTTTTCTGAAATTATGATTTATGCTTCATACGCCAAGAGGGCCGAGGGTTAGAAAAAAAAAAGTTTGTTTGGTAGAATTATGTACACATAATATTTTTGTGTTTTCTATACACAAGCTTAATTATTTTTTTTTCCAATTATTTACAGGATTCATTAAGAAGCAAGAAGTAGCATATACATAAATAGCACACACCAAACCCAGCACCATCGCGAATTAGCCTTCCAAGGTTTTTTTTTATTGCACAGCATTTATTTTGTGGCACTCTACTTTATATATAAAATAACATACCCCACAAATATTTCATTATAACGAATTAGCCTTCCAAGGTTTTTTTTTTTTATTGCACAGCATTTATTTTGTGACACTCTACTTTATATATATAAAATAACATACCCCACAAATATTATTTTTTTCAACAAAATGCAATCGACACAAATTTGTCCCACGTGTGAAACACCAGTTTCAACTAATCACTTCCAAAGGCACTGTCGTACCTGCGTACCTGGTAAGCGTGTGACCGCTACAGAACCATGTCTCAGGTGCGGTAAACATATTACCATTAATAATTTGAAAAGGCATATAACATCATGCAAAGTCGTCGTCGGAGCACCTGTTCCACAACCGTCGACCAGCTCGACCAAGAGGAAAGCCGAAGCCGACTCGCCACCATCCGCCAAACGTGTCAAGCATGTGGCGAAAGCGAGCCAGTCTGCTTTCGAGCGTTTGTTAGAGGACTTTGTCCTCACTTCGGACGGCTCTTGCGACGTGCGTAGCTTTTTGGAGAACGTGCAAGCCAAAATTATTTCCATCCTCGGCGATGCGCTTGCAACGCACTCCACCAAATTCTACGCATCGCTACGTTGCCAGTACAAGAAGCCGTCTGATGAAATTTACAGCTTCTGCCACAACACCAAGGCGAAGACGCTGCATCTGGCGGATGTCGACAACCTCGAGGTCATCTACAACAAGTTTGCCGAGGAGCTGGTGACTAAACAAGAGGAACATCAAGCGAAGGGTTCGGGGGGTTCGCTGTGCGGGGAGCCTCACGAACTGTGCGTCAAACTTTGCAAGTTTGTGCCTCTCTCCGCCTCCAGCTACGTCCCCTTACCACGTAACATTGTGGCAAAAAATGCTGTTCTGAACATTCAGAATAGTGACGCCAAGTGTTTTCTCTGGTCGGTGCTGGCAGCGTTGCACCCCGTTCACTGGAAAAACCAACCAAAACGAGTTAACCACTACCTACCCTACGAGCCAGAGCTGGAAGATGCGATGGCTGGGATCGACTACCCAGTGGAGGTCCCGGACATTCGCAAGTTCGAGACCCGTACACGCAACCCTCGGTTGGCCATCAACGTTTTTGGCCTCACCGACGAAAATGTGGTGTACCCCATCCGGGTGAGCGACGTAGACGACGAAGGTGCGCAGGAAATTCACCTTATGCTCATCAAGGATGAAACTCACCATCACTACACCCTCATCCGTTCCCTCTCTAGACTTGTTTCGAGCCAACGGAGCAGTGATAGTCACCACGTCGAGGTGTGTCGCAGGTGCTTGTCAATGTTCGACGGACGAGATCAACGCGGTTACCAACATGTTCGAGGTTCCAACATCGCTGCCGACAAGCTCGCTAACCACAAGCTCTACTGCAATGCCAACGAACCGGGGGTGGCAGACTTGCCCGAACCTGGCACCGTGGAGCGTTTCCACATGCACGGTGCCACGGTGAAACACCCTGCTATCATCATCGCAGACTTCGAGGCCTTCCTCAAACCCCTGTCCACTTGCGATCCCGATCCCGAAGTTTCTTCCACCACCCCTTACCAACTCCACGAGGCATCCAGTTTCGCATACGTTGTGGTGCGACGAGACCAGCACATCGCCCCCGAGCCCTACGTGTACCGTGGTCCCGACGCAGCCAAACACTTTCTCGAGAGGATGGTTGACGAGGCCATCGAGACGGGGAAGGTACTGTTGGCTCCCATGTCTATGCTCCCACTGTCCCCCGACGATCAACATAGACACGAGGAGGCTACTACCTGTCCTGTGTGCACCTGTGAGTTTAGCATCAACAACCGTAAAGTCCATCACCACGATCACTTTAACGGTAGGTATGTTGGTCCTTGGTGCAACGACTGCAACCGCTTGGCCCGGGACCCGCGCTTCATCCCTGTGTTTTTTCACAATGGCTCGGGGTACGATTTTCACCACCTGATCAAGCATCTTGGATACGACAATGCAAGAATCAATGTCCTGGCACAAAACGAGGAGCGTTATATTAGCGTCAGCAAGTGGGTGCCGATCCCCAACTCAAAAAGCAGGAGCATCGAGCTTCGCTTCCTCGACTCCCTGAGGTTCCTCCCGGCCAGCCTCGATGCTCTTGCAGGGAAGCTGAGCAACGAACAAATGCTTATTACCTCCGCAAATTTTCCAAACTTGGACGCCGGTCTCTTCAGGCGTAAGGGGGTCTACCCCTACGAATACGTCACAGACCCTGCCAAGTTCGAGGAGACGTCGCTACCTCCCCAGGCGAAGTTCTATAGTCAGCTACGAGGCTCGAACATCACTGACGAAGAATATCATCACGCCCAGTCCATGTGGCGCGAGCTAGGTTGTCGAACTCTCGGAGACTACCACGACGCCTACCTCAGACTTGATGTGACGCTCCTCGCCGACGTGTTCCAGACGTTCCGGGCGACCGCAATGAACATCTACCACCTGGATCCCGCCTACTTCTATAGTCTCCCCGGACTGGCGTGGTCAGCCATGTTTTTGGTGACGAAAATCGAGCTGGAGCTTCTTTCGGACGTAGACATGGTGCTGTTTGTGGAACGTGCCGTGCGGGGTGGAATGGTCCAGGTGTCGCAACGGCACGCGCGCGCCAACAACCATCACATGGCTACTGGCTACGACTCCACCCAACCGTCGAGCTACATCATGCACACGGACGTGAATAACTTGTACGGGCACTCCATGATGCAACCACTCCCCTTTAGAGGCTTCGAGTGGGCTGACCCTTCCAACTTCGACGTTGAAGGTTTCGATGATTCGGAACATGGGTTCTTCGCCGAGGTGGACCTTGAGTTCTCCGAGAAGCTGCAGGATTCGTTCTGCGATCTTCCCCCTGCACCCGAGTTCAAGTGTCCACCTGATTCCAACCAGACGAAGCTCGTCATGGATTTCGAACCAAAGAAGAATTACGTCCTTCACTACCGGAATCTCCAGTGGTTGATGCAGCGAGGGGTCACAGTCCACGCAGTTCACCACATCCTCAAGTTCGAGCATTCTCCATGGTTGCGTCCATATATTGAAGTCAACACCAAACACCGCACCGCAGCCACGTCCGAGCTTGATAAGGATTTCTTCAAGCTCATGAATAATGCGGTGTTTGGCAAGACCATGGAGAATGTACGGAATCGCGTGGACATAAAATTGGTGACGAGGAAAGAGCGATGTCGTCAGCTTGTCGCGAGTCCATTGTTCAAGTCTCGAACAATCTACAACGAGCAGCTGGCTCTGATTCACATGAAGCAAGGTGTGGTGAAACTCACCAAACCCATCTACGTCGGAGCCACGGTTCTGGATCTGAGCAAGCTCCACATGTTCGAGACATACAACGACATATTACGTCCACACTACGGTCACAACATCTCGCTTCTCTACACTGACACGGACAGCTTGGTGTACCACGTTCGCTCAGTCGACGCATACGGGGATATAGACACAATTCCATCTTTGGTTAACCTCTTCGACACCTCGGGCTATCCCCAGCCCAACCGATACGGTATCCTGGCCCGCAACAAGAAGGTGCCTGGCAAACTCAAAGATGAGAAGGACGGAGACGTGATTCTTGAGTTTGCAGGTCTTCGCGCCAAGGCCTATACCATCAAAGCCGAGGGCAGCGTTACCAAGAAGGCCAAGGGTGTCGGCAGACAGGTGGTTCGGGAGCATCTCACATTCGAGGACTTCGTGGATTGCCTCAAGACCAGGTCGTCGGTTCTAAGAGCAGAACAGCGCATCCAGAGCGTCGACCATGTGTTGACCACCAACAAAGTGAGGAAGATTGCCCTGGATCCCAACGACGACAAGAGGTGCGTTCTCCAATGTGGAATCCACACACTGCCGTGGGGGCACTATCGCTTAGCAGAAAGCAATACCTGCAACATATGCCCATCTTCAACAGAAGATTCATAAAACAAAACAAAAAAAAAAAAAAAAAAATCATTTTGTTAGTCATTACAAAAAAAAACACAGACTGTCATTACAAAAAACTTTGACCGTATTTTAAATAACCAGCATACCTATGAATCTCTTTGGTTTCCGAAAACAAACAAACATGGAGACTGTACACCACACGACGACAAATCATGAATTTCTACCTTCCATGTTAACTACACTCAATGGTCTACTGATTGTTCACCTTAACAGCATTTGGACGAAATTGGATGACGATGTGGGCAAGATGTTTTACGTCTTCAACAACAATTTACATTTTTACAAAATTCCGATCGATGGAAAACTTCAAATCACCGTGAATCCGGAAAACGTAGGTGAAATCAAAATATCTACCGGCAAGAACATTTTTCGAATCAAGCACGACAAGATGCTTTCTAACATTACGTACGATGTTTCCGCAGGAGATTGTTTATACGTGGAACTCCTAGGAGATTACGACAAACTCATTCCTCTCTTCGTAGAATTACGAATCGTCTATCCTATTATAAATAACCGTTAACCAAAATGCCTAACGATATTTTCGGCCACACCAAACGTGTAGACCACGCAGAAGAGATTCTCATGTTGGACGTCAGAATTAAAAAGTTAAGGAGCGATTTGATCGCTTTGCAGGAGACCTTAAACAAAAGTTTAGAGTCGGAGATCGCTACGCTCCAAACGCAATGTCTCGACCCCATTCTGAAAATCGATTCCGAACTGAAAACGCTCATAAAAAATTATGTCGACGTACCTTCTTACGACAACGTTCAAAATATACAGTTGAGCGTGGATAAGCTTCAAAATGATTTGCTCAAATTGCAACAATTTCAATCGAAAAATGAAGATTTGGAAAAATTGAAACTCGAAATCGAAGAACGAACTTCGGCAATCGAAAAGAATTTCTCTGAACTTCAAACCGTCGTGAAGGATATTGATGTAGAACGCTTGCACGTTGTTGTTTCCAAATTACAAGAAGAATTTGCCGACACGTTGGAAGAAATTAAATCCAAGTTACAGACTTTGGAAGATACCATGACGAACCTACCATATTCGGACGAACTGCAGGTTATCGGCAAAAGCGTCGCGAACATAAAAATTCAATTGGAGGCTTATCAAGATTTCGAACACATTCAAACCACCATCGCTACGCTTCAGGCGTCTCTGGAGTTGATCAACGAAGAAATTAAAAATATTCACGCTGAAGCAAGTGCGTTGACGAGCATACAAGACACGTTAAGCACGGTTCAGCAGAAGATCGAATATTTAGAAAATTTGAACGTCGAAACGAATCTTGCTCATTTTCATCACGTACTGGACAACATACAGGGTGACTTGGAATCGTTACGGACGAGCGTACCTTCGAGCGAAGATTTGGAAAAATTGAAAACGGCGGTGACGGCACTATCCGATTCGAGCGACGTCAAAAATTCATTGAGCGATCTCGAGAGTAGGGTGACCAATCTCCCCACCTCAAAAGAATTACACGCTTTGAAAAAGAGCATATCACGTATGCTGAAACGACTGGAAACGGAAACGGCGAACGTGGAACAGATTCGAGACGAACTTGCTTCGCTGGTGTCGACGCTGCCCACTTCGCAGAGCGTCGACGACCTTCACACGCAGTTTACCGAGATGCGAAGCATCGTGAACGATCTTACCGAGAAAAGTTCGAAATTGAATCAAGTCGAGAACCTTCAGAGTATCGTCGTCAACATCAGAGATCAAGTTGGAGTGCTGGAATCCACGCAGGAATCGACGCTGACCTCTTTCGGTGCCAAATTACAAGAACTCAACGAAAACTTCAAGCAGTTGAACGTGGAAGTGAAAATCAAACCGTCATTTTCTACAGTAGCGGATACCATCATCGAACATTTGTTGCCCGTACAAAATACACTGGGACAGCTTCACAGCAACCTCGTTAGCGTCGATACTAAATTCGCTAAACTGCATTCTCTGCAAGCCATCGAAATCAACAGCGTACCCAATCAACAGAGAATCTCCACGTTCGTCGAAGGTAACAAACTGTACATGTTACATCCTTATCATCCGTACTACAAGTTTCTCCTCGATGGCACGATTCAGATAAATGAATTTTCGTACTGGTCTCACGGCAGAAAAGCTAGCGTTCCCACCATGACCTTGATATCGAATCGTGGTGTCCAGAAAGCAGGAAACATTCCTCTGGCACGTTGGAACGAAACGCGCAACATATATGAAATACACGAAGACGAAGATCTCACCGTTTTTGACGTGAGTGCTGGCGATAAGCTGATCATTCAAAACACGAGCGAAGTGCCACCTTCTTTGAATCCCATCACGCTGGTGCTTCTCTTCAAACGTAATCTCTAAAAATGTCTAGGCAAGCCATCGTCGAAGAATTGCATAAACCTGCACGCCGCAACTACAAACGTTTAGCTGTGGTAACCAAGGGCATCGATGACCTCTGGCAAAGTGACCTCGTCGAGATGAGTAGCGGCAAGTTAAAAAACGTACATAAATTGAACAAGGGCAACAAGTACCTCCTCACCGTCATAGACACGTTTTCCAAATTTGCATGGGCTCTGCCGTTGAAAGCCAAAACGGGGACATGCGTCACGGAAGCATTCAAATTAATTTTTCGCGAAAGCAACAGACGACCTCGGTTTTTGCAAACGGACAAGGGTAAAGAATTTTACAACGCCGTATTCCAAAAGTTTATTCGGAAACACGACATTCGACATTACTCGACCTTCAGTCACATCAAAGCCAGCATCGTGGAAAGATTTAATCGAACCTTGAAAACACACATGTGGAAACGATTCACGCTTCGGGGAAATTACAAATGGGTCGACATCCTGCCAGAACTCGTCGACACCTATAATGATACGGTACACAGAACGATAGGCATGAAGCCAGCTGACGTTTCGAAATCTGACGAGCAGCGTTTAATTTCTACAGTTTACTGTCCAAAGTACACTCACACGACTACCAAGAAATCAAAATTCAAAATTGGAGACCAGGTGAGAATCAGCAAATTCAAACGCACCTTCGAGAAGGGGTTCACAAAAAATTGGAGCACGGAACTTTTTACGGTGGTTCGAGTTCTACCCGGAAACCGACACACGTATATAATAAAAGATAGTAGCGACGAGATTTTGAAAGGAAGATTTTACGAAGAGGAACTCTCTAAAACAAAACATCCCAACACGTACCTCATCGAAAAAGTTTTGCGTAAGAGAGGAGACAAACTGTTTGTCAAATGGCTGGGGCTTCCAGAAAAGAGTTGGATCGACGCGAACGAAGTGATCTTGTGAGTACGTGGAACGTGGTGAAGCGTCTACCGGATTCGGAAAGTCAAACAAAAAAAAGAACGGCGAGTTGCTTCCCGACAGCATCCGCTGTCTCATCGTAGGTCCTTCAGGGTGTGGGAAAACGACACTGCTCGTGGACAATTTTCTCCTCGCACCGAATTGGTTAGATTGGAAGAACAGGCACCTCTACGTATTTTCGAAAAGTTTGGAGCAAGCGAAATACCAGCAACTGATGAAACTGTACGATGGTCTGGACATTGCAACGTTCGCTTCGGAAATAATGCCACTCGACGATTGTCGTAAAAATTCAGTTGTTGTGTTCGACGATGTTATTCTGGAAAATCAAAATGAAATTCGCAATTTTTTCACGCAAGGTCGTCACAAAGGAATAGATTGCTTCTTCCTAGCTCAAACGTTTTCCAAAATTCCAAAACAGTTAGTACGCGACAACGCTAATTTCATATGTTTGTTTCGTCAAGATCACACCAACCTCAAGCACGCGTACGATGACTACGTAGGCGGAGACATGAACTACAATCAATTTTCGGAACGCTGCTGTTCCCACTGTTGGAACAGTGACGATTTCGGATTCGCGACGATCGACATGACGAGAAAACCCAACGACGGAAAATACAGAAACAAAATCAACGACTTTCTAAACGTTGCAACGTTGTGAGAAACGACGTGTATAAATAACGTTATGACGAAACGAAAAATCGAAGACGAAAATCTCAAGCTTCGCGATTACCTCGCGAAACGCTTCAAAGGTTGGAAATCCGAGAATCGCGGATTATACGAAGAGAAGAAACGTCAAGATCAACCTGTGATCGACGCCATCAGCGATCTAGGTAAAGAAATTAAAGGCGTCACGGAACAAAATAAAAATTTGATCAACGAACTCGTACCACTTGCAGCTAAAAGTTACACCGTACCCACGCCCATTTCGAGCATTCCTTCGACGCCGTTCGAACTGAAGGACATACCGGCACGACATCGAGCCATAGGTAGCACGCCGTCGTCTTTGGATAAAATCGAGTTGGGACCTTTGGCACGAGACTACCTGAGCACAGGGAAATTCGACAAGGATGAAGTGTTCGGATTGTATCCGAGCATGGAGAGCAACGAAGGCGGCGGTGTGGTTTGGAAGATTGGAAAATCGAAGGTGACCTTCGAAGGCAACGACATTAAAGTTAATTTAGGCGAGAAGGATAGTTGGAACAGGTATCCGGGTACGGTGGGACTGTGGGAACGTGTTGCCAAAAAGCAGCCGAAAGATTACACCGACGAAGATTACCAGAGTTACAAGGAAATTTTGATCATGACGGATGCCTTGTACCAGAACAACGACGCCTCGCAGAATAGGGTGAAATCGAGCAGCGGCGAGAAGTACAGAAATCTCATCAAGCCGATTTGGAACCAGGTCAAAACAGGCAGCGGCGTCAAACTCTACAACACCCTGCCCAAAGAGTTTGTGTGGGTGGACGACGTGCGCAAGCTCATAGACCGATTGTTGGTTATTGCAGGAGAGGAGAATGCTGGCAATCATAATTTCTACAACGAGAAGGTTGGCATCGTGGACATGATCAACACAAAACTTTCCAACTTCATCGTGAACGACGACAAGCGCATAGGTTACCTCATTAAAATTATCAACACGCTGCCTCCGAGATTCTGGAACGTGGCCGAAGGAAAGGGACTCGTGAACGACATCATCAACAAGTTACCTTTCGAGATGCATTTACCCGGCTACCAGTTCTGCGGACCGGGTACCAAACTCGAGAAAAGATTGAAGAGAGGAGACAAGGGTGTGAATCCGTTGGACGCCGCATGCAAAGATCACGACATCGCCTACAACACCACTCGCACCGATCTGGATGCACGTCACGAGGCAGACAGAAAGTTAGAGCACGCAGCTTTCGAAAGATTCGTTAGCAGAGACGCTTCGCTGGGAGAAAGAGTTGCAGCACTGGGCACCACCATCGCCATGAACACGAAACAAAAATTTGGATGGGGTGTGTAGAAATAAAAAAATTTCTCGAACCGTGAAAAAAATTTCTTCGGTATATAAATAACACTACGTAAAAAAAAAACTTCAGTTGTATTTGCCATCTTATAAAAATGAGTGAACAATCACTAGCCGCCCAAGCATTAAAACAAATGCTAAATTCATCAGTCGAATATGTAAAAATTCAGGAATTGGAAGTGGACAAACCTTACACGATAACTTCCGGTTCAATTGTTTCTACCCAGTATGGTCCCAAGGCGCGTTTGTTGCTCAACGCACAATACAGTCTATTTTTACCAGATCGATACGCTAACATGTTATCCGACGAAAAGCTAGCTATTTTAATTGAGAACAAAACTCAAATCGTGTACAAGGGTACAAAGGAACTTCTTGGTAAGAAAACAAAGCACATAATAGAATTTGTGTAACAGTTCTGCGCGGAGTATATCCTTGAAAAAAATCTCAGAACATTTATATATAAATAACATGCCGAAAAAAATTACACAAAACAAAAAAAATCTCAGAACATATATATAAATAACATACCGTGAAGATAACATATAGAGCATCAACATGAAGCCCAAAGGTGTCGTGTACCAGATACCATACTCCAATCTGAAAAATCTAGGTGCCCTCGATGGTTTACTCACCAAGAAACAACACGAGAAGAAACGTTCTTGCTTGACGAAAGGACACGGAATGAAATTACTTCTCAGCACACCTCAATTGAGACGCTTGCAGCGTTCGCGGAAACAGCAAAAGATCGGAGGTTTCATATTCAGCATCCCAGCCATCCTGGCAGCTTTGGGGGCCGTTGGAAGTTTGGCCGGCGGTAGCGCCGCCATCGCGAAAACCGTCATCGACTCGAAGAAGAACAAGGCAGAATTGGAAGAACAGAAACGTCACAACCTGGCTATGGAGAAGAAGGGGAAAGGTATAACCAAAAAACAAAAAAGCAACCTCGATGCTTTGAAGAAATATAAAAAAAAGAAGAAGCCCTGTCCAACTTCGATATTGAATCTCTGATCGAACTGTTGGGAATAAAAAACTTCAGGGGTGTTTTCATGTCCGATTCTCTACCCTCTGCTGTGAAGAAAAAAGAGTATGGCGTGGTCAACCTGGACAGTTACAAAAATCCTGGTACACATTGGATATGCTACCTCAAAATTGACGATAACAATGCATTTGTTTTCGATTCGTTCGGTGGCACACCACCTGCCAGGTTGGTGAAGTATCTCAGTGTTGCCAACCTCTACTACAATGACAAACGCATCCAGGGTTTCACCGATGTTAACTGCGGCCACCTTTGCCTTTCTGTTCTCGCATACATGTCTAAAATAAATAACCCGTCGGTGGAACATTTTCAGAAAGCATTGTGGAATCTTAAACACGATGGGCGTGTTCCATCTCACGAGCGAATCTTCGATCTTGAAACTCACGCTGCACGACGACATCATCTATCCTAAATCCGTAGCTCTGCGTGCATTCTACAGCATGTACCTCATACCTAACGTCACGCAGCACAACAACAAAATTAGCGTCGGAAGCGAACACATCGTCGTCACGCCAGGACAGTACAATCTTTCCACTTTGCAAGCTCAGTTACCCAAAGGCACGTACCTTTCTCAAAATTCGGTCACGCACAGAGTGGAAATTGTGTCGGCGACGGAGACCGTGGACCTGGGCACCATGGGAGAACTTTTAGGTTTCGAAAACAACACCAAACTCGAAGCTGGCATCAAGCATACGGCAACCAACATTCCTAAATTTCTGGCCACAGAGACTCTGAACGTTCACTGTAACGTGGCGGAAGGCATGATTACTAAATCTTCGGACGGATTGCTGGGAAGTCACAAGCAGACGGGAATCATAGCTACGTTCAAACCCAGTTCCGAGTTCATGGAACCGATCATCTACACACCCTCTTCGCCGATCTATTTTCCAGTATGCCGCAACCGCATAGACAACATAGAGTTGGTGGTGACAAACGAGAAAGGAGACGTGGTGGACTTCGCAGGTGCCACTACGACGGCCATCGTGGAGATCAACATATAATAAATAACACGCATAGTAAAAATGGAGCAAATCGAAAGTTACGAATTGCAATCTTTCCCTCCCAACCGTCGCACGTTCGCCAATCTCAACGAAGCGAACAGGGAGATCGAATACGACGTGGACGTAGGCGATGGGTTTGTTCATCCTCACAGAGCGGACCTCTACCTTCAATTCGACGTGGTGAAGAAGGAAAGCGGAGACGCGTTTCCGCCCAATGCAAATTTGATACTCGTGGACAACTTCGTGCCTCACCTGTTCTCACAGGTGGAGGTGAGGAAACACAACACTGTCATCGACAGAATAGACTATCCAGGCATCACGTCGACGGCAGTGGGAACATTGAAATTATCCAAAACGGACGCAGCATACTACCAGGCGGGAGGATTCGAAGCGTGGACCAAAATATCGACTAAAAGTCACACGGTGCTTTTTCCCATGCGTCTGCTGCCGGGATTCTTCTCGGACTACAAGGAGATCATGTGGAAGGGAGGATTGCGCGTCACGTTTCGAAGAGCGGCCAACGACAACGACGCACTGATGCGATACACCAACCTGAACGCCGACGGCACGCCGATAGCCAACACATTACCCGAAGCGGCCAAGTGCGTCATACGGAGCATGGAATTGAGAATGCCGATCGTGGAATACGAAACAAACTACGCCCTCAAGTACAAAGCGGAGATCTTGAAGAGTCCGCAGGTGCCGATTCACTTTCACGGTTACCAGTGCGTGCAGAAGATGGCGTCGGGAAGTCACATGGAATTCGACGTGACAACGCAGTTTAACAACATACAGTTCGACATGCCAGATTTCGTCGTGGTGCTCTTTCAAACCGGTCGCGATAACAACCAGGAAAAAGATTCCAGCAAATTCGACAACTGCAAGATCAAGAACGTTTATCTCAAGAATGGACGCAACGAAGTGTTCCCGCGCGAGAATTACAACCTCGACATGACCAAAGACGATTACCTCAAACTTTACGAAGCTTACACCTCTTTCAAACGCGTGACCGAGGGAAGCATGGACATGTACTACACGCCCAGCGAATTCATAACCCACAGACCCATGTCCGTTATCAATACCACGAAGAGGAAGCAGGTGGTGGTCAACGATCGCACCAACATCAAGATCGTCTGCGAGTTCAACAGCCCGTTGCCCGAGGACACCGTATGCAGTGTCATCCTGGTCGCCGAGAAGTCCTTCGTCCACGACGTGAAGAACGAGAGGGTCACAGAGCAGTTTTAACAAGTTTTTTAACATCTTTTTTGCACAATAAGAAATTTTTGTACTAGCACAATCAGTTTCAATGGCACAATACGAAAAATTTCACTAGTTCAAGATTAGTTACAATATCATTTTCATCACTTATCAGTTACAATATCTTTTTTTTCCACTATAGCACGAGACAATCAGAAAATTTGCACAAAAAAATTTGTTGTTGTTTTTACACGAGAAAATTAACAATAAAATTCTTTTTTTTATCGTTTCAGATGCTGTCGAACATCAAAAACACATACACATACAAACACACTAAAAAAAAAGCATGCAACTTTATTTTGTAACACACACACACAAATATTATAATAAACATAATTATTTTTATCTATCACACAATAAAACTCTATATCCAAAATATTACAACATCAAATAACACTAGAGACGTTAGTACACGTTGCATGCATTACGGAGGTCCTCTGTAGGGTTTTATGGAAGTTTGGGGGAAAAAAAAAACACGTGAAACTCTACAGAGGTGCGGTTATCTGCAGCCGCAGCCGTTAGAACCTTTTTGGGTTGGGCACCACGCACCCCTGGCGAGGTTATAGGGGCCAGGAATCCTAAAAAAAACACAACAATTATTTATTTGTTTGCCTCACAATACGAAAATAATAAGAGGCGCCAGCGCGCACGTGTGTATAGCACATCGTGTTTCCCCCGAGAGAGGTTTACAAAGGTCGCGATAGGTCTCTCCCTCTTTATCTTACGGCAATGTTGGTATCTCTATCATTTTTTTTAGTTGCAGGTGGGTTGCCAACACACTCTAGTTAATAATGCTACATATTATACACACACACGCACACACATACTGTGTTGCCATCCATCCATCTCTCTCTTTTACGGCAGTATATATTTGTTGCCGGCTCTATTGCGCAGTGTGTGTATGTTGCACCAGTGTATAAATTGGCTAAACCCTTGCCAAGTAAAAAAAAAGCTGTAGGTAAATATTAGCAGCATTGTCGGTTGTTTAACTCTTCCCTCTCTTTTTTTTTGTAAAAAGCTATGGCAAAAGTACCAGTAGGTTGGCAAATTGCTTTATGCAATTAATTAAGGCAAGCCTCAAGCAGTGTTGCCAGCTCCTTGCTTTAGGTTAGGTTAGACCCAAAAAAACCTTCTTGATTTTTTTCAAGTGAGGAGTTGGCAACACTGCTTGAGGCTCGCGCCTTACGAGAGAAATCCATTAAGGCGAGGTGAAAGGCTACGCCTTACGAGAGAAATCCATTAAGGCGAGGTGAAAGGCTGCGCCTTACGAGAGAAATCCATTAAGGCGAGGTGAAAGGCTACGCCTCGCCCGAGTTGGCAACACTGCTTGTGAGGTTAACATACATCGTGAAAGGCTTCAAAATATCAGTTGGTGATTTTTTTCGAGTGAGGAGTTGGCAACACTGCTTGAGGCTCGCGCCTTACGAGAGAAATCCATTAAGGCGAGGTGAAAGGCTACGCCTCGCCCGAGTTGGCAACACTGCTTGTGAGGTTAACATACATCGTGAAAGGCTTCAAAATATCAGTTGGTGATTTTTTTCGAGTGAGGAGTTGGCAACACTGCTTGAGGCTCGCGCCTTACGAGAGAAATCCATTAAGGCGAGGTGAAAGGCTACGCCTCGCCCGAGTTGGCAACACTGCTTGTGAGGTTAACATACACCGTGAAAGGCTTCAAAATATCAGTTGGTGATTTTTTTCGAGTGAGGAGTTGGCAACACTGCGAGAAATTGAGGCTCGCGCCTTACGAGAGAAATCCATTAAGGCGAGGTGAAAGGCTACGCCTCGCCCGAGTTGGCAACACTGCTTGAGGCTCGCGCCTTACGAGAGAAATCCATTAAGGCGAGCTCCATTTTTCGAGTTGGCAACACTGCTTGAGGCTCGCGCCTTACGAGAGAAATCAATTAAGGCGAGGTGAAAGGCTACGCCTCGCCCGAGTTGGCAACACTGCTTGAGGCTCGCGCCTTACGAGAGAAATCCATTAAGGCGAGGTGAAAGGCTACGCCTCGCCCGAGTTGGCAACACTGCTTGAGGCTCGCGCCTTACGAGAGAAATCCATTAAGGCGAGGTGAAAGGCTACGCCTTACGAGAGAAATCCATTAAGGCGAGGTGTGATCGCCACTTGATGTCCGTGAACCGGGCTGATTATACTACTCATGTCAAAAACATGTACAAGTCAAAAAAAAAATTTGATATATAAATAACACACATCGTGAAAAAAAATATCTTCGGTATATATAAATAACACACATTGTGAAAAAAAAATTAAATTTCTATAACACCCTGAAATTTCTCCTTCGATATGACTGAAAAAATGAGTGATCTCCAAGCATTAAAACAAATGCTAAATTTGTCAGTCGAATATGTAAAAATTCAGGAATTGGAAGTCGACAAACCTTACACGATAACTTCCGGTTCAATTGTTTCTACCCAGTATGGTCCCAAGGTGCGTCTGTTGCTCAACGGACAATACAGTCTATTTTTACCAGATCGATACGCTAACATGTTATCCGACGAGAAGCTATCTATTTTAATCGAGAACAAAACTCAAATTGTGTACAAGGGGACAAAGGAACTTCTTGGTAAGAAAACAAAGCACGTAATAGAATTTGTGTAACGGGGCTGCGCGGAGTATATAAAATAACATCCCTTGAAAAAAAAAATTACACGAAACAAAAACAAAATCTCGGAACATATATATATATATAAATAACATACCTTGAAAAAAAATTACACGAGAGGGAAACAAAAAAAATCTCAGAACATTTATATATATAAATAACATACCGTGAAAAAATAACATATAGAGCATCAACATGAAGCCCAAGGGTGTCGTGTACCAGATACCATATTCGAATCTTAAAAATCTAGGTGCCCTCGATGGGTTACTCACCAAGAAACAACGCGAGAAGAAACGTTCTTGCTTGACCAAAGGACATGGAATGAAATTGCTGCTCAGCACACCTCAATTGAGACGCTTGCAGCGTTCGCGGAAACAGCAAAAGATCGGAGGTTTCATATTCAGCATCCCGGCCATCCTGGCAGCATTGGGGGCCGTTGGAAGTTTGGCCGGCGGTAGCGCCGCCATCGCGAAAACAGTCATCGACTCGAAGAAGAACAAGGCGGAATTGGAAGAACAGAAACGTCACAACCTGGCCATGGAGAAGAAAGGGGGGAAGGGCGTGATGAAAAAGTTCAAAAAAAAGAAACAGCACTCACCAACCGAGACATTGAATCTCTGATCAAACCGTTACGAATCAAACACTTCAGAGGAGTTTTCATGTCCGACTCGTTACCATCAACCGTTAAAAGAAGAGAATGCGGAGTAGTCAACTTGGACAGTCAAGAAAATCCAGGCACGCATTGGATATGTTACCACAAAAATGACAAAGCATTCGTTTTCGATTCTTTCGGAGGTGTTCCACCTACAAATTTAGTTCATTATCTGAAAACGAACAATCCTATATACTACAACGACGAACGCATTCAAAATTTCGAAGACGTAAACTGCGGTCATCTCTGTCTCTCCGTGCTCGCGTTTCTCTCTCAAATAAATAAGCCGCCGCAGGTGGAAGATTTCCTGAAAGCATTGTGGAACCTAAAACAGCATCACGATGGGCGTGTTCCATCTCACGAGCGAATCGTCGATCTTGAAACTCACGCTGCACGACGACATCGTCTATCCTAAATCCGTAGCTCTGCGTGCATTCTACAGCATGTACCTCATACCTAACGTCACGCATCACAACAACAAAATTAGCGTCGGAAGCGAACATATCGTCGTCACGCCAGGTCAATACAATCTTTCTACTTTGCAAGCTCAATTACCCAAAGGCACGTACCTTTCTCAAAATTCGGTCACGCATAGAGTGGAAATCGTGTCGGCGACGGAGACCGTGGACCTGGGCACCATAGGAGAACGACACCAAACTCGAAGCTGGCATCAAGCACACGGCAGCAAACATTCCTAAATTTCTAGCCATCGAAACTTTGAACGTTCACTGAGTAGTAGTAAATACAATATTATAAACTCACAAAAGGAAGAGCCCCCCTCAAGCAGATTTGGCTATACTTAAAACTAGCTCAACATGCCCATATGAGCTTTTTGCTCTAGTGTGGAACCCTGCCTAATCCAAGATTTTTGTAAAAATGCCCTCTCGGAAAGGAAGAGCCTCCTCAGATTGCTTTGCCTATACTTATAAAAGGCACTTCTGTGAGATTGTTGTCCATAAACTTGTCAAAAATATGCCCCTCTTGATATTTTTTTTGGCCACACTTAAAATTAGGCCACCCACACCCACCCACATCCACCCACACCCATACATATTTACTTCCGGTCCACTTCCGGTTTGCTGCAGAGACCCTCTAGAATTGCTCCGTGACTCTCTCATTTCTTACATCATAAACATATGATTTTTCTCCTATGAGAATAACACTACATGTGGTGTCATCAGGTAATGCCTCATGGAATTCACAGATAATTTTAATATTTGTCCTGTCATTTACCACAACTTGTTTTCTTTTTGAAGTGTTAATTACAAACATGGGTCTCTGTGCTTTGAATTCATCTGGTGTGTAATACATGTCAGTATTGCCAGTAGTGACTCTCTTGAAAGCCGAAAAGGCCTCATATAATTTGAGGAAATCATCCTTGGACATGTCTAAATTGTAATTTTCTCTAGGAAAAACCTCATTTCTGCCATTTTTAAGATATATGTTCTTGATGTTGCAGTTATCAAATTTGCTTGAATTTTTTTCCTGATTGTTGTGTCTTCCAGTCTGAAACAGTACCACCACAAAATCAGGCATGTCGTATTGAATGCTGGAGAATGAATTTGTAGCATCAAACTCATAATATGTACCAGATGCGGGCTTCTGTACACATTGATATGTATAAAATTGTAAAGGAATCTGTGGATTTTTTATTATATCTGCTTTGTATTTAAGAGCATAACTGGCTTCATATTCAACAACCGGGATTCTTAGCTCCATAGTCTGAATAATGCATTTGCCCTCATCAGGTAGGGTATTAGGCAGAGCTTCCCCGGTAGAGTTTAATGCACTGTACCTCATCAAAGCATTATTATCATTGGCAGCTCTTCTAAATGTGATTCTTAAACCACCCTTCCACATAATGTCTTTGTAATCTGAGAAGAATCCTGGCAACAGGCGCATGGGGAACAGCACAGTGTGGCTTTTAGATAATATTTTAGCACCAGCCTCAAATCCACCTATTTTGTAGTAAGAAGCCTCGGTTTTGGATAATTTTAGTGTAGCCAAAGCTGTGGAGGTAATGCCGGGATAATCCACTCTGTTTATAACAACACCATGCTTTCGGATCTCAATTTCAGAGAATAGATGTGGCACAAAATTGTCCACCAATCTTATATTTGAATTTGCCGGATAATCTGTTCCATCGAGCTTTACAACATCAAATTTGATGTATAGATCTGCTCTGTGGGGGTGTATAAATCCATCCCCTACATCAAGATCAACCTCAACCTCTGTGTTGGGTTGATTTAAATTTGCAAAGGTCCTCCTGTTTGGGGGGAATGATTGTAGCTCATAACTCTCAATATTTTCCATTTTCTTCTTGTATGTATTTTTATTTAAATGTTAATCTCTATGATTGCAGTTGTTGTGGCTCCAGCAAAATCAACTAATTCTTCTTTCTCATTAGTGACCATCAATTCGATGTAATCTATTCTGTTATGACACACAGGAAAATATAATGTTGAAGATGATTGGCTCCATGAATTCTGAATTAGGTTTGAATGTTGCAATGATGCCGGTTTGTTTGTGAGTGCCTATGCCATTTGATTTGGTGATCATACCCTCAGCCACATTACAGTGAATATTCAGAGTCTCTATGGCTAAGAATTTAGGTATATTCATAGCAGTGTGTTTGATGCCTGGTTCAAGCTTTGTGTTGTTCTCAAAGCCTAACAGCTCTCCTATAGTACCCAGATCCACTGTTTCTGTAGCAGATACAATTTCTACTCTGTGAGTGACAGAATTTTGACTTAACACTACACCTCTGGGTAATTGAGCATTTAGAGTAGATAGATTATACTGCCCTGGAGTGATGACAATTGTTTGATCCCCAACTGCAATTGTGTTGTTGTGATGTGTAATATTAGGGATCAGGTACATGCCGTAAAATGCTCTGAGAGCTATTGTTTTGGGATACACTATGTCATCATGCAATTTGAGCTTCAATATTGAATTTTGGCTGGTGAGATGGAATACCCCCATGATGTTTCAGATACCACAAGGCTTTTTGAAAATCTTCAATTGATGGTTTATTTATTTGAGACATATATCTAAGAACAAACAAACACAAATGTCCACAATTAACATCTTTGAAGTTTTGAACACGGGCATTATTGTAATAAAGATTAGCTGAATTTAGATATTTTATTAAATTTTCAGGCGGAACACCTCCAAATGAATCGAACACAAATGCCTTATTTTTTAAATATTTAAGATAACAGATCCAGTGAGTGCCCTGATTTTTGTACTTATCCAAATTAACAATGCCACACTCTTTGTTGAGTGGTTGTTCCGGTAAAGAATCAGACATGTACGCACCTCTAAAATGTTTGATGCCCAATGGCTTGATTAAAGCTTCAATATCTTGGTTCGTAAGTGGCTCTTGTTTTTTTTAAACTTATTCATGGCTCTCTTAACACCTTTGCCTTGTTTCTCAATGGCCAGGTTATGGCGCCTCTGCTCATCTAATTCTGCCCTATTTTTCTTGGCATCTATTACTGTTTTTGCTATGGCGGCTGATCCCCCAGCCAAGCTCCCCACAGCCCCGAGAGCAGCTAAGATGGCAGGAATCGTAAATATGAATCCCCCTACATGTGATTTTTTTCTTGATTGCTGTAATTTTTTTAATTGGGGGGTACTAAGTAACAATTTCATCCCATGACCCTTGGCAAGACAAGAATTTTTTTTCTTGCGCTGCTTTTTGGTTAAAAGACTGTCAATAGGCCCAAGAGATTTGAGACCTGCATAAGGTACTTGATACATAACACCCTTGGCCTTCATTGTAGGTTTATTATATACATATTCACAACCCCCACCCCAGTTTTTGTTTGGTGCTCATAGCTATGGTGGTTCCCAATGCTGCTATTTTTTCACCCAAAGATGCATCTTTGCTTACAAACCTGCCAAATGCAGCCTCTTCTAATTTCTTGTCTGCAACATGTCTTTTGTCAAGATCAGAATGTGTGTTGTATGCTATGTCATGGTCTCTACAAGCAGCATCTAAAGGATTAACACCAGGATCCCCTCTGTTTAATCTATGATCCAATTTTGTGCCTGGACCACAATACTGATAACCTGGAATATGTAATTCAAATGGCAGCTTGTTTATAATGTCATTAACAAGGCCCCGACCCTCAGAAATATTCCAAAATTTAGGTGGTAGAGTATTAATAATTTTTATGAGATATCCAATCCCCTTAGTGTCATTCACTATAAAATTAGACAATTTGGTGCTTATCATGTCCATAATTCCAACCTTTTCATTGTAAAAATTGTGGTTCCCAGCATTTTCCTCCCCAGCTATTACCAATAGCCTATCTACAAGTTTCCTGACATCATCAACCCACACAAATTCTTTGGGCAGGGTGTTGTATTGTTTGATCCCACTGCCAGTCTTGATCTGTGACCATATGGGCTTGATTAAATTGTTGTATTTTGCTCCACTGCTCGACTTGACTCTTTTTTGTGTGGGATCATTGTTCTGGTATAGAGCATCTGATTTTATTAATATTTCTTTGTAATCCTCATAATCCTGATCTGTATAGCTGCCAGGCCTTTTCCTGGTTATCAATTCCCACAATCCAGGCGTGCCGGTGTACTTAACAAAAGCACCTTTTTCTCCGAGACGAGATTCTGAATATACAATTATATCATCCCCCATAAATGTTACTTTGAAATTGCCAATTCTATGTATGATGCTCCCATCAAGCTCTGTGTCAGCATATAAGCCAAACACCTCATCTTTGTTGTCTTTAGGTGTGGTTAAATATTTTTGAGCAAGAAGACCCAATTCAATAGGATCCTGAGTAGCTTCAATTCTTCTAGGAGCAACAGGACTAGGTGTATGAATACTGGAAAGTGGGGTGATTGGATAATCTAATATGTTCCTAGCAGCTACAGGTACAAGCTCTGTGATCAAATTTTGATTTTGCTCTGTAACAGTTTTGATATTTTTACCTAAATTATTAATAGCATCAATTACAGGCTGTTCTGTTTGTTTGTGTTTTTCATAAATTCCTCGGTTCTCTGATTTCCATCCCTTAAATCGTTTTACAAGATAATCTCTTAACTTAAGATCGTCAATAATTGGCCTTTTCATGGTTATTTATATACGTCTCAACGTCTAGAAAATTGATGATTTTATTTCTGTATTTGCCACTATTGGGTGTTCTTGTCATATCAATTGTGACAAAGCCATAACTGTCCTGGTTCCAGCAGCTACTGCAAAACTTGGAAAAATCATTGTAGCTCAAGTCCCCACCTACATATTCATCATGTATGTGTTATGATCTTGATGAAACACACATATAAAATTGCTGTTGTCTCGGATCAGTTGCTTCGGTATTTTTGAAAATGTCTGTGCCAGGTAGAAGCAGTCAATGTTTTTGTGTCGGCCCTGTGTAAAGAAATTCCTAACCTTGTTTTGATTATCCAATATAATATCATCAAACACAACAACAGAATTATCGAGACATTCATGAAGTGGCTTAACATCTGGTTCAAAAGTGGCTATATCCAGTCCATCATATAACTTCATCAGTTGCTGATATTTTAATTGTTCCAAGCTCTTAGAGAAGATATACAAGTGCCTGTTTTTCCAGTCTAACCAGTTGGGTGCCAATAAAAAATTATCAACCATTAGTGTAGTTTTACCACAAGCAGATGGCCCAACAATAAGACACCTAATATTATCAGGCAGCAAGTTGCCATTTCTCTTATTCTGCTGTTCAGGTTCTGGCAGCCTTTTTATAACATCCCAGGTGCTCATATTATTATTTTGTTTGCATCGATCCAGCTGTTTTCCGGATGACCCAGCCATTTGACAAGTAACTTGTTGCCTTTTCTGCGGATATTTTTTTCTATGAGATATGTGTCAGGCTGTTTAGTTTTGCTGAGCTCTTGTTCATAGAACCTGCCTTTGAGAATTTCTCCTCGGTGGTCTTTTATTATATATGTGTTAAGGGTCCCGGGTTTAACTTGAACCACTGTAAATAATTCTGTGCTCCAGTTTCTTGTAAAGCCTCTCTTGAATAAGTGCTTATATTTGCTGATTCTTACTTGATCACCAATCTTGTATTTGGCTTTTCTTGTTGTTGGCTGATATTTAGGATAATAAACAGTGCTGATCAATTTTTTCTCATCAGATGAAGTTACTTCAGAGGGTTTCATGTTGATTGTGGAATGGACCGAGTTATTATATTTATGTAGAAGTTCAGGAAGAATATTAATCCATTTATAATTACCTTGAAGTGTAAATTGTTTATACATAAGATTTTTTAAGGTTCTGTTGAATCTCTCTACAATTGAGGCCTTGAGATCACTGTAACTCGAATAATGTTGTATTGCTTGGCTTTTAATAAATTGTTGAAACACTGAATTATAAAATTCTTTGCCATTATCTGTTTGCAAATAGCGCGGGGATCTTCCACTCTGATTGATGATTGTCCTGAGGGCTTCTGTAACACATTTTCCAGTTTTGGATTTGAGTGGCACAGCCCAGGCAAATTTTGAAAATGTGTCTATTACAGTGAGTAGATACTTGTAGCCCTTGTTGATTTTGTCTAAGTTTTTCAACTGTCCACTTGCCATCTCAATCAAGTCGCTTTGCCATAAATCATCTATGACCTTTGTGACTACTGGGAGTCTCTTAAAATTATGTCTGGCCTGTCTGTGTAATTCATCAACAATAATTTGTCTAGACATAATATGTAAACAAGAATATTGCAACTATAGGGTGTTCAGCAGCTGAGACTGCAGGATTTTCTAAATATAATTTGTCTCCTATTTGAATATGAAATTCCAAAGAGCCATCATCTTCAGCATAAGATGTTTCTAATGTATTGGGATCTGTAAAATCCTCTAACTCTACACTGGTGATTTTTGGTTTGTTGTCAGCATTTGTTATTGATAAGGTAGGGTAGTGGTGTGCCTGTGGCTGATGCCAATATTTGATCTTGATTGGTCTCAATGTGCCCCCAACAAAAAATTGATAATAAAATTGTGCAGGGGAGAGCATATATATTTTGCCACCTGGTGTAAATGGAGAATCATATTCTCTGTTGGGGATGCTGTACAATTCAAGAATTACTGTATGTTTAGGATTTTCAATTATGCCTGTTATTTCCTTTTCTGCTGTGAGCAATCTGCTTGTTACAGATTCAAGGTGCTCATTGATGGTCCTAACAACATCATCATGGCCTGGCTTGATTTTTATGTCCACAGCAAGTCTCTTGTATTGTTGCACAATTTCTTGAAGCTGGGTGGCAAAAACAGACAGAGCATTTGCTTGATTGGATTCCATGGTCCCTTGCTGTTGCTTGATATTAGCTACAATTTGTTGTAAATTTTCAACAACTGCCAATTTTGAATTTTGAGCAGTAAGATCATGGACCTGCCTTCGGATATCCTCAAACAGGGCATGCAATTCATTAATATGTTGATTTGTTGGAAGAGTGGCCACTGTCTGTGTGAGATGTTTGATCTCTGCTTGGATATTCTTGATATCTTCTGATTTCAATATGCGATTCACTGCCCTCTTAATATTTTTAAGTTCCTGTGATGTAGGAAGATTTGACACTGTATTTTGCAAAGATTCAAGTGCCAATTTCACAGTGTTTAATTCAGATGCATCAGCCACATTTTGCATAGCATTTTGGAGCAAAGCTATATCTGCCTGAGAGGGTGTTGATTGTTGTAAAATTTCAAGTTTTGTTTGGATATCATCAATCAAGTGATGAAAATGAGATAGTTCAGATTCAGTGTTGAGGTTTTCAAGCTTTGTGATTTGTTGCTGGACACTAACAAGGGTATCTACAATCCCGGGGAGGCGAGATTCTAGTACATTTGCCAAATCACTTTGCACTGCTGCTATTGTACCTTCAAGATGGGTTATGGAACTTTGAATTTTTCCAAAATCTTCATATGTTTCAAGTTGCAGCTTAATATTTGCAACACTCCGAGTTATTGCATTCAAAGCATCAGAAGATGGCAAATTGTTCATAAAATTTTCAAGTGTCTCAATTTTTTCTTTAACCTCGGCTATGGCATTGTTCAGAGGGTCCAGATTAAGTATCTGGAGTGACTGAATCTGTTCCTTTAGAGTGGAAATCACTAGATCAAAATCTTCTTGTGATTTTATGCTTTTGACAATTGTTTGGAGCTGTGCCTGGACATTATTTATTTGCTCTTCTAATTGTTGTTTCAATTGCTCAGAGTTGGTGGCCTGGGTCTTAAATTTGGCTTGAAGAGCTGCTACAGCTTCTTCTAAACTTTGAAAATTATCCAATGTGGCAAGGTCAGTATATTTCTGAAGCAGCAATTTGAGTTCAGAATCAATTTTAAGAAGAGGGTCCATGCATTGTGATTGCAAATTTGTAATTTCTAATTGAAGACTGGCATTGAGTGTAGTTTGTGAAGCTTGTAAATCACTTCTTAATTTCTTGACTCTGACATCAAGCATCAGAATCTCATCACTGTGATCTTCATGTCTTGTATGGCTAAATATATCATTAGGCATTTTGATTTATTGGTTATTTATTATAGAGTATCTGATTCTTAATTCTATAAAAAAGGGTATAAGCTTATCATAGGATCCAGGGACCTCAATATATAAGCAGTCACCAGCAGAAACAGTATATACAGTGCCAGAAATCATGTTTGAGTGCTTAATTCTGTAAATATTTCTCCCTACTGAAATTTTAACATCACCCTCAGGGGTTGTAATAAATTGCAATTGCCCACCTACAGGTAATTGGTAGTGATTTAAATTATTGTTAAATATGTACAATGTTTTACCTGTTTCATCATCAACATCTGTAAGTATGCTATTCAGATGAATAATTAACAAGCCACTCAGTTTAGACAGCATATCAGGAGAGGCTTGTGGTGTTGGCAGGTCCATAATAGCCTGTTTTTTGAACCCAAATAAGTTCATAGGCATGTTTATTTATTTCAAATCATGCTCTGTGATTGGGCATTGTTTGCCATTTTTCAAATCACAATGACCCCACGGTAAAGTATGTATGCCACATGATAAAATGCATCTCTTATCATCATATGGGTCCAGAGCCACTTTTCTTACAACATTGCTAGTCAGCAAGTGATCCACACTCTGGATTCTGGATTCTGATGTTTTCGTTGTGCTACATGATTTGAGGCAATTTTCATAATCTTCAAATTCAAGCTCTTTTTCCACAGTTACTCTGCCAATGCCCATGGCCTTTTTGGCAGCAACACCACTACATGTTTTAAAACTGTACATCTTGGCACTTAACCCAGCAAATGTCACAATAACATCACCAAGTGTCTCATCTTTTAACTTGCCAGGCACCTTTTTGTTGTGGTGGTGTTGAATCTTTGTATGTTCACTGGTATCAAAATATTTAAACAATTCAGGCTGTGCTATATCTTGATAAACATCTTCTGTTTTAATATCAAGAATAAAACTATCCGTATCCATGTACATCAATTTTACATTATCACCATAAAAAGGTTTCAACACATCATAATACAATAATGACATATGTAATTTGGCCAATTCCAATATCGCAGCCCCTACATAATAGGTTTATCAAACTTGATCTTTGTTTTTTTCATGTTGAAAAGTGCCATGTGCTCATCATAAATTCTTCTGTAATTGAAATTAGGCTTTGCAACCAATTTTTTGCTCCGGCTGGGGTCAGTAATTATTTTAACATCGGTATGTTTTCTGACATTTTCAATTGTTTTGCCATACACTGAATTCACCATCAATTTAAACAAGCCCTTATCAAATTGGCTCTTTGCAGATGTTCGAAGCTCTATATTTGTATTAATATATGGTTTCAACCATCTTGAGTGCCTGAATCTCAAGACTTTGCCAAGTTTGGTTACTTGAACACCATGATGCATCAGGAACTGGAGGTTTTTGTAATATACGACATAGCCTTGTTTTGGCTCCAGTGTCATCATGAGCTTCTTCTGTTTAGAGCCAGGTGAGCACTGAACCTCAGGAATTGGGAGCAGATCAGAAAATTTGTTGTGCAAATCATCAGGAATTGTCAGATCAACCTCTAAGAATAGGCCATAGTCACTGTCATCAAAATCCTGAAGATCTTCAATATTAAAATCTTCAACCCATTCAAGCCCTGCATATGGCAGTTTATCCATCATGGCGTGACCATAGAGGCTGTTTGCATCCACATACAGTATATAATTTGATGGCCGTGCTGGATTATAATCAGGCATATATTTGTTATTTGCTCTGGCATATCTCTGAGAACATTGCACCATGCCTCCTCTTATACATTGCTCCATAAACAGATACATATCTTGATCTTGGATCAGATCCAATTGCTTTTTAGTGTTGAAAAACATTGCAGACCATGCTATGCCTGGGGCACTGTAAAAATACACTGGGTCCAGTCCATAATTTTGCATAGAAGATTTTCTGAATGCCTGCATTATATCAGCTAAGAGAGTCACATCAAGTTTTAAATATGCCATGTGATAATCACCAAATGTCTGGCATTTTAAATTGTTCCACATCAACTTGGCATGTTGATAATCATCATCAGTGATTCCAGATCCTCTGATTTTGCTGTAAAACTCTTCTTGTGGTGGCAGGGAACACTCATCAAATTTAGAAAAATCTGTAACATAATCATATGGATATACACCCTTCCGCCTAATTAATTTCAGGTCCTGATTTGGAAACATTGCACATGTGATTTTGAATTGATCATCAGATAATTGAGTGGCCAGTGTAGCCAGGCTAGCAGATAAAATTCTGTAAGAATCAAGAAATCTTATATGAATAGAAACACCATTAACTTTGATTATTTTGCTAATAGATATATATTTCTCATCATTTTCAGCTAAAATATTTAAATTCTGCTTGTCAAACCCCTCGTACCTGATCAGATGATGGAAATCATAATTGGATGCTCCATGGCAAAATATGGGGACAAATCTTGGTCTCTTGATCTTAATATTACAGCTATTACACAGGGCCTGTTGATATCGACCATCTGTATGAGAATGGTGTTTCACCTTGATATTTGTATCTGAAAATTCAGAATCACATACCGGGCATTTTTCTGCATTGTTGAAATCCTCAATCTGTTTCTCTGTTAAAGGCAGCATAGGCTCTGATTTTAATAAGATGTTAGATGCTATGTCACGGCACTCATTTTCTATTCTATGTGCAAATTCTTTGATGGCATTTGGTCCCATGTATAAGTGTGGTTCACTAGCTACACCATCCCGTATAACTGTATAACAAAAGCTGGAAGGTTCATGTAGCTGGTATGGTGTAAATGAAGATTCTTCAGGATCTGGATTGCAGAATGCAAGAGGTTTGAGGTTCGATTCAAAATCACAGACAATATATGCTGGGTGTTCCAACAAGGCTTCAAACTTTTTGAATTTGGCATTTTCATGTGGCATTGGCATCACCATATGAACAGGTTTATGGTTGCCACAGTATTTCAGATGCTCAATTAACTTGTTTTTGGCAATTTCTGCATTCACTTCCCGGACTCCATTCACTATTTTTTGACCATCAAATACAGTCAAACATCTTCTGCACAACTTGAATATTGTATTGGATTTGCCTTTTTGTGTTCTGACTAAGGCTTCAAGATTTTGTATCAGAGTGTAATGATATGTGCCATCCCCTTCAATTAAGAGCAGATCAATCGGAACAGCAGAATCATCATCAAATGGACTGTTTCTGAGAGGTGCTATCGAGCAATTGCCAGTGGAACAAATAAATACATTAATAGATAATTGTTTGCCATTGATATCCCGGGCCTTTTTTTCAAATTTTTCAATATTCTGAACAGACATTGGATATTCTAAACCCTCCATTGCATCGTCAAAATCGTGCTCATGTTGTTTGTAATAATTTATTCTCTGAGGATTTCTTGAAACTGGATACAAAGCAGCTAAAATACACCACAAAAAGCATTTCTGGTCGGTATTTTCAATATTAACCACGGCTCTTCTGTTTTTAATATTGGCAGGTAATGGCAGATATGTAGATCCTTGTAATGGGCAGAATTCAGAAATATTAACATATAACTTGTGTGGAGAGCCGCATAGGCTCCATCCAGACTCTTTTGCCGCAAATTCAGAGTGTTTAATATTCAATTGATCCATCAACCTGCTTATTATTCTGTCTGAATTTGCATTTGAATATACCGGTACAGTTTTTGTTATGTGGGGCTGCGTAAATTTTGTGCCATTTGCTTTCTTATATTGAGTATACAATTTGAGGGACAACTTATAAGAGCCATTTTGTGCATTTAGAAATGCCTGCAGATCAGAATTTATACTGTTCAAAAAATTCTCAATGCCACATCTTGGCTCTGATACAAACCGGTAATCCCTAAGTTGGGCATTAAAACTGCTACGGATGGGTTCATAGCGTGGCTGTTTTGCCGGTCCAGCATTAACAGGTGTTTCATGCTTTCTTTTCAGACCAGATGTAGATGGTTGTGGGGGCAATGTTGATGACTGTGCAGAACAAGTATTTTTATGTGTATATGTGAAGTATTGCATGCTGTATTTTCTATTGCATTTGGGGCATATTTTTGTGGGAGTTCTGTATTTGTCTGGGTTACAAATCTTTTGGTGTCTGGCCCAATTAGAGCTAAATATATTTTTATTGCACTGATTACAATATTTTTGATTCGGCATTTTTGTTGTTGTTTATTATATACAATTTCCTGGGGGCCGAATCAAAATTCTATGCTGGATAAAATATATCAGTTGGGTTCAGCACTGTGCTTTGTGTGTGTATGTATGTATGTGTGTATACACTTAATATTTTTGGCTTTGGTATTTATATAAAATTTCCTGGGTTTTAAATCTAATCTCTATACTGGATAGAAAATATCAGTTGGGTTCAGTACAGACAAAAAAACTGCATAGCTCTATGTCAATTAGTTTTTGATTCCCGGGCGGGGAATATTAATCACAACTCCGCGACGCGAGAATAGAATTGCTCGGGCGGGGAACTGGCCGTACCGCAGCGCCTTGGTGCGGGAATCTGAAGAACTACCCCGAATATAGATCCGTGCAGTGGAACTAACCTAGCACGCATGTCCCAGAAGGCACTGACCTAATGCCATGTGTATTGATTTTATATAACAACTTGGACAGATATAAGCCTGACTCTAAATATGAATAGATTACAACAAACAAGCTGGATGTAACAAATATTAGATTTTGTATAAAAAAAAATGCAAAATATCCCAGTTTCAATTCGATCCATTTATCTGAATCGAAGAAACCAACAATTCACATATCCTCATATCATTGTATGCTTGCCCTATTAGCACCTCTTTTGCTGTTGTGCTCACTAATTGGCAATTTTCTTGAAGAGGCCTAATAGAACAAGATACGGCGGTATGAGAAATATGTGAAATAAAGATATTTTAGCAATATACGACGTCTTAAGAAAGGCATATTCGGCTCCAAAGTACTTTGTCTAATGCTTACTACCATTCCCTATTACTGGCAAAAAGAGTTGAAAATGATGTAGTATTGAAACTTGTTCCCAAGTGTTCACCGAGTTCAGACATTTGTGCATAGATGGCCCTGTTGTTTGAGAGAGTCACAGAGCAATTCTAGAAGGTCTCTGTTTTAATATTGACTTGTTCCCAAGTGTTCACCGAGTTCAGACATTTGCGCATAGATGGCCCTGTTGTTTGAGAAAGTCACGGAGCAATTCTAGAGGGTCTCTGCATATGATATTTTAATTTTAGATAAACAAATTGAAGCTGGGGTCCAATTAAACTTAAACTGGAGGTAAATATGTATGTGTGTATGTGCTTTGTGTGTATGTGTGTGTGTGGGTGGGTGTGGGTGGGTGTGGGTGGCCTAATTTTAAGTGTGGCCAAAAAAAATATCAATTTTTGACAAGTTTATGGACAACAATCTCACAGAAGTGCCTTTTATAAGTATAGGCAAAGCAATCTGAGGAGGCTCTTCCTTTCCGAGAGGGCATTTTTACAAAAATCTTGGATTAGGCAGGGTTCCACACTAGAGCAAAAAGCTCATATGGGCATGTTGAGCTAGTTTTAAGTATAGCCAAATCTGCTTGAGGGGGGCTCTTCCTTTTGTGAGTTTATAATATTGTATTTACTACTACTTCACTGCAACGTAGCGGAAGGCATGATCACGAAATCCTCGGACGGGTTGTTGGGAAGTCACAAGCAGACGGGAATCATAGCCACGTTCAAACCCAGTTCCGAATTCATGGAACCGATCATTTACACACCCTCTTCGCCGATCTATTTTCCAGTATGTCACAACCGCATAGACAACATAGAGTTGGTGGTGACGAACGAGAAAGGCGAGGTGGTGGATTTCGCAGGTGCCACGACGACGGCAGTAGTGGAGATGTACGTATAATAAATAACACACATAGTGAAAATGGAGCAAATCGAAAGTTACGAATTGCAATCTTTCCCTCCGAACCGTCGCACGTTCGCCAATCTCAACGAAGCGAACCGGGAGATCGAATACGACGTGGACGTAGGCGACGGGTTCGTTCATCCTCACAGAGCGGACCTCTACCTTCAATTCGACGTGGTGAAGAAAGAAAGCGGAGACGCGTTCCCCGCAGCAGCAAATTTGATACTCGTGGACAACTTCGTGCCTCACCTGTTCTCGCAGGTGGAGGTGAGGAAACACGGTACCGTCATCGACAGAATCGATTATCCAGGCATCACGTCGACGGCAGTGGGAACATTGAAATTGTCCAAAACGGACGCAGCATACTATCAGGCGGGAGGGTTCGAAGCGGGGACCAAAATATCGACGAGAAGTCACACGGTGCTCTTTCCCATGCGTCTGCTTCCGGGATTCTTCTCGGACTACAAGGAGATCATGTGGAAGGGAGGATTGCGCGTCACTTTTCGAAGAGCGGCCAACGACAACGACGCACTGATGCGATACACCAACTTGAACGCAGACGGCACGCCGATAGCCAACACTTTACCCGAAGCAGCCAAATGCGTCATCCGGAGCATGGAGTTGAGAATGCCGGTGGTGGAATACGAGACGAACTACGCCCTCAAGTACAAAGCGGAGATCTTGAAAAGTCCGCAGGTGCCCATTCACTTTCACGGTTACCAGTGCGTGCAAAAATTAGCGTCCGGAAGTCACATGGAATTCGACGTGACGACTCAGTTCAACAACATACAGTTCGACATGCCAGATTTCGTCGTAGTGCTCTTTCAGACCGGGAGGGACAACAATCAGGAAAAAGATTCCAGCAAGTTCGACGACTGCAAGATCAAGAACGTTTATCTCAAGAATGGTAGGAACGAAGTGTTCCCGCGCGAGAATTACAACCTCGACATGACCAAAGACGATTACCTCAAACTTTACGAAGCTTACACGGCTTACAAGCGCGTGACCGAGGGAAACGTCGACGTGTACTACACGCCCAGCGAATTCAAAGCACAAAGACCCATGTTCGTCATCAATACCACGAAGCGGAAGCAGGTGGTGGTCAACGATCGCACCAACATCAAGATCGTCTGCGAGTTCCACGACGCGCTGCCTGCCGATACTCTATGCAGCGTCATCCTGGTCGCAGAGAAGTCCTTCGTCCACGACGTGAAGAACGAGAGGGTCACGGAGCAGTTTTAAAAAATATTCCTAAAAAAAATTGCCACATACTAAAAAAAATCAACACATTTCTTAGGTTATATAAAATATAATGTAAGTTAGTTCGGTGTGCAAATAAAAAAAAAATAATAGGTTAAGTTATATCACTGAAGATCGTAAAAAATCGTAAGATAGGTTAAGTTATATCACGTAAAACCATTAAGGCGAGCCTCACCGAGCCTCACTTCGAGGCGGAACGTAGAGAGAAAGTGAGTTTTTGAGGTTTTGATGAACCCCAATTAATGGCGCAGAACTCTCTATTTGGGTCTACTCTAAAGTAGGTCAAAGCACGTAGAAGCTCTCGTGTAGTTTAGCACGAAAAAAAAAATAGGTTAAGTTATATCACGTAAGATCGTGGTATACCTACAAGTGTGAGGTGGGAAAAAAGGGAAATTTTACTAAAACATCGCTAAACGCTAAAACATCGACAAAAAATTGTCAAAATATGTCAAAACCTGATATTCAATTGATAAAAAAAAGAGGCTACAAATGCATACCTACCAAGTGCGCGAGTGGGAAAAAAGGGAAAATTTACTAAAACATCGCTAAACGCTAAAACATCGACAAAAAATTGTCAAAATATGTCAAAAAGTGATATTCAATTGATAAAAAAAAGAGGCTACAAATGCATACCTACAAAGTGCTACTTTGAAACAATCAATATACACTACTTGCTCTGTAATCTAAATTGTGATTTTGCACTCTTCGTGTTACAAGTGGCACCACTGTCAATGTTTCTAAAGTGCAGTCTTTGTGATATATATAGGTAGTTTCTACTCTTACGGCAGCAGATCTTCATGCTGGCAAGGGACGTGGGGAGCGGAGAAGCGACCAATCCAGCGCGATAAGAAAGGCAAGAGCCTGTAGAACGAGGGGCACGTAGTACTCCTTCCCGCCGCGTAGTAACACTCGGCGCCACTGCTGTTGCCTGGTTGGTCGGCTACGTATTCCTCGCTCCCCACTTTCCTTGCCAGCATGAGGACCGGCCGCCGAAACCTGCATTTTTTTCCATTTACATAATATGCTCTAGTGAAACGTGATCGTTTTATTTCAGCTATTCTAAAACCATCACCTATTATTATCAGTGTGCGAATTAACGGGGGGATGCCGGGTACTTCCCCCTACAACGAATATTATCCCCGGCATAAGAAACTTACTTTTATCTCTGCCAGGGATGTCTTTATCCCCCTCACTTTATTTTACTGGCTGGTAACATATACCAATTTGCATACCCCCCCAAATCTACCATACGAAGTGAAATTACAAATACGCCACTGAGTAGCACCCCCCCCCCCAAAGCAAGAAGCTTAATTCGCACAGTGCTTATTATGCTCACCCCTATATATATTAGTCTAGTTCACAATTACAAAACTTTTCTTCCTTTCAGAATACTATTTCTCACGGTCGCGCTATTGAGGTTCTGTCCGAAAGGTACTAAGTACAGAGTTGAAGTATGGTCTTCACGGAAGTGACGTCACCTAGTACAGTTCGAAAGCGCCAAGAACAGAAGTACGCAAGTGCACTGCTCGCAGTACAGATGGGTGCTGAGTGGGTCACGTGATTTCCGCACTCGTTCATTTGTTTAAAATCACGGAGGTAAAAAGACAGGAACACAGGTTAAATGTAAGTTATGGGCCAACAAGTTGTTGGTTAAAGTTCTTCGAATGTGTGGAAATGTATGTGCACGAACATTTGAAAATTCTATGTGATTTCTATGGTGAAAAACTAGTGTTTAAAACGCGTAGAAATCAACGAGTACTCAGTTTTATCTCCTGATCGTATTTGGCGCTGCAGTCGAAGTGTAATTCGAAAGACTTTCACTTCCAGTACACGACTTGAAGACCGTACTGCAAGACCATACTCGGAGGATGCTCGCTTCAAGTAAGGTCTTGCACCTTTCGGACACAGCCTGAGTGTTCCAGGTTCCAATCCTTGACTGGGCATCAATTGCTAAGGAACCAAAGATACCCTCGGTACACTGCAACATGCCGTGAGAGAGTGTGGTGGCAAGGACTCTCACATTCTCTACCTCGGCCATTTGTGAGGAGCGGTTATCACAGCGCGCTGCGAGGCAGTGGTCCCGGATTCGAATCTCCGCCTCGACGTTCTTTGCGAGTGTCCATTCATCACTCATCCTCATAACAACTGTCCGACGCCAAGGGTCACGGATTCGAATCCCGCTCGGGCATGGTTGTTTGTGAATGTCCATTCATCAATTTAATCATTTCATCACTCATCCCCATCTTCGCAAATTAGCCAAGAGGCACAAAACGCGAAGTAAAATAAAATATACCAAATCAAATCAAAACTCATAACAACTGCTAATGTCTCATGGATATTATGGACCAAGATTGTTTCGGTGTACACCCAACGGCAAAAGAAACAGTAGGCGAATTGTCCACCACCATTTTCATTCGGTCTGTATTACACAGTGTGATGACAATGAATTAAAATAAAGACGTCAATAAGCAGATAATAATGCCTGCTTCGAACCAACATAGTTTCATTCCTTAAACAACACAGGATGTAGAATAAAAAAAATAGTGAAAATAGCTGTGCACAATTTGCCTACCATTAGCTTTGCCGTTGACTGTAACAGAAACAAGCTTGGTTTACAGTCAAGATTTATGTGCTAGTGTTGCAATAAAATATTTTTTTAATATTTTTGTCAGTATGTTAGTAATAGAACAGTGGCATAATGTGTTATGACAGGCGGAGTAGAAAGAGTGTTATTTCTTGAAGGATATTAATTAAGTTAGTCTCTAAAATGTGAGAATTAGTAAAATAATAAAAATAATAATAACAATAAAGAGAAGAGAATGGAAAAACACTATGCGAGTAGTATGAAACCGTAGGAGCTGGAGACACTTTGACCTACTCTTGATTTTACAACCTTTTACGCGCTAAGCTAACCTAAAAGGAGAAAAGAAATGCACAGTAGAGGCTCTGGCAACACTTTTTAAGCTATTTTTTACCTCTTGCGACCCAACATGCGTCAGAAACACCGCCCAGTTTTAGTATTCCATAGAAAAGTATCCTACTTGTGAAACACCAGGAAGAAATACAGAATACATGGCATCTGAAAGAGAGACAGCCAGGGGTACCAATTTTTCAAAAACATTTGGTGGGCTCAAACACTTGATTTATTAGTTCACAAAAAATCACAAATTATAAGTGGCTTTGGGTCCCACGGACCCATATACATTGGCGCCACTGTACAAGATCGACATAAATTGCGAAACGATTTTTTTAAATCATTATTAAGGTATGGTGCGGTAAACTTAATTGAATCCAACTGGAACACAATAAGTACGATATAGTTTACAAGTGGGTTGGAAATAATGGGTGTCGTGTCGTTTGCGCCGAGGCTTCTTATCGGTTCATTTCCGCCGCGACATATATCAAGACCTTCCTTGGTGGGTTTTCCCACAATCCAGAGTGTCATCACCGCCGCGCGCACGTGTTTATGCCCACATGGTGCATAGTGCATAAAGTGGACTTAAAACATAAAATCAAACGTGTGTTTATGACGTTGCAAAGCTGTGTTTACACTGAAATGTTAAACCTATCCACAGAGTCAAATATGACTTTCTTTACTTATTTCAAAAGACGTTACACAGGATTACTTGTATCAATTTTATTGCACAATACAAAATACATAAATCAGCATCAGCCTATTAACTATTAATCATGTATCGTTAATCGTCAAAGAAACATTGTAAATACAGTGTTATTTTTGCAAACATTATATAAGTAATAGCTACGTATAGCTATATAAACACAATATTTCGATACACTTGCACAAGAACAGTACAAGCGTTATTTGAATTCTTGTAGGTATGCAAATGCTCGAAGGCATCCTCGAAGATCGCCTGAGCTTCTGTACTTCGAAAGAACACACTCAACACATTTGTTCATTTCGATGTATTGATATTTTCATATTGTCAGCCATCTTGTCGTCTCTTACAAGTCTCAGTTTTACATAAATATTAATTTCCCAATGTAGATCCTTCATATATACTTTCATCTTACATTCATTTACCAATCAACTTCCTTTTCAATCGAAGATAAACACAGCTGCAGCTGTGCAACGTCATAAACACAGGTGCGCGTGGCGGTAATGACACTCTGGATTGTGGGAAAACCCACCAAGGAAGGTCTTGACATATGTCAATAAGAACCCTCGGCCCAAGCGACACGGACTCGAAATAATGATCCCCGGATGAGATGTGTCATTCATAACCAGAGATTTGATGTTTCAAAGCAGGAAAGGGAGGGGGATGAGAATCCCACCTGTCGCCCCTTCTTATCGCACCCTGCTTTAAAATGAATAGATAGATGCATGTTTGTTTGCTACTTTCAAATTACAAGATTCTGATTTTCCGTTCCATCACATTCCAAATGAATCCAAAGTGATGCCTAGGGGCTTTATATGTTTCGGAATTATCTGTTTTTAAAATAGCCATAAATTCTAAAAAATAAAGAAATAAAATGTATTTATGTAAAAACAGAAAATCCGGATGTACAGTGGTGGAAAAAAGTTCTTCCCCATAAGACTTTAATGGCAGTAAATAATGCCGGAAGGGTAGGCAACACACATTGCACCATTAGGTGATCGGGTGATTCTGTCTGTCTCAAGATCAACTCGTCTTTCATGCAAAAGCCAACAGGCACAGGAAATGTAGGAAAGTCACGTGACTTGTCAGGTGGAATGTTGTTCGTCAGAAAATCGCCTTTTCTCAACCCAGGTCGCAGGACCGACAAGAGCTACCCGTTATATCTCCGAAAATGATTCCCCTAAAAACGTTGAACGAAACGCTAAAACAATTCTTGCCTTAATTACTGTATGTGCCGCAGTAGCACAGTCGTTAGGGCGTTTTATTACCATGCGAGAGATCTGGGTTCGATCCTCGACGGGGGATAATCGGGATTTTGTCCACCTGTTCAAGCTGCTTCGGTGCCCACCCAGCGTCGTATAAAGTCGGTACCTGGAGGAAACTCTGGGGAAGGGGGGGGTATGGCGGCCAGGGGCGTGGTGCTGATCACATCATTCCCACCTTCCGCCTGATGAAGAAAGCGTGGGGCCCTAACTCCACTAACTCCACACCCCCTATACGCCTTCATGGCTTGGTGCAAAGCACAAGGTAGGACTTTGCTTTTTAATTTACTATACATCCCAAAACTTCCCAATCTCTACGTGGGCTTTCTTCCAAGTTTCGCAGGAATGTGAATAGGCTCCAATATTTCTTGAGACAATTCATACATGTTATATTTCCTTATAAGAACAACAGCCGATATATATTTTGTGTCTTTTTTTTTGGCGGGGAGGTATAATCCAAACATGTGAGGTGATCCTTTTCCCACTACTCACTCCATTCTCAGAAATAAATCGCAATTCCAAACACTGAAAATGCAGCACTTTCTACATCTTAGCATGCAAATATCTACATAGTAGCAAAGTAATGTGTGGAAAGAGAAAAATTAACGATTTGTAACGGCACTCTGGAAATGTTTTACAAGTAGTTTATTTTTTTCAATTTGAACTGACATTCATACTTGTAACATTCATTAACGATTCCAATATTGACAAAAGAATAGCTTAGCCGTTCTGCTACTTTCAATTCTTCATTATCGTAGTCACCGTAACTCTCACTCTCTCTCTCTCTCTCTCTCTCTCTCTCTCTCATCCTTCCCGATGGCGCTGTAGTAGAGGAGTCGTATTGTAATCAAGGAGTTCCCTGTTCGATACCCGGTGGAGACACAGTGGTTAGGATCCCACTTTAAACTGTAGATGCAGTCTCGATTAGCCTTTGTGTGCATAAAGTGGACTTAAAATACCAAATGAAAATAAAAATCAAAATCACCGTAACTCTCTACAAAGCCAGAGGATCCATTTTTTAAACCTGTTCAGGCTTAGATGTAGCATTGCATTCGTATCATTACCCATTATCTTCGTCGTCGCGATTATCGCAAGAGGTAAAAATGCGACACAAAATAACCCAAACAGAAGCTTGGAATCAATCTGAATATTGGTTACGTTGGATACGTGGTAGAATTGTTTTAAATATCACTTCCTGTGATGTAATAGGGTTTTTGATTAAGGACCATTTGTATAATGCATATCGTTGATGCGAACAATAAGTAGTTTCACGTTCACCACACTCTTCGGTTGTTTAGAAATCGTAAGGAAGAAGGATCTCTAAATTTCCGCTTTCACATGTCAATGAAACTTTAAAATAAGTTCAGTGTAGATCACAAAAGAGATTTACTTATTGTTATGATATCTTTTAAACACCACGAAATCTAATTCCAATAGAATACGATACTACTCCTTACGTTCCTGTAAATGTTCACCATTAGTCTGGCGAAAGAAAGTAACTAAGATTTCCGTGTTTCCTTGAGGAAAGATTACGCGCCTGCTTGTAGTAAGCAAGCAGCAACTGCTTCGATCAGTGACCTTCACTGCCAGAGTGACTCACAGCAGGCCTGCGCTCGTTCCAGTGTGCGTATAAAACAGGTATTTTATTTCGTTCGTTCCAATCCACAGTTATATCAAGCTAACATTCTAATATTATCGTAAAATATGTAGTAAACAAGTTGTATACATTATGGTCTTCCAGAGCGTTGTTGCCTGCTATTTACACGCGGGAGATGGGTGTGTTGTAAACATTTCTGAACCCAAAGGTCGAGCACGAAGGAAAAGTTGTGTAAGCATTGCAGGTAATAACAAGGTAATAGAAGTTGAAGGAAATGCTGGAATAAATTATATCAGAAATTAAGTAAAAACATTTCTAATCACACATAGGGCTATCAGATCACTCGTCAGCGTAAAGTAGGACAAATTGTCTCAAAATGTTGAACACGATCGTATTTGCAGTAAATATAATAAGTTACTAGGACATCTTAGCATATAACGAGAATATGACACATCTTCAGCTGAAAAATTAATGTTGAAGTGAACGGTTGAGTTCAAAATTCCTCAACTGCTAATTAATAGCACGGCTGTATGTGATTTCAACTTGTGTATGTAAGACAGAACGTTGTTCGTCGATGTGGGGCCAGGAAGAGAAAACAATCCATGAATTCGGGAAGGAAAAAATTCACAATTTCGTAAACAAAGTCTGGAAGTTCTTGTTTATTGATATGTAAAAAAAACTACTATACACTGGGAAAAAACAGAATTGTGTGCCTTATTTCTCCAATAACGAGAAAAATTACTTGTTACTTCGAACAAATTACCGACACTTATATCGATAAAACTTCACAAAGTAAGCATTTTTATACATATATCCGGACTTTTTCGGATCTAGAAAATCGTGAAGTAATTTCTGAGCTGGGATTGTAATTGTTTTTCCGAACATCCAGTAGCAACCATGCACACTCTTTGATTTAAGCATACTTCTCCAAGGAACCACGTTATCTTAGACTTCCCTCAGTTTTTCTGTTTCCCCATCTAATTTGAAGTTACGTGATGCTCAAAATACGTATAGGACATTTGAGATTTCTTTCAAATTCCTTCCGGAGGCCAGACACAACTATAAAATGTAGGACACGTCCGGAAATAAGAATGATTCTTATAAGTCTTTTTATTTTCTTATTTAGCGTCGTTTTTCTTTCACCTCTTGCTAATCGCGACGACGAGGATGAGTGATATGATGAAATTGATGAAGGGGCACTCACAAAGAACACCCATACGCACGACGGGATTCGAACCCAGGACATCAGACATCGTAGCGCACTGTGCTAACCACTCCGTCACGGACGGAATTTTTATAGCCCTAATCGTTCCTCAAGCATTTTTCCTATCTTTAACTACACACGAAACATAAAGAACAATCTAGATAAACAGGTGCCAGTTCACACTCTAACCGTAAAAAAACATATGCATGTGAAAATGCAATATAATATTTATTTTTAGGTAGTTGTGATTTATTATTGTATATTAAAGAAATATATTAGTGATAAAATGACGGAAGTAGAGGAACATCTCCAATGAAACACTCATGCCTTATGGATATTTGTATTTCTCGCCGAACAAGGTTCCGAGTTCGAGTTCCGACCAAAATGGGTCCATTGTGTATGTTCATTCTTGTCTTTAATGTAATCATAAATCGTCGTCATGAATAATTTAACTTCAGATGAAGAAAACTGAGGTAATTACTAATAAAAACAATAACAAAACAAATTTGATCTTAAAGCCCTGGCTTTGCGCTACATATTCCATCACGGGGATCATAGGCATGCGCCCATGGGGCCAGGGGGGGGGGGGCAAATGCACCCCTAATCATGGACGTCTGCAGATTTTTTCCACGAAGAGACAAGCAAGGTATTTTTCCATGGGGCATATTACCCCGATAATAGTGTTGCATTATCGCATTCCTGCATCCTCATTATAATAATTAATGTAAATTATTATGACTGAAATCAAATTATACATGTGAAAACGTACTTTTTGGTTGACATTCGTTTTCTAAAGGGAAAATGTGGCAATCCTTGCCTCCCTTTCAGACATCTATGCTCCAATATTATATTTTCACCTAGAAATTTAGGATGGATGAATCCTATCGCCGTTTTTAAACTATATTATACTCTTAAAGAAAATTAAGTATTTTCAAGCCGATGAAAGTTCAAGGCAACTAGTGTTGCCCACGGGACGAGACGGGACAGGCTTTTAAAAATTCGAGACGAGACAAGATTGATCATGTGTCCCGAGACAAACGAATATTTTCGAGACGAGACAGCATTTCACAGCATTTCCACGAGACGAGACAGGCCAAAGTCTCGTCTCGTGGGCAACACTAAAGGCAACTACGGAGGAAGGGGGTGCAGTGGCGAAACCACAGCCCCCCACAACCTTGAACGGAAATCAATTTTAGGGGGCAAACATGGAAGTAAAGGAAAGCAAGAGTAGCAGGACAAAAGGATACTCAAGATGGATTTTGTTTTCACGTCTTTCTTGCATTATTTCTTCCTGACTGCCAAGAGCACCTGCGGGGGGGGGGGGGAGGGACAGAGCTGCAATTGCCCCCTTGATTTCAAATTTTATATAAATATAAATACCTTTTCTAAAATGTTCTTGCTCGCTTCGCTCGCAATGTCTGCTTTTCTTGCAGTCTAGTCAAGTTCAGAGCCGTAGCTAGGGGTCGGCGGGAGTTAACCCTGGACGCCAAACGATCTAAATGAAAAAAATTGTAAAAGAGAATAATATGGCGCTCCATGAATTTTTTCCCATATTAAATCGACATTATTTTCATTTTGCAAAAATTTGGATCTGAAAATTTATTGGTCGCTTTGCTCGCAATTTGTTTTCTGTAATGCATTTTATATTACCGAGGAGAGAAGTACTGCTGCTAAAAGGTTTTCTCTTAAGTGCATGAACAATTGTTTGGAGGAAAAGGAACGCGCAGATTTGAGAGACAATTTATATGATTTTTACTGTTGGTATATATATATGTGTGGGGCGGAGGGAGGGGTGTATATATAAACACACCCATCAATCCAATAAAATTTAAACAAGTGAGATGAAATTACGTTATTCTTTTCCGGCCTGAAATATAATCAAGGCTATCCCCCTCTAATCAGAGGGTTTGCGCACGCCTATGACGGGGACTGACACTTTACGTAGGTGTAGACACGCTTCGTACAATTTGATGATATCGCGATTACGTAATGGATGTGCAGCCACTTAACTGAAGCCCCCAAAATTCACATTTTATTACTAAATTGTAAATTAGCATAATATCACATAGTTTACCTATTCATAATATGCGCCGCTTTGGTGCACTTTGTGGATTGTGCATTAATCAACATCAGGTTAATCGCGACAGGGAAAGTGGAGGGAAAATGACAATGAAGCACAACGAGGGGGCTTTTGGTTCCCAATTAATGAAACTTTGTCTACATGCAACTGAGTCGCTGCGTGAAATCGCTGAAAATGTCATTTATTAATTTCTTAATTTTGCTTATTTTATATTGCTTTTCTAGCACTTGGCGTCAACAAAGGCGATGAAGATGATTAATGAAGTTATGAAATGGATGATAGGACATGATGATCCATGTCTTACACAAAATTCTAAGTTGGGACTAATGAATATCGATTCGTCTTATCATTTGTCAAGTAGTTGTTTTTAACTCCAATCTTTTTCAAGGACTTCTGGGTTGACAGCATGTGTTTTGCGCGATGATAATTCGACGAAAACCATCATTTCAGTGAACTTTCTTGACAATGACTCTAATATCAGAAAATATAACATTTTCTTACGAATAGCTGTTGTTAAGAAAGCAATTCCTGAAACTTTTTCTGGTGGTCTCACGGCACCCAGCTGTTTTTTGTTATGGCTGGGCTTGGGGGTATGACTCACGCTGCTGTCAATACTCAATCATTCCCGAGAATCCAGGTCCGCCAGGCAAACCCAAGCGACAATTTTGTTATTTGGGTTGCATAGACAACAGGCTTTAAGATGTTACGATATCGTAGGTCTCGTGGCCCAAGAACTATTTTCCATGACTGTACACACACACACACACACACACACGTGGAGGACGAATTTTGTATTTCGGAGATGAAAAATGTTTCTGCGCCACTGTATCTGCACCATATAAGTTCACAAGTTTAGCCCCCTCCTCCCCCCCGAAAAAAATCCTGGGTACGCCAGTGCTTCTGCTCATACGATATTCTTTTCATAGCATACTGTCACTTATGGAATCTTATCCGACAGTAAAGATAGTTGCTAGTGGCACGAAGCTAGCATGGAATTGCATGCATTGACGATAGAAAATGTCATTTTCTGATTGCATCAAAACGAGAGCTCGACGAACAAACCGTTACTAAGTTGTTCACTTTGATATCCTCTACAAATTGTGAAAGTTCTCGGTGGAATATGGCGACACCCTGTCAACTACAAGCAGTAAAAAGTTGCAATAAAATAAATTCCAAATGGCAGATTCTCTTTGTCGTATGTGTGACGCTTATTGCGTAAATAGTCTGTATGGTTTATAAGACCTTTGAAGTTGTCAAAATGTAGGTAAAAAAGAGATTGTGTTTTGTCTTGTATAAATGGAGTTCATTATAGTTTGTTGAATGGAATTTTGTGATCAATTAAATATTGTTGAATTATGAGTGCATATCATTGACAATATATTCGACACCTTGTGTAAGATCTGCATGTGTTCCAAATACACAAAAGATGTATTAAATGGCGACGAGAAAAATATTTAACAGCGTAGTACAGATTTAGGTGAGTTTTGTCTATGATTAATTGGATTAATCGTTGCGGTAGGCATCATGGCGTATGTGCCAGGATTTGACAAATATGATCCAGATGAAGGAACCATTAACTCTTATTTGGAAAGATATGATAATTATTGCCGAGTTTTCAACATATCTGAGGAAAGCAAAGTTCCTAGATTCATATCTGTAATTGGCGCCAAACCTTATGAAGTGTTACGCGAGTTGTTCTCTCCAATACTACCAGAGAAGAAATCGTTCAAAGAAATTTCTGATAGGCTCATTTCTTATTACAATCCAAGTAGTAATTTTATAGTGCAACGCCTAAAGTTAAGAAAATGTACGCAATTGGATGTGGAGAAGGTTGAAGATTTTACAAGAAGGCTCCGAAAGATAGGTGAAGCATGTGGATATGGTGAGTTTTTACCTATTGCATTGTTTGACACGTTCGTGAGCGGTTTAAGGTCTGACGTTATTAGGAAGAAAATAATAGTAGAAAATATCATGGAATTCCAGAAAGCTTTTGAGTTAGCTAGACAAATGGAAAAACTCGAGTGTGATATGAAGGATTATTACCGTGAAGTGAACTTAAAAGGCACAATGAATAATATTAAGTGCAAGGGCAATGACAGAAGATTTCATGAAGCGAATAACGTTTCACGTAAAAATGAGATTGATTCCAAATTTAGCAATCAGCAAAGTAATCTTCATGGTCAAGGTAATTATTCAAAATCATATAAATCAAAGTCCAAAGTGCAAGGGCATTATGAAGGAAGTTTTTGTTCGTTTTGTGGGAAGCAAGGACATATTTGAAATGTTATAAAAGGATTAACATTGAACGCAGAAAATCCACAAATTATGAACTCAATAACAAATTTGTTGCTCATACAACTGAGTTAGAATCCGCACCTAACTCTGAAGCTAGTCCAACAAACACAGCTGCAACTCAAGATTTATTTATTGCCACTATTTTTACGCATTCTAATGATACTCAAATCAACTTTAATAGTCAAGTTGATAAAGAAGAAATCGTGGATCATGCATCCAAACTTCAATCATCACAACATGTGGTCAACGATTCGGAAAATAATATAAAAGTGTGTACAAGGGAACTAGATTCCAACATTAACCAGCGTACATATTTAATAGATATTAATGTACATGGTCATGAAGCCAAGTTTGAGATTGACACTGGATCCTATGCATCTGTAGCTAGTAAAGATTTTTATCAAAAGTTTTTGCATAATGTACAAATGTCTGAACCTAACTGTACATTGAAAGGTGCTGATAATAATGTAATACCTTTACTGGGAAAAGTTAATGTGAAAGTTGCGTGGATAAATCAGTTCTATCGTCTAGATTTGTACATAATTAACTGTCATTTAGAATATCCGCTTTTAGGAAGAAGTTGGATTCAAATTATGATACCCAAGTTACATTGTGAGTTGACTGAAATTTGTGCAAGGGGAACTTGTTCTCCGCAGTCTGATATTATTGCACACAATATCACAGGAAATAATGCAATGAACTCTGATGTTCGTAATGCCAAGCATATATTAAATAAATGTGACAATTGTATAAAAACAAATAATGTACAAGGGATCGTTGATATTATAAAGGAAGAATTTCATTCTACATTTGATGGCGATTTAAGCTTGCCTATAAAAGATTTTAGAGCTGATATTCCATTAAAACCTGACGCAACTCCAATTTTTAAGAGATTTTACAATGTACCTTATGGAATTAAAGATAAAGTAAAATCAGAATTGGATAAATTGGTAGAAAATGGCATTTATGAAAAAGTCAATACTAGTGAATGGGCCAGTCCGATGGTTGTCATTAAAAAGAAAAATGGAGATTTACGCATTTGTTGCGATCTAAAAAGTACATTGAACAAATATGTAGAAAATGCTTCTTATCCCCTACCACTGTTAGAGGATATTTTCCAGAAAGTTAGAGGAAATGCCGTATTTGTTAGTTTGTATTTACAAAAAGCTTATTGGCAAATAGCTTTGAGTGAAAAAGCAAAAAGGTTGCTTGTAATGAACACGCCATGGGGATTATTGCAACACACAAGATTACCGTTTGGAGTTAAAATTTCGTTTCAAATATTTCAGAGAGTAATTGAACAGATATTGCAAGGTCTGCATTATGTAATTCCATATCAAGACGATATTCTAATTTGTGGATCTGGACTGAATGAAACGGTTAGCAGATGTATTGAGGTCATGCACAGGTTAGCACAATATAACGTGAAGGTTAATTTGGAAAAGTGCAAGTTCTTTAAATCATCCATTCAATACTTAGGATATGAACTGTCTGCGGAAGGAATTAAACCATGCCAGTGCAAGATTGAAGCATTGCTTAATTGTCCGCATGACGTGAAGGAATTGAAGTCGTTTTTGGGAGGCATTAATTTTTTTCGAAGGTGCATTCCAAATATGGCTGTACTGATTCCAGCCTTGTACAATTTATTAAAGAAGAATGTGCATTGGAATTGGAGTGATGACTGTGAAAGTCAGTTCAAATAGGTTAAAGAAGCACTGCAGTCATCCGAAACTTTAACTCCGTTTGATCCTAGCAAGGATACAGTAATCATATGTGACGCTTCGAGCTATGGACTAGGAGCTCAGATGTGCCATAGAATTAATGGGGAATTGAAAACAATAGAATGTGCATATACTACTCTTTCGCAACATGAAATGGCTTATCCTCATCATGAAAAGGAAGCTCTTTCAATTATATTTGCCGTGAAGAGATTTAGAAAATATATTTATGGAAAGCAATTTCAAATATGGACTGATTCACTACCCGCAAAACAACTACTTCAACATGGAAAGGCTATACCCATTATGGCTTCATCCAGGATTCAACGTTGGTGTTTGTTCTTGGCTAATTATGAATATGAAATTGTGTACAAGAAGAATGTTGAAGTAGCGGATCTGTTGTCGAGGTTGCCATTGCAAGGGGAAACAGTTGATATCGACGGGATTCAGTTTGTAAATACAATCAAGCTCACGGATCGTCTGAAAGATGTCTTCCGAACTTTGCAAGAACAAGATGTGATGTTGAAACAGGTCAAAAGGTACGTTATGGAAGGTTGGCCAGAATCTAAGATTAAGGATCCAAATATAGATGCAAGTGAGTTCGAAGCGCTGAGAAGAAGAAGAAATGAACTACAATGTGAAGAAGATATATTGCTGTGGAGTTCTAGAGTTATTGTACCTAATTCAATGAGGCAGCAAGTTTTGGAGAAAGCTCATGAGAATCACAATGGCATAGTAAAAATGAAGTTACTATTGCGTGAAAGATATTGGTGGCCTGGCATAGACAAATGTATTGAGGATCACGTAAAATCGTGTAACGTTTGTAATGCTGTAAAACCCGACACCAAAAAGAAAGAATACTATAATTGGAAGGAAGTAACTAAGCCGTGGGAGAGAGCACACATGGATTTCTTCTATTTTCAAGGAAAAGTGTTGCTTCTCGTTGTTGATGCATTTACTAAATGGCCAGAATGTGAGGTTGTATCTTCTACATCATTCAGGGATGTAAAAGGATTTATGTCGAGACTAAGTTCAAGGTATAACCAGCCATACACCTTAGTTACGGATAATGGTCCTCCCTTCCAATCTGCAGAATTCAAGAAATATTGTGAAGATCAAGGGATTGCTTTAATGCATTCACCAGCTTATCATCCGGCTAGTAATGGACAAGCTGAGAGACACGTACAAAATATAAAAAGTGCTCTGAGATGTAAATTGTACGAAACTAGAAAAGAGGACAAGCATTTTGATTTAAATAATGCTTTGCTGGATGTGCTACATTGTGTCCGAATGGCTCCAAACACCGTTAATTTGAAATCTCCTGCTGAAATGATGTATGCATTTGAGCCGAGACCGAAAGATGATATAGGTCGGTTGCAGGATATTCCTGATAAAAGCAAACGCGATTCCAGTGGTGCATCCTATGTTCAAGGTGAAGTTGTCCGGAGAGCAGGGACATATACTTGGTATATTAAAGTTGGTAAAGATGTTAAGTTAGTGCATGGGAACCAGATAAAATGGAGAAATGTGAGAGAAAATGATAGACGATATCATCATGATAGTGATGAAACAGGCGATAAGAATAATGACGCATCTTCAGAAGTCCACGAAGGAAGATATTTAGATGCGAATGATACGTTTAAAGATTACGAGAGAGGAGACAATCATGAAGTGGTGGAAGAAGCTGCAAGAGGTAACATAGATTTAGATAGACGTGAAGCAGCAGAGTCAAGAGTGTTAAGGAGAAGTCAGAGGCAAAGAAAACCACCTGACAGATTGGATTTGAGTGATTATGGTTAAAAGAAGTAAAGACATAAAACCAAAATTTTGCTAATGCAAAATTTCATCGACGCGGGGGAATGTCGTATGTGTGACGCTTATTGCGTAAATAGTCTGTATGCTTTGAAGTTGTCAAAATGTAGGTAAAAAAGAGATTGTGTTTTGTCTTGTATAAATGGAGTTCATTATAGTTTGTTGAATGGAATTTTGTGATCAATTAAATATTGTTGAATTATGAGTGCATATCATTGACAATATATTCGACACCTTGTGTAAGATCTGCATGTGTTCCAAATACACAACACTCTTAAAATATATTTTACTTATTTTCTTGTTTTTCGCATTACAATATGTATTTTTTTTCTAAAAAAAACAAAGAAAGGTCTGGTTAAAGTACTTGAGGCACAAGCTAAATATTTGGCAAAAAAGTCTAGCAACTATCCTGCTATAAAGTGGATTATCCTATTTATATTAATTGATCCATTAACATTATCGATCTCTAATGACGATAAGTTTGACTAGATTTTCCGTGATGGTACATTTCAGTTCCAAATAGCTCCAGAGTCTATTAGCCCATTCATACTAAACAGTTTCTTTGTATTTTTTGACAGCCTGGAAAAAGGATATTATTCCAGGATTGTATTTTATGTTGCTCGAACTTGCCTCTTATTCATTGTAATACAACATTGTCATATTTTTTTCGCAATACTTGAATGGAAAATGGTTAGACACCTATCAATGTGGACTCAGTATCGCGAGATCAGTTGAGGAAGTACTTGAAGTAATTAGCAGCGCACAAAACTCGAAATGCATCTATGTTGATGCATTTTTGGTGCATAAATTGATGGAGTTAAGCGTGTAATTTTAGTTTCTTGAACTACTACTATTACTGGCTATTCAAGTAAGGTACCTGAACCCAATGTTGCCTAGTACCAAATATGGCCTATTTGCTGTTTCTAAGTAGTTAACATGGTTAATTCAACAGATGACGTTAGTATGTCATTTAGACTGTCTGAATGACGTGATTGAACCTGCTGGCTGTACCTGTAGTACAGTAACTTGAGGACAAAGAAGCGAAATAGCTGGTTTTCGTGATTGTGTTCTACGTGATCTAATATTGCATATAAAAAAAACTAACTCTACTAGCCTTCTTAAACCAGAAGGTTCATGGCTGCATATTGCATATGGAAGTTATTACTTACTACATCTTCCAAGTGATAGGTATAGTACATATTATGATACTCATAATTTGTACCTTACAACAATGTACTTAGTTTAGACTTTAATCTAGAACATTGTCTAAAACAAAGGAAAAAATAATACTATGTAAGGTGGACTCAATATAGCCTACATAGGAATATATCGTGAAGGACATGAGCAAATGTGGCATTTGTTACTCTTTATGTTCACGTAAAGTGTGTGGCACTCACTAATAACGATAAAGGGCCTTTCATTTGTTCAGACTGTGATTTCTTCTGGTGACAAATTGTGACATGTGACTCCCTTGTTTATTGGTTCAATAATGTTATTTCTTTGTGCAATGTGTTTAATGTAGCATGAACAATAGGCACGGCTTTTTCAGTCATCGTTATCGGGTGATCAATATGGGTAGATATTATAGGGTCTGCTGATGCTACAGTTACCTTGGGAGAAGGAGGCTCACCATCTTCCACATCTAATTCCTTATTGACACATTCAGCTTGTTTCAAAACCTCACAGGACTGTCACTCTAGAAGGGGAGGGAATAATATCGAATGTTGACACAGACTGTGTGTGAGGAGATAACGATGGATCCTTTTCCTGTGTGGGCAAAACCATTGTTAGAGATGTATGTTATAACGTTTGCCGTTCCATATATCGTAATTTCATTGGCCAGATTTCCCTAACCAAACACTTAAAGTTTGACATGGATGCAGGCGTACTAAAACTCTTTAAGTGTAGGCGAGTGGCATCTTGTAATCCCAGAAGCACCGAACGCAACAAATTCTCTTCTGTCCACTCAACTGGAAGGATCTGAAATGCATCATGATCGCAGGTAAGTGGATAAAAATTCATTTGGGCGTTGTGGGAGTGTTAAATATTGTTCCACTAATGTCTGTACAGTCGATGAAAAGGCTATGAGTAATAACGATTCCAAATCCAACAAATTCAATTGAAATGTCCTATGTATTACCAACAAAAATTCAAATATTAATTTGGGTTCCGAACCATCTGTTTTTGGTAGCTGTTTCAAGAGTTCCCCTGCCGTAGAATATCGAATTTGATTAGTGATACATGAATGGTCTGGTAGAAAGAAAAAAAAATCTTGGCGTGTGAACATTTGGTGAATGAAAAAGGGAGTAGGTAACACAGCAGCTGTTTGTAAAGGAACAGTTGTCAGTGAATATGTTGTTTGTTGATTAGACAATATCGACGTTGCCCCTAATGCCGAACATTGCTCCTGCCAAATAGTTCACAATCCAAAACAGAAACACCAATCCTAGAAAATAAAGCAAATCAATAACACAAGGCTTAAACATGGGAGCAAAGATATCTTTCAATCTCCAAACAATCAAAAATCAAGAATGCATCAATTTCTAACATCTCCCCCAATAATGAAAAGAAGAAAGAGAGAAAAAAATTGGAAGGAACAAAAGTATTCCGAAAAGTGTAATGAAATTATTACACGAGTAAGCCAGAAAAAATTTACTCGCTACAGAAATAGGCAGAATCAAATTTCCAAAAAAAAAAATCAGTACATCGGGGAAAAAGTCAGTATCATAACTTATAGACACTCCAACAATGAAAAGTTACTGCACAAGGTTCGCGAGAAAATTTTCTTGACAATTCAAGGCACGTTTAGAAATTTTCCTCTTAAACAAACTATTCTGTCTCTATTTGTCCAATAAGTTGTATATCACAACCATGCGATGCTTACCAGGAACTTTGTAATGTGTTTGTTGGGCAAAAGATATAACAAAAGGGAAGGTGACCCAGAAGGTAGGAATAGAAATTAATGTACCCCCAACTTACACATCACAAAAGTCGTATACAGTATTTGAAGCCTTCGACACGTTGTTACGTGTCGCTTCAGTCTCTTACGAGAGCCAATGATCAACAAAATACATGAGATCAAACGAAGAGAAGTAATTCGCGCTCAAGGTAAATATTTTGCATTAATTATACCAAGGGCACATTCTCCAAAGTTGCGTCGCGATCATGCACTACCTGTCAAGAAATCTACAAGTTACCACAAGAAGTATTCAGTAAGGGATGATAAATGGTACAATTCAATTTTATAGTTTATCTTGCTTTTATTTCAATAGTCGGCGCAACGTAGAATTCACTATTGGTAATACATCCATATAAAGCACACATTAAACGAACGACTAGCGTTACCAACGTGTAAGTTCATAATTTGCAGCATGATCTGCCAGATCATTAATTTCATTAAACAATTCACAACAAACGTAAGCATACCAAAAAACTACAACAATAACGTTTGTGAATTTAACACTTGCAACTTGGCATACCTAGCGATGCATACACATTGCCAAATTACACAAATATAAATTAGTTTAGGTGTATGATGCTCTTAGTACCCTGTACAAGGTTGTGGTTACTTTACATGCGATAATTACAATGGAGCGCGAAGAGAAGTAAATTTATTTCTTAAAAGTTTAGTATCCCCGAAACGTCTGAAATTCCTTTATTTTCTTCTTTTTCACATTGGTACTGACGTATTCTGCATTCCTAAGGATTCTTGAAGGTGCCATTTCGTTTTTTTCACGCAAATAATCTCAATTTTCGACATATCGAGTAATTCTTGTTTGTTCGTTTTCGCTTGCGTTACACGCAATATGGCGGAGAAATCTTGACTATCGATGTCCATGATCAGTGGTTATGCAGTGTTGCAATCTTCTTCATCGAAAAATACCTACTTACGTGTTACTGATTTTGTATTTTTTTTTCAGATTCGAAAACCCCACGAACCATGCACGGATAGCCCCACGAACCATTCATAAATAGCCCCACGAACCATGCACGGCAAGGTTAGGTTAGGCAAACGTAGTTAAAATTGTCATCTTCAAAATTGTAATTTTCTTGGAAAACAACGGTGTGGTTGGAAACACTGACCGGGGGTTACATCATCGAACGCACCCAACATTTGATTCACGTAGTGGAAGGACATGGAGGCAACAGCTTTCGTCCATTGGAGAGACATTAATCTTCAAAAATACATGATTTACCGGCGAAATGAATTAAGCGATGGGAAAAAAACACTTCCACGACCTTTCAAAAGTGTACGGAAAGTCAGTTCGGTAAGTACTTTATCCTGTAAAATTGAAGAAATACGTTTCGGGCATACTAAAATTTTACCATTTATTTGTCACGCAAATACTTTTGGAAGTCGACGATTTAATGAAATGGTCAATCAATGACCCGTATAGTCGAAAGTTCCTTAATGCTTCAATAAATATATAGAGTATTACAACAGTTTTTGACGAACCCGAAGACACTATAAGAGAATCACTATTCATTCACCAAACACAATTTTTACTTTCTCAGTACTGGGGACACATTTTTAGTTTAACTTTCACTTATGTTCGTCAGAGCGAATTAACTTGGATTCACAGTACATACCTTACTTCTCTTTTTGTGGACGGGCTGTCACTATACATACAATCCCATCCTTCGTCTTAACCTTGGCTCAGGCCCGTAGGAATTCTTTGTAGGGGGTACGAAGTCAATCCTAGAGGGGGCAAATTTTTAATATATTGTGTCGCATTGGCATATATAGCAGGGTACACAGAGGTACTTTAATAATTATTATTATTGTTATTAATATTCTAACAATATTATTATTATTAGTAGTAGTAGTAGAAGAAGTAGTGGTGTCAAAGACGTTATTATCCTCGTAAATTACGTAATTACGTAAAAGGGATAGAAGTCGGTGCTAAAGCATTTGTGTTCGAACAATCGATTTGAATTACTTGTTCAACACGTTCAATTTCACATTAATAATGGAAAACAAGCACACAAACTATTTTTGAAAGACAGAAAATGCATGATAAATGAATTCCGAATTTCTGTTTTTTTTTACATTAACGTGTATAATATTCATGCTCGTTATATGTTTCACACAAATGCAACATACAGCGACGTAAAAAAAAATACATATGCAACGTGACAACACAAAATTGTGTGCGTATTCAAATTTTCTTTAATACATATATACACAACATATATTATTTAAATACATTACACAATCAATTCATCGTGGTAACGTCGTTGTCTTGTAATCAAGGGGTCCTGGGTTCGATACCCGGTGGAGGCACATGGCACAGTGGTTCGCATCCCACTTTAAACTGTAGGTCCAGTCTTGATTAGCCTTTCTGTGCATAAAGTGGACTTAAAGCAACAATCAATTCATCCACCTCATAATAAACCAACAGCAAAGATTATATAAATTGTCTCCGAAATGTGTACGCTCCCCTTTCCTCAAAACAAATGTTTATGCATTTAAGACAAAATGAATTAAGCAAAGTCTTACTTCTCTCTCTGGTAAAATACAATGTAGTACAGAAAACAACCACAAATTGCGAGCGAAGCGAGCAAGAAAATTCTTAGATCCAATTTTCTTTGCAAACTGAAATCAATATTGATTTAATAGGGCGCAAATAATTTAACGGGGCGGCATGGCATTCTCTCTTTTCCAACTTTTCTCATTTACATCGTTCGGCGTCCAGGGCCGACTCCCGACGCCCACTAGCTAAGGCTCTGAACTTGATAAGAGTAAGATATTCAGGTATTCGAGCGAAGCGAGCAAGAAAATTTTCCAAAATGAATTTTTATTATACATAAAATTTGAAATTTGGGGCGGTAATTGTCCCCAAAAGATGCCCTTGGCCGTCAGTTTCTCCTTCCCTAGAACTCATATCCGTCCAAGGTTGGGGAGCGGGCAATGCCCCCTGTGGTTGCGTCACTCATAGCAACACATCCAAGAAAAATATCCGAACACATTAGGCACCTTTAATACAAGACTACTCAAAATGTCAAAACTGTTCTAGATACCGAAAATTGCGAAATCATTTCCCGAAGTCTGAATCTGAAAGGGAATCCCCCCCCCAATCCTGATACGACATTATACGGAATCCCATACACAATAATACATCACAAAATCAATAAGTGTCTTTAATATGTTGCTAGAGTAACACATGATACCTAGGTATAATTGTAAAGATTAGTGATAATTCCAGGTAGGAATGTGTTCTGTATTTTTCACAGGGGGCAAAGCAGGCTCTCAGGGGGGGAGCAGTTGCCCCCCTGCCTCCCTCTAGCTACGGGCCTGCCTTGGCTCCAAACGTTCTCGTCACCGGCACTGGTACCCTTCTCTTTGGCTTCGTGAAATCGGAACGGGCTGGCAGCATCTAATTGGCAACTTCTAGTTCGGTCCTCTGTCCATGTAACCTCTTCCAATAGAGTTACTGTTGTTGACTCGAAGTCTTGCTCCTTTCTCCGGGTTCTTCTTCCCTATTCGACGAACCCAATTTGCACGGCGAAACCACATCGAATGTTTACGAATTCTCGTGAGAAGTCCAAATTCAGTAAGCAGACTAAAACTAGTACATCGTGTTCGTAATGTTTTCTTCTTCTTAGAAAGACTCGCAGTATTTGACCAGGTAAAAATGCCCGTTTGTTCTACGTCGCTATGCACAGCCTGGCATGCAATGGTCAATGGAAGCACTAAATCATATCATGAAATCTTAGGGTCTTATTTCCCTCAAAATGCGACTAGTTACAAAATCCACGAACGTTACTTCTCTGATAAGCCAAGAGTTCATTCGCTAAACCTGTACCACGTAGTTTTAGATTGTAGATCTCGAACAAATTCGTCGTAGATCAACTTAGCAAGTTGGTCATCTTCACACGCAAGTAGCCAGTATATTCGAAGCCCAATATCTCCCCATGTGTCTTCCCGCTGTCGTACTTCACGAAAACAAATGACTGACGCTCCGCGTAACAACTCCTCAGAGGCGGACGGAGTTGTGAACTGTTCTCTGCGACGTAAAATATATTACTTTAAATCAGTTATTTGGGGTTCACAGCCACTAGTTTTACCTTTCTGACTTTGTCTACCGTTGGAAACAGTTGTAAACCTTAGGTAAAGTAAACGGCACGAAAACTGTCCAGTCAAGGTCACGCCATCCACGTACAGTGTTGCCAATAAGCAACAATTTCAACTTTCAATAATAATTCCGAAAAAAATGTTAGAAAATAGTACTTAACATAAAGAACATTATGAGGTTTCTTTTTACACTGAAATACTTTCTTGGCCATTTAGAAAAAATAAAAAAGGTTTCCGTGAAATTCACGAGGAAATTATTATTTTTTACTTCAAATTGTAAAAAGTAATGGAAGCACTGACACCAGAGGGTTGGAAAAAATAGCGAAGCATTCTTAAGGTTCATAGATGCCTACAATATATATTTCATACACAAAATGTATAAGCATGTAAAGTAAAAAAGTAAAATGTTCAAAGATTTGTAAAAATTTTCGGGTTATGTAATGTAAAATATCATCGCTGGCTAACTCGCGTTCAATTTGATCACGTAAAAACTTTCAGCGGGAAAGTTTGTAATAAAACATTAAAATTAATTTTAAGAACAAATATAGCGTCTTTAGAGTGACATGTCAACTGTATTTTATGTCTTATTTGAAAGGATTTTGTCGCGCTTTGATCTTGCGCTCCTTTGAGCGCTGCCTGTGACCTGTGTCCGGCTACATTTGCTTACTGGGGGAACAAAATTTTTCCCGCAAGTCCACATATTTGTACTTCGTCCACAATAAGAAGCCTATTAATTTAGTATCTTTGCTAATTAAATCATCACTATCTCTCTCTATAACAGAGGCGGCATCAGGATTAATCATCTAAGGGTGCTGGGGGGAATGAGGAATCAAATTAAGGTGTTGATCTTGAAAAATAAAGACAACATGAAACAAACATGTACGGATGTTAACACCAATCAACTTTTAGAAGGTTTCCATAATAATATGACATTAAAAGTTAATTCTATCATAGCAATTGGCTTAATATTTTTGTATTTGTGAAATTTAACACCGATTTTCTGTCTTCTTCGACCAATCGCGACGACGAGGATGAAGGATTGGATAACATTGATGAATGGACACTTACAAATAACACAAGGCCGGGACTCTAACCAGTGAACTTCAGTGGCGAGAGCAAAATTCGGCCGCTTATTGAACTGTGCCACCGAGGCGGTGTTTCATTCTTGCAATGTTTTGCAAAGTTTTGTAATTTGAAACGAACAAGGCTTGTTCAAGGAAGGCCAATGGCATGCTATATTACGTTTACACTTCAAGAAAGTTGTTATAAAATGTAAACCGAAAGCGACAAACGGGCCGACTAAACAAACAAAAGGGGAAACAATTCTTATCAACAATGCAGGCGAAAGAGAGACAGCAGCCAGCCACTGATCTTTGTAGAGACCGCCACTACTGCATCAAAGCAAATGTTAAAATCGTCCATACCAGTGCTTTTGCGCTCCCGTTTGTAACTCTTTGTTGGTGACTCGTAGACAACGTTCACACCTCGAGCCTCAGCCGAAGTTAAAGGTCTGCTGATACGGTATACAGACTTTTCAGAAACCCCACAAGCTTCCGCCGTCAGTTTTTGTACTCTTGCAAAGTTGACGTTCTTCTTTGCTTCTTCGTTATATGCAAGATTTCTGAAAAAGTTGTAAAGGTTTCGAATGATTACCTAACTTTGTTTTAAAATGTCCGTTCGCCAGGTACGTACAGTACCATCACCTCCACCTGCTATTGTACCGCACGTAGGACGCTGCTCCTCAATGTCATTCATAGGGAGACAAATTTATGTTAATTAAAAACTGAGGAGAGCGGTAAATAAAATGATAGATCAGCGGTATATACCAGCGGTGGAAAAAAATTGGCACACACTTTTTCATTATGAGAGGATGCAACATACAAAAGAGCTATAAATTGATAAATTACTTCATTTTTATATACTGTACACATAAACAAGTAATTAGCTGTCCAACCAAAAAAAAAACAAACACAAAATCATTTCATTTCTCAAGTGATTTATTCATTGTATGCATTTAAAGGATATCCTTGCTGTCAAACAAATAAAATAATCACTACTGCAGACACACAAACACATGTTGAAAATCACATGATGATAAACAAAATTCGTTCATGACTGAACACAGATGACACCATTGTTTCCCTTGATGTGCGGGAACAGACTAATCTTATCGCTGCTACAGCTAGCAAGTTCAATGAAACTGGAAGTTGAGTAGACATTCGGGGGAAGAAAGGAATGCAGCTTGGCAGGGAGATAAGTTTTCGAACTGATATTATGTGCATGGGAAATCCCAATTTTCAGCGTCTTCCTGATGTGATCGAAGATAAAACGTTCTTCAGCTGCAAGTGGTAGGAAACTTTAGGCAAACGTATCGTTACAAATCGACAGTTTGCGCGCACAACCTCGATTGCCGGTTTTTGCGTGTTTTGTACTTAATTTGATGACATTTCACGGTAATTTCGCGAAAAAGCGTTCATTTCGTGGAAAAGCACACATTTCGCATTACTTCGCGAATAAAACTCATGCATATTTCATCATTGGGGGTGTAGTTACGTGCAGAATGTTCAAAATTGCATCTTCTTTTCACATTTCGCGATTTCGCGCATCGCGAAAATTCAATGTCCCTAGTCATTCACAATGAATGCAAAATCAAATAATACGTACACAATACACCATCGAAGACGCAATCGGCCTCAAACGTACAGAGCGCGAAGTGTCGACCGAGCAGCTTAGAAGAAGTGAGGCAACCTTGGAGGGCCAGGGGTGTAGAGGAGGCAAGGGGGAGCTTCGACCTTGACTGGACAGTTTTCGTGGCGTTTACTTCCACATTGGGTTCAGATACCTTAGTTTTTGAAGAAAAGAAAATATTTATTTATCTCTAGGTGTATTATTCTTTAACCATAAGCATAATGGATACAAAAATTAGTCGTTCAAGAAAATAATGGTTTTGTAAGACGAAGTCAAACCTGCAGAAATTATATAGCTTAACTTTTTGCATATCCTTTTCCTTATTTGGTAAGCATGTGTCCTGTGGTCAAAAGTTGGTCATCCTAGCTTTATGGATATTCCTGTGTACATTTATCTGTTTCTTTGATAGTTTGATAATAACAGTAATAAATATCAAGTAACTGTAGTACTTGATAATTATTAATCCTGTAAAGTCCTTTAAACATGCGCACGCACTCACACATGCACATATACAGTGGAGTACACAAGACGCATGGTGTTTATATCCTCCCTCTTTTGACCCATAATTTGTGAAGTAAATTCAACGTCACAGTATAGTTAGTATAATGTAGTATTGGACACTATATATTTTTTTAAAAAAAAAGTATTATCATATCATCCAGGACAAAATTCCTGGTCTCGACACGCGTGTTATATTTTGACGTAAGTAGATGGTATCTACGCCAGTGGCTGTTTGTGCCCTCGGGCGTTTAATATTCGCAATTCATTTGCGCGTATTTATAACTAATTTGCACGGGTTTTAATTAATTCGCATGTACTTAGAATTTATTTGCAAGTACTTAGAATACTTTACATTTATGTATTTGCATGTTTATAACTTTTTATGAATATATAATTATTTATTTTATGAAAAATATGTATATAGCAGGTAATTAGAGGTACTAAACGCTATGCATATGGTTTTATATTCATTACTGCAAAGTATGTAATGTATAAATTGATAATAATTAATGTTTATAGTATTGAAAATAAGAGTTTACGGTTTATGAACCGTTATGAACGGTGGTAATGGGTGTAGGTACAGGTGTTAATGGTACGATTGGGGACGGTCCTGGTATTCGAACCCGCGATATGTAATATTATTAATTAGTACTATGGAATAATGTATTTCATTAAGTTATGAAACACGATGGTGCAACACGCTAGACAGAAGACGGTGAACTCCGCGCTCCGCGCTGAGGGTGGAGGAGAAAGGAATTTGGGGAGTGTGCGTTCAAGGTCAAATGACGTCAGAACGTCAGAACAAAGAACGAACCTGATTGACCAATCAGAGACCACGTCGGTAGATTTTCAGAACCGGTTTTTTCCAAGGTTAACCAGTACGCAAGAACAGGGGAAAGCTATGCAATACTGTAGGGCAGGGGAGGGATTCAACCAGACAACAAAGGATGTCTGGAAATGCAGAGCAAGGGTCAAATTTTTGAAACTGCGCGTCGCTTGCATGCTAGAACATGTTTCTGTCAAAGTATGCCAAGGTTACCGAGAACACTAGAACAAAGGATGATGGGAAGAAGTTCAAGGTTAACCAGTACGCAAGAACAGGAGAAAGGTATGCAACGCTGTAGGGCATGGGAAGGATTGAACCAGACAACAAAGGATGTCTGGAAATGCGGAGCAAGGGTGAAATCTTTGAAGCTATTCGTCGCTTGTAGAACCGGTTTCCGCCGCCAATTAATATTCCGCTCAGGGTTGCCCCAACGCACAGGCCGCTTTAGCGCAGGGTTTTTTTTATCTGTACTATGAAGAAGGGAGAGCTATCAGGGACGGGACCTACAGTTTTCACCATTTGCTTTTATTACGGGGTAACGAACCTAGGACTTTTTGATTATTGATTTAGGTAGTAAATTTATGTTACTGTGTGCTATTTAACATAATATTGAACTTATTTTTACCAAACTTTGACTTTATGTCAAATCATTTACAATTTTATGTTAATTTTTTACCAAAATAACACTATTTGTACTATTCAGGTAACATTTTTTATTAAATTTTTGGACTAACAAAGACATTTTTCAACTTTTTAACTTATTATTTTACAACTTTATGTTAATTTTTTACCAAAATAACACTATTTATACTATTCAGGCAACATTTTTTTCATTAAATTTTGGATTCACAGACATTTTTTCAACTTTTAACTTATTATTTTACAACTTTATATTAATTTTTACCAAAATAACACTATTTATACTATTCAAGAAACATTTTTTCATTAAATTTTGGATTCACAGACATTTTTTTCAACTTTTAACTTATTATTTTACAATTTTTATGTTAATTTTTACCAAAATAACACTATTTATACTATTCAGGCAACATTTTTTCATTAAATTTTGGATTCACAGACATTTTTTTCAACTTTTAACTTATTATTTTACAATTTTTATGTTAATTTTTACCAAAATAACACTATTTATACTATTCAGGCAACATTTTTTCATTAATTTTGGATTCACAAAGACATTTTTTCAACTTTTAATTTATTTTACAATTTTTATGTTAATTTTTACCAAAATAACACTATTTATACTATTCAGGCAACATTTTTTCATTAAATTTTGGATTCACAAAGACATTTTTTTCAACTTTTAACTTATTATTTTACAATTTTATGTTAATTTTTTATCAAAATAACACTATTTATACTATTCAGGCAACATTTTGTTATTAAATTTTGGACTCACAAAGACATTTTTTACAACTTTTTAATTTATTATTTTACAATTTTATACCTATTTTTACCAAAATAACACTATTTATACTATTCAGGAAAGACTTTTAGTTATATCTTCGACACACAAAGTGTTTTTTTTTTCAACTTCTATCTGTTTATTTCACAAGTTTAGGCTTATTATTACCAAAATAACACAATTCAATCTGTTCAGGAAAGACTTGTAGTTACATTTTCGACACACAAAGTATGTGTTCTCAACTTCTATTTGTTTATTTCACAAGTTTAGGCTTATTATTACTCAAATAACACAATTTCATCTATTCAGGATATTTTGTATTTACAAAGAGATTTTTTCAACTTTTAATTTATTATTTACAAGTTTATGCCTATTTTTTTACTCAAATAACACTATTTATACTATTCAGGAAAGATTTTTAGTTATATTTTCGACACACAAAGTGTGAGTTTTCAATTTTTATCTGTTTATTTCACAAGTTTAGCCTAATATTTACTCAAATAACACGATTTGAACGTGTTTTTTTATTACATTTTGGACAGACACGCACACACACACACACACACACACACACACACACACACACACACATCCACACACACACACACGCACACACATCCACACACACACACACGCACACACACACACACACAGAGAGAAAGAGAGATTTTTTCCAAGTTTACAGGATTATTCTCTAATTTTACCAAGGGGACTATAACTGGACGTTTATTTTCCCCCTTAAATATAACAATATAATGACAAATCACAAAACAAGACGATGCTAGCAGATGACTATGTGGCTTTTAAGTCCATCTGCCAAACTTTTTACTATGCTATTTAGCCTTATAGTTTTTATTCAGGGTAATTTTCAAGTATTACTGACTTTTTGAGTGATAGACTTAATATCAGGGGTTATTTGTATCTGTTATATAATGCGAGTTTTATTTTTACTACAATTATGACTAAATTCCACTGACTGAAGATTAAAGCTTAGACTCTAAAGGAGCTATTTAACATGTATAGTGACAATTCATAGGACAATATGAACCTTACAGAGGCTTGTAGGAGGCATAGGAACACATGCCAGAGCTTTATTAGACTGCAAGAAGCACTTACAAGGAGTACTGCGAGGAAACGAAGTTGATTTTTTTGAGTGCTTTACCAGTTACACAGCCAATATTTGATATTTTGACACACAAAGTGTGTCTTGTCTAGTTTTGTCTATTTATTTCACAATTTTATGTAATTTTTTTATTCTAATAACACAATTTTAACTATTCAGGCAACATTTTTGTTGCAATTTGGACTTACAAAGAGATTTTTTTAAATCTTTGTATTAAATTTTCTATTTATTGCGTTTTGTATCTCACATTCGATATTACAAAGTTCTAAGGTGTGTATAATATTTCAAAGTATTTTCAGGGTGTATTTGTTAATGCATTTTGATAATAACTATTAGGTTTTTGAATGAACTAATGTTAAGAATAGTTCAACCAATCAGAAAACGCGTCGGTTTTATTTCATCCAATCAGAAAACGTGTTGATTTTATTTCAACCAATCAGAGAAGGCGTCAGTTTTGCTTATGAGGTATAAAAACTGCGTAAAAGCAAGCAGAAGCTATTTTGAGAAGTATTTGTGAAGCATTGTGTCAGAGAAGACATCAAGTTGTGATTATTGGGCGTGAGTTTCAGACCAAGAACTCAAGAGAAGCTATAATTAAGGTAAATGATTTTTATTATGTAGCGTTTTTTAAATAATATGTAAATGCTAATATTGAAACGAAGAAAACGTCAATACAAACCAAAAAGAATATGCGTAATGTGAACAAGTACTACAACTATTTTTCTTTTTTTCAGGTGCTTCTATTGTCTGTGTGCGTGCGACTGGAAGGAACCATTAGTGAAAGATGGCGTTTTCAAGCTCCACAAACGAGGCTAACCACACTACGGTGAGTACCTCGCAAGAGATTTTACCACTGGAATGTATATTTCTCCACTAGTTTTTGAAATAATATATAAATCCAGAAAACAAAGAAACGAAAAAAGCAAATACAGAAATGAATATGCGTAATATAAACAAGTACTACAACTATGTTTCTATTTTTCAGGTGTTCTTATTTGTGTATCTGTGAGTGGAAGGGTCTGTTACTGGAAATAACGCCAACAAAGTAACCGACAAGGACATGAGTCAAATAATTGCATCATGTCCATGTTTTTCCAATTATATCTATAAGGATTGTGTGTTGGAGACTTTGAAGAGGTATACACCTGGCAAGTATATTATATGCTGGGGATGTTATTCTAAACAAGGCAACCAACTAGCCCACGATTGTGTAGTTAACCATTTCTACGAGTGTGAGTGCGTATGCTGTAAAGATGAAGATTTACTCTCTGAACGTTATTTTACTTGCCAAGGAGAACGCTGTTTGAATAAATGCCAACGATGTGTTAAGTGGATGTGCGAGAGAATCCAGTATTATTTACAGGATTTGGATAACACAAAACATATTTTTGATTTTTATATTACTAACCATGAGGATGTTGCGGATGCTTTGACGGCACACGAGGTACAGACAGAATACAAAGTTTTTTATAGTGTGTTATGTGAAATTTCAAACAATATCGAACTAGTGAAAACTCTTATAGATCCTATACGCTCAGCAGAGCTTACTTATGGTAGCACAGGATTTTTGTGAGAGTTGAATAGAGACTGACTAATAACAGCGAAAATGGTGCAATACATTATTGATGTACAAGGATTTATTTATAACAGAAAATTTATATTGCGTGAGATTTGTGTGAGTTCTACAAATTTGGACACTGTGTATTATGCGCTTGTGAGTGTTCCCGATTATTTCAAAGAGAACAAAGAATCGCGCTGGGTTAAAGACAATCTCCATGCATTAATGTATGATATTCCTTGTGGATGTGAAATATACTATGTCCGGAGGGCAGTTAGGAACTTGAACTGTGAAGGTGGTACATTTTTCTGCAAAGGAAAATCCCAAATTATCAAAGATTTATTTAATATTGATAACATTGTTGATTTACAAACTGTAAACTGTCCATCCCTTAAGAATTTGTATATGTTTCAAGGAGGATTGTGCAAGTATCATTCTGATACTTCTCCCCCAGCTGAACAAGGTTGCGCATTCAGAAATGTTCAAAGACTTGTATGTTGGTACAATAATAAAAATATTAATGTGTAATGTATTTTAGTGCTAATAATAAAGATTTGTGAAAAAGAAATGTTTTCTATGTTGTTATTTAGTTTTAAAGCCTTTATTCAAGGTATTTTCAAGTATTACTGGTTTTTTGGCTGCATCAACACATGGGTTATTTCTATTTGGTTTATTATACGAGGCTACAATCACTATATGTCTATGAGGACTAAAATCCACTGATTGAACCTTAAAGCTTAGGCTTACTATGTATATTGATTAAACACAGGACAACACGAATCGTACAGAGGATTGTAGGAGGCATAGGCCCACACGCCAGAGCCTTATTAGCCTGCAAGAACAACTTGTATGTTGAATTGTGACTGTTTAGCAATAATATTTATAAAGTTTAAATCATTTTCATTAGATTACATATATATTTTGGAATCAAATAAAACACTCAAGTTAAGTTTTTTAAGTTTATTTTTATTTAATATACAAATATAGAATATATCAAATTTACATATATGAAAAGTACTCTACCAAAGAGCAAAAGTCACATAGGGATTACGATTTAGCCGATGCTGAAATTCTTCCATGAGGGATTTGTAGTAAGAGAGAAATTTTTGACACTGTTTAAAGTTGAGGGTGACTCCACCAGAGATGTTGGTGATTTCCACTTTTTTATTTTCTCCACTGCCCTCGAAGGTGAAGTAAAGTTCTCCTATAATGTTTATAGATCTGAATCTGTCTTTTTGTGTGGGGAATCTGTTTTTGTAAGTGTCGAAGATCACATCTGATTTGTAGACGCATGATGGGTACTCTTCTTTATTTAGGACAATGTATTTTTTTCATGTTTCAAAATCAATTCAGTGTCTGCGAAAGTACCTCGAATAATGATATCCATGTTGGCATCGATGATGAATCTGGTTTCTAGTTTTATGTTGTTCATTTGGTGGGTGCCTCTGATAGACTGCATTTTGGTTTGGTATCAATAAAAAGTTTTAAAAATATGCAACTAGTGCTACAAAAGGAACGGAAATTATCGACAATTTCTGGATTATAACTAAAATTCAGTTTGCCTTTTACATATCCAATATTTACAGACCAACACTAACTAGACTTCGATTTATATAAATGTAGCAGGAACTATATTTCTGAGAACCAAACTATATTAGGATTATATGTTAAACTTATACAAAACCAGATTATTCTATGTAAGTATATTTATATTGACTGGATTATTTAACAGATCAAACAGAAAGAAGGCAAAATCCACTAAACGTAGGTGATTGCATGAAAATAACTAGGTCAAGGAGTGACCAACAGTGAGCTGAGGTTATATATAGAGGGTCGCTCTTCATAATTCTTACCTTCGCTGGATCGGCGAAGGAACGCACTTGTGGGCGGTAGAACCTGAATGGGCTCCACCAAGACATCGGAGACTCGAAGCAGATGTCTTGGTGGATGAACCCAAGTAGGGTCATAGGCGCTAGGGTCAATTTGGTCATTTCTTCTTGTATGAGGAACCAATTTGGCCAACTCCCCAAAATTAACTTACATTGCTTATAACTAATTAAATTTGAAGAAAAATTATAATCTCTTAGACTGTAAACATATTTTATATTTAGGTGCACAAGATCCAATGATAAAATTAAAAAATACTAACCGCCCAGACAGGGACTCGAACCCTGGACAGATAGGTTAAAACCCTAATGCTATACCAACTAAGCTATCTGAGCACAAGGTATTATTTTTGAAAAGTTAGTTATGTTAAGAAATATCGTTTGAGAACTCTTTTGGTCTGGGTCGACAGAGAAGGAGACAGCATTTCCAAAATTTTACAGACTGGATGTATTTTACCACCACTATAGAGGTCTTTACTATATGTAATTCGAAATGCTAGAGTTCAGTTAGCTTTCAAAATTGAGGTTACATAGTACAATATGTTGAAGATTTTGTGTTTGGCACACTTAACAAGTTACACTTATATCCATTTCAGGACAAATAATGCTAAAACTCTCAAATTTACTGTCAACTCATCAACTACTAGCAAAGTTTTAGTATTATATGTCCGTAATTAGATATAGTGTAACTTGTTATGCGTGACAAACACAAAATCTTCAACATATTGTACTATGTAACCTCAATTTTGAAAGCTAACTGAACTCTAGCATTTCGAATTACATATAGTAAAGACCTCTATAGTGGTGGTAAAATACATCCAGTCTGTAAAATTTTGGAAATGCTGTCTCCTTCTCTGTCGACCCAGACCAAAAGAGTTCTCAAACGATATTTCTTAACATAACTAACTTTTCAAAAATAATACCTTGTGCTCAGATAGCTTAGTTGGTATAGCATTAGGGTTTTAACCTATCTGTCCAGGGTTCGAGTCCCTGTCTGGGCGGTTAGTATTTTTTAATTTTATCATTGGATCTTGTGCAGCCTAAATATAAAATATGTTTACAGTCTAAGAGATTATAATTTTTCTTCAAATTTAATTAGTTATAAGCAATGTAAGTTAATTTTGGGGAGTTGGCCAAATTGGTTCCTCATACAAGAAGAAATGACCAAATTGACCCTAGCGCCTATGACCCTACTTGGGTTCATCCACCAAGACATCTGCTTCGAGTCTCCGATGTCTTGGTGGAGCCCATTCAGGTTCTACCGCCCACAAGTGCGTTCCTTCGCCGATCCAGCGAAGGTAAGAATTATGAAGAGCGACCCTCTATATATAACCTCAGCTCACTGTTGGTCACTCCTTGACCTAGTTATTTTCATGCAATCACCTACGTTTAGTGGATTTTGCCTTCTTTCTGTTTGATCTGTTAAATAATCCAGTCAATATAAATATACTTACATAGAATAATCTGGTTTTGTATAAGTTTAACATATAATCCTAATATAGTTTGGTTCTCAGAAATATAGTTCCTGCTACATTTATATAAATCGAAGTCTAGTTAGTGTTGGTCTGTAAATATTGGATATGTAAAAGGCAAACTGAATTTTAGTTATAATCCAGAAATTGTCGATAATTTCCGTTCCTTTTGTAGCACTAGTTGCATATTTTTAAAACTTTTTATTGATACCAAACCAAAATGCAGTCTATCAGAGGCACCCACCAAATGAACAACATAAAACTAGAAACCAGATTCATCATCGATGCCAACATGGATATCATTATTCGAGGTACTTTCGCAGACACTGAATTGATTTTGAAACATGAAAAAAATACATTGTCCTAAATAAAGAAGAGTACCCATCATGCGTCTACAAATCAGATGTGATCTTCGACACTTACAAAAACAGATTCCCCACACAAAAAGACAGATTCAGATCTATAAACATTATAGGAGAACTTTACTTCACCTTCGAGGGCAGTGGAGAAAATAAAAAAGTGGAAATCACCAACATCTCTGGTGGAGTCACCCTCAACTTTAAACAGTGTCAAAAATTTCTCTCTTACTACAAATCCCTCATGGAAGAATTTCAGCATCGGCTAAATCGTAATCCCTATGTGACTTTTGCTCTTTGGTAGAGTACTTTTCATATATGTAAATTTGATATATTCTATATTTGTATATTAAATAAAAATAAACTTAAAAAACTTAACTTGAGTGTTTTATTTGATTCCAAAATATATATGTAATCTAATGAAAATGATTTAAACTTTATAAATATTATTGCTAAACAGTCACAATTCAACATACAAGTTGTTCTTGCAGGCTAATAAGGCTCTGGCGTGTGGGCCTATGCCTCCTACAATCCTCTGTACGATTCGTGTTGTCCTGTGTTTAATCAATATACATAGTAAGCCTAAGCTTTAAGGTTCAATCAGTGGATTTTAGTCCTCATAGACATATAGTGATTGTAGCCTCGTATAATAAACCAAATAGAAATAACCCATGTGTTGATGCAGCCAAAAAACCAGTAATACTTGAAAATACCTTGAATAAAGGCTTTAAAACTAAATAACAACATAGAAAACATTTCTTTTTCACAAATCTTTATTATTAGCACTAAAATACATTACACATTAATATTTTTATTATTGTACCAACATACAAGTCTTTGAACATTTCTGAATGCGCAACCTTGTTCAGCTGGGGGAGAAGTATCAGAATGATACTTGCACAATCCTCCTTGAAACATATACAAATTCTTAAGGGATGGACAGTTTACAGTTTGTAAATCAACAATGTTATCAATATTAAATAAATCTTTGATAATTTGGGATTTTCCTTTGCAGAAAAATGTACCACCTTCACAGTTCAAGTTCCTAACTGCCCTCCGGACATAGTATATTTCACATCCACAAGGAATATCATACATTAATGCATGGAGATTGTCTTTAACCCAGCGCGATTCTTTGTTCTCTTTGAAATAATCGGGAACACTCACAAGCGCATAATACACAGTGTCCAAATTTGTAGAACTCACACAAATCTCACGCAATATAAATTTTCTGTTATAAATAAATCCTTGTACATCAATAATGTATTGCACCATTTTCGCTGTTATTAGTCAGTCTCTATTCAACTCTCACAAAAATCCTGTGCTACCATAAGTAAGCTCTGCTGAGCGTATAGGATCTATAAGAGTTTTCACTAGTTCGATATTGTTTGAAATTTCACATAACACACTATAAAAAACTTTGTATTCTGTCTGTACCTCGTGTGCCGTCAAAGCATCCGCAACATCCTCATGGTTAGTAATATAAAAATCAAAAATATGTTTTGTGTTATCCAAATCCTGTAAATAATACTGGATTCTCTCGCACATCCACTTAACACATCGTTGGCATTTATTCAAACAGCGTTCTCCTTGGCAAGTAAAATAACGTTCAGAGAGTAAATCTTCATCTTTACAGCATACGCACTCACACTCGTAGAAATGGTTAACTACACAATCGTGGGCTAGTTGGTTGCCTTGTTTAGAATAACATCCCCAGCATATAATATACTTGCCAGGTGTATACCTCTTCAAAGTCTCCAACACACAATCCTTATAGATATAATTGGAAAAACATGGACATGATGCAATTATTTGACTCATGTCCTTGTCGGTTACTTTGTTGGCGTTATTTCCAGTAACAGACCCTTCCACTCACAGATACACAAATAAGAACACCTGAAAAATAGAAACATAGTTGTAGTACTTGTTTATATTACGCATATTCATTTCTGTATTTGCTTTTTTCGTTTCTTTGTTTTCTGGATTTATATATTATTTCAAAAACTAGTGGAGAAATATACATTCCAGTGGTAAAATCTCTTGCGAGGTACTCACCGTAGTGTGGTTAGCCTCGTTTGTGGAGCTTGAAAACGCCATCTTTCACTAATGGTTCCTTCCAGTCGCACGCACACAGACAATAGAAGCACCTGAAAAAAAGAAAAATAGTTGTAGTACTTGTTCACATTACGCATATTCTTTTTGGTTTGTATTGACGTTTTCTTCGTTTCAATATTAGCATTTACATATTATTTAAAAAACGCTACATAATAAAAATCATTTACCTTAATTATAGCTTCTCTTGAGTTCTTGGTCTGAAACTCACGCCCAATAATCACAACTTGATGTCTTCTCTGACACAATGCTTCACAAATACTTCTCAAAATAGCTTCTGCTTGCTTTTACGCAGTTTTTATACCTCATAAGCAAAACTGACGCCTTCTCTGATTGGTTGAAATAAAATCAACACGTTTTCTGATTGGATGAAATAAAACCGACGCGTTTTCTGATTGGTTGAACTATTCTTAACATTAGTTCATTCAAAAACCTAATAGTTATTATCAAAATGCATTAACAAATACACCCTGAAAATACTTTGAAATATTATACACACCTTAGAACTTTGTAATATCGAATGTGAGATACAAAACGCAATAAATAGAAAATTTAATACAAAGATTTAAAAAAATCTCTTTGTAAGTCCAAATTGCAACAAAAATGTTGCCTGAATAGTTAAAATTGTGTTATTAGAATAAAAAAATTACATAAAATTGTGAAATAAATAGACAAAACTAGACAAGACACACTTTGTGTGTCAAAATATCAAATATTGGCTGTGTAACTGGTAAAGCACTCAAAAAAATCAACTTCGTTTCCTCGCAGTACTCCTTGTAAGTGCTTCTTGCAGTCTAATAAAGCTCTGGCATGTGTTCCTATGCCTCCTACAAGCCTCTGTAAGGTTCATATTGTCCTATGAATTGTCACTATACATGTTAAATAGCTCCTTTAGAGTCTAAGCTTTAATCTTCAGTCAGTGGAATTTAGTCATAATTGTAGTAAAAATAAAACTCGCATTATATAACAGATACAAATAACCCCTGATATTAAGTCTATCACTCAAAAAGTCAGTAATACTTGAAAATTACCCTGAATAAAAACTATAAGGCTAAATAGCATAGTAAAAAGTTTGGCAGATGGACTTAAAAGCCACATAGTCATCTGCTAGCATCGTCTTGTTTTGTGATTTGTCATTATATTGTTATATTTAAGGGGGAAAATAAACGTCCAGTTATAGTCCCCTTGGTAAAATTAGAGAATAATCCTGTAAACTTGGAAAAAATCTCTCTTTCTCTCTGTGTGTGTGTGTGTGTGCGTGTGTGTGTGTGTGGATGTGTGTGCGTGTGTGTGTGTGTGGATGTGTGTGTGTGTGTGTGTGTGTGTGTGTGTGTGCGTGTCTGTCCAAAATGTAATAAAAAAACACGTTCAAATCGTGTTATTTGAGTAAATATTAGGCTAAACTTGTGAAATAAACAGATAAAAATTGAAAACTCACACTTTGTGTGTCGAAAATATAACTAAAAATCTTTCCTGAATAGTATAAATAGTGTTATTTGAGTAAAAAAATAGGCATAAACTTGTAAATAATAAATTAAAAGTTGAAAAAATCTCTTTGTAAATACAAAATATCCTGAATAGATGAAATTGTGTTATTTGAGTAATAATAAGCCTAAACTTGTGAAATAAACAAATAGAAGTTGAGAACACATACTTTGTGTGTCGAAAATGTAACTACAAGTCTTTCCTGAACAGATTGAATTGTGTTATTTTGGTAATAATAAGCCTAAACTTGTGAAATAAACAGATAGAAGTTGAAAAAAAAAACACTTTGTGTGTCGAAGATATAACTAAAAGTCTTTCCTGAATAGTATAAATAGTGTTATTTTGGTAAAAATAGGTATAAAATTGTAAAATAATAAATTAAAAAGTTGTAAAAAATGTCTTTGTGAGTCCAAAATTTAATAACAAAATGTTGCCTGAATAGTATAAATAGTGTTATTTTGATAAAAAATTAACATAAAATTGTAAAATAATAAGTTAAAAGTTGAAAAAAATGTCTTTGTGAATCCAAAATTTAATGAAAAAATGTTGCCTGAATAGTATAAATAGTGTTATTTTGGTAAAAATTAACATAAAAATTGTAAAATAAATTAAAAGTTGAAAAAATGTCTTTGTGAATCCAAAATTAATGAAAAAATGTTGCCTGAATAGTATAAATAGTGTTATTTTGGTAAAAATTAACATAAAAATTGTAAAATAATAAGTTAAAAGTTGAAAAAAATGTCTGTGAATCCAAAATTTAATGAAAAAATGTTGCCTGAATAGTATAAATAGTGTTATTTTGGTAAAAATTAACATAAAAATTGTAAAATAATAAGTTAAAAGTTGAAAAAAATGTCTGTGAATCCAAAATTTAATGAAAAAATGTTTCTTGAATAGTATAAATAGTGTTATTTTGGTAAAAATTAATATAAAGTTGTAAAATAATAAGTTAAAAGTTGAAAAAATGTCTGTGAATCCAAAATTTAATGAAAAAAATGTTGCCTGAATAGTATAAATAGTGTTATTTTGGTAAAAAATTAACATAAAGTTGTAAAATAATAAGTTAAAAAGTTGAAAAATGTCTTTGTTAGTCCAAAAATTTAATAAAAAATGTTACCTGAATAGTACAAATAGTGTTATTTTGGTAAAAAATTAACATAAAATTGTAAATGATTTGACATAAAGTCAAAGTTTGGTAAAAATAAGTTCAATATTATGTTAAATAGCACACAGTAACATAAATTTACTACCTAAATCAATAATCAAAAAGTCCTAGGTTCGTTACCCCGTAATAAAAGCAAATGGTGAAAACTGTAGGTCCCGTCCCTGATAGCTCTCCCTTCTTCATAGTACAGATAAAAAAAACCCTGCGCTAAAGCGGCCTGTGCGTTGGGGCAACCCTGAGCGGAATATTAATTGGCGGCGGAAACCGGTTCTACAAGCGACGAATAGCTTCAAAGATTTCACCCTTGCTCCGCATTTCCAGACATCCTTTGTTGTCTGGTTCAATCCTTCCCATGCCCTACAGCGTTGCATACCTTTCTCCTGTTCTTGCGTACTGGTTAACCTTGAACTTCTTCCCATCATCCTTTGTTCTAGTGTTCTCGGTAACCTTGGCATACTTTGACAGAAACATGTTCTAGCATGCAAGCGACGCGCAGTTTCAAAAATTTGACCCTTGCTCTGCATTTCCAGACATCCTTTGTTGTCTGGTTGAATCCCTCCCCTGCCCTACAGTATTGCATAGCTTTCCCCTGTTCTTGCGTACTGGTTAACCTTGGAAAAAACCGGTTCTGAAAATCTACCGACGTGGTCTCTGATTGGTCAATCAGGTTCGTTCTTTGTTCTGACGTTCTGACGTCATTTGACCTTGAACGCACACTCCCCAAATTCCTTTCTCCTCCACCCTCAGCGCGGAGCGCGGAGTTCACCGTCTTCTGTCTAGCGTGTTGCACCATCGTGTTTCATAACTTAATGAAATACATTATTCCATAGTACTAATTAATAATATTACATATCGCGGGTTCGAATACCAGGACCGTCCCCAATCGTACCATTAACACCTGTACCTACACCCATTACCACCGTTCATAACGGTTCATAAACCGTAAACTCTTATTTTCAATACTATAAACATTAATTATTATCAATTTATACATTACATACTTTGCAGTAATGAATATAAAACCATATGCATAGCGTTTAGTACCTCTAATTACCTGCTATATACATATTTTTCATAAAATAAATAATTATATATTCATAAAAAGTTATAAACATGCAAATACATAAATGTAAAGTATTCTAAGTACTTGCAAATAAATTCTAAGTACATGCGAATTAATTAAAACCCGTGCAAATTAGTTATAAATACGCGCAAATGAATTGCGAATATTAAACGCCCGAGGGCACAAACAGCCACTGGCGTAGATACCATCTACTGACGTATATCTCATGAAGATCGACGTTCTGTCCCACAAGGTACAGTCACGGACACTTCTGGGTTGTAAGGACCCTACTGAAGAAGCACTGACGCAAGCCTTCCATGTCTGACCACCAAGCGCCTTGTGAGTAGACAACCCAATCAACATTGAAATTCTGCGGCTTGTATACCAGTCACGGGTAGACATCTTTGTAAATTGAGTAGTGATGCCAAAGAGAAATACGAGATGAAGATTGTCGATCGTAATGTCTCGTGTTCTCGACATGGAATAATACTCGGTCCACGTTACGTCTCATTATTTAATGTTGTTTGGGAACGAACCCGACGGACTGGGTTTATATTTTCACTCCTTGCATTACAGTAAATTCCACACTTTACAATTATATTAATGCTTTGAACGAAAATAATACCCAGAACAACATCGAACACACACGCACACCACTCTTCTCACACACATGCACGTGAAAACACACAGACAAAGCTAAGTTTTGACTTCCAACTGAATGTCCAAATAACAGTAAATGGAGAAGCACGATGTGCGAAACATGAGACTTTTCACAGAGAGAATGCACCTATTTTTGACATACGTGGTTTCTATTAATAGACAATGAAACAATTATGAGAGAAATTACGTAAGATGCATTTTCGTCTTCAGGTGTTGAGGGAGGAAACAGACTGACTTGAAAAAAGAAAACATGGTGTTATTGATAGAGTGTTGGTTAGCGTACAGAGCTTTCATCAGTGAGGTCTGGGTTCCATCCCCACTAAGGACAATTTTTTTTATTCTTTTCTATTAGTGAAGAAGTATGTAATATTGTTTTTTAGGCATTTTGACGAAAGGATACACATCAAATTTGTTCTTTTAATCTGTATTTTCATTCTTCTAATAGGTTCTCTATCACAAGGGGATATAGAGATTCTCTATCTAGGCGAAGGCTATCTTCTCAATAATTCCGTAGCTACGACTCCAGTCCCTTCCACCCACTTGTCTTATTTATTTACTTTATTCATATCAACTCACGAAATACCATGAATCTAACGAAAACAGTAGTACAATCAGCCCGGTTCACAACACGAAAATGGGGCTCGGTGGGGCTCGCAGTGTTGCCAACTTCTCACTCGAAAAAATCACCAACTGATATTTTGAAGCCTTTTACGATGTAGGTTAACCTCACAAGCAGTGTTGCCAACTCGAAAATGGAGCTCGCCTTAATGGATTTCTCTCGTAAGGCGCGAGCAGTGTTGCCAACTCCTCACTCGAAAAAATCACCAACTATTTTGAAGCCTTTTACGATGTATCTCACCAACAGTGTTGCCAACTCGACGTAGCCTTTTATGGTGTAGGTTAACCTCACAAGCAGTGTTGCCAACTCCTCACTCGAAAAAAATCACCAACTATTTTGAAGCCTTTTACGATGTATCTCACAAGAGATGGGAAGAATTAAACAACCGACAATGCAGCCAACTCGCAGTGTTGCCAACTCCTCACTCGAAAAAAATCACCAACTGACAATGCAGCCAACTCGCAGTGTTGGTAACTCGGCGTAGCCTTTTACGATGTATCTCACAAGCAGTGTTGCCAACTCCTCATTCGAAAAAAATCACCAACTGACAATGCAGCCAACTCGCAGTGTTGGTAACTCGGCGTAGCCTTTTACGATGTATCTCACAAGCAGTGTTGCCAACTCCTCACTCGAAAAAAATCACCAACTGACAATGCAACCAACTCGCAGTGTTGGTAACTCGGCGTAGCCTTTTACGATGTATCTCACAAGCAGTGTTGCCAACTCCTCACTCGAAAAAAATCACCAACTGATATTTTGAAGCCTTTTACGATGTATCTCACAAGCAGTGTTGCCAACTCCTCACTCGAAAAAAATCACCAACTGATATTTTGAAGCCTTTTACGATGTATCTCACAAGAGATGGGAAGAATTAAACAACCGACAATGCAGCCAACTCGCAGTGTTGCCAACTCCTCATTCGAAAAATTTCACCAACTGATATTTTGAAGCCTTTTACGATGTATCTCACAAGAGATGGGAAGAATTAAACAACCGACAATGCAGCCAACTCGCAGTGTTGCCAACTCCTCATTCGAAAAAAATCACCAACTGATATTTTGAAGCCTTTCACGGTGTTGCCAACTCCTCACTCGAAAAAATCACCAACTGATATTTTGAAGCCTTTCACGGTGTTGCCAACTCCTCATTCGAAAAAAATCACCAACTGATATTTTGAAGCCTTTTATGGTGTATGTTAACCTCACAAGCAGTGTTGCCAACTCGGGCGAGGCGTAGCCTTTTATGGTGTATGTTAACCTCACCAGCAGTGTTGCGAGAAAAAGTTTTTGGGAGCATCGGCGCAAATCACACAACGTGAGTTGTAACAACAAACTGAAAATAGAAAAAGTTTTTGCGACCGTTGATGCAAATCATACAACGCGAATTGTAACAACAAACTGAAAAGAGAAAAAGTTTTTGTGAGCCTTTGCGCATTACTACAACAAACTGAAAAGAGAAAAAGTTTTTGGGAGCATCGGCGCAAATCATACAACGCGAGTTGTCGCAACAAACAGAAAATTATTTTTCACGAAAAAGTTTTTGCGAGCCTTTGCGCATTGCGACAACAAACTAAAAAAAACGAAAAAGTTTTTGGGAGCATCGGCGCAAATCATACAACGCGAGTTGTCACAACAAACTAAAAATTATTTTTCACGAAAAAGTTTTTGCGAGCCTTTGCGCATTACTACAACAAACTGAAAAGAGAAAAAGTTTTTGGGAGCATCGGCACAAATCACACAATGCGAGTTGTCACAACAAACTGAAAAGAGAAAAAGTTTTTGCGACCGTTGATGCAAATCATACAACGCGCATTACGACAACAAACTGAAAAGAGAAAAAGTTTTTGCGAGCGTTTGCGCATTACGACAACAAACTGAAAATTATTTTTCACGAAAAAGTTTTTGCGAGCGTTTGCGCATTACGACAACAAACTGAAAAACGAAAAAGTTTTTGCACAAAAAAAAAATACGTTTACGCGAGTGTACATTGACAGTTTTTGTCAACCGGCGAAACGCGAAACTGGCAAATGCACACAAGTTTAACCGACTGACAATTTTTGTCTCGACTAGCAAATGCACACAAGTTTAACCGACTGTCAATTTTTGTCTCGACTAGCAAATGCACACAAGTTTAACCGACTGACAATTTTTGTCTCGACTGGCAAATGCACACAAGTTTAACCGACTGACAATTTTTGTCTCGACTAGCACACGATGCAAAAAAAAATTTCAAGCGATTGTGTAATAGCGCACAACGACATATTGTGCAGCATTTGCGGTCGGTCGTGCGAAACAAGATTTCATTGCCCGGCCAATCTTGATGTAATTTTTTTTTTTTAAAAATTCTCCGAATAATTCACGATTCAAGCGCTTTGCGTAACCTGGTTGTGTTTGGGGTTGAGTTGTTGTTCGCAGTACGGCGATTGGGTATGATGCGCAAAATTAATTTTTCGATTTGAGGAAATTTGTGCGGGGACAAATTGTGTTTGGAGTAATTTCATCATTTTTTGGCATAAACATGGATTGTTAATTTTTCGTAGTACAATTTTTCACCGCACGTTTTTAACACCACTACGTGGTGGCGGCGCCACCGTCGACAAAATGCAACACTGTGGCCTATTACTGTAGCTTTTTATGAGGGGCCTATGTGCGCCCAGTGTTGCAAACTCTGTGGGCCTTTGTTGTAGTTTTTTATGATGTATGTTTGCATGTAAAAATAAGTATACCTGAAAGTTTTAGAATTTCAAAATAGCCAAAATAATAGAATATATATAAACAAGAATATTTTCATAGTTTCACACCCCTACTAGATTGGTGGAAAAATATACTAGTGGGCAATAAAATCTGAAGAAAATTTGTGTCTAGCAAAAATAAGCTAAATAGAATTACACATGCATACAATATTTATTGTGCTTTTTCTATCTACAATCATATTTTTCTTATATATTTTTTTATTTTTTTATAGGGTTGATTAAAGCACATATTTGAGGAAGGCAACACCACCCATATATAAATAAACATACCCCGAAAAAATGCGCTCCATGAAAAGTTGCCCTGTGTGCAATAGAACTATATCAAGCAAACATTTTACAAGACATTGTCGTACCTGCGTGCCAGGCAAGCATTTGGCTGCCACCGAACTGTGTTCCGGATGCAATAAACACATTACAATTGCGTATGCCAAGAATCATAAGCTTACTTGTTTAAGCAAAAGTACATCTGGGGCTCAACCGTCGACCAGCTCAACCAAGAGGAAAGCCGAAGCCGACTCGCCACCATCCGCCAAACGCATCAAGACTGTGGCCAAAGCAAACCAGACTGCTTTCGAGCGTTTGTTAGAAGACTTTGTCCTCACTTCGGAGGGCTCATGCGACGTGCGTAGCTTTTTGGAGAACGTGCAAGCCCAAATTATTTCTATCCTCGGCGATGCGCTTGCAACGCACTCCACCAAATTCTACGCCTCGCTACGTTGCCAGTACAAGAAGCCGTCTGGTGAAATTTACAGCTTCTGCCACAACACCAAGGCGAAGACGCTGCATCTGGCAGATGTCGAAAACCTAGAGGTCATCTACAACAAGTTTGCCGAGGAGCTGGTGGCAAAGCAAGAAGAACATCAAGCCAAGGGCTCGGGGGGTTCGCTGTGTGGCGAGCCTCACGAACTGGGCGTCAAGCTTTGCAAGTTTGTGCCTCTCTCCGCCTCCAGCTACGTCCCTTTACCAGATACGATTGTGGAAAAGAAGGCTGTTCTGAACATTCAGAATAGTGACGCCAAGTGCTTCGTATGGTGTGTGCTTGCAGCGTTACACCCTGTCCACTGGAAAAACAATCCACGCCGAGTTAACCACTACCTACCCTACGAGCCAGAGCTGGAAAATGCGATGGTTGGGATCGACTACCCGGTAGAAGTCCCGGACATTCGCAAGTTCGAGACCCGTACACGCAACCCTCGGTTGGCCATCAACGTTTATGGCCTCACCGACGAAAATGTGGTGTACCCCATCCGGGTGAGCGACGTAGACGATGATGGTGTGCAGGAAATTCATCTTCTGCTCATCAAGGATGAAACTCACCATCACTACACTCTCATCCGTTCTCTCTCTAGACTTGTTTCGAGCCAACGGAGCAGTGATAGTCACCACGTCGAGGTGTGTCGCAGGTGCTTGTCAATGTTCGACGGACGAGATCAACGCGGTTACCAACATGTTCGAGGTTCCAACATCACTGCCGAGAAGCTTGCTAACCACAAGCTCTACTGCAATGCCAACGAGCCTGGGGTGGCAGTCTTGCCCGAACCTGGTACCGTGAAGCGTTTCCACATGCACGGTGCCATGGTGGAACACCCCGCTATCATCATCGCGGATTTCGAGGCCTTCCTCAAACCCCTGTCCACTTGCGATCCCGATCCTGAAGTTTCCTCCACCACCCCTTACCAACTCCACGAGGCATCCAGTTTCGCATACGTTGTGGTGCGACGAGACCAGCACATCGCCCCCGAGCCCTACGTGTACCGTGGTCCCAACGCAGCCAAACACTTTTTCGAGAGGATGGTTGTCGAGGCCTTCGAGACGGGGAAGGTACTATTAACCCCCAAGTCTATGCTCCCACTGTCCCCCGACGATCAACATAGACACGAGGAGGCTACTACCTGTTCTGTGTGCACCTGTGAGTTTAGCATCAACAACCGTAAAGTCCATCACCACGATCACTTTAACGGTAGGTATGTTGGTCCTTGGTGCAACGGATGTAACCTTAAGGCCCGGGACCCGCGCTTCATCCCTGTGTTTTTTCACAATGGCTCGGGGTACGATTTTCACCACCTGATCAAACATCTTGGATACGACAATGCAAGAATCAATGTCCTGGCACAAAACGAGGAGCGTTATATTAGCGTCAGCAAGTGGGTGTCGATCCCCAACTCAAAAAGCAAGAGCATCGAGCTTCGCTTCCTAGACTCCCTGAGGTTCCTCCCGGCCAGCCTCGATGCTCTTGCAGGAAAGCTGAGCAACGAACAAATGCTTATTACCTCCGCAAATTTTCCAAACTTGGACGCCGGTCTCTTCAGGCGTAAGGGGGTCTACCCCTACGAATACGTCGCCGACTCTACCAAGTTTGCGGAGACGTCGCTACCTCCCCAGGCGAAGTTCTATAGTCAGCTACGAGGCTCGAACATCACCGACGAAGAATATCATCACGCCCAGTCCATGTGGCGCGAGTTGGGTTGTCGAACTCTCGGAGACTACCACGACGCCTACCTCAGACTTGATGTGACGCTCCTCGCCGACGTGTTCCAGACGTTCCGAGCGACCGCAATGAACATCTACCACCTGGATCCCGCCTACTTCTATAGTCTCCCCGGACTGGCGTGGTCAGCCATGTTTCTGGTGACGAAAATCGAGCTGGAGCTTCTTTCGCACGTAGACATGATGCTGTTTGTGGAACGTGCCGTGCGGGGTGGAATGGTCCAGGTGTCGCAACGGCACGCGCGCGCCAACAACCATCACATGGCTACTGGCTACGACTCCACCCAACCGTCGAGCTACATCATGCACACGGACGTGAATAACTTGTACGGGCACTCCATGATGCAACCACTCCCCTTTAGAGGCTTCGAGTGGGCTGACCCTTCCAACTTCGATGTTGAAGGTTTCGACGATTCGGAACATGGGTTCTTCGCCGAGGTGGACCTTGAGTTCTCCGAGAAGCTGCAGGATTCGTTCTGCGATCTTCCCCCTGCACCCGAGTTCAAGTGTCCACCCGATTCCAACCAGAAGAAGCTCGTCATGGATTTCGAACCAAAGAAGAATTACATCCTTCACTACCGGAATCTCCGGTGGTTGATGCAGCGAGGGGTCACAGTCCACGCAGTTCACCGCATCCTCAAGTTCGAGCATTCTCCGTGGTTGCGTCCATATATTGAAGTCAACACTGAACACCGCACCGCAGCCACGTCCGAGCTTGATAAGGATTTCTTCAAGCTCATGAATAATGCGGTGTTTGGCAAGACCATGGAGAATGTACGGAATCGCGTGGACATAAAATTGGTGACGAGAAAAGAGCGATGTCGTCAGCTTGTCGCGAGTCCATTGTTCAAGTCTCGAACAATCTACAACGAGCAGCTGGCTCTGATTCACATGAAGCAAGGTGTGGTGAAACTCAACAAGCCCATCTACGTCGGAGCCACGGTTCTGGATCTGAGCAAGCTCCACATGTTCGAGACATACTACGACATATTACGTCCACACTACGGCCACGACATCTCGCTTCTCTACACAGACACGGACAGCTTGGTGTACCACGTTCGCTCAGTCGACGCATACGGGGATATAGCCACAGTTCTATCTTTGGTTAACCTCTTCGACACCTCGGGCTATCCCCAGCCGAACCAGTACGGTATCCTGACCCGTAACAAGAAGGTGCCTGGCAAACTCAAAGATGAGAAGGACGGAGACGTGATTCTTGAGTTTGCAGGTCTTCGCCCCAAGGCCTATACCATCAAAGCCGAGGGCAGCGTTACCAAGAAGGTCAAGGGTGTCGGCAGACAGGTGGTTCGGGAGCATCTCACATTCGAGGACTTCGTGGATTGCCTCAAGACCAGGTCGTCGGTTCTAAGAGCAGAACAGCGCATCCAGAGCGTCGACCATGTGTTGACCACCAACAAAGTGAGGAAGATTGCCCTGGATCCCAACGACGACAAGAGGTGCGTCCTCCAATGTGGAATCCACACACTGCCGTGGGGGCACTATCGCTTAGCAGAAAGCAAAACCTGCAACATATGCCCATCTTCAACAGAAGATTCATAAAACAAACAAAAAAAAAAAAACACAGACTGTCATTACAAAAAAAACTTTGACCGTATTTTAAATAACCAGCATACCTATGAATCTCTTTGGTTTCCGAAAACAAACCAACATGGAGACTGTACACCGCGCGACGACAGATCATGAATTTCTACCTTCCATGTTAACTAAACTCAATGGTCTACTGATTGTTCACCTTAACAGCATTTGGACGAAATTGGATGACGATGTGGGCAAGATGTTTTACGTCTTCAACAACAATTTACATTTTTACAAAATTCCGATCGATGGAAAACTTCAAATCACCGTGAATCCGGAAAACGTAGGTGAAATCAAAATATCTATCGGTAAGAACATTTTTCGAATCAAGCACGACAAGATGCTTTCTAACATTACGTACGATGTTTCTGCAGGAGATTGTTTATACGTGGAACTAATAGGAGATTACGACAAACTCATTCCTCTCTTCGTTGAATTACGTATCGTCTATCCTATTATAAATAACCGTTAACCAAAATGCCTAACGATATTTTCGGCAACACTAAGCGTGTAGACCACGCAGAAGAGATTCTCATGTTGGACGTCCGAATTAAAAAGTTAAGGAGCGATTTGATCGCTTTGCAGGAGACCTTAAACAAAAGTTTAGAGTCGGAGATCGCTACGCTCCAAACGCAATGTCTCGACCCCATTTTGAAAATCGATTCCGAACTGAAAACGCTCATAAAAAATTATGTCGACGTACCTTCTTACGACAACGTTCAAAATATACAGTTGAGCGTGGATAAGCTTCAAAATGATTTGGCCAAATTGCAGCAATTTCAATCGAAAAATGAAGATTTGGAAAAATTGAAACTCGAAATCGAAGAACGAACTTCGGCAATCGAAAAGAATTTCTCTGAACTTCAAACCGTCGTGAAGGATATTGATGTAGAACGCTTGCATGTTGTTGTTTCCAAATTACAAGAAGAATTCGCCGGCACGTTGGAAGAAATTAAATCCAAGTTACAGACTTTGGAAGATACCATGACGAACCTACCATCGTCAGACGAACTGCAGGTCATCAGCAAAAGCGTCGCGAACATAAAAATTCAATTGGAGGCTTATCAAGATTTCGAACACATTCAAACCACCATCGCTACGCTTCAGGCGTCTCTGGAGTTGATCAACGAAGAAATTAAAAATATTCACGCTGAAGCCAGTGCGTTGACGAGCATACAAGACACGTTAAGCACGGTTCAGCAGAAGATCGAATATTTAGAAAATTTGAATGTCGAAACGAATCTTGCTCATTTTCATCACGTACTGGACAACATACAGGGTGACTTGGAATCGTTACGGACGAGCGTACCTTCGAGCGAAGATTTGGAAAAATTGAAAACAGCGGTGACGGCACTATCTGATTCGAGCGACATCAAAAGTTCATTGAGCGATCTCGAGAGTAGGGTGGCCAATCTCCCCACCTCAAAAGAATTGCACGCTTTGAAAAGGAGCATATCACGTATGCTGAAACGACTAGAAACGGAAACGGCGAACGTGGAACAGATTCGAGACGAACTTACTTCGCTGGTGTCGACGCTGCCCACTTCGCAGAGCGTCGCTGACCTTCACACGCAGTTTACCGAAATGCGAAGCATCGTGAACGATCTTACCGAGAAGAGTTCGAAATTGAATCAAGTCGAGAACCTTCAGAGTATCGTCGTCAACATCAGAGATCAAGTTGGAGTGCTGGAATCCACGCAGGAATCGACGCTGGCCTCTTTTGGTGCCAAATTACAAGAACTCAACGAAAACTTCAAGCAGTTGAACGTGGAAGTGAAAATCAAACCGTCATTTTCTACAGTAGCAGATACCATCATCGAACATTTGTTGCCCGTACAAAATACACTGGGACAGCTTCACAGCAACCTCGTTAGCGTCGATACTAAATTCGCTAAACTGCATTCTCTACAAGCCATCGAAATCAACAGCGTACCCAATCAACAGAGAATCTCCACGTTCGTCGAAGGTAACAAACTGTACATGTTACATCCTTATCATCCGTACTACAAGTTTCTCCTCGATGGCACGATTCAGATAAATGAATTTTCGTACTGGTCTCACGGCAGAAAAGCTAGCGTTCCCACCATGACCTTGATATCGAATCGTGGTGTCCAGAAAGCAGGAAACATTCCTCTGGCACGTTGGAACGAAACGCGCAACATATATGAAATACACGAAGACGAAGATCTCACCGTTTTTGACGTGAGTGCCGGCGATAAGCTGATCATTCAAAACACGAGCGAAGTACCACCTTCTTTGAATCCCATCACGCTGGTGCTTCTCTTCAAACGTAATCTCTAAAAAATGTCTAGGCAAGCCATCGTCGAAGAATTGCATAAACCTGCACGCCGCAACTACGAACGTTTGGCGGTGGTAACCAAGGGAATCGATGACCTCTGGCAAAGTGACCTCGTGGAGATGAGTAGCGGCAAGTTAAAAAACGTACATAAATTGAACAAAGGCAACAAGTACCTCCTCACCGTCATAGACACGTTTTCGAAATTCGCATGGGCTCTACCTTTGAAGGCGAAAACAGGAACGTGCGTCACGGAAGCATTCAAGACAATTTTTCGCGAAAGCAACAGACGACCTCGGTTTTTGCAAACGGACAACGGTAAAGAATTTTACAACGCCGTATTCCAAAAGTTTATTCGAAAACACGACATTCGACATTATTCAACCTTCAGTCACATCAAAGCCAGCATCGTGGAAAGATTTAATCGAACCTTGAAAACACACATGTGGAAACGATTCACGCTTCGAGGAAATTACAAATGGGTCGACATACTGCCGGAACTCGTCGGCACCTATAATAATACGGTACACAGAACAATAGGCATGAAGCCAGCTGACGTTACGAAATCTGACGAGCAGCGTTTAATTTCCAGCGTTTACTGTCCAAAGTACACACCCACAACTACCAAGAAATCAAAATTCAAAATTGGAGACCAGGTGAGGATCAGCAAATTCAAACGCACCTTCGAGAAGGGGTTCACAAAAAATTGGAGCACGGAACTTTTTACGGTGGTTCGAGTTTTACCCGGAAACCGACACACGTATATAATAAAAGATAGTAGCAGCGAGATTTTGAAAGGAAGATTTTACGAAGAGGAACTCTCTAAAACAAAACATCCCGACACGTACCTCATCGAAAAAGTTTTGCGTAAGAGAGGCGACAAACTGTTTGTCAAATGGTTGGGACTTCCGGACACGAGTTGGATCGACGCGAACGAAGTGATCTTGTGAGTACGTGGAACGTGGTGAAGCGTCTACCGGATACGGAAAGTCAAACGAAAAAAAAGAACGGCGAGTTGCTTCCCGACAGCATCCGCTGTCTAATTGTAGGTCCTTCGGGGTGTGGGAAAACGACACTGCTCGTGGACAATTTTCTTCTCGCACCGAATTGGTTAGATTGGAAGAACAGGCACCTGTACGTATTTTCGAAAAGTTTGGAGCAAGCGAAATACCAGCAACTGATAAAACTGTACGATGGTCTGGACATTGCAACGTTCGCTTCGGAAATAATGCCACTCGACGATTGTCGTAAAAATTCAGTTGTTGTGTTCGACGATGTTATTCTGGAAAATCAAAATGAAATTCGCAATTTTTTCACGCAAGGTCGTCACAAAGGAATAGATTGCTTCTTCCTAGCTCAAACGTTTTCCAAAATTCCAAAACAGTTAGTACGCGACAACGCTAATTTCATATGTTTGTTTCGTCAAGATCACACCAACCTCAAGCACGCGTACGATGACTACGTAGGTGGAGACATGAACTACAATCAATTTTCGGAACGCTGCTGCTCCCACTGTTGGAACAGTGACGATTTCGGATTCGCGACGATCGACATGACGAGAAAACCCAACGATGGAAAATACAGAAACAAAATCAACGACTTTCTAAACGTTGCAACGTTGTGAGAAACGACGTGTATAAATAACGATATGACGAAACGAAAAATCGAAGACGAAAATCTCAAGCTTCGCGATTACCTCGCGAAACGCTTCAAAGGTTGGAAATCCGAGAATCGCGGATTCTACGAAGAGAAGAAACGTCAAGATCAACCTGTGATCGATGCCATCAGCGATCTAGGTAAAGAAATTAAAGGCGTCACGGAACAAAATAAAAATTTGATCAACGAACTCGTACCACTTGCAGCTAAAAGTTACACCGTACCCACACCCATTTCGAGCATTCCTTCGACACCGTTCGAACTGAAGGATGTACCGGCACGACATCGAGCCATAGGTAGCACGTCTTCGGATAAAATCGAGTTGGGACCTTTGGCACGAGACTACCTGAGCACGGGGAAATTCGACAAGGATGAAGTGTTCGGATTGTATCCGAGCATGGAGAGCAACGAAGGCGGTGTGGTTTGGAAGATTGGAAAATCGAAAGTGACCTTCGAAGGCAACGACATTAAAGTTAATTTAGGCGAGAAGGATAGTTGGAACAGGTATCCGGGTACGGTGGGACTGTGGGAACTTGTTGCCAAAAAGCAGCCGAAAGATTACACCGACGAAGATTACCAGAGTTACAAGGAAATTTTGATCATGACGGATGCCTTGTGCCAGAACAACGACGCCTCGCAGAATAGGGTGAAATCGAGCAGCGGCGAGAAGTACAGAAATCTCATCAAGCCGATTTGGAACCAGGTCAAAACAGGCAGCGGCGTCAAACTCTACAACACCCTGCCCAAAGAGTTTGTGTGGGTGGACGACGTGCGCAAGCTCATAGACCGATTGTTGGTTATTGCAGGAGAGGAGAATGCTGGCAATCATAATTTCTACAACGAGAAGGTTGGCATCGTGGACATGATCAACACAAAACTTTCCAACTTCATCGTGAACGACGACAAGGGTATAGGTTACCTCATCAAAATTATCAACACGCTGCCTCCGAGATTCTGGAACGTGGCCGAAGGAAAGGGACTCGTGAACGACATCATCAACAAGTTACCTTTCGAGATGCATTTACCCGGCTACCAGTTCTGCGGACCGGGTACCAAACTCGAGAAAAGATTGAAGAGAGGAGACAAGGGTGTGAATCCGTTGGACGCCGCATGCAAAGATCACGACATCGCCTACAACACCACTCGCACCGATCTGGATGCACGTCACGAAGCAGACAGAAAGTTAGAGCACGCAGCTTTCGAAAGATTCGTTAGCAGAGACGCTTCGCTGGGAGAAAGAGTTGCAGCATTGGGCACCACCATCGCCATGAACACGAAACAAAAATTTGGATGGGGTGTGTAGAAATAAAAATTTCTTCGGTATATAAATAACACTACGTAAAAAAAAAACTCCAGTTGTGTTTGCCATCTTATAAAAATGAGTAAACAATCACTAGACGCCCAAGCATTAAAACAAATGCTAAATTCATCAGTCGAATATGTAAAAATTCAGGAATTGGAAGTGGACAAACCTTACACGATAACTTCCGGTTCAATTGTTTCTACCCAGTATGGTCCCAGGGCGCGTCTGTTGCTCAACGCACAATAGTCTATTTTTGCCAGATCGATACGCTAACATGTTATCCGACGAAAAGCTAGCTATTTTAATCGAGAACAAAACTCAAATCGTGTACAAGGGTACAAAGGAACTTCTTGGTAAGAAAACAAAGCATGTAATAGAATTTGTGTAACAGTTCTGCGTGGAGTATATCCTTGAAAAAAATCTCAGAACATTTACATATAAATAACATACCGAAAAAAATTACACAAAAAAATCTCAGAACATATATATAAATAACATACCGTGAAGATAACATATAGAGCATCAACATGAAGCCCAAAGGTGTCGTGTACCAAATACCATACCCCAATCTGAAAAATCTAGGTGCCCTCGATGGGTTACTCACCAAGAAACAACGCGAGAAGAAACGTTCTTGCTTGACGAAAGGACACGGAATGAAATTACTTCTCAGCACACCTCAATTGAGACGCTTGCAGCGTTCGCGGAAACAGCAAAAGATCGGAGGTTTCATATTTAGCATCCCAGCCATCCTGGCAGCATTGGGGGCCGTTGGAAGTTTGGCCGGCGGTAGCGCCGCCATCGCGAAAACCGTCATCGACTCGAAGAAGAACAAGGCGGAATTGGAAGAACAGAAACGTCACAACCTGGCTATGGAGAAGAAGGGGAAAGGTATAACCAAAAAACAAAAAACTAACCTCGATGCTTTGAAGAAATATAAAAAAAAGAAGAAGCCCTGTCCAACTTCGATATTGAATCTCTGATCGAACTGTTGGGAATAAAAAACTTCAGAGGTGTTTTCATGTCCGATTCTCTACCCTCTGCTGTGAAGAAAAAAGAGTATGGCGTGGTCAACCTGGACAGTTACAAAAATCCTGGTACACATTGGATATGCTACCTCAAAATTGACGATAACAATGCATTTGTTTTCGATTCGTTCGGTGGCACACCACCTGCCAGGTTGGTGAAGTATCTCAGTGTTGCCAACCTCTACTACAATGACAAACGCATCCAAGGTTTCACCGATGTTAACTGCGGCCACCTATGCCTTTCCGTTCTCGCATACATGTCTAAAATAAATAACCCGTCGGTGGAACATTTTCAGAAAGCATTGTGGAATCTTAAACACGATGGGCGTGTTCCATCTCACGAGCGAATCTTCAATCTTGAAACTCACGCTACACGACGACATCGTCTATCCTAAATCCATAGCTCTGCGTGCATTCTACAGCATGTACCTCATACCTAACGTCACGCAGCACAACAACAAAATTAGCGTCGGAAGCGAACACATCGTCGTCACGCCAGGCCAATACAATCTTTCCACTTTGCAAGCTCAGTTACCCAAAGGCACGTACCTTTCTCAAAATTCGGTCACGCACAGAGTGGAAATCGTGTCTGCGACGGAAACCGTGGATCTGGGTACTATGGGTGAACTTTTAGGTTTCGAGAACGACACCAAACTCGAAGCTGGCATCAAGCACACGGCAGCAAACATTCCTAAATTTCTGGCCATAGAGACTCTAAACGTTCACTGTAACGTGGCAGAAGGAATGATCACTAAATCTTCGGACGGGGAGTTGCTGGGAAGTCACAAGCAGACGGGAATCATCGCCACGTTCAAACCAAGTTCCGAATTCATGGAACCGATCATCTACACACCCTCTTCGCCGATCTATTTTCCAGTATGCCGCAACCGCATAGACGACATAGAGTTGGTGGTAACAAACGAGAAAGAAGAGGTGGTGGATTTCGCAGGTGCAACGACCACTGCCATCGTGGAGATCAACGTATAATAAATAACACACATAGTGAAAATGGAACAAATCGAAAGTTACGAATTGCAATCTTTTCCTCCCAACCGTCGCACGTTCGCCAATCTCAACGAAGCGAACAGAGAGATCGAATACGACGTGGATGTAGGCGATGGGTTTGTTCATCCTCACAGAGCGGACCTCTACCTTCAATTCGACGTGGTGAAGAAGGAAAGCGGAGACGCGTTTCCGCCCAATGCAAATTTGATACTCGTGGACAACTTCGTGCCTCATCTGTTCTCGCAGGTGGAGGTGAGGAAACACAACACCGTCATCGACAGAATCGATTATCCAGGCATCACGTCGACGGCAGTGGGAACATTGAAATTATCCAAAACAGACGCAGCGTACTATCAAGCAGGAGGATTCGAAGCAGGGACGAAAATATCGACGACAAGTCACACAGTGCTTTTTCCCATGCGCCTGCTGCCGGGATTCTTCTCGGACTACAAGGAGATCATGTGGAAGGGAGGATTGCGCGTCACTTTTCGAAGAGCAGCCAACGACAACGACGCGCTGATGCGATACGCTACTTTGGGTCCGGACGGCACCACGCCGCTGCCCAACACTTTACCCGAAGCAGCCAAGTGCGTCATCCGGAGCATGGATTTGAGAATGCCGATTGTGGAATACGAAACAAACTACGCCCTCAAGTACAAAGCGGAGATCTTGAAGAGTCCGCAGGTACCGATTCACTTTCACGGTTACCAGTGCGTGCAGAAGGTGGCGTCGGGAAGTCACATGGAATTCGACGTGACGACGCAGTTCAACAACATACAGTTCGACATGCCAGATTTCGTCGTTGTGCTTTTTCAGACTGGGCGCGATAAAAATCAGGAAAAAGATTCCAGCAAATTCGACGACTGCAAGATCAAGAACGTTTATCTGAAGAATGGAAGAAACGAAGTGTTCCCGCGCGAGAATTACAACCTCGACATGACCAAAGACGATTACCTCAAACTTTACGAAGCTTACACCTCTTTCAAACGCGTGACCGAGGGAAACGTGGACATGTACTACACGCCCAGCGAATTCAAAACCCACAGACCCATGTCCGTCATCAATACCACGAAGAGGAAGCAGGTGGTGGTCAACGATCGCACCAACATCAAGGTCGTCTGCGAGTTCAACAGCCCGTTGCCCGAGGACACCGTATGCAGTGTCATCCTGGTCGCCGAGAAGTCTTTTGCGTACGACGTGAAGAACGAGAGGGTCACAGAGCAGTTTTAACAGGTTTTTAACATCTTTTTCTTGCACAATCAGTTACAATAAAAATTTTGTACGCGTGCGCGTGTGTGGCACATCGTTCCTGAGGTAGGTTTACAAAGATCACGATATACAAACATTTGGCCGGGACTTGGAAGATTACGATAAGATGCATTCGTATTTCAAAAATGAGAAAGTGCATTATTTACTCATCACGCTGTGTCTGCGCAACGAATAAATGCGCGGAACGTGATCTATGATAGATAGGTGTGTGTGTGTGGCACATCGTTCCTGAGGTAGGTTTACAAAGATCACGATATATAAACATTTGACCACAACTTTTGAGGTTTTGGTGAACGTCAAATGAGTAATGTGAATTTTTGATGTTTTGGCGCTGTTTTTCTACGCTGCGAAACATCGTCAGTGCAATAAGTGAGTATGTGTGCGCGTGTGTGTGTGTGGTGAAATTTTCGTGGGCCGAGTTACCAACACTGCGAGTTGGCTGCATTGTCAGTTGGTGAAATTTTTCGAATGAGGAGTTGGCAACACTGTGAGTTGGCTGCATTGTCGGTTGTTTAATTCTTCCCATCTCTTGTGAGATACATCGTAAAAGGCTTCAAAATATCAGTTGGTGATTTTTTTCGAGTGAGGAGTTGGCAACACTGCTTGTGAGATACATCGTAAAAGGCTTCAAAATATCAGTTGGTGATTTTTTTCGAGTGAGGAGTTGGCAACACTGCTTGTGAGATACATCGTAAAAGGCTTCAAAATATCAGTTGGTGATTTTTTTCGAGTGAGGAGTTGGCAACACTGCTTGTGAGATACATCGTAAAAGGCTACGCCGAGTTACCAACACTGCGAGTTGGTTGCATTGTCAGTTGGTGATTTTTTTCGAGTGAGGAGTTGGCAACACTGCTTGTGAGATACATCGTAAAAGGCTACGCCGAGTTACCAACACTGCGAGTTGGTTGCATTGTCAGTTGGTGATTTTTTTCGAGTGAGGAGTTGGCAACACTGCTTGTGAGATACATCGTAAAAGGCTACGCCGAGTTACCAACACTGCGAGTTGGCTGCATTGTCAGTTGGTGATTTTTTTCGAGTGAGGAGTTGGCAACACTGCTTGTGAGATACATCGTAAAAGGCTACGCCGAGTTACCAACACTGCGAGTTGGCTGCATTGTCAGTTGGTGATTTTTTTCGAGTGAGGAGTTGGCAACACTGCTTGTGAGATACATCGTAAAAGGCTACGCCGAGTTACCAACACTGCGAGTTGGTTGCATTGTCAGTTGGTGATTTTTTTCGAGTGAGGAGTTGGCAACACTGCTTGTGAGATACATCGTAAAAGGCTACGCCGAGTTACCAACACTGCGAGTTGGCTGCATTGTCAGTTGGTGAAATTTTTCGAGTGAGGAGTTGGCAACACTGCTTGTGAGATACATCGTAAAAGGCTACGCCGAGTTACCAACACTGCGAGTTGGCTGCATTGTCAGTTGGTGATTTTTTTCGAATGAGGAGTTGGCAACACTGCTTGTGAGATACATCGTAAAAGGCTACGCCGAGTTACCAACACTGCGAGTTGGCTGCATTGTCAGTTGGTGATTTTTTTCGAATGAGGAGTTGGCAACACTGCGAGTTGGCTGCATTGTCGGTTGTTTAATTTTTTCCCCTCTCTTGTGAGGTTAACATACATCGTGAAAGGCTTCAAAATATCAGTTGGTGATTTTTTCGAGTGAGGAGTTGGCAACACTGCGAGTTGACTGCATTGTCGGTTGTTTAATTTTTTCCCCTCTCTTGTGAGGTTAACATACATCGTGAAAGGCTTCAAAATATCAGTTGGTGATTTTTTTCGAGTGAGGAGTTGCCAACACTGCGAGTTGACTGCATTGTCGGTTGTTTAATTTTTTCCCCTCTCTTGTGAGGTTAACATACATCGTGAAAGGCTTCAAAATATCAGTTGGTGATTTTTTCGAGTGAGGAGTTGGCAACACTGCGAGTTGACTGCATTGTCGGTTGTTTAATTTTTTCCCCTCTCTTGTGAGGTTAACATACATCGTGAAAGGCTTCAAAATATCAGTTGGTGATTTTTTTCGAGTGAGGAGTTGCCAACACTGCGAGTTGACTGCATTGTCGGTTGTTTAATTTTTTCCCCTCTCTTGTGAGGTTAACATACATCGTGAAAGGCTTCAAAATATCAGTTGGTGAAATTTTTCGAGTGAGGAGTTGGCAACACTGCGAGTTGGCTGCATTGTCGGTTGTTTAATTCTTCCCATCTCTTGTGAGATACATCGTAAAAGGCTTCAAAATATCAGTTGGTGATTTTTTTCGAGTGAGGAGTTGGCAACACTGCTTGTGAGATACATCGTAAAAGGCTTCAAAATAGTTGGTGATTTTTTTCGAGTGAGGAGTTGGCAACACTGCTTGTGAGATACATCGTAAAAGGCTACGCCGAGTTACCAACACTGCGAGTTGGCTGCATTGTCAGTTGGTGAAATTTTTCGAGTGAGGAGTTGGCAACACTGCGAGTTGGCTGCATTGTCGGTTGTTTAATTCTTCCCATCTCTTGTGAGATACATCGTAAAAGGCTTCAAAATAGTTGGTGATTTTTTTCGAGTGAGGAGTTGGCAACACTGCTTGTGAGGTTAACCTACACCATAAAAGGCTACGTCGAGTTGGCAACACTGTTGGTGAGATACATCGTAAAATGCTTCAAAATAGTTGGTGATTTTTTCGAGTGAGGAGTTGGCAACACTGCTCGCGCCTTACGAGAGAAATCCATTAAGGCGAGCTCCATTTTCGAGTTGGCAACACTGCTTGTGAGGTTAACCTACATCGTAAAAGGCTTCAAAATATCAGTTGGTGATTTTTTCGAGTGAGAAGTTGGCAACACTGCGAGCCCCACCGAGCCCCATTTTCGGGTTGTGAACCGGGCTGATTGTACTACTGAAAACACACAGATATAGTTAGAACAAGAAACACATCTCGCGTCGAAGATTCCAGACTTGATATCTGGCTTCTTTGCAAGGGTGATTGATTATTCTTGTGTGTCTATTTATCATTTTTGTCTAAGAAATATTCCTCATTATTGCCGTGATTAACCTAGGGAGAGACCATAGTGATTCAAATAACAAAAGTACGGAAAATGCAAGACACATCTGCCATGGCATGTTATAACTTGGGAATTAGCAATCTGAAAATAAACTTTCGTTTCAGTCGACTACTTGCGAAAGAGTTTCGTGTTGTCTCGTTTGGAGTGTTGGTTATCGTGTCGGACTAGCATGCGGCAAACCTGAGTTCGAGCCCAGCGTAATGAAAGGTTTTTTTTTTTCTTTTTGGTCTAATTTCATGCAACCTTATTTATAAAACTAAGGTTTCTTCATAACCTTTTAAACTATATTCCACTTTGTATGTTGGTAATCTGAAAGCAGCAAAGATGAAAATTTGTTGTTCCGAAACGTCGATGTATTTGTGTATGTGTTGAAAAGACACAGTTATTTTTTAGCGAAAAGCATGCAGCCACTTATGCTACGCCCCTTGTAGGTACGTACTTACATGTTATTTACCACGGCTACAGATATCTTAATCTCATGGGATAGGTTCTTTGTTTGAGAAATCCAAATAAGAAAGCGTTTTATAGCCAAGAGGATATAGTTAAATGCGGATCTATATTCTGAGAACTATACAAGATACAGAGAAAATATATAGCGACATTGAAATATATATGTATATAATCGAAAAGGCTTCTTCTTCTTTTAAAAGGCTTCTTCTTCTTTTAATGTGGAAAAGGCTTCTTCTTCTTTGATATGGAAAAGGCTTCTTCTTCTTTTTGATATGGAAAGGCTTCTTCTTCTTTTAATATGGGAAAGGCTTCTTCTTCTTTTATTATTTCTTCTATATACAAGAAGTCCAATTGCATCGTCTAGCTTCTTCTTCTTCTTCTTTCTTCAATTTCCACTTCTTTTCTTTGGTAAAAGGATAATCATCTTTTTCTTTCTTCTACCCTTTATGGCAATCTCTTTCTTCTATTCACAATAAATAGTCATCCCCTTTTATTCATCGCTGTTCTTATTTCCTCTATTCATATCAATTCTTATTTCTTCTTTCAGCAGCAATTTTTATTATCTTCTATATTCCGCCGAGATATTCTTATATTCTCGATAAATTCTTCTATTTATTCTTTCCACAGCAAATTCTTATTTCTTTCTATTCTTCTTTGCCGCTGGAAAAAGTCTTATTCCTCTCATTTATCGCAAATATTTCTCTTTACCATATCTCTACTCAATAATATAGACAAATCATTATGCTGCATTCCTTGTAGAGAATTGAACCAAAGCTATAGAGGATTTTTAGGAGCGTCTAATCTGACAATAGCGCCTCCTCCTAAGACAACAACCAAAGGGGAATAACCAGGATCGCTAATCACAAGCGCTGCCAATGGCCCAGTGCGACTAAAAAGAAGCGCAACCGTAAAGTGCTTCGGGGCGTCTAATTTGACACAGCGCCACCGGGGACAAGCAACCAAAACATGGCGACGTTCTCCTCGCCATAGGATCAATAAGAGATCGAGAGATGCATTTCTGAATTTCATTTACTCACTTAATAACTTTCCTAAACGTTCCATATGCGGCCATATTCTTAATTCTTTTAATTTACTATATACATCATTCTATTTACTTCTTTTATAGTATTTGAACTCTTCTTTTATATATTTCTCAATTTACTATAACATATATAATCCTCTTCTCCGCTCTAAGTTTTTATAATTTCCTTTGCTCCTCTTTATATAACGTGCTGCCATCTCTCGTCGATTCCGAGAAACCATTCCTCCTTGCAACATTTATTGTGTTGTCGGCACTGGCATATGACAACGTGATCATTGAGATCGGTTCCTAGTTGTCAGTGCTAATATGGCAGTAGCTACATTCTGTCAACACACACCAAGTTTCAAGTTCCCTTTCCACATTTCAAAATCGTGAGTGCTGTCAAAACCAATACTTTGATACGGTACTTGCGTTTGCATTTTGGAATCCAAAGTAAGACGAAACTTTTTTTTTCCAGCAAATAATATTGAAACCATTAATAACTGTTTGCAACGTGATATTGATATCGTATATTGAAAGAATTAAAATGGAGAATTTCGCTTAAACCAACTTATAAATGATATTAAATTAAGTGCATCCCTGATGTGAAACGTACGAAACACGATCAGAGAGCCTGAATGTTGCATTGAAAACTGCAAAGAACAATGACTGGATTTGGAACAGTGAAAGTGTCCGTGACTGTACAAACTTTTAAGTGCCTAAGCACATTCCGATTTATCAAAGATTTTTCTTCTGTCCCGATTGTTACGATTTGTGACGAGAAACCAGCATTGTTTGAAGCATTTGTATAGTTTTTCGTAGTTTGTAGTTTAAAGAACATCATTAGCAACTATATATATTTTTACGGATCCATTACTAACTCCATCTAGCCTAATATTATAAAACATAGTCGCGGATGTCAGAGGGAATTTGTAGTTGCAGGTGCATTACCAGACACATACAGGGTTGAAGAACAACTTTCCTATTACAGTTTGTTATTGACATATCGTCTCTAATTCTTAATACATCTTTAAAAAAAATCCAGCTTATCATTAAACCCCGTACCAGCTAACTGTAGACCAGGCGAACGAGAACATGTCTCTGAGCAAGTAATGACGTGAGACGGCTCCACCAATGAAGAGTTAGAGAAACGGGATTGCGTAATGGACGACTGGAGTTACCCGCTTTCCCTGCTTGGCTCTGCAGCGTTGCAAACTTTTGAAAACGAACATACCGTACGCACATGGCAAACGGATCGTATTTTTGTCTCGAGTTCCATTCGCTTGGTTTTAGAATTTCTTAGGGATTAAACAGAAAGTGCAAATTTTGACAAGCCGTGCATTTAGCGTACGGACTAAGGTCTGGACCGTACGTCCGTACATGCCATGAAATTTCCTTACATGTACGGTCAGGACCGTAAGGTTGGCAACGCTGCGCTTTCATCACTCCATTTCCCTCCTCCTCCTCTGTCGCTATACACGGCCCTGCTCTACAGTTAGCTTGGACAGACTATAGTTTATGTAGGACGTTAAATACCGTCTATAAACGGTTAATACAGAACAGTTGGAAACACTTGTGTGGCTGGTTTGTTTGTTTTTTTGTTCAGAGACATGCTCTTAATGTGGTTAGTTCCGATGTTTATTGGCATGTTGCATTTCGAACACCAAAAAATTTCATTTAATCAGAAGATATCTACTACAAAGTTCTGAAAATGTAAAAAGACGCACGCGCTAAAATGAGAATTTTCTGTCGGTCCGGCGGTTGAGAAACACTGGTCTTTAAGTAAGCTTTCGCGTTTTCGAACGGCAGTTAAGGCATCAGATAATTACGTCATTAGCAAACGCGTCTCGTCAGGAAGCAGTCCCTTGAGAGTATCGCATGTAGACCTGTAATAGGGTAATTAGGAAGATCTCAAAAATAGTAATTATCCTTCCATCTCTAGCCTACGTTACAATTAATGCAGGAACAAACAAGAAACATGTTGAACAGAGGTGTTAGTTCGTGGCATCAGCAGGCACGTATCTAGGAATATATTTCGGGAAGTTGCAGCTCTGATATGTTTAAATCTCCATATTTATTGTCTTATCGAAGTCTCTGTTTATAAGTTCCACATTTTCACGTGCTTTTCATTCCTGGGTGTAACAGCGTAGACTGGAAAGAGGTTCTCCTTTTCGCGCTTATTCCGGTTTTCAATGTTGGTTTTGCGATTAATACGTTTCACTCACCGTATTATTAAATTAAATTAAAGAGGTAACCAATACAGTTGAATGAGCATACAATAAGAAATATATGTATGTGTGTTGCACCAAAAAGTTAAGTAAATGTTTGCACATATGTAAAAATACGCATTTCGAAATAATCTTTAGCTCAGCATTAATTGGCCCCAATGGCGTACACAGGAGGGAGCTGATGGAGCCACAGCCCCTCCGAAATTTTCAGAAAATCAAAATTTTCAAATGAAAACATAAAGAACTAAAGTATACTAAAGTAATAAATTCAAACCAACCTCAAATAACCCCAAGTTACCATTTTGTCTTTGAATAATTTTTAAAACGAATGTTAAAAATGATAATTACTAAATATTTTGTCCCGCCCCCTTTAGAATGCAACTATGTAATGTACGCCTTTACAATTCCACCCCCGTCCGGAAAAAAAATCCTGTATACACCAGTAACTGGTTACGTCACCGCACGTCCCTGAATAGATGAATTCAATATTTATAAAATAACAAAAGGGGTTATTATATCCAACTCATGAAAATTTAAGTCCCTTATTATAGCTGTTGTGTACTCTTACAGCGGGCGCTCTACATGCTGGCAAGGGGAAGTGGGGAGCGGGGAATACGCAGCAGACCAACCAGACAACAGCGGTGGTGCCAAGAGTTACAACGTGCCTGGAGGAAGTACTACGCGCGGCTCGTTCTACAGGCTGCTCCGTTCTTATCGCGCTGGATTGGTCGCTCCCCATTTCACTTGACACCATGTAGAGCGCCAGCCGCAAGACTGGACAAGAGCTAGTATACATTAAGAATTTATTTTCATACGTTCTGTCAAATCGAAACATTCGTCACAATCTAGTCCTCTGAATGCAGTAATTAGTGTTGGAAGTCCTATTTAAGTCTACTTTATGCACAGATAGGCTAATCGCTACTGCACCTACAGTTTAAACTGGAATTCAAACCACTATCACTTTATATATATGAATCACCTAAAACATGCACCCCAAAAATTTCAGAAATGGAAGGTGCTATTGATGTGCTGTTTACACAGAAATTAAGTGGAACCAAGGGTTCATAATTGTCGCCCATACACAGATTTTTATAATTATTAGAATGTGTATTTATTTTACAAAGTTACATTTTTTTCCAAACGGAACAATGCCTATTGACAGTAACAAAATAAAACTAGATTAAATTAGAATGTCAATGGTGTTTCTTTCAGGATTCTAGAACAAGTAGTTTTCGAGCTATCGTAGTTTGAAAATTGTACAGATCGGCAGTTGTCTGCTCCATTCAACTGCTTAGTTACGAGGCTATGATGTTAGTATCTTTGTTTCCTTTACAGTCCACTGATTGCAATGCGACTTCCTTGTCAGTTACGTGGTGATAGTGCAAGCATTCGGACGTGGTAGAAGATGGTGTTTACCAATGCTGAAAATGCCGACATGTTAATGGTGTATGGAGAATGTAGGAAGAATGCTGTTAGTGCTTGTGCTCTGTACGCGGATCAATATCCCAATAGACGTCACCCATCGCGACAATTATTTGTGAACCTCTTCAACCAATTACGTGAAACTGGAAGTGTAACACCTAGAAAACTTAACAGAAACAAACGAGTGACTGGAGAAGAGGGTGAAATTAATGTTCTCGCTGCTGTTGCTGTACATCCGCACGTTAATTCCCGTGCAATCGCACGAGGAAGTGGCATGAGTCAGGCAAGTGTACTACGCGTTCTCCACCGTCATAAGTTCCATCCGTATCATGTCTCTTTCCATCAAGAGCTGCATGGAAACGATTTCGAGAATCGTGTTAACTTTTGTACATGGGCTTTAAGGCAAGATACACCAGATTTATCATGTATCTTGTTTAGTGATGAAGCAACATTTACAAATCATGGCCAAGTAAACCTCCGAAACATGCACTATTGGTCCGTCAACAATCCCCATTGGAACGTCAGGTGGAACGTCAGCGTCCATGGAGTTTAAATGTGTGGTGTGGAATAGTGAACCATCAGCTCTTAGAAGGAGCACTAAATTCTCAAAAGTATCTCAACCTCCTAACAGATCAACTTCTAAAGATGTTAGAAGACGTTCCACTGCAGACTAGAAGGAACATGTGGTATCAGCATGATGGCTATTCAGCGCATAGTGCACGACGTACTATAGCTTCTCTTCACCGATTGTTTCCAAATCGTTCGATTGGACGAAGGGGACCTGTACCTTGGCCGGCCCGTTCGCCAGATTTGACCCCTTTAGATTTTTTTCTCTGGGGTAAGCTAAACGAGACTGTTTACGAGGACATACCGACTACACCAGATGATATGAAACGACGTATTACTGCTACCTGCGCTGAAATTTCTAATGAAATGCTAGAACGTGTGCATGAATCTTTACATGGCAGACTGGAAGCTTGTATTGAAGCTGGTGGGCGTCATTTTGAACACAAACTTTGAAGGTCAATTCTCTTTCTTCTTGAGAATCCAACGAATTTATTTCTTCACTTTTTTTCTTACGTTAATGCTGACACATGTCGCAGACAACTGCCGGTCTGTACAATTTTCAAACTACGATAACTCGAAAACTACTTGTACTAGAATCCAGAAAGAAACACCATTGACATTCTAATTTACTCTAGTTTTGTTTTGTTACTGTCAATAGGCATTGTTCCATTTGAAAAAATGTAACTTTCTAAAGTAAATACACATTCTAATAATTATAAAAATCTGTGTATGGGCTACAATTATGAGATCTTGGTTACACTTCATTTCTGTGAAAACAGCACTTCAATAGCACCTTCCATTTCTGAAATATTTGGGGTGTAAGTTTCAGGTGATTCACCCGGTATATATATATATATATATATATATATACACGTTCAAAACCACCTCCATATACTTCATACAATGCAAACTCTGAAAATAACAAATTTTCATTATCAAAAGATCATTAATCAAGCAAACAATATCCTGTAATATTCCCTGAAAAGGCAAACACCTTGTTAAGACGAGACCATGAAGATGGTCAACATTTTAAAAATCATTATTACTTTTTCTTCTTCCTTTAACGCCTTTCCATCAAATTAATTCACAGGTGTGGTCAACAAAAATAATAGTAATATAATTAATAATTTCCTTAAAGAATGATTATAATTTAACTGGACAATAGCATAGCGAAAGTTATGATGGACACACATTGAGACTGATAAATGAAATGAAGAATGAGATGTTGCTGTTTAATCCCTAATTCTAAGGCATTTCTAGCTACGTAGTGTCTTTTATGTATTAGGCAACGAAATATTCTCTAAAAGTGTTGTGTCCAGGAACATCCAACGTCGCAAAGACCAAATGGAATCAGAACGGGTGTTCCTTTGAAAAACAGTAATGCAATTTCACTTACAGGTACAAAGTACAGTTCAAGTGAACGCAAATATCCTATCACATTTTTCATCGACATTTATTTTATATTCTGTATATAACTGTTTTCAACTGTTGAACCTCACATTACAAAATCCAGATCGACTAAATATGGTGATGGACAGCTTGATCACGTGTAGCTTGCACTTATCAGATAGTGAATTTTGTCATATTCTGTGCTTATTACAGCATTGTTAATGAATATTATAGCAATGTCGTATTTATAGATGGTTCTGGATTTTAGCTTTCTTCAACGCACTCCCGAGGAAAGAAAAATATTATACTTAGTTCCAGAATGTGGCCTTCAATTCCACAGAAGTTAAAGTATGCATTAATATATTATGTATGAACTAAAATTTCGAAATTTTCCAAAATCCATCAAGGATATATATTTCCGAAATATGCCTAACAATGTAACAGAGCGCTAAAATTATTTCAATTTTCCTATTCAAAATTGCAATTATTTTTCCATTTCATTACTTGAATCCCTCTTAAAATTATTTTGGTGCACGTAAGTATTATTTTGTATTTTACGTAGCGTTTCTGTTCTTTTAGATTGTAATCGAGGTGATGACGATGTACGTGCCCGTACCCAAGTGGGGGAAGGGGCAATCCCCGCCTCGAACCATTAAATATTTTAATGCTAACCTATAAAAAACTACAAAAACAACATGGACAACTTTCGTTAGTCCGGATTAACTAGATTTTACTGCATATGCGTGTGTGCATCATATTTTGTGGTTTGTAAACATGGTGCAATACAGAATGTTGTGCATTTTTGGAAATTCCTGTATTCTGGGATATTTGTGTTACGGGAATTGCCTGTCCACACTAATTTGCATAAGACATTGCTAGATTTAAAAAGATAAGTCTTTCAAAAAATAATTGAACATAATATATACGTGGAAAATTAACTGCACGAACGTTTTAATTATGACACCGTTAATCTTCAGAAAAACAAAGGCCTCAGCGAAAAGGTGTAAATTAATCACGTTTATTAAATATCCTAGACGCACACACCTCTAAAACATTTCAATTTCGTTTGATCCTCTACTTCTATCTTTATGAAATTGAGTTCGAAAGAAATTAATGATGTTCATGTCGAGTGCAGGCTCATTTAACTTTGTAAAGAGCATGCATGCTCTCTACTTCGTTCAATTCAATTAACAATCACTGCAAAAAAAATGAATCCCAATAATTTAACAAATTTTGTATTTTAATTTCAGATGAACACCAGCAAGAACGGAACCATGGATTTGCTTCAGGTGTTAATCTTCCAAATATTCACACTTATTTGGGGGAATAGTGCAGAAGGACTCATTTTGGGAACTTCGAACACAAATTTAACTTTTTCGAAGCTAGCAATGTTTACCAAAAGCACGTGCTCAAAACATGTGTCTGAAGGTATGCTTGTGGTGCTCGACGGAAAAGATGGATTCCAGAGCACAAACAATCTGATGGAACTCCGCAATGGTTGTGTCCCACAAGTTGTGCTTGACCTAAGAATGCAAGTGGGTCTTCCCAGTCAGCACTTGCGTAAAACAACCCAGAGAATTACCAAGGTCTTAATTTGGGTGGAAAACGTCCCTAATGCATTAAATGTAATCCAGAAAGGTACAGCACTCTCATTCTTGAATCCTAGACAGGAGTTCCTCGTAATGATCAATTCTGTCGTGACGTCAAATCTTGATGCTCAAGCTGAAGTTGTTATGAAAATATGTCAGAAAATGAAGATGTATAATGTGGTGTTACTTGTAGCGATTCAGGTACATGAATCCAATGGACAATCACTTCAAAAATATGCAGCTTACAGAAATTCTTACACACACTTCGAGAAGTTTGATATCTTGGAGACAATTAATTTTAAAAATATTTACTATAGTAATATTCTGGAAAATATGAATGGGTATCCGATTCTGCTATCAAGCTGCGACGACATTATGCCTCTAACTGGAAAGAAGAAGAAGGGTAACACTTATGTCTTTGAAGGGTATTATGGGGCTATGATTGATGTGCTTGTTCATCACATGAATTTCACCCCGGTGCTTTTTGAGATTCATAATTCTACGCATGCAGGCATGAAGCATCAAAATGGGTCCTGGGATTTAATTATTGGTGACCTCGTGAGGAAACGAGCAGACATGGGGTTTGATTGCTCTCTTTTATTTGCTGACAGATTATATGTTGTGGATGCCACATCTACGATGTCATTTCTACAATTTGTGGTGGTGGTTAGAAAATCTGAGGAAATGCCAAAGTGGATGTCCTTGTATTTACCCTTCGACAAAGAGATGTGGTTCTATTCTATAGGATCTTTAACAATTCTAGCAGCATTTATGTATTATTTTCTGAAAACTACTTCTAGTGAACAACGTCAGAACACACCTTTGTATGTTTCCTTAAAAGTCCTTCAGATTCTTTTGAAACTTTCAGTCCGACAACCTGAAGAATTTTCGTGCAAAACTATCTTCTTGTTGACCACTTTCCTCAGCTTGATCATCACTTCCCTGTACGAAGGTTCATTGGTTACTTGCCTCACTGTCCCCAGGCGCTTCCCGGAAATCAACTCATTCAAGGAACTGATTGAGTCAGGAACTCGTGTCACGGGAAACCTTATTCTGAGGGACTTACTGAAAGAGTCTTCAAACCCTTATGTGGATCACATGTATAGAACATTCCAAGTATTTTCAGATAGGATGGAAAGTTTCGAAACATTGTCCGACTCTGGAAAATTTGCTGTGGTTGAGGAAATGTCTACTCTTGCATACAGAATACCTTTTATTGTCAGAAACAAAGGTTCACATTCAAAATACCACGTCCTGAAAGAGCGTGTTGGATTTCACATGGCCTCATTTCTTGTTCCAAAGCATTCGCCATATTTGGAACGATTTGATCAGCTGATCGACAGGGCCAAATCAGCTGGTCTTTTGAAAAAATGGTTTCTGGATACTGTAAGATCTTCGAGCGCAATCAGTCATGTTAATCACACACATGCTAATCTACTTGTTTCAATTTCACTAGATCATATACAATCTGCTTTCTATATTCTTGCAGCAGGTCTAACGCTTACATTTATTATATTCATCCTCGAATATTGTTACCGTTATTGATGCATCAGTTCTTAAAGTTGCAATTCGTAGAATTACGTCATCACCCTGATGACTGCTTACGGAATGAATTCAGTTGCCATTCCACCATCCTTCTACGAAGCTATGAGGAGCTTACAGATATTTTTATATTGTTATATAAAACTGCAAAGGGTATTCCCGTACAACACCGATAGTCTTTCACAGTGTAGAGAATGGCAATAAAGTTTACTCCTTGAGGCCCAGTTTCAAGCGCTTAAAATGTCAGTTTGATCCTCTAGATATGCAACCCCGCGGCACAGATTCACAGTTGCCACTAACATTAACTCTTCTGTTGTTTGAGAAGCATATTAAAAGTGACATTAGCTACTGGAACAGCCTTTGTGAACCGACACGACGTCAGTGTGATATCACTACGTTTTCCCTTTCCACACTGATTTACAAGCATCAGTAGCGCGCCCAGGATTTTCGAAAGGGGGGTGTATAAAGGGGAGTAAGGGGTTGTATTTTTTTTAGCAGCTAGTTCTATGTATTGAAATTTTTTCAGCATTTTGCGTTCTTTTTTAGGAATTATGGGCCTGGGGGGGCACATCAACCTCCGTCTTGGTCACACTACTGGCATGTACACAGTGGCCAAAAGTCACGATCGGATGCTACTTATTGTGCACGAACGTATTTGCAAGCGAAATTGACGTAAAATGTTGTCGTAGGTTGAGAGGAGTGTTTATCCTCCTTAAGGCTGGTTTACATTGGTCGAGTAAACGGGAGAGTCACTGGGACGAGTTACTGGCCTGTCTGTTCGACTCGACCCTTCTGTGACGAGTAGCTGTTTACACACTTTCTACTCAACTCTAGCAAAGTGGGATAGTGGCTGCAGTTGTTTGGCGCTATTTTGACCGAATAAACCCATCGACGTCGTTGGCGATTTAAAAAATAAAAGCTCTGAAACAGTTTACACGCTTTTTTTACGAGAAATGAATACAACAATGCATGAGGGCGTGTCTAGAAAGAAAATTAATTTCCTTCATTTTTCTATTTTCAATTGTTCTGGGTTGTACGTAGAATGTAATTTTTTTTATTATTTTCAATATTACTTATCCTACACCAAATACAGCAAGTCTCATCTCCTGCACTTATGACATCATACACCCGTAGTTTCTTTTGTATGCACACTCTTGGATCACCTCCTATTCATGCTTGACTTTTTATAACACCATTTTGACTTTTTAATAAGAAGAAAACTCGCACAACACTCTACGACAGCACAGACTGTATACCCTCCTCAAAAAGCGTTTACATTGACCGAGTGTCCGTCGAGTTTATGCGCGAGTGAAAAATTGATGGAGGAGAAGCAACTGGGTCGAGTCGCTGTCCTCCTTAAACAGCCACTCGACTGTCCTGACTACTGGAGCGAGTACTGGCTCCAGTACTATTACAAGTTGTTTACACGAGGAGAGTAGCTCGCTTTACCCACTCGGTCCAGCTACTCTCCTGTCTACTCGACCAATGTAAACCAAGCTTTGCATACGGTGAGTGGAAATAATTCGTCTGAGGTGAGCAAGCCAACGCACATGGCGGCGAACGTACGTGTAGCTAGATGTTCACCGGGAATAACAGTACGACCATTGAAATCTGCATTGACCTGCATTGCGTTGCATCAATTCTTACAGGTATTCTTGTCCTATTCACTCTTTAATGTAGCTTGTTCACTTCAATGCAGTACTTGCGTTGATTTCCTTTCACAATAATGATATTGTGTTGTAATATTATATCAATATCCGACTTTTGGCCCACTCAGTTCATGTTACCTATCCAATATCAGGATTTTCCGTTTTGGTTAAATATTCGTAAGTTTTGTTCAGACATATTTCCACTTACCTCTTTGGTTGCACACTCTATTCTTAAGATCTAAAGTAGATTAACGTCAGTGGTGGAATCGGTAAACCTTTGCCACGTGGTTGCATACCTAAAATGTAAGTTATTAAAATTTTCCGAGTGCTTCTGGCGTCGAAACGAAGCCATAGGGAGTAAATTGGTTCTAAGAAAAATGGTTTGCCTTGATGCCTGTCTATGCGCGGTGCACGCGAAACGTAACATGAAGCTCCAGTCTATGGTTTGTAGAAATGAAGAAACTGTTGTTCCTGGTCTCTAGATCTAGATGGAGAACAGTGTTACATGGAATCTGTTTCGACGGATGCTTAGTAGTAAAGACGCTGTAATGCTGAATGCTGTAATACGCTGAAATATAACTGTGTATAAGTCACATGTTTACTTCAAAGCGACAAACGAAGTGACTCACTGTGCTGCAATCCACCATCCGTGCACAGCTCACCTTACCGAAGTGCGCTAGCTGGATTCGAGACTTTGCTATCAAACAGACGGAAATTTCCAAAGCGAAGGCTCCTGCCGTAAAAATTCGAACCACTGATTACAAGCGTAGGTTCACAGACAATATTTTTACTGAAGAAATTACATAATATATTGAATAGGCATCAGCACTGGTTATTTCTGCTACTCTTATTTAACGACATAAAAGCATCCGATGACACATTACTGAAAACTACGATTTCATTACAAAAAATAATTAAGGTATAGTAATCATAAACAGGTATCGAAATAAATGTGAAGTCATTTATTAATTTAGTTCATGGTTCACAGATAAGAGGCAATTTTGAACAAAAGCATTCTAATACATTCTCTGTTTATTTTTAACACAACAGCTCAGAATATGAATAAAATAGCATGCAACTCGGTTTTTCATTGTTTTTAAAATTTTTCAAATGCTCACATATATATTTCTTTAAATATAACAAAACGTCTGCAATAACGGGATCTACATAAACCGACACGAAAAATAATTTTATGGGGTAATTTACTTTGAATGAGTAGTTGATATCGTTGTAACAACACTGCAACGAGTGGAATAGTATGATCCATGACTTGTATTAAAATTCCACATCACATCACTAAGGATGTAAGAAAAAAAGATAAGCATCTGTGTGTGTTAAGACAAGAAATATTTTCGTTCCATTCCTTCAAATAAAAATTCACAAATATCTAAACCCAGGTAAAAGTTATATAATTATACGCTTGTTAGAAATAAATTCCCTACCTTTTGCAATATATTTGTATCTTTATATACATATTTTTTCGGCTAATATCAGATCGTTCGGCTAAGTTTCTAATATTTCTTCCTTCATTTCATTATTAGACAGAATTTATATCCAATAAAATAACAGCAAAATGTCCATGCAAACGTGACGCAAAAACTTTACAACATGCAAAATAGTATTAGAAGTAGTCACGGATGCAATCCTATTGAATACAAAAAATAGGTAAAACACACAAGACACACTGTTCAAAATTATCCATTTTCACTGGAAATGTTCTATCACGACTACTTACAATAAATCGTATTGCCACATTGAATTAGGAGTCGTAAGTCCATATCTTTCGTTTCTGTACGCATTAGCCAGTAAGCTGAGAAATTTGCACGATGTAACGGGGTAAAATTTCATGTGGGGAGTATTTGATGCGCTGACAGTTCAACTGGAAAAATTAGCAAAAAAAAGTAATCTTACCTCCATCTAGCAAATATGCATAAGACGGCTTTCCCATCGGAAGCACAGCACTTCTCCCCGCACACCGTTAGAAATTATCTTAAAAATGTACAATATTGTACCGTTAAAATTTAACAGTATTTCTGTTAATAATAATAATAATTCCTTTATTTAGTGGGCGAGGTTCAGCTGTAGGCTGCTCTACCACCCAACCCTTGTCATAAGCTACGTAAGAAAATATAAGTGTATATAATAGAATACAGATGGAAAGCTTGATTACACTAAAGAGAAATGAAGAATTTTACATTATCTACAGTTATGAATATACTCATTACAGTAATATTAGTCATAAAATAATATAAATGTGAAGGAACAAAAAATATTTAAAAAATACAATTGTAAAAATAAAAAATATAAATATAAATGTTAACATAAAATTGCCTTTAAGTAAATAATAATTTGAAGATAGTAATAAAATTATAATAGTTACAGTTATAGAATATGAGTATTTTGTCGTTTGTTGAGTCCCAGTTCACTTCTACTAGTATGTGCAGCTGTTCCTGTAGAAGCATTTCTTTCAATTTAATTTTGAAACTCTTATTGAGTATTATGGATTTAACGTTTGTTGATAGTGCATTCCATGTTTTCGGGGAAGATACAGAAAAAGATGAAGAATACAGGGTGATTCAGAATTCATATTACACACTTCTAGGGGTTGTAGAGGCGACTTAGTAGATCAAGTTTTGACAAGGAATCCAAGTCCGGGAACGTACCGTTTTGGTACTACACAGATCAAAATATCACATAATTTCACATCTCCCGCTTTACCTGCGTCACTACAAGAGCTGCTCGATGTGGCGACCCTGAAATTCATTGCAAACAGTGTACCTCCGAAGGATGTTTGCATACGCACCCTCAAAAATACCTGGTGTGTGCTGAATCGTGTCTGCTGCAGCCAGAACTCGTGCAACCAGGTCTTCCTCCGACGCAACAGGAGCCTCATAAACAAGACACTTCATGTGACCCCATACGAAAAAGTCAAGAGAAGTTAGATCCGGCGATCGTGGTGGCCAAAGAGTCGGTCCACCGCGACGTATCCACCTGTCCCCGTATGTTTGATTGAGATGTGTCGGACGTCATGGCAAAAGTGTGCTAGTGCGTCATCATGTTGGAACCACATGTGCTGTGTATACAGATTGTAAACAGAGGAAGCAGCACACATGGCATCAGGTGACTGAAGACGTCGCCCTCCGTCAATGTGGGTTGCCTACCGTGAAGCTGGATATGTGAAATTATGTGATCTTCTCATCCGTGTAGTACCAAAACGGTAGGTTTCCGGACATGCGTTCCTTATTAAAACTTGATGTACTAAATCCCCTCTACAACCCCTAGGAGTGTGTAACAGGAATTCTGAATCACCCTGTATAGCGTAATCGAATGGTGAGGAATGCCAAGTTCGGTGTGACGACGTGCCCCGTATCTGTGAATTGTGTTGCGATTACATAATTCTTTTAAATAAGTATGCAGGTTTACGTTCTGTTTGCAGATCATGAATGAAAGATAGATGGTGAAGTAGCCACCTGTTGGCCATTGTTAAAATATTATGTCTGTTTAAGATGGGAAGGATGTGATCGCGTTCATCCAAGCAAAAAGTATATCTGATGGATGCATTTTGTGCGATTTGAATTTTCCTACTGAGTTTTTCGCAAGTTTGGACCCATACACAGTGTCACAATAATCATAATAGTGGCAAAATTAAAGATTCAAGTAGTCTAAGCTTACATTCTGCAGGTAGTTGATCTTGTAAACGGTAGAGGTTTCCCAGAATAAAATACGTTTTTTTTACATTGTGCATTGATGTGATCCGTCCACTCCAATGTATCGTTAACATTCAAGGCAAGATTTTTTGCTGAATTTACGTGGGATGGTATCACTTTTAATTTTAATTTAAATTGATTCAACAATAGAATTTGTTTGCGATTGTTTCGTTCAAATTAACATATAAAGTGATTTTTCAGTATTTATCATAAGTCCATTTGATGTACATCATGTGTAAATATTATTTAAATCGGTGTTGAGTGAGGAAATACTACTTTATAGCGCTGTACGTCTAGTCTAAAAATACAGTTGTGTATCATCTACATAGAAATGTGGTGTGAAAAGTTTTATAACCTTATTTAAGTCTGCGGTGTAGAGGGTGAAGAGGAGAGGCCCTAAAATTGATCCCTGCGGAACCCCTGCTTTTAAAACTACAGCTTCGGAGATCTGCGAGGGCGAATTTTGAAGGAATGTTCTCTGTTTTCTATTAAGCAAATAGGATTCAAACCATCTTACAGAGTCAAATTTATAGTATTTGAGTTTGGATATTAACAAATCGGGTTGGACTGTGTTGAAAGCTTTACTAAAAATCCAGTAATACGAGAAGTGTAGAACTACGATTGTCAATTTCGCAAAGAATATCATCTGTAACTTTTGTTAAAGCTGTTGCTGTGCTATGCCGTGCACGGAACCCAGACTGAACTGTAGGTAACAAGTTGTTCGCGTCATAACATATTAGTTGCGAAAATACAATTTTTTCTAGTACTTTAGAGAGGACTGGCAAGAGGCTTATAGGCTTTAAGTCATCGAAAGAACCGGTCTCTTTTTTCTTTTGGAGACGCAAGACTCGCGCTTCTTTCCATTTTTCTGGAAACACGCCTTTAGACGAAGAATAATTGATTATATGAGTTAATGGAGTCAGTACATATGGTAGTGCAATCTTTAACATCTTGGTGTTTATGCCGTCCGCTCCAACACTGTCTGATTTAATGTTATGTGCTGCTTTATGCACATCAATTTCGGTTACTGTGTTAAAACAAAATAATGTATCTATTTTACATCGCTTTTTGTGCCACTTTTGGCTAATTTGTGAAGATGGGGATGATATGATGAAATTGATGAATGGACGCTCATAAACATCCATGCCCAGGCCAGGATTCGAACCCGGTACCCCTGGCGTTGTAGCGCAGTAGTATAAAAGTATATAGGATGAGGACCACTTACAAGTGTAGAAAAGAAGAGGTTATTTGATTGAACAACCCGATTTGCCTACACTTAAAACAATGCCAAGAGGGGCTTATACCCCAATTTTTTAAGTGTGATATGTTTTTAATTTTAAGAAATTTTGAATTCTAGTGTAGAAAAGATGAACCCCCCTCAGACAGATTTGCCTACACTTAAAACTATGCCAAGTTCCCATATCATCTTATTGTTTATAGTGTGTTTTTCTGTCAAAATCCCAGGAATCTTGAATTGATATAAAGCTCATAGCTACTGGGTTCTGAGACCCAGTAGAGTGTGGTGCATAGCCACATGGTTTTTATTGCCTTGTAATCAGGAGGCTTCTGGGTTTGAGTCCTCATAAAATGTGAAGCCTCCCCTGATGGCAAAATGTTAATATTGTTACTTTGTAAACAAGAGGCTCGGGTTTGAGTCCTGATAAAATGTGTAAGATTGAAATACATGTGGCAAAATAATATGTCCACACGTGAGATTTTGAGAATAATTACTGCTAGTTGATATACAACTGATAGCTCCCAGATCTGAAACCTGGTAAAGTGTGTTGTACAACGGCATAATAGACCAAAACTATTCTATATTGGGGATTACCCGAGCCTAGTTACTGCTGTTGTCTGGGTATAAAAGCACCAGCTCAGCCATTAACTGCTGTTACAATTGTTTTCGCATAGTTCTGTTTTTTTTTTTGGACCAGGAAATTTTATATAAATAAACAACAAAAATGGCAAAACAAAAATATTGCAATCAGTGTAATAAAAATATATCTAGTTCTAATTGGTCTAGGCACCGGCATATTTGTGACTCTAAGAAATGCAGAAAGGCCACAAAAATATGTCCAAGATGCCATAAAATATTAAGCAAGGCATATTACAAATGGCACAAGTGTAATTCTTATGTACAGTCATCAACATTGCCCCCACAACCATCTACATCTGGTCTGAAAAGGAAGCATGAAACACCTGTTAATGCTAGACCGGCAAAACAGCCACGCTATGAACCCATCTATAGCAGTTTTAATGGGCAATTAAGAGATCACCGGTTTGTATCAGAGCCAAGATGTGGTATTAAGAATTTTTTGAACAGTGTAAATCCTGATGTGCAGGCAATTCTAAATGCACAAAATGGCTCTTATAAGCTGTCCCTCAAATTGTTTACACAATATAAGAAGCCAAATGGCACAAAATTTACACAGCCCCACATAACAGAAACTGTACCTGTATATTCAAATGCAAATTCAGACAAAATAATAAGCAGTTTGATAGATCAATTGAATATTATACACTCTGAATTTGCAGCAAAAGAGTCTGGATGGAGCCTATGCGGATCTCCACACAAGTTATATATTAATATTTCTGAATTCAGCCCATTACAAGGATCTACATATCTGCCATTACCTGCCAATATTAAAAACAAAAAAGCCGTGGTTAACATAAAAAATAATGATGAGAAATGTTTTCTGTGGTGTATTTTAGCTGCTTTGTATCCAGTTTCAAGGCATCCTGAGAGAATAAATTATTATAAACAATATGAACACAATTTCGATGAAGCAATGGAGGGTTTAGAATATCCAATGTCTGTTCAGAATATTGATAAATTTGAAAAAAAAGCCAGGGATATTAATGGTAAACAATTATCTATTAATGTATTTATTTGTTCCACTGGCCGTGGCAATTGCTTGATAGCACCTCTCAGAATCAGTACATTTGATAATGATTCTGCTGTTCCGATTGATCTGCTTTTAATTGAAGGGGATGGCACATATCATTACACTCTGATACACAGTCTTGAAGCTTTAGTCAGAAAACAATTAGACAAATCTAAGGCAATATTCAAGTTGTGCTGAAGATGTTTGACTGTATTTGATGGTAAAAAAATAGTGAATGGGGTTCGGGAAGTGAATGCAGAAATTGCTAAAAACAAGTTAATTGAACATTTAAAATACTGTGGCAACTATAAACCTGTTCATATGGTGATGCCAATGCCAAGTGAAAATGCAAAATTCAAAAAGTTTGAAGCCTTGTTGGAACACCCAGCATATATAGTCTGTGATTTTGAATCAAATCTCAAACCTCTTGCATTCTGTAGCCCAGACCCTGAGGAATCTTCAATTACACCATACCAGTTACATGAACCTTCCAGTTTTTGTTATATAGTTATACGGGATGGTGTAGCTAGTGAGCCGCACTTATACATGGGACCAAATGCTATCAAAAATTTTCCACATAGAATAGAAAATGAGTGGCATGACATAGCATCTAATGTCTTATTAAAATCAAAACCTATGTTGCCTTTAACAGAGAAACAGATTGAAGATTTCAACAATGCAGAAAAATGCCCGGTATGTGATTCTGAATTTTCAGATACAAATATCAAGGTACATCACCATTCTCATAGAGATGGTAAATTCTTAATGGCCCTGTGTAATAGCTGTAATATTAAGATCCAGAGACCAAAATTTGTCCCTATATTTTGCCATGGAGCATCCAATTATGATTTTCATCATTTGATCAGGTGCGAGGGGTTTGACAAGCAGAATTTAAATATTTTAGCTGAAAATAATGAGAAATGTATTGCTATTAGCAAGATAATTAAAGTTAATGGTGTTCCTATTCACTTAAGATTTCTTGATTCCTACAGAATTTTATCGGCTAGCCTGGCTACACTGGCCACTCAATTATCTGATGATCAATTCAAAATCACATGTACCATGTTTCCAAATCAGGACCTGAAATTAATTAGGCGGAAGGGTGTATATCCATGTGATTATGTTACAGGTTTTTCTAAATTTAATGAGTGTTCTCTGCCACCACAACAAGAGTTTTACAGCAAAATCAGAGCATCTGGAATCACTGATGAAGATTATCACCATGCCCAATTGATGTGGAACAATTTAAAATGCCAGACACTTGGTGATTATCACAATGCATATTTAAAACTTGATGTCACTCTCTTGGCTGATATACTTCAGGCATTCAGAAAATCATCCATGAAAAATTATAAACTAGATCCTATTTATTTTTACAGTGCCCCAGGCCTAGCATGGGCTGCAATGTTTTTAAACACTAAAATGCAATTGGATCTGATCCAGGATCAGGATATGTATCTGTTTATGGAGCAATGTATAAGTGGAGGCATGGTGCAATGCTCTCAGAGATATGCCAGAGCAAATAACAAATATATTCCCGATTATGATCCAGCACTGCCATCAAATTATATACTGTATGTAGATGCCAACAGCCTGTATGGTTATGCTATGATGGATAAATTGCCATATGCAGGGCTTGAGTGGGTTGAAGATTTTAATATTGAAGATCTTAAGGATTTTGATGACAGTGACTATGGCCTATTCTTAGAGGTTGATCTGACAATTCCAGATAATTTACACAACACATTTTCTGATCTGCCCCCAATTTCTGAGGTTCAGTGCTCACCTGGCTCTAAACAGAAGAAATTGATGATGACACTGGAGCCAAAACAGGGCTATGTCATATATTACAAAAACCTCCAGTTCCTGATGCATCATGGTATTCAAGTGACCAAAATTGGCAAAGTTTTGAGGTTCAGGCACTCAAGATGGTTGAAACCATATATTGATACAAACACAGAGCTTCGAACATCTGCAATGAGCCAATTTGATAAATCTTTGTTTAAATTAATGGTCAATTCTGTATATGGCAAAACCATTGAAAATGTCAGAAAACATACCGATGTTAAAATAATTACTGACCCCAGCCTGAGCAAAAAATTGATTGCAAAGCCTAATTTCAATTATAGAAGAATTTATGATAAAAATATGGCACTCTTCAACATGAAAAAAACAAAGATTAAGTTTGATAAGCCTATTTATGTAGGGGCTGTGATATTGGAATTGGCCAAATTACATATGTTAAAATTGTATTATAATGTGTTGAAGCCTTTTTATAAGGATCGTGTAAAACTGATGTACATGGATACAGATAGTTTTGTTCTTGATATTCAGACAGAAGATGTTTATCAAGATATGTCCCAGCCTGAATTGCTTGAATATTTTGATAGCAGTGAACATACAAGGATTCAACCCCACAACAAAAAGGTGCCTGGCAAGTTAAAAGATGAGACACTTGGTGATGTTATTGTGGCATTTGCTGGGTTAAGTGCCAAGATGTACAGTTTTGAAACATGTAGTGGTGTTGTTGCCAAAAAAGCCAAGGGCATTGGCAGAGTAACTGTGGAAAAAGAGCTCCAATTTGAAGATTATAAAAATTGTCTCAAATCCCAGAGTTTAATCAGAACATCAGAATCCAGAATTCAGAGTGTGGATCACTTGCTGACTAGCAATATTGTAAGAAAAGTGGCTCTGGACCCACATGATGATAAGAGATGCATTTTATCATGTGGCATACATACTCTACCATGGGGTCATTGTGATTTGAAAAATGGCAATCAATGCCCAATTACAGAGCATGATTTGAAATAAATAAACATGCCTATGAACTTATTTGGGTTCAAAAAACAAGGTATTATGGACCTGCCGACACCACAACCCTCTTCTGATATAATATCTAAACTAAGTGGTTTCTTAATTATTCATCTGAACAGCATACTTACAGATGTTGATGATGAAACAGGTAAAACATTATACATATTTAACAATAATTTAAATCACTACCAATTACCTGTAGGTGGACAATTGCAATTTATTACAACCCCTGAGGGTGATGTCAAGAATTCAATAGGGAGAAATATTTACAGAATTAAGCACTCAAACATGATTTCTGGCACTGTATATACTGTTTCTGCTGGTGACTGCTTATATATTGAAGTCCCGGGATCCTATGACAAGCTTATACCCTTTTTTATAGAATTAAGAATCAGATACTCAATAATAAATAACCACTAAAAACAAAAATGCCCAATAATATATTTGGCCATACAAGACATGAAGATCACAGTGATGAGATTCTGATGCTTGATGTCAGAGTCAAGAAATTAAGAAGTGATTTACAAGCTTTACAAACTACACTCAATGCCAGTCTTCAATTAGAAATTACAAATTTACAATCACAATGCATGGACCCTCTTCTTAAAATTGATTCTGAACTCAAATTGCTGCTTCAGAAATATACTGACCTGGCCACATTAGATAATTTTCAAAGTTTAGAAGAGGCTGTATCAGCTCTTCAAGCCAAATTTAAGACCCAGGCCACCAACTCTGAGCAATTGAAACAACAATTGGAAGAGCAAATAAATAATGTCCAGGCACAGCTCCAAACAATTGTCAAAAGCATAAAATCACAAGAAGATTTTGATCTAGTGATTTCCACTCTAAAGGAACAGATTCAGTCACTCCAGATACCTAATCTGGACCCTCTGAACAATGCCATAGCCGAGGTTAAAGAAAAAATTTAGACACTTGAAAATTTTATGAACAACTTGCCATCTTCTGATGCTTTGAGTGCAATAACTCGGAGTGTTGCCAACATCAAGCTGCAACTTGAAACATATGAAGATTTTGGAAAAATTCAAAGTACCATAACCCATCTTGAGGGTACAATAGCAGCAGTGCAAAGTGATTTGACAAATGTACAAGAATCCCGATTGCCTGGGATTGTAGATACCCTTGTCAGTGTCCAGCAACAAATCACAAAGCTTGAAAACCTCAACACTGAATCTGAGCTATCTCATTTTCATCACTTGATCGATGATATCCAAACGAAACTTGAAATTTTACAACAATCAACACCCTCTCAGGCAGATATAGCCCTGCTCCAAAATGCTATGCAAAATGTGGCTGATGCTTCTGAATTAAACAATGTGAAATTGGCACTTGAATCTTTGCAAAATACTGTGTCAAATCTGCCTACATCACAGGAACTTAAAAATATTAAGAGAGCTGTGAATCGCATATTGAAATCAGAAGATATCAAGAATATCCAGGCAGAGATCAAACAACTTACTCAGACAGTGGCCACTCTACCAACTAATCAACATATTAATGAACTGCATGCCTTGTTTGAGGATATCAGAAGACAGGTCCATGATCTTACTGCTCAAAATTCTAAATTGGCAGTTGTTGAAAATTTACAGCAAATTGTAGTTAATATCAAGCAACAGCTAGGAACCATGGAATTCAATCAAGTAAATGCCCTGTCTCTTTTTGCCACCCAGCTTCAAGAAATTGTGCAACAATACAAGAAACTTGCTGTGGACATAAAAATCAAGCCAGGCCATGATGATGTTGTTAGGACCATCAATGAGCACCTTGAATCTGTAACAAGCAGATTGCTTACAGCAGAAAAAGAAATAACCGGCATAATCGAGAATCCAAAACATACAGTAATTCTTGAATTGTACAGCATCCCCAACAAAGAATATGATTCACCATTTACACCAGGTGGCAAAATATATATGCTGTCCCCTGCACAATTTTATTACCATTTTTTTGTTGGGGGCACACTTAGACCAGTCAAGATCAAATATTGGCTTCAACTACAGGCACACCACTACCCTACCTTATCAATAACAAATGCTGATAGCAAAGTGAAAATCACCCGTGTAGAATTAGAGGATTTTACAGATCCCAATACATTAGAAACAGCATATGTTGAAGATGATGGCTCTCTGGAATTTAAAATACAAATAGGAGACAAATTATATTTAGAAAATCCTGTAGTATCAGCTGCTGAACACCCTATAGTTGCAATATTCTTGTTTTCATATTATGTCTAGACAAATTATTGTTGATGAATTACACAGACAAGCCAGACATAATTTTAAGAGACTGCCAGTAGTCACAAAAGGCATAGATGATTTATGGCAGAGCGACTTGATTGAGATGGCAAGTGGACAGCTGAAAAACTTAGACAAAATCAACAAGGGCTACAAGTATCTACTCACTGTAATAGACACATTTTCAAAATTTGCCTGGGCTGTGCCACTCAAATCCAAGACTGGAAAATGTGTTACAGAAGCCATCAGAACAATCATCAATCAGAGTGGAAGATCACCGCGCTATTTGCAAACAGATAATGGCAAAGAATTTTATAATTCAGTGTTTCAACAATTTATTAAAAGCCAGTCAATACAACATTATTCGAGTTACAGTGATCTCAAGGCCTCAATTGTAGAGAGATTCAACAAAACCCTAAAAAATCTTATGTATAAACAATTTACACTTCAAGGTAATTATAAATGGTTCAGTATTCTTCCAGAACTTCTACATAAATATAACAACTCGGTCCATTCCACAATCAACATGAAACCCTCTGAAGTAACTTCATCTGATGAGCAAAAATTGATCAGCACTGTTTATTATCCTAAATATCAGCCAACAACAAGAAAAGCCAAATACAGGGTAGGTGATCAAGTAAGAATCAGCAAATATAAGCACTTATTCAAAAGAGGTTTTACAAGAAACTGGAGCACTGAATTATTTACAGTGGTACAAGTTAAACCTGGGACTCTTAACACTTATATAATAAAAGACCACCGAGGAGAAATTCTCAAAGGCAGGTTTTATGAAGAAGAGCTCAGCAAAACTAAACAGCCTGACACATATCTCATAGAAAAAATCATCCGCAGAAAAGGCAACAAGTTATTTGTCAAATGGCTAGGACTCCCAGAACACAGCTGGATCGATGCAAACAAAGTGATAATATGAGCACCTGGGATGTTATAAAAAGGCTGCCAGAACCTGAACAGCAGAATAAGAGAAATGGCAAGTTGCTGCCTGATAATATTAGGTGTCTTATTGTTGGGCCATCTGCTTGTGGTAAAACTACACTAATGGTTGATGATTTTTTATTGGCACCCAACTGGTTAGACTGGAAAAACAGGCACTTGTATGTCTTCTCTAAGAGCTTGGAACAATTAAAATATCAGCAGCTGATGAGGCTATATGATGGACTGGATATTGCCACTTTTGAATCAGATGTTAAGCCACTCCATGAATGTCTCGATAATTCTGTTGTTGTGTTTGATGACATTATACTGGATAATCAAAACAAGGTTAGAAATTTCTTTACACAGGGCCGGCACAAAAACATTGATTGCTTCTACCTGGCACAGACTTTTTCAAAAATACCCAAGCAGCTGATCCGAGACAACAGCAATTTTATATGTGTGTTTCATCAAGACCATACCAACCTCAAACACATACATGATGAATATGTAGGTGGGGACTTGAGCTACAATGATTTTTCTAAGTTTTGCAGTGGGTGCTGGAACCAGGACAGTTATGGGTTTGTCACAATTGATATGACAAGAAAACCCAATAGTGGCAAATACAGAAATAAAATCAACAATTTTCTAGACATTGAAACATAAATAAATAACCATGAAAAGGCCAATTATTGACGATCTTAAATTAAGAGATTATCTTCTAAAAAGATTTAAGGGATGGAAATCAGAGAACCGAGGAATTTATGAAAAACACAAACAAACAGAACAGCCCATCATTGATGCTATTAGTGAATTAGGTAAAAATATCAAAACTGTTACAGAGCAAAATCAAAATTTGATCACAGAGCTTGTACCTGTAGCTGCAAGAAACATATTAGATTATCCATTCACCCCACTTTCTAGTATTCATACACCTAGTCCTATTGCTCCTCGAAGAATTGAAGCTACTCAGGATCCTATTGAATTGGGTCTTCTTGCTCAAAAATATTTAACCACACCTAAAGACAACAAAGATGAGGTTTTTGGCTTATATGCTGACACAGAGCGTGATGGTAGCATCATACATAGAATTGGAAATTTCAGAGTAACATTTATGGGAGATGATCTGATTGTATATTCAGAATCTCATCTTGGAGAAAAAGGTGGTTTTGTTAAATATCCCGGCACACCTGGATTGTGGGAACTGATGACTAGGAAGAGACCTGGCAACTATACAGATCAAGATTATGAGTATTACAAAGAAATATTAATAAAATCAGATGCTCTATACCAGAACAATGATCCCACACAAAAAAGAGTCAAGTCTAGCAGTGGAGCAAAATACAACAATTTAATCAAGCCCATATGGTCACAAATCAAGACAGGTAGTGGAATCAAACAATACAACACCCTGCCTAAAGAATTTGTGTGGGTTGATGATGTCAGGAAACTTGTAGATAGGTTATTGGTGATAGCTGGGGAGGAAAATGCTGGCAACCACAATTTTTACAATGAAAATGTTGGAATTATGGACATGATAAGCACAAAATTGTCTAATTTTATAGTGAATGACACTAAGGGGATTGGATATCTTATAAAAATTATTAATACTCTACCACCTAAATTTTGGAATATTTCTGAGGGTCGGGGGCTTGTTAATGACATCATAAACAAGCTGCCATTTGAACTACACATTCCAGGCTATCAGTATTGTGGTCCCGGTACAAAACTAGATCATAGATTAAACAGAGGTGATCCTGGTGTTAATCCCCTAGATGCTGCTTGTAGAGACCATGACATAGCATACAACACACATTCTGATCTTGACAAGAGACATGTTGCAGACAAGAAATTAGAAGAGGCTGCATTTGGTAGATTTGTAAGCAAAGATGCTTCTTTAAGTGAAAAAATAGCAGCATTGGGGACCACCATAGCTATGAACACCAAACAAAAACTGGGGTGGGGGTTGTGAATATGTATATAATAAACCTACAATGAAGGCCAATGGTGTTATGTATCAAATACCTTATGCAGGTCTTAAATCTCTTAAAACTATTGATAGCCTTTTGACCAAAAAGCAGCGCAAGAAAAAAAATTCTTGTCTTGCCAAGGGACATGGTATGAAATTGTTACTTAGTACTCCCCAATTAAAAAAATTACAGCAATCCAGGAAAAAATCACATGTGGGGGGATTTATATTTACTATCCCTGCCATCTTAGCTGCTCTGGGGGCTGTTGGGAGCTTGGCCGGAGGATCAGCCGCCATAGCAAAAACAGTAATAGATGCCAAAAAGAATAAGGCAGAATTAGATGAGCAGAGGCGCCATAACCTGGCCATGGAGAAACAAGGCAAAGGTGTTAAGAGAGCCATGAATAAGTTTAAAAAAAACAAGAGCCGCTTACAAACCAAGATATTGAAGCTTTAATCAAGCCACTGGGCATCAAACATTTTAGAGGTGTGTACATGTCTGATTCTTTACCAGAACAACCACTCAACAAAGAGTGTGGCATTGTTAATTTGGATAAGTACAAAAATCAGGGCACTCACTGGATTTGTTATCTTAAATATTTAAAAGATGAGGCATTTGTGTTTGATTCATTTGGAGGTGTTCCGCCTGAAAATTTAATAAAATATCTAAAATCAACTAATCTTTATTACAATAATGTCCGTGTTCAAAACTTCAAAGATGTTAATTGCGGACATTTGTGTTTATCTGTTCTTAGATATGTCTCAAATAAATAAACCATCAATTGAAGATTTTCAAAAAGCCTTGTGGTATTTAAAACATCATGGGGGTATTCCATCTCACCAGCCAAAATTCAATATTGAAGCTCAGATTACATGATGACATAGTGTATCCCAAAACAATAGCTCTCAGAGCATTTTATGGCATGTACTTGATCCCTAATATTACACACCACAACAACAAAATTGCAGTTGGGGATCAAAAAATTGTCATCACTCCAGGGCAATATAATCTGTCCACTCTAAATGCTCAGTTACCCAGAGGTGTAGTGTTAAGTCAAAATTCTGTCACTCACAGAGTAGAGATTGTATCTGCTACAGAAACAGTGGATCTGGGTACTATAGGAGAGCTGTTAGGATTTGAGAACAACACAAAACTTGAACCAGCCATCAAACACACTGCTATTAATATACCTAAATTCTTAGCCATAGAGACTCTGAATATTCACTGTAATGTGGCCGAAGGTATGATCACCAAATCAAATGGCATAGGCACTCACAAACAAACTGGCATCATTGCAACATTCAAACCTAACTCTGAATTTATGGAGCCCATCATCTACAATCCATCCCCAACATTATATTTTCCTGTGTGCCATAATAGAATAGATTACATTGAGTTGATGGTCACTAATGAAAAAGAAGAATTAGTTGATTTTGCTGGAGCCACAACAACTGCTATCATAGAGATTAATATTTAAATAAAAATACATACAAGAAAAAAATGGAAAATATTGAGAGTTATGAGCTACAATCATTCCCCCCAAACAGGAGGACCTTTGCAAATTTAAATCAACCCAACACAGAGATTGAGGTTGATCTTGATGTAGGGGATGGCTTTATACACCCTCACAGAGCAGATTTATACATCAAGTTTGATGTTGTAAAGCTCGATGGTACAGATTATCCGGCAAATTCAAATATAAGATTGGTGGACAATTTTGTGCCACATCTGTTCTCTGAAATTGAGATCAGAAAACATGGCGTTGTTATAAACAGAGTGGATTATCCCGGCATTACCTCCACAGCTTTGGCCACACTAAAATTATCCAAAACCGAGGCTTCTTACTACAAAATAGGTGGATTTTAGGCTGGTGATAAGATATTATCTAAAAACCACACAGTATTGTTTCCTATGCGCCTGTTGCCAGAATTCTTCTCAGATTACAAAGATATTATGTGGAAGGGTGGTTTAAGAATCACATTTAGAAGAGCTGCCAATGATAATAATGCTTTGATGAGGTACAGCACATTAAACTCTACAGGGGAAGCTCTGCCTAATACCCTACCTGATGAGGGCAAATGCATTATTCAGACTATAGAGCTAAGAATCCCTGTTGTTGAATATGAAGCCAGTTATGCTCTTAAATACAAAGCTGATATAATAAAAAATCCACAGATTCCTCTACAATTTTATACATATCAATGTGTACAGAAGCCCGCAACTGGTACCTATTATGAGTTTGATGCTACAAATTCATTATCCAGTATACAATATGACATGCCGGATTTTGTGGTGGTACTGTTTCAGACTGGAAGACACAATAATCAGGAAAAAAATTCAAGTAAATTTGATAACTGCAACATCAAGAACATATATCTTAAAAATGGCAGAAATGAGGTATTTCCTAGAGAAAATTATAATTTAGACATGTCCAAGGATGATTTCCTTAAATTATATGAGGCATTTTCAGCATTCAAAAGGGTCACTACTGGCAATACTGACATGTATTACACACCAGATGAATTCAAAGCACAGAGACCCATGTTTGTAATCAACACTTCAAAAAGGAAACAAGTTGTGGTTAATGACAGGACAAATATTAAAATTATCTGTGAATTCCATGAAGCATTACCTGATGACACCATATGTAGTGTTATTCTCATAGGTGAAAAATCATATGTTTATGATGTAAGAAATGAGAGAGTCACGGAGAAATTCTAGAAGATATTTGCTCTATTATGCTGTTGTACAACACACTTTGCCAGGTTTCAAACCTCAACTGTATATCAGCTAGCAGTGAATATTTCATGTGTGGGCATATTATTTTGTTGTATGTATTTCAATCTTACACATTTTATCAGGACTCAAACCCAGAGCCCCTGATTACAAGGCAGCAATATTAACACTTCTCCATATGGAATATATCAACATTTTACTGGGTTCTGAGACCCAGAAGCTAATACAGACAAAATTGGATTTTGAACTATACAATGAATTATTCTCTAATCCTTGCCTGTGCTCGTATTATCAGAATAATGCAAAACTAAAATTGGTTTCAGCATGCAAGGCAGTTCATTGCCACTGTGTCAGAAAATTTGTATCTTTATCTCAATGATCTTTGTTACACTTTTACATGTTGTCTTGCATGACTAAGAATTTTTCCCCTGTCGCACAGAAAGATTAATGGCCCCTTCAGTGAATCACACAGAAATATCATTAATGCTCCCTTCTAGCTGTGTAGATTATATCTCTTGTGTGCCGGCAAGGCATGCAAGCAAAACATTAGTCTTTTGATAGATTAATATCAATTCATGCATTTCCGAGCTAAATAATTGCTTACCCCGAGCAATGGAATTGATCAGAGATTAGAAAAAAAGCAGGCAACAGCTCAAATTTTGCTTGCATTTTGTATTGAATTAGATCTGTAAGTTGTAGAGCATAGGAATATGGCCAAAAACAATATCAAAAGGGCCATATTTTTGACAAGTTTATGAACAACAATCACACAGATATAGCTTTTACACACATGGCCGAATCTGTCTGAGGAGAGGAGGGGGGAGGGGGGGCTCATCTTAATATAATTATTCTCAAAATCTCACGTGTGGACATATTATTTTGCCACATGTATTTCAATCTTACACATTTTATCAGGACTCAAACCCGAGCCTCTTGTTTACAAAGTAACAATATTAACATTTTGCCATCAGGGGAGGCTTCACATTTTATGAGGACTCAAACCCAGAAGCCTCCTGATTACAAGGCAATAAAAACCATGTGGCTATGCACCACACTCTACTGGGTCTCAGAACCCAGTAGCTATGAGCTTTATATCAATTCAAGATTCCTGGGATTTTGACAGAAAAACACACTATAAACAATAAGATGATATGGGAACTTGGCATAGTTTTAAGTGTAGGCAAATCTGTCTGAGGGGGGTTCATCTTTTCTACACTAGAATTCAAAATTTCTTAAAATTAAAAACATATCACACTTAAAAAATTGGGGTATAAGCCCCTCTTGGCATTGTTTTAAGTGTAGGCAAATCGGGTTGTTCAATCAAATAACCTCTTCTTTTCTACACTTGTAAGTGGTCCTCATCCTATATACTTTTATACTACTTAGCGCGATGTGCTAACCACTCCGCCAAGGGGCCGGCTGTTTTTAGTTCAATTTACAAAAACATGACGTGAGTTCAGGCGTTCTGATGTCATCTCCTCTCTATATTGTGGCTAGAATGAGAGTTGTATGCATCATAAATATATTTTTGAAAACGGAATCATCGAATTACATTAATTACGGTTAAATACTTAATAGCCGTTAATACTTTAAAAATGGTCATCATCATTTTACGGTAGTTCATACAACAGCGACAATTGACGGCCTAAGACCGTCAACTTTCACAATCTATCAGCTATCAGCGAGGAGGCTAGAAAGGGAGTCGGACAGCTCCAGGCGGATCCACGGGGAGGACGATAGGGGCAATCGCCCCTCCCAACTGCCAGGTTTTTGGATATATTATTATGCCTAATATTTTTCAAGATTTAACTGTTCTGTCTCAGCTCAAGAACATTTTTTTAAACTTTGATTTAAGCACCCTTTTTGTTCATGATAGGCTAATCGGGACTCGACCTACAGTTTAAATTTGGATCCGAACCACTCTTCAAGATGCCTCGAAAATGGGATCGAACCGGAGACCACTGCAGAGAATGGGTTTTTGTTTCCTTGTTTATTCAGTTTACTCCTGATATCTGATAGTTCTGTTTACTGTGACAATGGGAGGAATTATGATAACATACAATAATAGCCATGTATTCCAGCCTTTGACCCATTTGAACAAAAAAATAATAATCACTAGAACATAGTTGCTTCCTGCTAAGAGAATCATATATTGTTTATATATTGTAGGTTAGAATTGATTCTTAATGAGGTGAGGTACTCGACTAAAATTCGCCCCTCCAAACTCTAACTTCTGGTTCCGCCACTGGACAGGTTGTCCTCTTTCTGTTCCTAGTCGCAAATAATAATAATAACAATATTAACAAATGAACTTTCATTCCAACTATTACATATAAAAGGAATATTTATTCGATTTTTTTTAAAAAAAACGCATCTAAAAGGGAAACACTAAGTTCATTTATACTAAAAAGAAGTGAAAATCATTTAACCTATGCATCATTTCCTACTACTAATAGCTGCAGTCATTGAATTACCCACATACACACGTCCAACAACCCCATAACACCGCTCTAAAAGTTTGCCAACATTCCTCTTAAAATGTTTCACATTTTGGGTCTAATTTTGCCTTATCCCCTAAATACAAACGTACACCAAAGACTAAAAATTCTGGATAAACACTTGGCTGACGTACTCGTAAAACTGCCTAATGGCTTTGCAGGAAACTTTTCATAAAATAACATTTTTCATCAGTTATTTCCGATTATCAAACCAACAATTTTCTATTTATTTAAGGAAGACTTCCAATTCCATATCTGTATTATGTAAGAACTAAAGCATGATTAATGACAACAAAGGAAGTGCTCATAATGTATATTGACGATGTGTCAAGCGCAACTGTTATATCAACTGAAAATGCCGATATTCTTTTCAAGTTCTTATTTACAAATACCATACCGATTGTGTTTCCTACCTTCTTTGAAACATCCCATATCTCTTACAACCTCACAATTTCGAACAAATAACTGAAATGACATTGGCTAGTTGGAGCACATCCCACATTATTTGTGCAAGTACAAGAACTAAAAAATAATATGCTCGTATTATCGAAGTAGTCAAGTCCTCGTAATTGTCACTGTAACTCCTTGAAAAGAATGGCTTCTTACGAGCGTTCGACATTATAACCTTGCTAACATTATTACGTGTTATGTATAGCAGATATTACGCAGTTATTCTACGATATTTCAAGCTTGCGACAGAAGTCTTTGTTGCTGTTGACCGACTGACGTGATATAAAACTGCAACCGTGAAAAATGGATTCAGATATAGATTATCAACTAATTTTCAACTTTGTACAAGAAACATGCATGTTGGTAGTGTTGCCATTGGTTGGAGAACAATGGTGACCGTGAAACTAAACGTCTCATTCTCGAGTGCGAGGGTTCAATAATCGTTTATAATCGATCATGATTAGTTCATTGTGTTTCAAACCGTAAGTTTTTGTATCAATAGCCTGGGTAACGATATTGTCACTGTTAGGATTTTAAAACAGTGTATATAATAATTATATGGGTGTGAAACTTGGTCCCTTACATTGAAAGAGGAACATAAATTGAGAGTATTTGAAAATAAGATCCTTAGGAAAATATTTGGATCTAAAAGGGATGAGGAGACAGGTGAGTGGAGAAGGTTACATAATTTAGAACTACATAATTTGTATTCATGTCCAGATATTATTAGAATAATTAAATCAAGAAGACTTAGGTGGGAAGCCCATGTGGCACGAATGGGAGAGGAAAGGGGAGTTCACAGGATTCTTGTTGGGAAACTTGATGGTAAGAGACCTATAGGAAGGCCAAGACGAAGACGGAGGGACAATGTTGAGATGAACCTAAAGGAAATCGGTAGGGATGGAAAAGAGTATATAGATCTTGCTCAAGATAGGGACAGATGGAAGGCCTGTGTTGCTGCAGCCATGAACCTTCGGGTTTAAGAAGGCTAGAGAGTTAGTTAGTTAGTTAGTTAGTTGTATATAATAATACGCTGTTTGTTCGACATAGAAATGCGTATGTGTGTGGCATTTCATAATTTTGCTATTGTTGCTTGGTGAAGTAATTACTTCAATTTTACCTAAGGATTTTAGTTGTGAACATATGAAAACTTCTAATTTCACGACTACAGATTAGCAAATAAATAATTTTGGAAAAAAATATTTTTTCACACACACACATGAGAATGTTTTCTCACAGCATCCATGAAAGTAATTATACAAACATATTGGCAAATATTTAATATCTTCCTTCATTTCATCTGTTTGTATGGAGAGCTTTGCTTTAACTCACATACTGTGTGTGTATGTGTGTTTTTGTGTGTGTGTGTGTTACACGCGCATATTATGTACATAGTTTTAAAGTTCATTGTTGTTGACCCAGGCTCTCGAAGCTAATTTCGGAGCTACTCAAAAAAATATAGTAGCATATTTCCATGGAGAAGGTCAAATGCGCGGAGAGTACTCCATGTTTATGACGCGTCATCCAATGAAAAGTCACTTCACGTATGTTGTATTCTCAATCACGGAGTTATGATTATGTATACATATAGCGTACAATGAGGTAAAATATTATTAAAATATTGGTACCTGAATTTGGTACTTAACTCTACGGTGAAACAAACTCAAAAAATTTCCACAATATGCATTTGATTTGAATTTTTTCTGAAAATATGTTTAATTGATGATTTGTGAGGTTACATCTAGAAAATTTCTTTGCTCATCAAGTTGTTCCTATTTTCACTTAATGAAAGGTTACAGATTTGCAAGAAAGGAGAAGACGCTGGGGCATGCAGGTCTCTGACAAATATAAATAAATAGAAATGTAAGTAAATCTCAAGATATTCAATGCAAATTCAGTTAGTAGAGCCACAAGCATTGGTATTCCCACACTCCAAATCTCACGTTACGTGTACTTTACCCAGGACCACATAGTGCTGGGCCCGACGTCTCACGTAGAAAACGAACAAAATTAGTATACATCTCACGACTGTGTACAAGTGTACGTAGTTATGTGAATATTGTAAGAACAATGAATGTCCAACTATATCTCGTCTAGTCTTTCGGCGGGCCGCCTACAGGTTGGCAAGGCGAGCCGGGAATACGCAGCAGACCAATCAGACAACGGCGGTGGCGACGAGAGTTACGACGTCGCGGGAGGAGGTGCTGCGCGCACCTTGTTCTACAGGCTGCTGAGTTTCTTATTGCGCTGGATTGGTCGCTTCCCCGCTCCCCACTTCTCTTGCCAGCATGTAGAGCGCCCGCCGTTAGACTGGACAAGATACAGTATAGGTAACATATATCCAATAAAAAGCTACCTTTCTTATTTGACATTTTACCATTTCCATGAAAAAGACGGACTTGAAGTAAAGAAAAGCATATGATTCCTTCATACATCTGATCAATAAGATGTATTTCAACTAATTTACAACATTTACAACATTCCTGTTGATAAGCAGCTGACATGTCGGAAAATCACATTATAATTTTCAGTCTTTTATAATAAATTTTGCACCTACGTATTCCATATCTTGAAATAAAAAATGTATTCTGCAACTCACAAGATGAAATAACCCAAACATACCTAAAAATTAAGATGAAAAAATTTCGAAACAACGATACTCGATTAATATTATTGAGATTGAAATCACATATCATTCATATTTTATGCAGAATTAAATTATGACACAGCTTGTGAAATTCTCGACATTTTAGGACGAAATATTCCAGTGATGGTTTTTAAGTAACTGATCAATGATCGCTTTCTTTTTGCAGCATGGATTTCCGTCCAACTTCACTTCTTGCTATTACCATCATCAAGTCTGTTGTTCTTCAATGTGAATACATCGATTCTCCAAAATCAGATGAGAGCGTTTTAGTTTCTGGTATAGGAGACATTTTAATTACACACTTTCCAACCTCGAAAACATTGGTTATATTCGAAGAAAAAGGAGCCATAAATTATGGCCAATTAATGAAAAGGAAGTACAGTGCACCACTGACTGTGCTTCAGGTTGATAAGTTAGATAGTATGAATAGAACATTCTCTGAAGAATGGTTCCAGGATAGGTGTGGTGCTAATTACTTATTCCTTGTGCCAAATTTATTGCACTTTCAAGCTACGGTTGAGAAATGTAATTCTTTCATATTCTCAAAGCCGAATGTTAAATATTTAATTGCATCTAGCAATCAGAGTTACAACTCTGATCAGATCCGTAAAGCATTCTCTGTTCTTCAGAAGAAGAATGTTATTAATGTCGTGTTGGCTACTTTGAAGAATTCCTCTGTCATGTTGTACATTTATTATCCTTACTCGAAAAAACCATTGTAGATCTGTTGAGAAAGAAGTGCTTGTAGACACCTGGCAACGAAACAAAGGCTTTATGTTTGGTGCAGATTTATTCCCGAACAAAATGGAAAACCTTTACCATTGCTCTATTCCATTCACTGGTATCTTTTATCCTCCGGATTTTTATTATAAAATGTTGTCCAGAAAGAAGTTCATAGGAATGGGAACTAATTATCATCTCCTCCAGACATGTCGAAAATCCATGAACTTCTCTGTAGAGCTGAATAACTTATACCGCACCGAGGCTAGTGTAGGAGAAATCTTACCCAACAAAACTTGCACTGGCGACTTGGCAAAGATATTTTCTGGGAAGGTTGTTGGAACAATCAAGACTGCATTTGCAGACGATCAAGGTTATCAATATTTCGACATGGTTTTCAATTGGCGATTCGCGTATTACGCCTGGATAGTTCCACAGCCAGCCCTCTATCCTCTGTGGATGAACATCATCTTCCCTTTTCAACCCGAACTTTGGGTTGTCGCGGTGTTTTCTTACATGTTCATTGCTGTTTGCATTAGATTGATCAAGTTCGTAATCCCTGTGTATCGGTCTCCTGTAATGCTCAGTTTGTCTCTTCTCCTAGGAGAGAATGTCTCGATCCCTCCGCGGTCCTTTGTATGCCTCAGAATAGTTTTCATCTTGTGGATATTACCTTCTTTGGTATTGAACAAGACATACCAGGCTTCCCTCTTTGGGTTCCTGACAGAACCTAAGAAAGAACCTTACATCAACACAATGAAAGATGTTATCCACTCAGGATTGTCTTTTGGTGGTGTCAGTCTCGACCGAGACATTTTCAAGGACTCTGTCGATCCTGTAGGCAGGGTTATACACAAAAAGTGGGAACTGATCAACGAACCTGCTGCCTTGTACAAGAGAGTGATTGAGAAACGCGACTTTGCATTTCCTACTGTGAACTTTGCATCTGAGGCGACTATGTATCACTATCGCTTGGTCGACTCGTACGGTGAGCCACTGTTCCACACTTCACGAGAAAGGTTCATGACGCTTCCGATTGTTTTCTACTTTGGACGAGGGTCGCCCCTAACAAAGCCAATTGCACGCACTGTTCTCTTATGTGTGGAGACTGGTTTGATGGCAAAATGGAGGGAAGATGCAATACGTGATGTTAAGAACGATATGCGGCGGCAGGTTCACGTTAAGGAAAAAGAAACAAATATTGTATTGTCTTTAGCGGGTTTGATGGGTCCCTTTGCTTTACTGTTGTTTGGTATATGTCTCAGCATTCTAGTGTTTCTAACGGAGTTACCATTTCGTCGTTGCCTACGATGCAAAATACGTGTTTGGAAGTGTAAGAAAACTCGCAAGGTGAAGCCGAAGCAAGTTGCTGTGAATGATACAAGACTTCCCTACCGGACACGGAACTAGTTACTTAACTGAGTGGTTTCTAATTTGCTGGTCAACGGGCTTAGCTTCAAAACTTGAAAAACTAAGTATGCTGACCAAGGCAGTAATTTATTTTATTAAAAACAAACTAAACGTAACGTTTCAACCTTCTAGCAAGGTCTTCATCAGACTGTGTATCAAGTACAAAAGTTTTGACTTTTGTACTTGATACAGAGTCTGATGAAGACCTTGCTAGAAGGCTGAAACGTTACGTTTAGTTTATGTTTTTAATAAAATAAATTACTGCCTTGGTCAGCATACTTAGTTTTTCATAATCATGGAAACAAGGCTTAATGGTGTTTCAAAACTTGATGTTGGGTGTAACCAACTAGAATATACTTTCTACCACAGTAATATGTCACATTGAGTAAATTGCATATTTTGTAAATTTCATTTCGGAAAATTGCTTTCACTTCATGTCCATATGCAAGCATGTTTCTCCATCTCCCAATGATTCGCTGTCGGATTAGCCGTGTACTAAAAATATTTAAGCTTGTACAGAGTAAGCTTCAGGCTTCCTAAGTCATCCATCCCTTTCGAATAAAACAAGCAGAACTTTTTACAAATAATTCTTTAATTCAAAATTCTGTCAAATGTTAAGCCACGAATAACAATTCTTGTAATATTAAAATATCAACATACAGATCCTAAAGAAGATAATTTTATTTGATTTGATCTATATTCTAACGTGCTCATAAAAAACACTTTCAAACACTTTGATTTAAGAAATTGAATACAGAATCACCGTATAGATTAATCTTAGTTAAGCTACTCAGCTAATTTCGTCAGTTCTTAATAATTCACAGAAAAACAATATGTTCTTCATGATGTGTGTTCGTATAGACTTACTGATGTTATTATGCAATTGTTATAAATGTAAATTAATGTTCGTTTGTTTTATGCAATGATAAACTGCGATGTTCTGTGACAAAGTGTGTTCTAGCCTGTAATATTACATTCGAGGCTAAATTGTTTGTGTACGAACTAATGAATCACTGATTGTCGTATTTTCTATCTGTAAAGTCACCAGACATGAAGACAAAGTGTATTATAACTTATTAAATCATTAACATAGGTTCAGTTACCTCCTTTCTTTCAATGGAACATTTTTATGTAATGTGTGTGTATTTAATAAAAGCACTAAGAGTTTAATTTCCTAATAACTATTGAAATTTTATATCAAGTGTTAATTGCTGATTTTGTAGGTAAAACGTTGCCAGAATTCGATTAAAATCTATTATAAAAAGTGCAAAATTTATTTCTAAATTATCTGTATTGTGAAAACTGATACCACTAGCAAAATAGTTTCTTTAGTTGTTAAGACATGAACCTTCCTCCCCCTCCTCTCTCTCCTCTTATATTGCTTTATTTTTTAAAATTAAACTGAGCATAATGGGATTAATAATGAATTCATAACTGTCATTGTAATACACAGCTTTTCGCTTATACTGAAATACAGAAACAATTAGCGAGACGCGGAATAATTTTCTGGTAACTAATTACTATATAAATAATAGACGGTGAATGTGATTATTTATTAATTTAATTCTCGCTAGTTTTCTGACACACTGCATGACAATTGAGGACCAAAAGTGGTAAACGTTGTAAGTGCCAAAAGCGAAAGTGCTGGGAAATCGCATCGTTCCGCACATCAGCCCGTAAGAACGTGCACACTAGTGACCTCTTTACACGCCCTTTGAAATACTTAGAGGGCTACCAGCCACTTTTGACGTTTACCACATTATCAAGAATGGCACATTTCACAGTTTAACGTGGAAAACGGTGTTTGAATTCTTGTGGCACTTGCAGCTTTTACAAATTTTAGTCTTCAATTCACCGATTGGTTAAATCACGTGACTTATAGTTAGGTACGTGGATTTTTCGTTTTATTTTTCGTGGCTTAGGGCAAAATTCGGTGTTATTAATTTAAAATCGGTTATTTTTACATGCATTTTTACTGTTCCTTCTATGCTTAAGATTTTCACATTGTTTTAGTTCTGGAAAATTAAGACAAACTTAAGTTTTAATGACAAAAAAAATTAAGGCTCACCTTTTTGAGAAATGACCAAATTGCCTCCATTTGGAAAACTATTTCGTCTCATCACCCACTAAATATGAAATATTTATTGAATGTGTTCCAAGATTTGAATGTGATCAATCATATACATCACATTTCCTTAACAATGCCAAAAAAATCCCTCTGCGACCTCAAAATACCGTTTCGTGTACACACACATATGACACATACACGCCCTCCTCCCTCCGAAACATAACAGGTGCTTCTCCCTGAAAATTTTCCCTTTTCTACGAAATTTTCCTTCTAGGAAGATCAACCCCCCCACCCCCACCCCCAGCGAATTCTATTTCAGTACGAAGTTAAACACTGCCAGTCATGTCTTCGCCAAGCTGCAATAAATGAAGCGTGATAATGTCTTTTGAATCGAACTGTCACCAGCTAGACTACAAATGACAGAATAGCGCTTCCAGTAATTTTTTTAAAAAAAGTGTGTTATTTCCAGTTTATATTGCATATTTCGCGGCGTTTTTCGCTTTAATGTGTAAAATTCGGTGCTATTCTGAAAAATGGCAGAATTCGCGTTATTTCGCGATTCCGAAACACCGAAAACTTTCCTCTTGTACCTACCCAAATACATTTTCATCACTTCATTTTGTCTTCATCAACTTTTCGGTGCCATTGTTAAAACGTAAACTTCACGTCCCTATTTATAGCACATATGTCACCAAGTCGTCATCTTTCCAGAACCAATAGTGATTGAATGAATAAAGGTGTCTGAAATTATTATAGACCTCATTTGAATATGAAGGGATATTTATTACTAATGTACTGTGTTCTTTCACATTGACATTATCCTTCGAAAATATTTTTTGTGCAGGATGATAGCACATAACTGAATCCTTGAAAACCCATCCACTTTCCCACCTGCATCAAAAATAAAGTAGTGGAAATTAATGGTGGTGTTCTGTAAGTGTATGCACACGGTGAAGCAAGTGACTCTTGTTGCTGTCAAAATTTATTAAAGATATCATTCGGAGGAAGTATTCAGGGCATTTTTTAAAACACATAACATGTTATATCAATCAGATAAGTGGTTACTAGGCAGATTTAATGAAGGCAGTACAAATGTAACTCCGAAAAATAAAAATGTACTCATTCTAACAGTGACGAAAGATCTTCCAAACTTTTTAAGTTCCAAACTTTTATGAATGTAAAATGAAGTTAGATGTGGTAGTAATTATGGGTAAGGGTGGAGAAAGACAGCAAAGCATTTTCAGGAGGCAGCATTTTAAATCTTGCTCTGCCTGAGTATCTTTATAAGATCGCATTCCATCCCCTAATCCTGTTTCGCCTAATGGCTTATCAGCACCCATCAATGAGATCTGACAGCTATCCGCTATTTTAGTCGATGTTGCGTTTCCCATAATCCCATTTCGTGTCTTCCCGTTTCGCCAAATCCCCTTTCGACTAGTAACCCAGAGGCGCATTATATCAGATTTCCAACCTGAGTAAAATTTTCGGCGAAAGGGGAATTCCCGTTTCGCAGAATTCCCTTTCGCTGAATCTTCTTTCACCAAATATTTTGAAGGGAGGGAATTTTCCCTCTTTAGGGAAATTTAAGGTGTTCGCAGCCAAAGTACACCTCATTCATTTTTTTACACGAACAGAAAATTTACTTAATAAGTTATGTGGCTAAAGATACCTAGAGAAAGGAAGTACTATTTATAGTATTTGTGGATTTGAAGAAAGCATTTGATGGAGTGAATCGGATGAAACTTACAGAGATACTGAATAAGATCGGTGCAGGTGGGGAAGCAAGCTCATAAGCAATGTGTTTCATGTAAGGATGATTAAACGGAGAGTAGGAGAATAAATGACAGAGGGAAGTGAAATTGGAAGAGATGTACAGTCATGGAAAATGGTTCTTGGGCCACGTGACCTACGATATCGTAACATCTAGCCTGTTGTCTATGCAACCCAAGTAACAAAATTGTCGCTTGGGTATGCCTGGCGGACCTGGATTCTCGGGAATGATTGAGTATTGACAGCAGCGTGAGTCATACCCCCAGGCCCAGCCATAACAAACAACAGCTGGGTGCCGTGAGACCACCAGAAAAAGTTTCAGGAATTTGTTTCTTAACAACAGCTACTCGTAAGAAAATGTTCTCTTTACTGATATTAGAGTCATTGTCAAGAAAGTTCACTGAAATGGTGGTTTTCGTCGAATCATCATCGCGCAACACACATGCTGTCAACCCAGAAGTCCTTGAAAAAGATTGGAGTTAAAAACAACTACTTGACAAATGATAAGACGAATCGATATTCATTAGTTCCAACTTAGAATTTTGTGTAAGACATGGATCATGATGTCCTATCATCCATTTCATAACTTCATTAATCATCCTCATCGCCTTTGTTGACGCCAAGTGCTAGAAAAGCAATATAAAATAAGCAAAATTAAGAAATTAATAAATGACATTTTCAGCGATTTCACGCAGCGACTCAGTTGCATGTAGACAAAGTTTCATTAATCGGGAACCAAGGGCACCCTCGTTGTGCTTCATTGTCATTTTCCCTGCACTTTGCCTGCCGCGATTAACCTGACGTTGATTAATGCACAATCCACAAAGTGCACCAAAGCGGCGCATATTATGAATAGGTAAACTATGTGATATTATGCTAATTTAGAATTTAGTAATAAAATGTGAATTTTGGGGGCTTCAGTTAAGTGGCTGCACATCCATTACGTAATCGCGATATCATCAAATTGTACGAAGCGTGTCTACACCTACGTAAAGTGTCAGTCCCCGTCATAGGCGTGCGCAGACCCTCTGATTAGAGGGGGATAGCCTTGATTATATTTCAGGCCGGAAAAGAATAACGTAATTTCATCTCACTTGTTTAAATTTTATTGCATTGATGGGTGTGTTTACATACATATATACCAACAGTAAAAATCATATAAATTGTCTCTCAAATCTGCGCGTTCCTTTTCCTCCAAACAATTGTTCATGCACTTAAGAGAAAACCTTTTAGCAGCAGTACTTCTCTCCTCGGTAATATAAAATGCATTACAGAAAACAAATTGCGAGCAAAGCGACCAATAAATTTTCAGATCCAAATTTTTGCAAAATGAAAACAATGTCGATTTAATATGGGAAAAAAATTCATGGAGCGCCATATTATTCTCTTTTACAATTTTTTTCATTTAGATCGTTTGGCGTCCAGGGTTAACTCCCGCCGACCCCTAGCTACGGCTCTGAACTTGACTAGACTGCAAGAAAAGCAGACACTGCGAGCGAAGCGAGCAAGAACATTTTACAAAAGGTATTTATATTTGTATAAAATTTGAAATCAAGGGGGCAATTGCAGCTCTGTCCCTCCTCCCCCCTCCCCGCAGGTGCTCTTGGCAGTCAGGAAGAAATAATGCAAGAAAGACGTGAAAACAAAATCCATCTTGAGTATCCTTTTGTCCTGCTACTCTTAGATTCTGCTACTCTTGCTTTCCTTTACTTCCATGTTTGCCCCCTAAAATTGATTTCCGTTCAAGGTTGTGGGGGGCTGTGGTTTTGCCACTGCACGCCCTTCCCCCGTAGTTGCCTTAATGTTGCCCACGAGACGAGACTTTGGCCTGTCTCGTCTCGTGGAAATGCTGTGAAATGCTGTCTCGTCTCGAAAATATTCGTTTGTCTCGGGACACATGATCAATCTCGTCTCGTCTCGAATTTTTAAAAGCCTGTCCCGTCTCGTCCTGTGGGCAACACTAGTTGCCTTGAACTTTCATCGGCTTGAAAATACTTAATTTTCTTTAAGAGTATAATATAGTTTAATAACGGCGATAGGATTCATCTATCCTAAATTTCTAGGTGAAAATATAATAATATAGGGGCATAGATGTCTGAAAGGGAGGCAAGGATTGCCACATCTTCCCCTTAGAAAACGAATGTCAACCAAAAAGTACGTTTTCACATGCATAATTTGATTTCAGTCATAATAATTTACATTAATTATTATAATGAGGATGCAGGATAGAATAATGCAACACTATTATCGGGGTAATATGCCCCATGGAAAAATACCTTGTTTGTCTCTTCGTGGAAAAAATCTGCAGACGTCCATGATTAGGGGTGCATTTGCCCTCCCCCTGGCCCCATGGGCGCACGCCTATGATCCCCGTGATGGAATATGTAGCGCAAAGGCAGGGCTTTAAGATCAAATTTGTTTTGTTATTGTTTTTATTAGTAATTACCTCAGTTTTCTTCCTCTGAAGTTAAATTATTCATGACCACGATTTATCATTACATTAAAGACATGAATGAACATACACAATGAATCCATTTTGGTCGGAACTCGAACTCCGAACCTTGTTCGGCAAGAAATAAAAATATCCATAAGGCATGAGTGTTTCATTGGAGATGTTCCTCTACTTCCGTCATTTTATCACTAATATATTTCTTTAATATGCAATAATAAGTCACAACTACCTAAAAATAAATATTATTTTGCATTTTCACATGCATATGTTTTTTTACGGTTAGAGTGTGAACTGGCACCTGTTTATTTAGATTGTTTATTATGTTTCGTGTGTAGTTAAAGATAGGAAATATGCTTGAGGAACGATTAGGGCTATAAGAATTCCGTCCGTGACGGAGTGGTTAGCACAGTGCGCTACGATGTCTGATGTCGTGCGTATGGGTGTTCTTTGTGAGTGCCCCTTCATCAATTTCATCATATCACTCATCCTCGTCGTCGCGATTAGCAAGAGGTGAAAGAAAAACGACGCTAAATACGAAAATAAAAAGACTTATAAGAATCATTCTTATTTCCGGACGTGTCCTACATTTTATAGTTGTGTCTGGCCTCCGGAAGGAATTTGAAAGAAATCTCAAATGTCTTATACGTATTTTGAGCATCACGTAACTTCAAATTAGATGGAGAAACAGAAAAACTGAGGGAAGTCTAAGATAACGTGGTTCCTTGGAGAAGTATGCTTAAATCAAAGAGTGTGCATGGTTGCTACTGGATGTTCGGAAAAACAATTACAATCCCAGCTCAGAAATTACTTCACGATTTTCTAGATCCGAAAAAGTCCGGATATATGTATAAAAATGCTTACTTTGTGAAGTTTTATCGATATAAGTGTCGGTAATTTGTTCGAAGTAACAAGTAATTTTTCTCGTTATTGGAGAAATAAGGCACACAATTCTGTTTTTTCCCAGTGTATAGTAGTTTTTTTTTTTTTTTGCATATTAATAAACAAGAACTTCCAGACTTTGTTTACGAAATTGTGAATTTTTTCCTTCCCGAATTCATGGATTGTTTTCTCTTCCTGGCCCCACATCGACGAACAACGTTCTGTCTTACATACACAAGTTGAAATCACATACAGCCGTGCTATTAATTAGCAGTTGAGGAATTTTGAACTCAACCGTTCACTTCAACATTAATTTTTCAGCTGAAGATGTGTCATATTCTCGTTATATGCTAAGATGTCCTAGTAACCTATTATAGTTACTGCAAATACGATCGTGTTCAACATTTTGAGACAATTTGTCCTACTTTCCGCTGACGAGTCATCTGATAGTGTGATGAGAACTGTTTTTATTCCATTTCTGATATAATTTATTCCAGCATTTCCTTCAACTTCTATTACCTTGTTATTACCTCCAATGCTTACACAACTTTTCCTTCGTGCTCGACCTTTGGGTTCAGAAATGTTTACAACACACCCATCTCCCGCGTGTAAATAGCAGGCAACAACACTCTGGGAGACCATAATGTATACAACTTGTTTACTACATATTTTACGAAAATATTAGAATGTTAGCTTGATATAACTGTGGATTGGAACGAACGAAATAAAATATCTGTTTTATACGCACACTGGAACGAGCGCAGGCCTGCTGTGAGTCACTCTGGCAGTGAAGGTCACTGATCGAAGCAGTTGGTGCTTGCTTGCTACAAGCAGGCGCCTTATCTTTCCTCAAGGAAACACGGAAATCTTCGTTACATTCTTTCGCCAGACTAATGGTGAACATTTACAGGAACGTAAGGAGTAGTATCGTATTCTATTGGAATTAGATTTCGTGGTGTTTAAAAGATATCATAACAATATGTAAATTTCTTTTGTGACCTACACTGAACTTATTTTAAAGTTTCATTGACATGTGAAAGCGGAAATTTAGAGATCCTTCTTCCTTACGATTTCTAAACAACCGAAGAGTGTGGTGAACGTGAAACTACTTATTGTTCGCATCAACGATATGCATTATACAAATGGTCCTTAATCAAAAACCCTATTACATCACAGGAAGTGATATTTAAAACAATTCTACCACGTATCCAACGTAACCAATATTCAGATTGATTCCACGCTTCTGTTTGGGTTATTTTGTGTCGCATTTTTACCTGTTGCGATAATCGCGACGACAAAGATGATGGGTAATGATACGAATGCAATGCTACATCTAAGCCTCAACAGGTTTCAAAAATGGATCCTCTGGCTTTGTAGAGAGTTACGGTGATTTTTATTTTTATTTTCATTTGGTATTTTAAGTCAACTTTATGCACACAAAGGCTAATCGAGACTGCATCTACAGTTTAAAGTGGGATCCTAATCACTGTGTCTCCACCGGGTATCGAACAGAGGACTCCTTGATTACAATGCGACTCCTCTACTACAGCGCCATCGGGAAGGATGAGAGAGAGAGAGAGAGAGAGAGAGAGAGAGAGAGAGAGAGAGAGAAAGAGAGAGAGAAAGAGAGTTACGGTGGCTACGATAATGAAGAATTGAAAGTAGCAGAACGCCTAAGCTATTCTTTTGTCAATATTGGAATCGTTAATGAATGTTATGAATGTCAGTTCAAATTGAAAAAAATAAAATACTTGTAAAAGATTTCCAGAGTGCCGTTACAAATCGTTAATTTTTCTCTTTCCACACATTACTTTGCTACTATGTAGATATTTGCATGCTAAGATGTAGAAAGTGCTGCATTTTCAGTGTTTGGAATTGCAATTTATTTCTGAGAATGGAGTGAGTAGTGGGAAAAGGATCACCTCACATGTTTGGATTATACCCCCCCCCCCCTTTACACACACGCACACAAAATATATCGGCTGTTGTTCTTATAAGGAAATATAACATGTATGAATTGTCTCAACAAATATTGGAGCCTATTCACATCCCTACGGAACAGGGGCGCCGACTTGTCAAAATTATTGGAGGGCTCTGATCACTGAAATAAATTAATGAATGACTCATTCTCTCCCTTTTTTAAGTTTTGGCCTCAGAGTTCGGAATCTCATAAAAGCCCACGAATTCCTCAAAAATATCAAAATTTTTATTCACAGATCTAATGCAGAATATTAATTGTCCACGGATGGATATGTCACAAGTTTCGTCAACCATAATAGCAAAATATTCCCGACTTTTAATATCTGCTACCACGGAGCGCAAAACAGATCTCCCTAATATATCAATGATCTCGTTCTGAATGTCATGTGAGAGCCATTTGTAGCCCGAACGACCCATCCACTACCCTAGTTCATGCACATCGTCTCTTGAAACTCGTTTTAGTAAAAATTTTAACAATACTCATAATTACATACTTAGTATATAGTAATAAGTCATGTATTTTGCTGTCTCTGTTCATAGCCCCCCCCCAAAGTTGATGGTTTAGCGGTCTCAGACCCCCCAAATTGATGGTCTAGAACATTTCAAATGTGTATTTAAAGTTAAGTTCATGTTGCACAATTCAGAGTAAACTTTACAAGAGAAGCAAAATAATACATTAGGTCCTCTAAAGCAAAATTATTTGGGGGCTCTGCCCCCACATCGTTAACATTGGGGGGGCTCAAGCCCCCCACCCCCCACCCAAGCCCCATGGAGTCGGCGCCTATGCTACGGAACTTGGAAGAAAGCCCACGTAAAGATTGGGAAGTTTTGTTACGACAAAATTGGGATGTATAGTAAATTAAAATGCAAAGTCCTACCTTGTGCTTTGCACCAAGCCATGAAGGCGTATAGGGGGTGTGGAGTTAGTGGAGTTAGGGGCCCACGCTTTCTTCATCAGGCGGAAGGTGGGAATGATGTGATCAGCACCACGCCCCCGGCCGCCATATCACCCCCCCCCCCCTTCCCCAGAGTTTCCCCCAGGTACCGACTTCATACGACGCTGGGTGGGCACCGAAGCAGCTTGAACAGGTGGACAAAATCCCGATTATCCCCCGTCGAGGATCGAACCCAGATCTCTCGCATGGTAATAAAACGCCCTAACGACTGTGCTACTGCGGCACATACAGTAATTAAGGCAAGAATTGTTTTAGCGTTTCGTTCAACGTTTTTAGGGGAATCATTTTCGGAGATATAACGGGTAGCTCTTGTCGGTCCTGCGACCTGGGTTGAGAAAAGGCGATTTTCTGACGAACAACATTCCACCTGACAAGTCACGTGACTTTCCTACATTTCCTGTGCCTGTTGGCTATTGCATGAAAGACGAGTTGCTCTTGAGACAGACAGAATCACCCGATCACCTAATGGTGCAATGTGTGTTGCCTACCCTTCCGGCATTATTTACTACCATTAAAGTCTTATGGGGAAGAACTTTTTTCCACCACTGTACGACATGGATGCTGCCTATCACCTACATTATTAAACATATACTAAAAATAATTAGTAAAGAACTTTGGTTGCATCACTGATATGAATTTGAAAGGTATCCCCTTTCAACTGCTGAACAAAATTCCAGAATAGGGAAGACTAATAATAGGAGGAAGAAGAACTAAATGTACAAGATTTGCGGACGATATGACTTTGTTAGCAGAAGATGAGAGGAAGGTGAGAACTTGAGTGCCCACCGTAAGCATTCGGGATGAAAATTAATGTGAGCAAGACAAAGACTATGGTTATTGGGAAGAAACCGAAGAATATTAACGTGAGGCTTCGAGGCCAAAGTATAGAACATCTAAAATGTCTAATTTGCTGTTATGTTAGACTAAGGGCGGGGGGTGTAAAGCAGCCATCACCCACACCCCACTGCCTCCAAATATAGTGTCACGAGAAGGAATTGAGATAGTTATTTTAGCCATAGTTCATTGCATATTGAATTTTTCAAACAAGTTTTCAGGAATTTTTATGTACAGTTCGACTGTAAAATTCCACACTGTATTGCATTAATATTTACAATGCAGAGCTTTCCCGTAACCGTTTCCTATGTTTTGTCAATTCAGAAAAGTGCCTGCGTGTTGTGGACAATTTTACTAGTAAGCAATACTGATGGTGCTGTTTTTCGAACATTTACTTCGAGTGTGCCGCCCCACTCTATCTCCGCTGTACTTCACCTCAAACGAGTATGGTACTTTATGAACAGAATTGTACAATGAATTTCTGATTTCGTTGAAATTATCTATCACCCAAGTCCCTGACATATCCCAGAGGAGGGAAAATTCCCTCCATTCAAAGTATTTGGCGAAAGGGGATTCGGTGAAACGGGAATCCCCGTTTTGCCGAAAATTTTCCTTAGGTGAAATATTTGTCTCGGGCACTCGGCAAAAGAGGATTCGGCGAATCGGGAGTAAATCTCTCATTTCGCCTAAACCGGTAGGAAGGGAATTATTGGAAGTGAGGGAAATTTTGACGGTATCTGATGGAGCTGACGCACGGTGATCGACGTAAACGCCAAACAATTCGGAACATGTGCCGATGGTAATTACGAACAGTTACATGAAGCGAATAGTCAGGTGTGTCAGTTACATGAGCCAAATAGTCAGCACTATAACAGCCAATGGCCTTAGTCGTACGCTAAGCGCTAATTAAGGTAAGGTCTGGTTAGGTTAGTTTATTACACTGTACATTATTAACCTATCCTGACCTAACCTTAAGTGATAATTAAGGATAAATTAACATAACAAAACAGATCAGGTACCTCCCAGTTGAGAGATCATTAAAAGCCCATCATTTCAAATATTCCCCTTTCAACCAGTTTAGGTGAAATAGTATTTTGCGAAAGGGAAATCCCCGTGTCGCCTAAAATGGCGGCTAGGTCATAAATCAATTTATCTTGTGCTGATAAGCAATTAGGCAAAACGGGACTACACGCTTAATAATAAGTATAATATCTACAGTTGTATTTAAACGATCAACTAAAGAGTTACGATCGACGTCATTCGAATTTAAATGGAATTTTAATAAATCATAACACATCATATCCTTGCGCTAACAGTACAAACATCTCTTCAAAGTCTTATTTTTTGTTATTACATGTTACGAGCTTCAGAAAAGACCGTGAAACAAATCCGTCTTAACATGACATAGCAAGACGATTTGTCATAGATATATATCTTTTGAGTTTTCATGAAACATTCTGTGCAGGATTATATTTTAGACCCAAGTAAAATATCATGAGATGACAACTTACGAAGTAGCATGTACTAAAGATTAATTCATAAAGTTCATAAGAACTGTTTCTTGCGTAATTCTACACAAATGTTCTATTCTATTCAGCCTGTACAATCTTACAAATTTGAACAAAACAGGTAATTCTCCATCGTATGTTACAACATCAAACACCACAGAAAAATTGTTTCAAAAATATATTTCCTTATTAATATCGTTAGGGTAGTAATTTATACGCTTCAAGTTTATATGGCATGATATTTCTTCAATATAATAACATAGCAAATACAGTTGTCACAAAACGGTTTATGTTAAGGAAGACAAATGGATATAACTTGGATATCCAGCTCACAAACTGTGACAGTGTTTGTTGAGACAGTGTTGCAAAATCAGATAAATAACTCTTAAACTAAGATCTACGTGTTCGCAAACTGCCTGAACAATGAAGGAGTTATAGAGTGGCAAAGTTGTGTTTATTATTACTAGTAATATTTAAACAATAAGCTCACTGGGTGGCCTAGAGCGTTAAGTGGTCGACTTTCGATCTCGCTACAAAATGTCCAGGGTTCGAGTCCAGACTGAGCATGGATATTCTTTGTGTGTACCTCTTCATCAATTTCACCTAATCGTCTTGTTTAGCTAAAAGCGACACAAAATAACAAAAAATACAAATTAAATGACGCACTTCACACTTTGAGCACCACCAAATAGTCTTCAAAACTTCAAATTTAAATGCAAATCTTAGACAGAAATGAATTTTCGATACGGATATTTACGACGAGCATCTGTTTGTTTCCTTATACATTTCTAAGTTCTCCTAAAAGAACATTTTCCAAAATAAATGTGAAAATGGGATGTAACTAAATTAAAAGAGCTACATAGAGAGATATAAGATTGTTCTTGTGCAACTCAAAAGCTCCTTGGGATATTTCCGGGAGCTAGGTGAGCAGATCTGGCTCCAAAGACATAAGTTAGCAACAATGACTGATTGGAATTGATCTACGGATCAAATAGTTTTTATATGTGAATTGTTGATGACTTGAAAACTTTAAAGCCATTTTACTCCTTTGTAACAGTAGATTGTTTTCGGTCATCTGCCCCGTCAGTGAGTGAAAATTAAGTAAGAAACTCAAGCTGTTTTTCAGAACAGCTTCATCGTGTGAGAAAGGATATTTTAAAAATAAGTAGTTGTATGATTAGAAGAAACAAAAAATCTTGGGTGTCTACGTTAACTATACCACGCATAATAGGGTGAGTCGAAAATACACTCATATATATATATATTCCAGATTTACAGACCAGTAATTTTTATTTGATTCGTGCGAATCGTTGACTTAACCCCTTGCATCCCGAGCGTCTCGATCGACATTCTCTAGCATGCTCGTAGTTTTTACGTTATAATGTCGCTGGATTTGCGATTTTCTTCTTTTACATTATTGTTAACACGCATATTAAACAATTATGACTCTTGAAGTGATATGTGATGCGAGTCGTTAGTTTTAACAAATTATCTAGGACGCTGTGTTGAGGTCTAAAGCCTGCTTGGTGCGACGGAAGTAAATTGTGAGCTTGTAAGTGCATGTGTATGCGTCGAACAATGATGCGTTCGAAGATTTTGCTAAAGGTTGATGTGAGCTGAATAGGTCGATAGTTTGTGGGGTTGGTACTATCTTTGTTTGGCTTTAGAAACATTAGAACCTTCGAAATCTTCCAGTCTGTCGGGTAGTGTCCTGTGCGGAGGATAAAATTGTAGATAATGGCCAGAAAAAACAACAATGCAAGTGGGGCCTGTTTAATCAATACGTATGTGATATTGTCCAAGCCGGGAGCAGTGTTTCTCTTCCTACGCACAGTATTGACAATATCGTCTGTTGTAATAGGAACAGTTAGAGCATTATTATGATCAATAGCGTGCGTATTACTGGGTTGCAGTTGCCTGTTATTGGGATTGGTGACTGTCAATTTTGGTCTGGATACGGAGATTTGGAGCTAGTTGTGGTGTTGGAGTGAAAGTGTATTGTAAGACATTTGCGAAGGCATGAGCTTTTTCAGTGTCGGTGTTTAGAGCTGCGTCCTTGATTGTTATCGGATAAGGAGTACTACTGGATTGTCCAGTGAGCACCTTGAAACGTTTCCAGTATTTGGTGGGATGGCTTTCATCAGTCAATTGGTTGCACGTTTCAATCCATCGACGTTGTTTATAAGCTTTTATATAGTTTTGAACTGTACGCAGCCATTGACGGTGTAAGTTAAGGGATTCAGGATTTCTGGTCTGGAGGTAGTCCCTGTATGCTCGTCGTGATGCTGTGATTAGATGAAGATATTGCGGAGGTAGCTTTCGTTTGTAACTATTGAGAGTGGTCGTAGGTATGTTAACGGTTGCCGCACTGGTAATCTGTGCCGGAAGATGTTCCACCGCTGTATTGAGTTCATGTGAATTGTTTGGTGGTGGATGTGGGTCAGAAAATGCACGCTTTAGCTTTGCACTATATGCCTCCCAGTTCGCTTTCTTGTAACACCAGATTTTTCAAGGTTGTATTTTACTGCTCATATTGCGGTTACCAAGATTCAAGGTGATTTTCACTGGGTCATGGTCTCTGCCAATGGAATCCAGCACAGATATGTTCAAACCGGTACTAAGAGATGTTGATGTTATAACGACGTCAGGGGTAGTGTTACTTATGGGACGTGGTGGCTCTGGGCAGTACATGGAATTCCGCTGTAGTGTTTTGGTCCAGAAATTGTAAAAAGTTTGTTTTGTCTTGCATGCTGCGACTATGGTAATTGATGTCCACTGCTATGATATAATGTTTGCTGAGGTTTTGGATATGTTGAAAGAATTGGTATGGAATAGTCTCCCTTGGTCTTACATAGATGGTAGCAAATGTAACGACCCGGGATGGAAAGTAGATGGTACTAGCAGTATGTTCTGGCAAGTGGAAGTTTGGTGGGAAGGTAACTGTTCGATATGGTAATTTTCTATCTATTCCAATTACTGTGCCGCCGTTTTCTCGTAAGCCCGGCGGACCATCGTGGCGTAAAATGTTGTATGGTGGCATTTGACAGATCGTTTTTGGAGCAAGATAGGTTTCGTTTAGAGCAAGGCAGTGAGCAGATTCTTCCACGAGCAGGTGTTGCAATATAACTTTTCATTTAGGAATGGATCGGATATTTAAAAATAGAAAATTATACATATTCCGTACTGCCATATTCAAAACCTTAAACCGCAGTTTAAAAGTGAGATATGTGGAAATGCACATGAGGACCAGAGTATGTTGCATGGAGTTTCAAGTTGAAAATTGTTTTAGCAGATGCTGTTACTTGGGTTAATATGTGCGTTCTTAAAAATGGGTGCACATTTTGGAGAGTCAGTGTGAAGAAACGTATTACATCTTCCACTGTTACTGGATGTCGTAGTGAGTTGTCAGGTTCTGTAGCAGTGTCATTGATGCGCAGGGGAACTGTTAGGTCAGGGTATTCAGGTATTGCATCTGGCTTGGCTTTTCATTTGTAACTGTATGTAGGATGGTTTTCCGTACATGTGACACATTTTTATGGAGCAGTTTGGTTTTGACATTCTTTGGTTGAATGGGGTCCTGAACAGTATCCGCATTTATCTCGGTTTGGACATGCAGCAGTAGTGTGCTTGTTATACTGTTGGCATTTTTCACACCGCAATGGAGGAGGTTGTTGAGAACGGGATGGTTCAACTTTGTATCTGCGTCTGTATATGTATGCTCCACTGTGTAGTAGGGTGTCTACAGCATTTTGTGAGTCTGTTAGGACCCGCACCATGTATGTGGGTCCGTTGTTATTGCGAATACGGATACATTTGCGGATTTGTACACCTTCGCATTCCAGTTCCTCAAATATCTCTTCGTCTGTTAAGCCAGGTTCTACACCTCTGATGACAACTAATAGTGTGTGGTGGTGTTTGTTTTTGAGTGGAAGTATTCAGTGTTTGGATGTTTGCTTTGGCTCCATAAATTTCAAAAGAAGCTTTGTTTCTAATTTGTTTTGCAAAGTCAGGGTCTGGAGATTTCAATATGATGCCATTACGGGTGAACAGTATTTGTGATTTTTTTTTGCCCTTGGCATATATTTAGATGTTTGTTGGAACACATGTTTTGCTGTATTGTATTTGGTGTCGTAGTTGGTGAGCAGGAAGTTATATAAGCTGGTATCCTGGTGTTTGGATTCTAGTTGGTTTGCATGTGCTGTATTTTCTGCATCTCGTATTATTGGTGATCGAGATCGTTGTCGTTGAGGTAATCCTTCATAGGAATTGCGACGTCGGTGTTTGGTGGAATAGCTGGACGTTTGCATTGGATCATTGGTACTTCGTAAATCGAGCATCGTCTCGGAGTTTGGACCGTCCGTCCGTTTAGTACCTCCGGTAAAGGTTTTCACCCCTTCTCGCTGTCGTAGAAGTGTTGCAGGAAGACCATGATGCATATCAGAAGACCACAACCGTTAGTTGTTATATGATCCAATGGAACAAACTGAAACCAACTGACAACTCAATGCAATGAAGCAATGGCAAACTAATTGTAGAGCCAAAGACAACCAAGAAGATGAAGGTAATAAGGGAAAACAGTTTAAAAAAATAGTGTAAGTCGTATGTTTGCTCCACTCAATGTGTTCAACCAAAGGTTCCTCGCACTCACCTAACCACCGTATAGGCACAATTGGTACCGTTTGTCCGTTCCAGACTTACGGCTTCCACCTGGAGTAATTGGCTCACGATGCGTGACACAAGAGAGACCGACTTACGAATACCTATACCTTGTGTTCTCCACCACTTTTTTTTTTTTCTAGTGTTAACCCGTTGAGAGGGTTATGCCCTCACTTCGGTAAGTGATTTCATTGTAAGTTATGTGTCTTTCATCATTTTGGATGGTCTAAGTGCTTTTTTATATTGCAGAATATTTTTTTCTTATTAAGATTGGTGATTCGTATGTGTTATCTTACTTTTGGGCATGGTTGAGAAGATTGTAAATATGGATTTCGATATTTGGAGTCGGAGTATTGTTGGTACTGCTTAGGCTGTAGTGGTGGGATAAATATGGCATGATAACTGCGATGAATGATATATATCGTATTCGTGTTTCTGTGGGTCTAGATCATCTAGATATCATGAATACATGGTGAGCAGGTGTTGTAATGGCGTATAAATATGTGTAGGTGCTGCATCATGTCGTATATCAAGATGAATGGTATTCCAGAATACTGGGTTTTCAGATATCATGGCTTTGTTTATGTATCGTTGGCGAAGGCTCTCGACGTGATACAGAATAGTCGGGAAGGAAATTCTGTCATACAGTAGTGCTGTGGGATAAGGTAATTTAATCCGGAAAGCCAATCTAAATGCGTGCCGTTCAAAGATTTCCAGTTGGTCGTAGAAGGAGGCAGAAGCGTCAATCCAAGCAATATGCCCGTGAGTGATGGCTGGGCGCAAGAACATTTTGTAGGTGGTTAGGACTGTTGTCGGGTGTAATCCCCAAGATGTACCCACCAGTTTCCATAATAGGTTTAGGCGGTTCTTTACCTTCTTCTTTATCCTTTCTAAGTGTGGGCGCCAGGTCAGTTTTTCATCTATGGTAACCCCAAGGTATGTTACGTGATTTGAAGGTAAGATGCGTCTCCCCTCTATTTTAATCTCCAAGAGTTTGGGGTTTCGGTGTACTTTGGAGCGACAGTGGGGAGGTAGGAAAACTACTGCCTGAGTTTTTGAAGAGTTTATTGATAGTTTCCATTGGTTGCACCAGCGAATAAAGGAGTCTACGGCCTTTTGGAGTGTTTTATTAATGGATTGAACTGTTTTCCCAAGAGTTAGGAAAGCAGTGTCATGTGCAAATTGAAATACGTGTGTGCTGGTATCCATGGTCGGCATATCTGTTACATACATTAAATATAACAGCGGTGACAAAACAGACCCCTGTGGGACTCCTGTGTGCAAGAAGATGGGATAGGATGTTGCCGAGTTCAGAGAGATGTATGCCATGCGGCCTGCCAGGAACGAATGGATAAGGCGAATGTAGCATTGAGGAAGTTGGAATTTGTGGAGTTTATATATTAATCCCGAATGCCATACTTTGTCAAACGCCTTTTCGAGATCGAATAAAAGAAGACACGATGGCAAGGACTTGTTATAGTGGTTTGTTATAGTTGTTATCAATCTCAGAAGTTGGTCGTTGAGGCTGATGGATGGTCGGAAGCCTGCTTGATGTGCGGGTAGGAGCTTCTTGGATGAAAGGTGTTGGTGCAATCTGCGTACAAGTACTTTTTCAAAGATTTTGCTGAGGGTCGATGTAAGCTGTATTGGTCTGTAAGAGGATACTTCGCAAACAGGTTTCCCGGGTTTGGCGAACAGCAGCATTTTGGAAACTTTCCATTCTGTCGGGAAGTAGCCTGTTCGTAGTATATAGGTATACATGGTGGCTAGGATGAGCAGAAAGGTTCTTGGAGCCTCTCTGACTAGTCGGTAGGTTACCGAGTCGAAGCCTGGAGCAGTGTTTCTTTTCCGAGATATGGCGCATGCGATGTCTTCTGGTGTTATAGGTGAGGTTAGAGGTTCATTTTCATCCATACTATGGTCATTGTTAGGTTTGAGAGCTCGGTTATGTGGGTTTGAGACACGTTGTACTGTACGTGATAGGGTTGTTTTGTGTAATGGTTCAGTTTGTGGTGTGAATATACCTTGAAAGTGGTGTGCAAAGGCGTTTGCTTTCTCTTGGTCATCGTCTACGGATTTCCCATCGACTATAATGGGATATGTAGTTCTTGACCTTTTCCCTGTGAGTTTGTTAAATTGCTGCCAGTATTTGGATGGATGTGATGTATCAGCCAGTGTATTGCACGTTTTTATCCAATTCCTTCTTTTATATGCAATAATATAGTTTTGTACCGTGCGGAGGAGTTGTCTATGATGCCGTAACGCTTCAGGATTTCTTGTTACAACATACTCTCGGAAGGCACGCCTGGAGGCTGAAATCAGTTTTAGATAGTTCAGCGGTAATTTTGGTTTATATAGATTGATGGTTTGAAGTGGGATGGTACTTTTCGCAGCCTCGGTTAAGGCGGAAGTGAGTAATGGGACTACATCATCCAGATCCCTATCGTTTGTTGGCGTATCTGCGTTTTGCACGGCGTTTTCGATTGCATTACGATATTGTTCCCAGTCTGCTTGATCGTAGGAGTACCTTGTTATGAGAAAGGGTTTGTGAGGAGTTGGTGCAGGTGCGTCAACTGTAAAGATTATAGGTGCGTGATCGCTACCAATGGGTTCAAGTACATCCACGTTGCTATTTGTAAGGAGGGAAGTCGATGTAAGTACAACATCTGGAGAAGTACTGCTGATTGGTCTAGATGGTTTCGGAAGTTGGTGGAAATGGCAATTTTGGCAGCTGTCTATAGTTTGGTGAAATTGTCGCTTTTCGGCTTGTGGTCGACTATGGAGATTTATGTCGGCCATGATTATGTAATGCTTATAGCTGTTTTCAATATAATTGATAAAGTTGTATGGTACAGGATGTCCAGGCCGGACATAGATGGTTGCTAGGGTAATGCTTCTGTGCCTCAGATATATTGTTGCTATGTTGTATTCCGGTAAGTTGAAATGCGGTGGTAATGTGTGTTCTCTGTGCGGATATGATTTTCGAAAGCCAATTGCAGTCCCTCCATTTGCACGTTGAGCTTCCGATGGCCCATCATGTCGAATCATACTATATCCGCTGATCTTGGGTTTGAGTTTTGGCGTTAGGAATGTTTCGTTGAGGACGAAAGCTGATATATTCTTTTCCTGCAAGACAGTCTCAAATAAGCTTTCGTGTTTTGTTAAAGAGCGAATATTTAAGAAGAGAAAATAATAGCCCATGATTGTTATGAAGAGTCTGAAAACTGTTTTAGGATGTACTTGTGTTTTCAAGAGGGTTGATATTGAAATGGACATGTGGTCCCGTATACGTAGCGTGTAACTGCAGTTTGAAAAGTGTTTTTGCAGCGAGTATGACTTGGTCCAGAATATGTGTGCGTAGAAATGGCTGGATGTTTTGAGTTGTAATAGTAAAGAATCGTAGCAGATCTTCCACAGTGATTGGGTCCATTAGTGAATTTGTCGGTTTGGTTGAGCTATCTATAGTTCGGATGGGAACAACAAGCTCAGGGTGATTTGGTTCTGGGTTAGGTTTGGCTTGGCATTTATAGCTGTAAGTAGGATGTCCTTCAGAGCATGTGTTGCATTTAGGCGGGTTCTGGATGTTTGTACAAGTGTTGGTAGAATGTGGCCCAGAACAGTATCCACAAATGGCTGAATTTGGACAGTTGGTTGTAGTGTGCTGATTGTATGTTTGACAACGTTCACAACGCACTGGTAGTGGTGTTGACGTCCTGGAAGGTTCGACTCTGTGCTTTCGACAATATATATAGGCTCCATTGTGCAATAGTTCGTCCACGGTATCTTTATCTACTGTCAGTATTCGAACCATATAGGTTGGTCCGTTGTCATTTCGGATTCTCATGCACTTGTGGACCTTCTGCCTGAATTTCTTCAGCGATTTCTGTGTCGGTGTATTCAGGGGGAACACCCCGAATCACCACTGATAGCATTGGTGCTCGTTTAGGCGGAGGAGGTTGCTTCGGACGTGTAGAGGTTAGTGGCTTCATATTGGCATTTGTACCAAAAATTTGGTAGGAGGCCTTGTCTCTGATAATGGTGGAGAAATGTGGGTCAGTAGATTTTATAAGTATTCCGTTCCTGGTGAAGACTATTTCATTAACTGAAGCTCTTGGCACATATTTTAGGATTTGATTTAGGATATGTTTTGGCGTCTTGTATTTGGTGTCGTAGTTCGAAAGAAGGAAATTGTACAGTACTGGTGTCTGTGTGTTTACTTCGGTCTTGTTCTGTCTGGAGTCTGTTCCCTCTGGAAGTTTCTGCTTTTTGTTGGCAAGTGGTGACCTAGATCGATCGCGGGAATCCATGGAAGAGCTTCGGGAATTTGGGTTTTCTAGCTTGTTCCGGCCTCTGGCTCTGACATCTCTAGGGACAGTACCCCCAACTTGTTGGGGGAGCCCTTTATGCATCGCTTCCCTTGCACTACTTTGCAATCGGCGAGTGAGTGTGGAAGCTGCACTTTGCACGTGATGGAGGGAGTCAGAGTCAAAGTCTCGGAACAGACACTTACCAAACAAGATTTTAGAACCAAACAGCCAATGAGAAACGAGGACAGAAACCAGAGCCAACGAAAGAAAGAAAGGACTGGTACTGTGACCAGAGCTCCACCGGTGAATGTTTGGGGCTACAACCTAGTTGCGGCCACCTGAAAAGTGTCGTTCGAGCTAGATATCCCTTCGCAGCAAGGCGTTCAACAAGGTACCTCGGGAAAACCAAACCACTGTGTAGACTGCAATTACCTCCAGTCGTCCGTTCCAAACGTACTGAAATTGCAGTCACAGAGAATGTTCCAAGGGGGTTTTCTCTCGACGCACTGACGTTCTCCACCACACATAGCTCATGATTATATAGTCATTAAACAGAAGGGTTGGTCATGGAAGATTCACTTTTATTCACTGCATTACATTTTCTTCTCATCCTTGTAGCTTAATGTTCACACATCTTTCGAAGGGTATTAAAACACAATTCTTCATTATATTTATTATCAAATTTACCATTATTTGTGTTACGAAAACTTAAGTTTCTTTTATACATTTTGCGAGTGGCATCTAGCGACTGCAGGTAACATCAACATCATAATGTATCCACATTTCACTCCATAACACTGTATTTCGGTTTATTTCATTTTGTCATTATTGTTTATGTCTAATGAGTATCTCTATTGTTATATTAAATGGGTGTGTCTATTGTTATATTTTTTAAAAATGTACCCACCCACGCTAAGTACCACATAATTACTTCAAGCTTGCGTGCAGCGTACCATATCAAGCTTCCTATCGTAAGCTTTCCGCAAGCTTGTGTGCTATCTGTGTATATTCCTTGGAGATTTGTGATGCTATAAGCGAGCATTGGCTCGATTCTTGTATGCAGTGTATTGTAGCGTTTCTGATTCTAAGATTTTAAAAAGTTTCAATCGCTAATAGTAGCGAATACACCAACAAGGAAAACAGTCACAAGCTTTTGATTCACTCAGGCCTCAGGCGTAAAACACACAAACTGAAAATGATGTGTATAGCTACTGTCTATGCTAAATATATATATAAGGAACGGATATTCCAGTTGAGCGGATTTACTCGATTTTAGTCTCGATTGTATTGTAGCATTTAGTAAGACTAAATCGAAATTAAGTACACTATGGCACAATGAACTCACAGGCATACTGTACAATACTAGGCAATAAAATGGTCCCAACCTTGTGGCGTTTTTACGGAATGGACCCCTGTTACTTCCAGGATGACAATGTTAGGTGGCATGTTTCGGAGGCTACTATGCAGTGGTATGCCGACAACAATGTTCACCGATTGGTCTGGCTTGCACAGAGTCCTCATCTCAATCCCATAGAACCTAATCTATGCATAGAACACCATTGGGAAGCATTGGACTGGCGGGTGAGGTCTCGGGAGATGCGGCCAAATTCCATTGTCCAACTGAGTGAGATCTTGCAAGAGGAATGGCGACACATTCCAATGGACGTCCTCCAAAAACTAGTCGAGAGCATGCCTGACAGAGTGGCTGCTGTTATAGCAGCAAGAGGTGTCTCCACGAGGTTGTAACAGGGTTCGCACCACCAGACAACCATTTTGTACACGTGCCCAATTACTTTTTGGTAGTAGTATAAAACGTATACACAACGGGAATACTATTACAATTTTCTAAGGGTGTGAGAGACAGAATTTTTAGGGTCGGGATGGAAAATTATTTAAATCCCGACATTCGGGATGGGAAATGTTCAAAGTTTCCCGTAGCTCTGGAAATCTCGAATTCTACACGTCATTTTCACTTTAAGTTATTGTTTTCGCATGTCTGTTACAAAAACGAACAATTGTCGATACGTTCCAGACATTTACAATGCAGAAAACGTCGAGAATTAAAGACTAAAATTGGTAAACGCTGGAAGTGCAAAATAATTAAAACACAGTTTTCCACGTTAAACTGTGAAATGTGCCATGCTTTATAATATGGTAAACGTGAAAAGTGGCTGGTAGCCTTCTAAGTAGTTCAAAGGGTGTGTAAAGAGGTCACTAGTGTGCACGTTCTTACGGGCTGATGTGCGGAACGATGCGATTTCACAACACTTTCGCTTTTGGCATTTACGTTTACCACATTTAGTCCTCAATTAACGACTTTTAAAAATGACCATTCGGTATTTCACGACTGCTCGGGATCCCGAAAAGTCGGGAATTCATTTCTCGAAGTCGGGATTGGGACGGGAATTTTTTTTCCCGATCCCGGTCCCGACTTTTCGGAATACCGCACACCCCTACCATTTTCTAATATTCGAAACATATCCTATTTACGTTCATTGTTGGATAACAAGTTCTGGATCAGTTCTAGTCATGTATTAGATATCCAGAATTGTATCTATTTTGGATATCCAGTTTTGAACAAGATCTGGATATGTTTTGGATATCCAGAATTGGATGTGTTTTGGATATTCAGTTTTGGAAGAGATCTGACGACGTATTGGATATTCGGAATTGGACAATGTTTTTTATAACCAGTCCTTTACACGTTTAGGCTGTGTAATAGATATCAAGAATTTGTCGCGTTTTAAATGTTCAGTTATGGATATCCTAAGACGTCCAATGGATATACAGAAATGGATATATAATGGACATTCAATGGATATCCATAGCCTAATATCCATGGATCTGATCTGGAGATTGTGTATAACCAATGGATATCCCTGGGAGATTTGCGCTGTATGGGTTACATGTATAAATAGTAAGGTGCAAATTACACATCACTGTTTACGTTAATTTTTTTGTCACTTTCCAGGTGTTATAAGAGAGAAAATTGTAGTGACGTAGGTCCACGCTGATTTACATTTTGCTTCAATTCTTGATACAATCGTTATGATCAAGGTTATTAGAAGTATAGGTTATCATTACACCTAGAAACCTGGAATCAACACCTCTCTCGAGGGAAACTACCATAGAATGTAATAATGACAAATCAATTAGCTTTGTGCTGAGCAACATTCGATATTTCTGCTACCAACTATAGTTTCCCTTCTGATAATACATTGCAATATAATCCACTAAGTTGTTCATCTTAGTGAGTGATATTTCTTGTTTCAATTGGTGAGTGAGTCTACATTTTCATCTATTACTAGATACTATGTATGAACCATAACTCATTCAACAGGCATTATTTAAAATGCTGCACTAATACAGGGTGAGTCAAAAGTCCCTGGCCACCCCTCATAAAATGAAAGGGATTGTAGATTGCAGTAATTGGTCATGGTAGTAATATGTTAGGCCAAGGGGAAACCTTTTGGTGCATGTCATGATAACGTCCGCCATCTTTGTGACCGACATCTTGGATCAAACTTCATTTCTTGAAATGGGAAGGGAGCATATTGGGTATGGTTTTGGGCTAGAATTTCACCACGAATTCAGTGATGAAGTCACATTTCTGAAAACTTTAATGATAAGGAAGTTATGGGCATATGAAGGTTACGCAATGAAAGTTACACAATGTGTTCAATATGCTGTCCTTCTTGTGCTATGCACATGTTGAGACGGTTCTCCCATGCTCTGTGGACACGGAGCAATATCTCAGGTGTGATTTGTGCACAAGCATCCAGTATCCGTTGCTCCAAGTGACCCACATCCCGAATCTTTTCATCGCGCTGCAACGCCAAGGGTCCTGGGTTCGAATCCCGCTCGGGCTTGGTTGTTTGTGAATGTCCATTCATCAATTTGATCATTTCATCACTCATCCCCATATTCGCAAGTTAGCCAAAAGGCACAAAACGCGAAGTAAAATAAACTGAATTAATCAATCAAACCGAATCTTTCAGCATACACGATTGAATTCATATGACCCCGCAGGTAAATATCCAGTGAGGTCAATTCTGGTGATCGGGGATGCCATTCCACTGGCCTACGTCGACCAATCCATCGACCAGGGAACTTGAGGTCCAGATTTGACGGACCAGTCGCCTATAATGAGGTGGTGACCCATCCTGCTGAAAATATGAGGGGAAGCTGCCACCCTCCGTCAAAACCATTGAAATATATACTCGTACCTAGGTATAACTGGAACGCTCGCTGCAACGCTGATCGGACGCGATAACTGAAGTCATTTTTGCGATTAGTTTCCCCAGGGAACGGGAGAAGAAAACTTTGTGATCCCATAATCTAACGTGTATTTACTTTCCTTTTTACTTTCGTATGTCACAAAAAGAAACATAATTGAACAATATTCATGCATTCAGCGCTATAAGTGAATGCCTTATTAAGTGTTTTTTGGTTACATTAATAGTTGGCATGTGTTTTTTCGAACAATTTATCCAGTCTTAAGTGGGTTGAACATGGTACGGTCGTGTTCACGTTTGGATGTACAAACGCCCGGGTGTCCACTTCTACCGATATGTATTATTCTTACAATATGTGTATACGCCTAAATGTAATTGTTCGATACCCGGTGGAGGCACATAGTGGTTCGGATCCCACTTTAAACTGTAGGTAGCCTTACTGTGCATAAAGTGGACTTAAAACACAACTCATTAATCAAAGTAAATGTATTTGTTAAAAATTGATGACTGTAATTAAATGTTATAGCGAAAGCTTTCGAATGTGTTTACACGCACGTTTCTCATACACTGCCGCAAGAGATTAAACTTTGTAATAACCAATATCGTTGTACCAACTGTACTATGTATTGATTTAGAGGATGGAATCAATCAATCATAATTTATAAATATATTGAATTAACTGAGTCATGGAGAGAAGCTAACCAGAAGTAACAAAGCGAATTAAAAAATTCATCTCTGGATAGATAGTCGTAAAATATTAGTTTTATCTACATGCCATGCTTACGAGCAATTTGTGTATTGTTGGCATGTCAAGAAGTAGTTCCGAAATGTTAGGAGTGCACAAAAAAAGTGGCTCCATATTATGGCCCAACTTTCATTCAATGGATGTTTTTCGCAAAACGTAAGGAAGAAGAAAAATTGTATTGAAGCTTCGATATGAGTGTTAAGAATTGTTTGCGATTTGTCAACCATGATTCAGGTTTCTTTTTTTTTTTCTCTAAAAGTGTTAATTGTGCACTAATTTTGTACCCAGCGCCCAACCTTACGTCCTAGTAGAAAAAAGCCCGTTCTGTCGGGTTAAAGTCTGGATTTTGTTTTGCGTTTTGTTAGATGTAGCTTCCTTGTACGCACTTGCGTATCCTTCATCTTTTCTCATTTTATGAAATTTAATTAAGATATCAGATGTTACATTTGTATAACAATCTATCGCGGTCGCACAGTAAGAGGAAGAATTAACGTGTCCAAAATATATGCACTTATAACGAGACCAAAATTTCGTCCAGTGTTCATTCATCAATTTCATCATATCGTTATTCATTCCCATGTTCGCAATTAGCCAAAAGTGGCAGAAAAGCGAAGTAAAAAAAAACTAAATCAATGAACAATAATGATATACTGTAGTTGCAAGTTATAACACGATGCGGACAGCAGCTGTGGAGTTCTCAATATTAATCACCTTTTACCAAGAAGTTCTTAAAAATACAATGATATCGTTATTTTAATCTTAAATCCCGTGGTGTTTGAATAAAGGTGGCGTACTCATTGTAATGTTTCCTCATAAACTATAGCTTTTATTTCGTAAATAACCTGTCGTAAAAACCCATTTGCCGCCATAGAAAAAAATCGTCTGCTTCAATTTTTCTTCCCCAGTTTCCTGGCGTCAGTAAGCGAGAGAATGGCTTCACTCTTGCACCGTAAAGCAGTTATATACGTAGTTCAATAGTCAAAACTGACGGTAAAATGTTCTTGTAACAACTGTAAGTAGCCCTCTGCATTTAAATTGTTATGAATGAAGAATGGGCCAATGATACGTGTCCCCCAGATCCATAACATTCCCAGCAGCAACCATATTGCTCGGATCTCTCCAGAACGGGTTCTCGGAGGACCAATACCGCATGTTCTTTTTATTTACTTCCCCATTCACATAAAAAGTTGCTTCATCAGAATGCAGAATATGCAGTGCAAAGAGTAGGTCCTGGCGATTTTGCTCCACAGCCCATTCACAAAACTGCATTCTCCTATCCGGGTCGTCCTCAGAGGAGCTGCAGCTTGTACGGGTGCCACTAAACCATCTTTAACAGCCTGCAAATGCAACTCTGGCTGACACCACATTGCACAGACATTCGACGTGTGCTGCGCTGCGGAGACTTGGCAAACGATGCTAGCACTGCCGTAGCTGTTCCTTCGTCAGTGGCTGTTCTGGACCTACCAGATCGTAGCCTGTCCTGAACTGTATCGCTCTCTTCGAACCTGGTCAGCAATTGGGACACTGTAACGTGCGACACTGGGTTCAGTTCGTTGAAATTCCGAGCTACAGCACGAGCACTTCTGACCCCCCCCCCCCCTTCACACACACACAGCTTGATGATCTGGATTCGTTCGGCCTTAGTCAATGGCATGGTTCAGCACCTCACTGATGAACAATGAAATACTCCTTTAAATAAAACGAAGTGATCTTTATGTATTCAAATGTGCTGATAACGAATATCGCATCCGTTTTCCTGTATCACCTAATTTTTTTGAAGAACACCCACATTTTATAGTTTTATGGTTTCAGGTCTCCGCACCCTGATCCGCATACGGCTTAACGTTTGGTTCCTAGCAAATGGATAACAACCTTTAGCGACCTTGCGTGTTTATGACTGGCACTTAATAGTTCATGGTGGAAACATCTGGCAGTAGAGTAATTTCCTGTTTCTCTGTTAAAATTTGTTCTTTTGTGGGTTAGTCGAGTCTTAACTTCCTTTCCGATAACTTCGCGAGTACCTTCGCGAGTATGTTTGTGTATGTTCGTGAAATTGTGAATGTAATATTGTGTATAGTGAAGTGAAGTGTAAGTTGTATTTTAACATTTCAGAGCATTCATAATTGTTTTTTTAAAGAAATATATTATAACTCAATTAATGAGTTCGCCATGCCACGCAAATGTGTGAATAACCCGAACTTGTTTTCTTATGTTTTCGGGGAATTTACTCCGAAGTCACAGAGAAATACTATCACTCCTATAGTGAAAAAAGCATATGAGTTGTATTTTGGAAGTAAAGTAGACGAGGGAAAAAGCTGGGCACCAGGTAAAATTTGTTGTAATTGTTCGCGAACTTTACGTGGTTGGCTTAATGGCACTCACAAATCAATGCCCTTCGGAAACCCTGTAATATGGACAGAACAGAAAGATCATACTACGGCTTACTTCCGTTTAACAAACATAGTGGGATATAGTTCTAAATCAAAACATTCTATATTTTATCCTGATGTGCCTTCAGCCAAGAAACCTATGAGTCATGATTTTATACCAATTCCTAAGCCTCCTAAAGAATGGACAGTGGATGAAACAGAACCAAGCAGTGCTTCTTCAGATGACGAACCTGGACTCTCATATTCAAACACCGATCCAAATTTTCCTGATCCAAATATACCTTACTTTATTTCCCAATCAGGACTAAATGATCTAGTCAGAGACATCAACCTTTCTAAAGTTCAATCGGAATTATTAGGTTCTCGTCTCCGAGCGTGGAATTTATTACAAGATGGTGTTAAGATGTCATATCGGAAACGCCAACAATCACTGACACTTTTTTTTCTGTTAGTAATGAGTTAACTTACTGCAATGATGTAGAAGGCCTTCTGCAAGAACTTGGAAGGAGTCACAATCCAAACGTGTGGAGACTATTTTTAGATTCATCTAAGAATAGTTTAAAAGTAGTATTGTTACATAATGGTAATATATACCCATCAGTACCCCTTGCCTATTCTTCCACCATGAAGGAAACATGAAAATATGGATACAATATTAAAAGTGATAAATTATGAAAAATATGGTTGGCAGATATGAGGAGACCTCAAAATGATTGGTAAACTGTTAGGCATGCAGTCTGGGTTCACAAAATTTTGTTGCTTTCTTTGCGAATGGGACAGCCGGGCATAAGATAAACGTTACAACATTGTGGATTGGCCCATACGAAAAAACTTTATTCCTGGAGATAAGAGTGTTAGGAATCACCCTCTACTTGAGAAAGACAAGATTTTGTTACCACCGTTGCATATAAAGTTAGGGCTGATGAAAAATTTGGTTAAGGCTTTGGATAAACACGGTGAGGGTTCTGGGTACTTGAGAAAAACATTTCCTAAACTCAGTGATAGTAAGTTAAAAGAAGGCATATTTATTGGGCGAAATTTCTTCATTGAACAGTCAAAATCGGTCACATATATATATTTTTTATTTTTTTATATTTCACAGTTATTCACTTCAATATTAAAATCTTCTTTCATCAGCAAACAAACAAAAATAATTTCAAATATCGATGTATTATTACAAAGGGAATTAATTTTTTATTAAAAACAAAAATTGAAAATCCAAGGGTAAACGATAGGTGATAGAGCATGTCTACTTTCAGATTTGGATTCAGCGGGATCGAATTATAAATAATCATCTAGAATTTGTTCATCAGTGTTATCACTTTCATATGCCCATAACTTCCTGATCATAAAAGTTTTCATAAATCTGACTTCACCACTGAATTTCTGGTGAAACTCTAGCCCAAAACCATACCCAACATGCCCCCCTTCCCATTTAAAGAAATGAAGTTGTATCCAAGATGGCGGTCACCAAGATGTCGGACGTTATCCAAAAAGTTTCCCCTTAGGCCTAAAATATTACTAAAATGACCAATTGCTGCCATCTACACTCCCTTTCATTTTACAAGGAGTAGTCAGGGACTTTTGACTCACCCTGTATATCATGAAATATAGCATTTCTACAAATTAATTACACATGAGATTATATATATTATTATATCCCTGAAAAACATATAAAGGTGTTATTTTTAAAAAATACTAGATTTTCAAGAATTCTTGGCAAATATCGTTAGGTTTGTATGTTGAGTAAGTTTGTCTCTTTATATACATGGTGATTCAGAATTCCTATTACACATTTCTAGGGGTTGTAGAGGGGACTTGGTAGATCACATTTTGATAAGAAACCCATGTCCGGAAACGTACCGTTTTGGTACTACGCAGATAGCAAGATCACCTAATTTCACATCTCCCGCTTCGAGGTAGGCATCCTACTGCATTGACGGAGGGCGACGTCTTCAGTCACCTGATGTCATGTGTGTTGATTCCAACGTCCTCTGTTTACAATCCGGTGTGCCTCGACCTTCACGTCAGCTGCTATTCAGTCGTGGCTGCAGACAGTTCGCTGTTTACAATCCGGTGTGCTTCGACCTTCAAGTCAGTTGCTTTTCAGTCGTTGAGGAAGACAGTATAGTATGGTTGAATACACGTTTGCCGAGAACACCGACATGTTGTTAATTTACGGCGAAGCTGGTCGTAATGGTAGAGCTGCGCAACGTCTGTACGCAGAGCGTTTTCCGCATCGTGTCACTCCATCACATAACATTTTTTTCCCGATTAGAGCAACGGCTGCGAGAAACAGGTAACTTCAAAGTTAACAGGGCCGAGTGTAGTGCTCCACGGACATGCCGCACTCTCGACGTTGAAGAGGATGTCCTTCATCGAACTAACGAGAACCCGTTGACGAGTACGCATCCTTGCACGTCAAATGAACAGCGTCTGGCGTATTCTTCATGACCAGCAGCTTCACCCGTAACACCCCCAGAGGGTACAGGCAATGGGTACATCAGATTTTGCACCACGTGTCAATTATCTGTACTGTGCATGGTTTCTACAACATTGTGTGGAAGTTCAAGAGCTTTCTCTGCTTGTTCTTTTTACGAATGAAGCTCGTTTCACCAGAAAAGGTGTTTTCAACAGTCGGAACCGCCACATTTGGGATGACGAAAATCCTTGTACCATACATTCTCGTGGAATTAAGCAACGGTTTGGCATCAATGTATGGAGGGCTGGTATCATCGATGGTCGTCTGATTGGGCCGTACCTTCTTTCGGGCCGCCTAACGGGTCCGAGGTACTTGACCTTCCTGCAAGAAGTATTGGCGCAGTTCTTGGACGATGTGCCGCTGCACATTCGACAGCACATGTGGTTCCAACATGATGGCGCACCAGTACACTTTCCCCATGACGTCCGACAACATCTCAATCAAACATACGGGACAGGTGGATAGGTTGCGGTGAACCAACTCTTTGGCCACCACGTGCGCTGGATCTCACTCCTCTTGACTTTTTTGTGTGGGGCCACGTGAAGAGTCTTGTTTATGAGACTTCTGTAGTGTCGGAGGAATACCTGGTTGCACGAGTTCTGGCTGCAGCAGACACGATTCAGCACGCACCAGGTATTTTTGAGCGTGTATGCAAACATCCTTCGGAGGTACACTGTTTGCAAAACGAACTTCAGGGTCGCCACATCGAGCAGCTCTTGTAGTGATGCAGGTAAAGCGGAAGATGTGAAATTATGTGATCTTGTCATCTGTGTAGTACCAAAACTGTACGTTTCCGGACATGGGTTCCTTATCAAAACTTGATCTACTAAGTCCCCTCTACAACCCCTAGAAATGTGCAAAAGGAATTCTGAATCACCCTATATACAGAATGTTCAAGAATTTTAAGTATATAAATATAAATGTTTATTGAATATTCCTCAGGCCTTACCTTCTTGTTATTTGTCTTCACCATAGTTTTCAAATATTACTTTTTCGATTGTATCATTATTTGCTTACAAGTACAAAGCTGTAAGAGTAAACTCAGTTTAATAACTTTATACCATCGGCTAATATCTTACCCAGATTTCAATTTCCTCTTGTAAGAATATGGTATTCAGCTAATTAGCATCATATACATTACTAGTTAGTATTTAGTGTTATATTGTGTGAATTTACTGAAGTGAAACAATTCATTTTAATTTTTGTATTGACGAAAAATTTCTCCTTTTCAGAGAACCATGCGGTGTAATATGAACTGGAAGTTCGTGAATTTACTCTCTTTCCTGATCATATCAAGAATCTCTCGATATGTAAGCACACATCCCAAAGTCGTAAGTGAGAGTGATAGAATTTTAATTTATGGCGTGGAAGATATTTTGATAAAACACTTTCAAACTTCGAAAACACTGGTCGTTTTCGAAGAGGAAGGAGCCACAGATGATTATGTTGAATCAATTACAAGGAAGTACAGTACACCGTTGGTTCTGCTACAGGTTGATAAGTTAGATAATAAGAGTAGAACATTCTCAGAAGGATGGTTTCGGGAAAGGTATGGTGCTGACTACTTATTTCTTGTGAATGATTTGTGGGACTTTGGCACTACAGCTGAGAAATGCAATTCTTTCATATTCTCGAAGCCAAATGTCAGATATCTCATAGCCTCGGTAAATGATAGCTACAGTTCTGATAAGATTCGGAAGACATTCTCTGTTCTACACAAGAAAGATGTTGTTAATGTTGTCTTAGCTGTGAAGCGAAATTCTTCTGTCTTTTTGTATACTTACTTTCCTTACTCTGAACACCATTGCAGATCTGCCGGTAAAGAAGTTATTTTAGATATCTGGCATCAAAGCAATGGTTTCATGTTTGGAACAGAATTGTTCCCAAATAAAGTAAAAAATCTACATAGGTGTAGTCTTAACTTCACAAGCATATTTTATCAACCGTACTATTACTACAAGGATCTACCCAATGGTGAAAAGCATGGTATGGGAGCCTATTACCATATGCTTATAATGTTTCGAAGAAAAATGAATTTCTTTGTAAATTTAAATAACATATACCGAACTGAGACCACAATAGGTGTTATCTTACCTAACAAAACTTTCACTGGTGACTTGGCAAGAATACATTCTCGGAAAATACATGGTACGATCAAGTCTGCGTTTCCGGATAATGTAGCCTATGACCACTTCGACATGGTCTTCAATTGGCACTTCACCTATTATGCCTGGATAGTTCCACAGCCAGCTCTCTACCCTTTGTGGATGAACATCTTCTTCCCCTTTGAACCTGAGCTTTGGGTGTCCGTGGTTTTCTCTTACATCTCCATTGCTATATGTATAAAATTCATGAAATGGTTGATTCGTGCATTCAGACATCCAATAATTATGAGCCTGTCAATTATTTTAGGTCAGTCAATGGTGACTCCCCCACCGTCTATGAGGACCCTGAGAACTGTCTTTCTCTTGTGGCTCTTAACTGGCGTAGTTCTCAACAATGCATACCAAGCTTCTCTTTTTGGTTTCGTAACACAACCTAAGAAAGAGCCTTACATTAACACAATGGAAGATGTCATCCACTCCGGTTTGCCTTTTGGCGGACATGCTTTGGATAGAGATCTCTTCAAGGACTCGGTGGATCATGTAAGCAGGATTGTATACAAGAAGTGGGTGCTTGTAAACAACCCGATTCTCCTATACAGAAAGGTTATTCACCATCGAAATTTTGCCTTTCTTACTCTAAATTTTGCAGCTGAAGCCAGTATGTATTATTTCGGGCTTTTTGATAATTACGGTGACCCTCGATTCCACACCTCAACAGAAAGGATCATGACACTTCCAATAGTATTCTACTTCGGACGAGGATCTCCTCTATCAAAGCCAATTGCACGCACTATTCTTTCGTGCGTAGAGACAGGGTTATCTGCAAAATGGAGACACGATGCAGTTCGTGATATCAAAAATACCGCCAGACTCAAGAATCGCTCCAAAATAAAGGAAGATAAAATCGTATTATCCTTACGAAACTTGATGGGTCCTTTTGTGTTGATCCTATTTGGTCTATGTGTGTGTACTCTAGTATTTCTAATGGAACTACTATTCGGTTGCTTTAGGCGGAGGAAAGGTGGGCAGCGATGTAATAGAGAACGGGGATCCACAGATTCCACACAACCACCACTTAATACTCTTTAAAATTGCAACCCACTATCTCAAACACGTTAAGGTTTGCTTATTGCTACCCTTACATACAGGGCCGCATCAAGGCTTGTGGAGGTCCCTGGGCAAAATATTTTGTGAAGGCCCCCATTTTTTTATTATACTACGAGCTTTATTAGCTCAATATATTAACCACCAATTTTCAGCAGTTGAAATGGAGAATCAGTAGTCATTCACAATCTAACATATCGCAGATAGGTTTGCAGGGACAATAGCACAGTAAAATAAAGTTACAGGACGGAAATTGTAGCTATAGCAGCAGCAGTAAAATTCTTCTCTAAATGTCTACAGTATATTATGAAGAGTAAACACCGTAACTACAATATATAGTAAATACTAAGGGGGTTCAGACGTAAACAGAGAACTGAGCAGTAGACTGTACTTACGTACATAATTTATTATACGAGTAAATGATATTATTTACAATTAAGAGTAAATATGTCACTACATATGCGCGGTCCATCTACTCGACAATTACCGACAGGTTCATTGCGGAAATTGTAGTAACTACACGTTCTTCAAGAACATTCCCAAAGGTTTAACACTTATAGTAGACACAGTTTTTTTGCCTTTTTCGCCGAAAATCCATCTACTATATCATTGAAGTTCAGTTCACGAATAAGTTCAATGCTTAATAAACATAGATTGGATAAGCGATCCTGTCCCATGGCAGCACAAAGCCTGTTTTTCACTAATTTAATTTTGAGAAAGATCTCTCTCCGCTGCAGTTTGTTACCATTAAGACCAAATACATTCTAAAGAGAATTTCGACATTGGGAAACGTACTGCGGAATGGGTCCTTACATACAATATTATACATAGACAGTTCCATTGGGATGTCTTCCTGATGTTTGACATTGCTACTGCTTAGAACTCACAGTTCTAATACGATGTTATTAACGAAAAAAAGTTATGTACTTCGTAGGATTATTTATTATCTTAATCGTATCTGAGAATTGATTGTTTGAATAAGTGTGCCTTATTTCCACACCACAACCAAATCAATCCATGGTATAAAGTATACTGAGCTTCAGATATCTACAAACAGATCGACTGGATCCAGAAGATTGTAGACGTACGGCAATATTGTAGTTTTTTTTATTTTTAAAATACAACTTTGTGACTGTTCTCTACAGCACAAATTTATTTAACTTTTTATGTTCATTTGTAAATGTACAATTACAATTATTATCTATTTTTAACTTCAAATGTTAATATTCAAGTTGCTGTTTAATAACGTTTGTTTTCTCTTTATGATAAGTTATGTAGATGTGTTTGGCAACATTGTCGTTATTATGGTAACAGTGATAAGTCATGGAATATTCTTGTAACAAGTTGTGAAGTTTGATGATAAAACGTTTTCTATGAAAAAGTGATTTGCTGCGTTTCCATTTATGCTAATATTCAGGTAATTTAGATATGTAATCAGCCCACAGAAGTTTTTCTTCGGCTTCGCTAATTGTGAAAGATATTTTGCATTTAATATCAGTTCACGAATAATTAATCATCGATGACAACAGCACAACTTCTTATGTAATTTTTCACAAGCATAGCCAGCTGGTTAAAAGATTTTTTGTGGAGGCCCTTCACAGCTTCCTTTTTGTGGGGGGCCCGGGGCAATTGCCCCAGTTGCCCATAGGTTAATCCGGCCCTGCTTAGATATCACAGAGTTGGAAGTCCTGTTTTTGGGCGTGTAAGGGGATCCGTGCGACAAAAGTTTTTGGACCATCAACCGTTGTATTCCTAAACTATTAAATGTTTCCGAGACACAACTGCCGAAGATATGCCGTACCATCTGGCATCGCAAAGACTTCGATTGAACCAAAACTACACTCACCCAGTTCATCCTTTCCGTGTATCTGTCTCACTGTCTAGCCAAGCCAAGACTGACTTTCTCATTTAGATTGTGGCTTCGAATCGCTTCCTCCTAAAGATATTTCTAATACAGTTTTCTTCAGATTTCCTTACAAAATTTCGGAACATTTCCAAGAGAAACTAATATTGGCCACCTCCCAAACAAATAAAATATGGTATAGATTGCTGGTGACACACTCTGCGAGTTCAACTTTGATTTCCTCTAGCAAGTCATACTTGCGTGCCTTTACAATATATTGTAGACGGTAGGGCAAGTGTGACGTAGGCAAGACCCTTGCTCAGCATAATATACGTGTGCTCCAACTTGGCAGGAGCTTTGCGTCAACTCGGCAGGAGCATTGCGTCAACTCGGGAGTCGTGCATCTCCGAGTATAAAAGACCGAGACGCAACGTCTTAGCCCTCTCAACCAGTGCGTAGTTAGAGATCGGTTAGTTCATTGAACTTTCCAGCCTAATTATTGCCTATTTTTGTGGGAGCAGGAAAAGGTATATATATATATCCATCTCAGCAGGAATGATGCAAAGGTGAATTTCAAAATGCAGGCAGCTTTTATCAGAGGATAGCTAATTTCAATAGAATCAGGCCTTGGTTTACAAAAGTTCAAGATACAAGGAATGTGACAGTATTACTAAATCGTATTAGGTCAGGACATACAACTACTAAAAGTCATTTACAAAAGATCCGGATTGTACAAAACCCAAACTGTACTTGTGGCAACAAGGAAGATATACACCATATCATATTTGAGTGTAATAGATACACTCAAGAAAGAGAGACATTCTATAAAACTCTTATAAACTGTGAAATTCCTCTTCCACAGTGTTTGGAATCATTGATTTGTGAACCTAACCTTACAGTTGGATATATATTGTTATCCTTTTTTAGAAAATGTGGTTTCACTATTTAGTAGAAAAAACTTTTATTGATAGTGTATTTTAAAAATAATGTACTAAAAAATGTAAGTTTATGTACAGTACATATATAGATATGGGAAAAACTGTTTAGCGGTAATCCCAAGTAAAATGTAAATAAATAAATAAATCCATCTCAGCCCTCTCATTGTTCTACTCGGTCGTCGATCATAAGTGCAATTTAACTGCATCAACCTGGGGGAGACAGAACTGGAATTACGGCTGAGCAAGGTGAGCGAGATTTCTTACCGGTTACGATCCCTCTCGAATATCTTGCATTCGATTAAACATGTGTGGAACGAGGCGACTGTCATTTAACTATTTACCAATCTCCCGGTGCCGTCTCTATCGTCCCGAGATAATAGGTGTGAGCGAAGCTGGAGGCTGGAAACAAACAAGTTCTATACGCCTCTAGCCAGCGACTATATATATGAGAGAGTAAAATATATTGCTGGCTAACCACCGTACCACGGAACAAATCGCATTCCATTTTTATCCGTGCAGTTGTTTTAATTCTGCAATGCATGTTACTTTGCGTACAGTAGGCATCTGAAACTCGCGACCCTCACTAGGATTTGTCGCATCTTGATTTCACCCTCCAAGTATATTTACATAATTGACATGGGTACAAGGTTTCAACTGGAAATATTATTGTTATTTTTATCTTTAAAAGTCCGGAATCGAATTTATCATAGAGCATTTATATTGCTCACATTGCTCATATTTATTCACAATCATACACAATTACACGAAATCCGCATTTGTCCAAGGTTAAATATCGCGCAGGGCTTCTTTGTGCTAGTGTTATATATCTCTAAACAGTATGTACAGTCACGCAGACACACACAGACGTAGACAAAGTTTTCCTGACAAAATTGGTAATATAATCAACCCTTTGTTCTTACTAGGAGAGTGATTCAAAAAGTACGGTAACAAGAGCTCTCACGGGTATCATATCCCTCCAATTCTCCGAATTTCTCGATAGGCTCGCAGCAGAAGAGCACAGCTTTATCACACAACCGTTAGATGGTGCATAGATTGCGTCAGACCCTCGCAATATCAGTTGGAAAATGGCAGCGCTCATGGAAACATTGTCAAGCGTGGAAGTGCGTAGTGTGATAAGGTTCTTGAATCTAAACGGCACTACATCAGCAGAAATTCATCGACAACTGGTTGAGGTGTATGGTGCTAATGTAATGTCACAGAAACAGGTGTGCTTTCGATAACGTCAGGAAAAATGTGCATGATGAGCAACGATCCCGTCGGCCAAGCACGTTCACCACAGATGACAATTTGTGCCGTACTTCTGGTTGATTTCCTCAGCATGAGAGCAACAGTTAATGCTGGCAGTTATTGTCACACACTAAGGCGATTCTGGAAATTAATTCGCAGAAAACTACCTGGACTTCTCTCGACAGGCGTCGTGTTTCTGTACGACAACGCCCGACCACACACAGGCAACAGCACACGTGAATTGTCACGGTGCTTCCGGTGGGTGGTACTGGACCATCCTCCCTACACCCGCGACCTAGCACCCAGTGATGTCCATCTCTTCGGACCATTGAAGAACCACCTTGGTGGTAGGCGATTTACAAACGATACGGAAGTTCAGCAAGCCGCCATGATGTGGCTTCAGGAACTTGGCCCAGATTTCTTCTATGCAGGCAGGCAGGCACTGATGCCTTGGTGTACCGTTGGAACAAATGTTTGGACAAACAAGTTGACTATGTTGAAAAGTAATGTGTATCAGTGGCATACTACTGTGTATCAATCTGTCTGTGGAATAAAGTTTGTCCATGAGAACTCTTGTTATCTTACTTTTTGGATCACCCTCGTTGTACAATTGACGTGACAATTGTACTTTGAATTAGTGTGATCAACGATTTTGTCACTTCGATACTTCTCAATGTGTAGTTTCAAGTATTGGTTATCTAACATAATGCAATGCTTATATTTAAAATGCAGTTCTATGTGCAACCTAATGTAATACACAATTAATTACATTTACAACTACAACTGATTATTATACTGCTGCTGCTAGTGATAAAATTATAACAAGAAATTATCGTTTAACATGTGGTTTTCACAATTTTGTCACCATACTTTAAAAACTAGTTAAGAACTGAATTTTACTAACGTGTTTTTTCTAATAAACCTAATCAATAGAATCAGAAAAGATAAAAAGAAAAACAGATATTTGCACAAAAAATCAAACAGTAAAAAGTAGATGAAATATTTTGTCACTTTTATGAGACAAGGTTAGCACCTGTCAAAACAGAAATTTACTAGTGCTGACAATACACACAGACTGAACCACTGAATAAGTTAGGTTAGTGATTAATTTGTACAGTAAAATGGTTTTTCTTTCACAAATAGTGGATGCAAGAAGGTCCATGTTGTGTGGGATGTCACTGAAAATGCTGTAAAAACTGGTGATTACCCAGACTAAAGTGGATCGATAATTATATTATTGTTTTTAATATTATTCACAAACAGCAATCGGATATATTTCAGTGTTTGTCTTGTAAATAAGTGTACTTTAGTGCAATTGAATTTGTCATTAATTTATTGTGGTGGTCATTACGCATGTGTGTTTATTGTTACTTTTCATTAGATTTAATTTTATTGTCAAACTCTTCTTTATATAAATGACATTATTCCTATAACTACATTCGAAAATGAACTCCTGTCTCGCAATTGCCTAATTAGGTAGATATCCCGTGATCCAATCCGTAGGACATCTGACTTCCATGCGGAAAACGTTCATTTGATTCCCGGGACGAGTGAGCTATTTATGTCCCTACATAAAGAGGCTTTGTGCTTCATCCTGCCTTTAATCATTGAGAATCTGGGGCGTAAGTGCGGTTGGAGCGTGTTGCTAACCATATCATCTCCACTGTGACGAGGTCAAGAATATGCTTGCATGGCACAGGGGCTAGTTTTACCTTGTTCTTGGTTAATTACAGAGAACCGCGGTGGTTGAGTCGGTAGGGTATCTAACAGCGACGCGGGAGACACGGTTCGAATCCCGGGATGGGTGATTGAGGGTCGGAAGTATGTCCCTGCGTAAGGCCTCACCAATCGTCTAATCCCGGCCTGGGCAACTCGTCTCATTTGTGAAAGTGCGCTCTTATAGGCACGCGTGCATATCAGAGCGAACAAGGTTACAGTAACGTTGGAAGAGAGGCGGGGAGGAGAGAGCAGAGTCACCAGGACTTACTGAAGAAATACACGGAAGCTTCTATGAAGTCACATATAATTACACACTCAGACTGAAATAGCATCCATATTCCTCATATTCACCAACACTATGGTTAACGGATGGCTGTTAAAATGGGTCATAAATGTTAAAGTTGCCCTTGCTCCTTCCGTCAACATCTCTTTGTTCGTGCGACAAAAAGATGTTCACTCTGGGAGAGAGAGAACTAAAAGAATAACACGAAGACTGAAAGCATATGCAAAACATTGCGATTGTTAATAATAACAATAATAATAAAAATCTTCAAGTTTCCATGCACCATTGGCATTTTTAATAAGATTTTTCATTTTTTTTTTCCTAAAATGGAGTTATTTATTTAGGTATGGCTGGGACAGCACCTTCTCCCCCATTTAAATGTATGGGGAACTCTGTACTGGACGTACTGTTATATAAAACAATATGGTGGTTAGTTTGACGGATTGCCTAACCAGTTATAACTGATGTCATTCGATTTGTGTTTTTTTTAGCCTAATACGACCAATGCCTGTTCAGTGAGACCCTGAAAACAGACTTCATACTAACTACATGTTACATGTTTCTAATAAGACCATGAAACTAAAGCCATTTGTTCACAGAAAAGCAGAAACGTGTGGCAAGGCAGCGTTTCAATACAGGAACATTTTTCATATTTTTTTCTAGAAATCTTCTATGTTTTCATCGGAAATATAGCAGCAGAGACCACTATATTTTGCAACTAAGATTTTTAGATGATATGCCTGTGAAATAAATCATAGTTGGCAGCTTTAGGATGCTGATTAATGTAATGTCAGAGATAATGACAAAATCACGAGTATTTCTCACATAAGAACTGTTTGTTGAGAAATTCTATCAGATTTTCTATCCTCTATTCCAGTACTATAATTTTCCAAATTTGAACAAGCAGGAAATATAATATCACGTCGATGATCGAGTTGTAACATCAGCTCCCACGAAACAATTGTTCAAGAAAAATATTTATTTCCTTTAAAATATTGTCGAGGTAATTGGTACTCAATGTTTTCCATGCATGAGTTTATTAGTTTCTTCAAGATAATGGATATTGGAAACACCGCCGATATTTCATAGTTTCATATCAAGAGATAGGCAAACAAATATTTCCATCTAATAAGCTACTCGTATGATGGCTTTGATTATATACACAACAACAGTGACTTCGAGGAATGGGTCCACGTGATGCAAATATTTCACATACAGTACTTATTTTCTGTAAATCTTTCATGACTTTAAAACTTTGAATTTCTAACAAGTTTTATTAATTTGTAAGAGAAGTCTGTTTCTGGTCATCGGTCGCAACCGCGAGAGAGAATTCGACAGAATTCTTTTCAGCGAACCTTGGTCGTGTGGTACGGTAAGTTTCAGTAATGTCTACTTGAGTGGTTAAAAGTTAAAAACAAACTTGGACATTGTTTCGAATAGTTTCACTAAGGGTGTGGGAGACAACAACCCTTTTGCCATGACGGGTAATTAAAATCACACCACCAACACGACATATTCAGGATATGATCTTGGTTTCCTGACAGTGAAAAATATATCAAATTTTGCACATTATTTCTCCCAAAAGTAATAGTTTTCACACGTTTTGAATGCAAAGTGGGAGGGACACCGTGTCCCTATTTCCAAAATATTTGTCAAAGTAAGAAAGCAACTAAATTGAACATCTGTATTAAACTTTATACATGCAGACCTATTTCATATTTCTGTAACCTCAACACAAATGTGTAAATTACTTCTCAGGCACAAAGGAGCAAAACCAAGAATGCTAAAAGTCTGTTTCCAGCGTACACCAGTATATGTATTTTGAAGGATTCATTTTTATTCCAAAGTATTACCTCATAATGCAAAATTTTAACCCTATATGTATGTGCATTGTACAATTTGAAGGAAAAAAATCGCCCTACACTAGGGTACACTGTTAGAACTAAACGGTTTTAAGTCGAGTTTTACATTCAAGAAAATCATGTGCAGAGATGGCACACTAATCTCCTGAATTTCCATCCAGTTATTTGGGTTTTATAGAGAAGTCTGTGGTTTATGCCACTGTATCCCATTGGAACGATATTCACGCCATGTTAGGATGTGGCCGAGAGTTCCAAAAAGCAGCTTTCAGTATGGTCTTGTCGATAGTGACATCACCTAGTGCAGTTCGAAAGCTCCAATTAAACGAGCAATCTAGTCCGCAGCATGCAGTAACCGACAATGCAGTCTCTTTTAGACTCGCTTGTTTTCTGTTCACTTGCTTGAAACCATTGAAGTCGAAAGTCAACCAGGTGTTGGTTGTATTTCTTCTACTGTGTGAAAATGTTAAGTACAAGAACTTTTTAAAATACTATGTGATTTATATGGTGAAAAATTAGTGTTTGTAACGCGGGAAAACAATGTGTTCTTAGTTTTATCCAATGATCATATTAGGCGCTATAGTCGAAGTTTGATTTGAAAGGATTCCGCTTCGAGTCCAAGACTTCAAGATAGAACTGCGAGGCTATTCTCGAATATGTTCGTTTCAAGTACGCCCTTTCACTTTTCGGATATGGACTTAGAGCCATCTTTGGCTATGCACAAATCAAGATTTGCTGTTAAATCCCACTTGTGTCGCTAATCTCGGAATATCAGAATGAAGCTGAAAGAAACTTGACAAAATAAACTCTCGCCATCTCCAGTATATTTGGGCTTCAAGATGACAGTGGTGAAAGGACAACTTATCGTATTAATATACAACTGAGGTAAAATATATTTTTGTAAAGTCGCTGCTCATATCTTGTGCTCCCTTCGAATGAAGTCATTACAAGAAGTAAATTTTCTCTTTGCAGGTAACAACCATGTGTAATATGAAGTCGAAACTTCCAAGTTTCGTTTTTCTCTGTTACACTTTAATAATCTTTCCATGTGAACCAATAGATCACAAAGGATCAGATGAAATTTACAGAGTTTTAATTGCTGGCGTCGAGGACATTTTGAAAACACATTTTCAAACCTCGAAAACACTGGTCGTTTTCGAAGGAGGAGGGACCATAGACAATGTTGACTCAATAGTAAGAAAGTGCAGTTCACCAGTGATTCTGCTACAGGTCGATAAATTGGATAAAATGAACAGAACATTCTCTGAAGAATGGTTTCGGGAAAGATATGGTGCTGATTACTTATTTCTTGTGAAGGATTTGTTGGATTTTGAAGCAATGATTGAGAAATGTGACACTTTTATAGTATCAAAGCCAAACGTTCGTTATTTGATAGCGTCTGGTAATGATAGCTACAATTCTGATGAGATCCAGGAGACATTCTCTATTCTTCAGAAGAAAGATGTTGTTAATGTTGTTTTGGCTGTTCTGAAGAATTCTTCTGTCATGTTGTACACTTACTTTCCTTACTCCAAACACCATTGCAAATCTGCTCAGGAAGAAATTCTCTTAGATATCTGGCAACAGAACAATGGTTTCATGTTTGGATCAGAATTATATCCAACCAAAGTCAGAAGCATGCATGGTTGTATTCTTTTCTTCACGGCTATACATTATCCACCGGATTTGTATTTCAAGGTATCAAATCGTGTACTACCGATAGGAATGGGAGCCTATTGGAAAATGTTTAAAACCTGTGCAAGATTCATGAATTTCCTTGGATACTTCAATAACATTTACCGCACGGCTACTAGTGTAGGTGATATTTTGCCTAACAAAACTTTCACTGGTGACTTGGCAAGAATACATTCTCGTGAATTTGAAGGTACATTCAAGACTGCGTTTCCGAGTAATGTAGCTTATGACCACTTCGACATGGTCTTCAATTGGCACTTCACCTATTATGCATGGATAGTTCCACAGCCAGCTCTCTACCCTTTGTGGATGAACATCTTCTTCCCCTTTGAACCTGAGCTTTGGGTGTCCGTGGCTTTCTGCTACATCTCCATTGCTATCTGTATAAAATTCATGAAATGGTTGATTCGTGCATTCAGACATCCAATAATTATGAGCCTGTCGATTATTTTAGGTCATTCAATAGTGACTCCCCCACCATCTATGAACACCCTGAGAACTGTCTTTCTCTTGTGGCTGTTAACTGGCGTAGTTCTCAACAATGCATACCAAGCTTCTCTTTTTGGTTTCGTAACACAACCTAAGAAAGAGCCTTACATTAACACAATGGAAGATGTCATCCACTCAGGTTTGTCTTTTGGCGGACTTGGCGATGAACGAGATCTCTTCAAGGACTCGGTGGATCCTCTAAGCAGGGTTGTATACAAGAAGTGGGTGTTTGTAGATGACCCACTTCTCCTGTTCAAAAAAGTTATTAACCATCGAGATTTTGCTTTTCTCAGTCTACACTATGCAGCCGAAGCCACTATGTATCGTTTCGGGTTTATTGATTCTTACGGTGACCCTCTATTCCACACCTCAAGAGAAAGGGTTATAACATTGCCAATAGTGTTCTACTTTCGACGAGGTTCACCATTAACAAAGCCAATTGCTCGCATCATTCTTCTGTGCTTTGAGGCTGGGTTAATTGGAAAATGGAGACAGGAAGCAGTTGCAGATACTAAAGAAAGCTTACGTCAGAGAAATCGCACAAAACAGAAAGAGGATAAAATTATATTATCGTTAAACAATTTGATGAGTTCATTTGTGTTACTGCTATTTGGCCTACTTCTCAGCATTCTGGTGTTTCTTACCGAGCTACTATTCTGTCGTTTTCGACGAAGAAGGCGGGTGAAATTTATTAATTAGATTTCCATTCCATTTTTAGAAGTCTGGTTCTTTGAAAGTTGTACTTGTATTGCTTATTTCATACACTGAGACCCAGACATGATAATTTATCCGCACGTTGATGTTCTTGATGTAGCTCAGTCGTCTAATAGTTCTAAAACCATTGGAATCTTCCACTTCACTAATAGATTAATGTGACATTTATGGTAACGTTTCTTCCGATTTCGCCAGTGGCGGTCCCTCCATGGAACAGAGGGAACAGGCAGTTCCCTCCTACTTATCGCCCTTTTGAGCTATTTTAATTATTTACATTAACATAATAAGAACACTTCTTTCTCCCGAAATGAACGTTTCCAAAAGTAACGCTGAAGAATATCTTTCACGTGGCTGAACGTTTGTTTACGTCACTTACCCCCATCGCACAGACAGCCTCATCGTTCTCACCCTCTACTGTCTGACACCGAGTACTTCCGACGTGCAAAGGTAAACGTTCCTTAAGGTCCCACCACGGAAGCTGAACTCCCTAGCTGTTCCCTCCGAGACATATAAGCGGATTCGCTTCTCTTCGAGTTTTTGCTATGTGCTGAAGTTTAATTGCGTCATAGTGATACTTTTGAGTGTATTAAGTTTATAATTTCCTAATATCGTTACGAACTTGCTTCTGACATTCCTAACGAACTGGAAAAATCTTCTACAGTCTAAGCGTCTGCTAAATGCTTTCACTAAAAGCTGCGAAATAGCTTCCGAGGGAACAGCTCCCGTCCCCCTGTTCCACCAGCTCCAAGACCAAAGTTTCAACGCACACAGAAGCAGGACAAGGAAGCGAATGTTGCGAGTGTTGTATGATCGACCGGCTGAAGAAGAAAGCTTTTAATTCATTGAACATTTCAGAAAAGACAGCAAACCAAAACGTATCCTAACTGAATTAAAAACATGATGAACTGGATATTCTTCCAGTTGCAAATTATATTGTTCTCCTTTTTTGTTCCTGAGAAGGGAGTTTGGAACAGTTCTAGTTTTGTCACATTAACATCTACTAATCTACAGGACGTCATGAAAATCTCAGCCATCTGTGTGCCATTATTGCATTGAGGTCGTTTGAATTACAAGAATACTCAACTCTATGAAAAAATGTCTACGAATAAAGAGATGTAACAGGTTCCGACAAAACATTATTTTTTTTCTCTGATCACTCATAAATTGCTATTATTAAATTTTTATTTGTTGCGCATCAACAATTTTGTTTTTAATGTTTTCTTTATATTATATCATATTTGCTTTAAAATTATTATTGTCATAAAATTTTAACGTGCCTCATGTTTGTCACTTCTGACAATTTGTAATATATGTATCGTATATTTATTTGGTTAATTTCAATAAGGGTTGAATTTTACTTGATATACTGTATTATGTATGGGGGGAGCAAGTGCAGGTGACCTGTTCCCCTTCCTGATCTAGCACCGCACGCCACTGTAGCGTACGTAGATAGAATACATTAAAAATTCATTTACAACATATAAGTGCATATTTCAACCATGTTAATTTGTATCTATTTTTATAGTTGAAAAGGAATTGGTGTTTCAAGCCCACTTTAAGCATAGATAGGATAATCTGGATTGGACCTACAGTTTAAAATTGGATCCGCGTGTTAAAGTGTTACATAAATTGTCTATTTGCAGCCACGTCATTTAACCTTGTAGATGTGTGTGGGACTCCCCCCCCCACACCCACCCACGAGATATCTTGAAAAAGTTCATGTAGCCTAATTCGAATGGTGAAATTGTAGCGATATTTTATTAGAAATAATACTGTTTTATGCTATTTACAGCAATTACCTGCCATATCGAAACAAAATAACGAGAGTACGATTCCACAAGATTCATTATATTCATGTTGACTGCCGTAAATAGGGGTGTGCAGGGCGCAGGGGTGGTGGTGGGGATGGGATTGGGAAGGAAATTCATAATTCTGACTTTCGGGACTGAAACAATTCTCAATTTCCCTACCAGGTCGGAAATTTTAGACGCTGTGAAAATCTCGAATTGTAGACAGTATTTGTAGTTCAAGTGATTGTTTTTGCAGTTCTGGAATAAAAACTATTGACTTTTAAATTTCAAACGCTTATAGTGCATAAAATATCAAGAATTAAACCTCTTTTAAACAAGATCCTTTCGAATTTCGAGCCTGTTTTGGAAATACGAAAAGTCGGGGAATCATTTTCCGAAGTCGGGATCTCATCTTCATAATTCATATCCTGTCATTTTGAATTATTGCTTTTTTTTTTTTACAGTACCCTTCGGCACTTATAAACATGGGTCGGAAGTACCGTGAAAGACACTAGATTAATAGCTATAAGTACAAAAATACCAACACTACTCAGCCTTATTTCAATGTTTAATAAAACACCCAAAAAGCTGACCAAGGCAGAGTTTATTGTCAATTTCCGGAATTTGGTTCAGAGTCTGAAGAAGACCTTGCTATAAGGTTGAAACGTCACGTTTATGGTGTGTTTATTTGACAATAAACTCTGCCTTGGTCAGCATTTTGGGTGTTTTACAAAAAGACTGTTCATCAACAAAGTTATATATTTTTGGAAAGGAAGTAAGGCAATTTCAGTTTCTATTTAAATAATGAACTCGAATCTGAACTTGTATGCTACAACGCCAAACTATTTTCAATTCAGTTTGAATTTTTTGATTTGTAAAGCAATAATCAGTGGCGGCGATTAGCGGGCGAGGGGGTCAGTTGCCCCCCTCCCAACTTTTTGCCACTTTTGCTCCCGCACTATCCTAAACCTTAGGTATCAAGGGAAAGTAAATTGTTCTTGCTCCCCTAGTTTTGGCACATTGTCCCCCCCCCCAGTTTTGGAATCCAATCGCCGCCACTGGCAATAATAATAGTAATATATAATATGAATAAAGCCCCTATCACACGGAACTGGATTTCTAGTTGGAATGCCCTAGTTGGCGATGAACTGACTTTCTGGGTAGTAATCATGGCCGCCTGGCTGACTGCTTGACTGGTTTGGAGGAATAGGACATGTTCTAATTGCTACTAACTTCTTCGACTAGATTCTGTGGAACAGCCAATCAGAGCAAGTAGTATGATTGACTGTATTATAAACTCAAGAAAGGAAGAGCCCCCTCAAGCAGGTTTGGCTATACTTAAAACAAGCTCAACATGCCCATATGAGCTTTTTGCTTAAGTGTGGAACTCTGCCTAATCCAAGATTTTTGTAAAAATGCCCTCGGAAATTTTTTGTGAAAGGAAGAGCCTCCTCAGATTGATTTGCCCACACTTACAAAAGTTGCATCAGCCAGATTTTTGTCCATAGGCTTGTTAATTTTTATATTGTTTTGGACATACTTAAAATTAAGCCAAAAACCCATACCTACCAACACATATTTACTTCTGGTTTAAGTTTAATTGGAAACCAGGTTCAATTGTTTATCTAATATTAAAACAATGCAATATGCAGAGCCCCTCTAGAATTGCTCCGTGACACTCTCATTTCTTATATTATATGTTTGCATGTTTCAAGTAATTCTCCTCTGTGGCAATGTGTGCAATTCCCGAGACGGTAGTATTGATTTTTGTTTTGCATGTTTCTCCTCAGCGCCAGTACTTACAGAAATTCCCGAGTATTGCATCAGCCAGTATTGTGAGAGTGGTTGAGGAGAACAGATGTGTTGTTACAGTGCTTCTCATATTTATAGGCCTGTTTGATTTAATATTCATATTAAATATATATTGAACAATATTTTGCCTGATATTTGTTACATCTAGCTTGTTTGTTGTAATCCACTCACATTTAGAGTCAGGCCTATATCTGTCCCAGCTTGTTATACAAAAATCAATACATAACACTCAGTGCTGGGTCATTCCCATTCTAGACATGCATGTTCGTGCAGGTATTTGAGCTAGGTCAGTGTGAATGAATATTTATTCTCTTTTTCCACTTGTGGGCTATTGGCTTTACAACCTGTCATAAGATAAGCATAGAGATTAGATTTAAAACCCAGGAAATTTTATATAAATACCAAAGCCAAAAATATTAACACACATACACACACACATACATACATACACACACAAATCACACTGCTGAACCCAACTGATATTTTTTATTCAGTATAAAGTTTTGAATTGAAACCCAGGAAATTGTATATAATAAACAACAGCAAAAATGCCAAATCAAAAATATTGCAATCAGTGCAATAAAAATATATTTAGCTCTAATTGGGCCAGACACCAAAAGATTTGTAACCCAGACAAATACAGAACTCCCACAAAAATATGCCCCAAATGCAATAGAAAATACAGCATGCAATACTTCACATATAAACATAAAGATACTTGTTCCGCACAGTCATCAATATTGCCCCCACAACCATCCACATCTGGTCTGAAAAGAAAGCATGAAGCACCTCTTAATGCCAGAGCAGCAAAGCAGCCACGCTATGAGCCCATCCATAGCAGTTTTAATGCCCAACTTAGGGATTACCGGTTTGTATCAGAGCCAAGATGTGGCATTGAGAATTTTTTGAACAGTATAAATTCTGATCTGCAGGCAATTCTCAATGCACAAAATGGCTCTTATAAGCTGTCCCTCAAATTGTTTACACAATATAAGAAACCAAATGGCACAAAATTTACACAGCCCCACATAACAGAAACTGTACCTGTATACTCAAATGCAAATTCAGACAAAATAATAAGCAGTTTGATGGATCAATTGAATATTAAACACTCTGAATTTGCAGCAAAAGAGTCTGGATGGAGCCTATGCGGATCTCCACACAAGTTATATGTTAATATTTCTGAATTCAGCCCATTACAAGGATCTACATATCTGCCATTACCTGCCAATATTAAAAACAAAAGAGCCGTGGTTAATATAGAAAATACCGAACAGAAATGCTTTTTGTGGTGTATATTAGCTGCTTTGTTTCCAGTTTCAAGGAATCCTCAGAGAATAAGTTATTACAAACAACATGAACATCTTTTTGACGATGCAATGGAGGGTTTGGAATATCCAATGTCTGTTCAGAATATTGATAAATTTGAGAAAAAGGCCCGGGATATGAATGGCAAACAATTATCTATTAATGTATTTATTTGTTCCACTGGCCGTGGCAATTGCTTGATAGAACCTCTCAGAATCAGTACATTTGATGATGAATCTGCTGTTCCGATTGATCTGCTCTTAATTGAAGAGGATGGCAAATATCATTACACTCTGATACATAATCTTGAAGCTTTAGTGAGAACACAACTAGACAAATCCAATACAATATTCAAGTTGTGCAGAAGATGCTTAGCTGTATTTTATGGTCAAAAAATGGTGAATGGGGTTCGGGAAGAGAATGCAGAAATTGCCAAAAACAAGTTAATTGAGCATCTGAAATACTGTGGCAATTATAAACCTGTTCATATGGTGATGCCTAATCCAAGTGAAAAAGCAAAATTCAAAAAGTTTGAAGCCTTGTTGGAACACCCAGTATATATTGTCTGTGATTTTGAATCAAATCTCAAACCTCTTGCATTCTGCAATCCAGATCCTGAAGAATCTTCAATTACACCATACCAGCTACATGAACCTTCCAGCTTTTATTATGTGGTTGTACAGGATGGTGTTGTTAGTAAAGAATATTCATACTTGGGACCAGATGCATCAAAATATTTGCACATAGAATAGAAAATGAGTGCCGTGACATAGCATCTAACATCTTATTAAAATCAAAACCCATGTTGCCTTTAACAGAGAAACAGATTGAAGATTTCAACAATGCAGAAAAATGCCCGGTATGTGATTCTGAATTTTCAGATACAAATATCAAGGTACATCACCATTCCCATATAGATGGTAAATTCTTAATGGCCCTGTGTAATAGCTGTAATATTAAGATCAAGAGACCAAAATTTGTCCCCATATTTTGCCATGGAGCATCCAATTATGATTTCCATCATCTGATCAGGTACGAGGGGTTTGAGAAGCAGAATTTAAATATTTTAGCTGAAAATGATGAGAAATATATATCTATTAGCAAAATAATTAAAGTTAATGGTGTTCCTATTTACATAAGATTTCTTGATTCTTACAAAATTTTATCTGCTAGCCTGGCTACACTGGCCACTCAATTATCTGATGATCAATTCAAAATCACATGTGCCATGTTTCCAAATCAGGACCTGAAATTAATTAGGCGGAAGGGTGTAAATCCATATGACTATGTTACAGATTTTTCTAAATTTGATGGGTGTTCTTTGCCACCACAAGAAGAGTTTTACAGCAAAATCAGAGGATCTGGAATCACTGATGAAGATTATCACCATGCCCAATTGATGTGGAACAATTTAAAATGCCAGACATTTGGTGATTATCACATGGCATATTTAAAACTTGATGTGACCCTCTTGGCTGATATATTGCAGGCATTCAGAAAATCTTCCATGCAAAATTATGGACTGGATCCAATATATTTTTTCAGTGCCCCAGGCCTAGCATGGTCTGCAATGTTTTTGAACACTAAAAAGAAATTGGATCTGATCCCAGATCAAAATATGTATCTGTTTATGGAGCAAGATATAAGAGGAGGGACGGTGCAATGTTCCCAGAGATATGCCAGAGCAAATAACAAATATATGCCTGATTATAATCCAGCACTGACATCAAATTATATACTGTATGTAGATGCAAACAGCCTCTATGGTCATGCTATGATGGATAAACTGCCATATGCAGGGCTTGAGTGGGTTGAAGATTTCAATATTGAAGATCTTAAGGACTTTAATGACAGTAACTATGGCCTGTTCTTAGAGGTTGATCTGACAATTCCAGATAATTTACACAACAAATTTTCTGATCTGCCCCCAATTCCCGAGGTTAAGTGCTCACCTGGCTCTAAACAAAAGAAATTGATGATGACTCTAGAGCCAAAACAAGGCTATGTCATATATTACAAAAACCTCCAGTTCCTGATGAAACATGGTGTTCAAGTGACTAAATTTGGCAAAGTCTTAAGATTCAGGCACTCAAAATGGTTGAAATCATATATTAATACAAACACGGAGCTTCGAACATCTGCAAAGAGCCAATTTGATAAGGCCTTGTTTAAATTGATGGTCAATTCTGTATATGGCAAAACAATTGAAAATGTCAGAAAACATACCGATGTTAAAATAATTACTGACCCCAGCCTGAGCAAAAAATTGGTTGCAAAGCCTAATTTCAATTACAGAAGAATTTATGATGAAAATATGGCACTTTTCAACATGAAAAAAACAAAGATTAAGTTTGATAAACCTATTTATGTAGGGGCTGCAATATTGGAATTGGCCAAATTACATATGTTAATATTGTATTATGATGTGCTGAAACCTTTTTATGGTGATAATGTAAAATTGATGTACATGGACACGGATAGTTTTATTCTTGATATTAAAACAGAAGATGTTTATAAAGATATGACCCAGCCTGAATTGTTTAAATATTTTGATACCAGTGAACATACAAAGATTCAACACCACCACAACAAAAAGGTGCCTGGCAAGTTAAAAGATGAGACACTTGGTGATGTTATTGTGGAATTTGCTGGGTTAAGTGCCAAGATGTACAGTTTTAAAACATGTAGTGCTGTTGTCAAAAAGGCCAAGGGCATTGGCAGAGTGACTGTTGACAAAGAGCTCCAATTTGAAGATTATAAAAATTGCATCAAATCCCAGAATTTAATCAAAACATAAGAATCCAGAATCCAGAGTGTGGATCACTTATTGACTAGCAATATTGTAAGAAAAGTGGCTCTGGACCCACGTGATGATAAGAGATGTATTTTATCATGTGGCATACATACTTTACCATGGGGTCATTGTGATTTGAAAAATGGGGATCAATGCCCAATTACAGAGCATGATTTGAAATAAATAAACATGCCTATGAACTTATTTGGGATCAAAAAACAAGGTATTATGGAGCTGCCAACACCACAGCCCTCTTCTGATATGCAGTCTAAACTGTCTAAACTGAGTGGCTTGTTAATTATTCATCTGAACAGCATACTTACAGATATTGATGATGAAACAGGCAAAATATTGTACATATTTAACAATAATTTAAATCATTACCAATTACCTGTAGGTGGGCAATTGCAATTTATTACAACTCCTGAGGGTGATGTTAAAATTTCAGTAGGGAGAAATATTTATAGAATTAAGCACTCAAACATTGTTTCTGGCACTGTTTATACTGTTTCTGCTGGTGACTGCTTATATATTGAGGTCCCTGGATCATATGACAAGCTTATACCCCTTTTTATAGAATTAAGAATCAGATACTCTATAATAAATAACCAATAAATCAAAATGCCTAATGATATATTTGGCCATACAAGGCATGAAGATCACAGTGATGAGATTTTGATGCTTGATGTCAGAGTCAAGAAATTAAGAAGTGATTTACAAGCTTTACAAACTACACTCAATGCCAGTCTTCAATTAGAAATTACAAATTTGCAATCACAATGCATGGACCCTCTTCTTAAAATTGATTCTGAACTCAAATTGCTGCTTCAGAAATATACTGACCTGGCCACATTGGATAATTTTCAAAGTTTAGAAGAGGCTGTAGCAGCTCTTCAAGCCAAATTTAAGACCCAGGCCACCAATTCTGAGCAATTGAAACAACAATTGGAAGAGCAGATAAATAATGTCCAGGCACAGCTCCAAACAATTGTCAAAAGCATAAAATCACAAGAAGATTTTGATCTAGTGATTTCCACTCTAAAGGAACAGATTCAATCACTACAGATACCTAATCTGGATCCTCTGAACAATGCCATAGCCGAGGTTAAAGAAAAAATTGAGACACTTGAAAATTTTATGAACAATTTGCCATCTTCTGATGCTTTGAATGCAATAACTCGGAGTGTGGCAAATATTAAGCTGCAACTTGAAACATATGAAGATTTTGGAAAAATTCAAAGTTCCATAACCCATCTTGAAGGTACAATAGCAGCAGTGCAAAGTGATTTGGCAAATGTACTAGAATCTCGCCTGCCCGGTATTGTAGATACCCTTGTTAGTGTCCAGCAACAAATCACAAAGCTTGAAAACCTCAACACTGAATCTGAACTATCTCATTTTCATCACTTGATTGATGATATCCAAACAAAACTTGAAATTTTACAACAATCAAGACCCTCTCAGGCTGATATAGCCCTGCTCCAAAATGCTATGCAAAATGTGGCTGATGCTTCTGAATTAAACAATGTGAAATTGGCACTTGAATTTTTACAAAATACAGTATCAAATCTGCCTACATCACAGGAACTTAAAAATATAAAGAGGGCAGTGAATCGCATATTGAAATCAGAAGATATCAAGAATATCCAGGCAGAGATCAAACAACTCACACAGACAGTGGCCACTCTACCAACAAATCAACATATTAATAAATTGCATGCCCTGTTTGAGGATATCAGAAGACAGGTCCATGATCTTACTGCTCAAAATTCAAAATTGGCAATTGTTGAAAATTTGCAACAAATTGTAGCTAATATCAAGCAACAGCTAGGGACCATGGAATCCAATCAAGCAAATGCTCTGTCTGTTTTTGCCATCCAGCTACAATAAATTGTGCAACAATACAAAAAACTTGTTGTGGACATAAAAATTAAGCCAGGCCATGATGATGTTGTTAGAACCATTAATGAGCACCTTGAATCTGTAACAAGCAGATTGCTCACAGCAGAAAAAGAAATAACAGGCATAATGGAGAATCCAAAACATACAGTAATTCTTGAATTGTACAGCATCCCCAACAAAGAATATGATTCTCCATTTACACCAGGTGGCAAAATATATATGCTGTCCCCTGCACAATTTTATTACCAATTTTTTGTTGGGGGCACATTGAGACCAATCAAGATCAAATATTGGCTTCAACCCCAGGCACACCACTACCCCACCTTATCAATAACAAATGCTGATAACAAAGTGAAAATCACCAGTGTAGAATTGGAGGATTTTACAGACCCCAATACATTAGAAACAGCCTATACTGAAGATGATGGCTCGTTGGAATTTAAAATACATATTGGGGACAAATTATATTTAGAAAATCCTGCAGTCTCAGCTGCTGAACACCCCATAGTTGCAATATTCTTGTTTACATATTATGTCTAGACAAATTATTGTTGATGAATTACACAGACAAGCCAGACATAATTTTAAGAGGCTCCCAGTAGTCACAAAGGGCATAGATGATTTATGGCAAAGCGACTTGATTGAAATGGCAAGTGGCCAGTTGAAAAACTTAGACAAAATCAACAAGGGCTACAAGCATCTACTCACTGTAATAGACACATTTTCAAAATTTGCCTGGGCTGTGCCACTCAAATCCAAGACTGGAAAATGTGTTACAGAAGCCCTCAGGACAATCATCAATCAGAGTGGAAGATCCCCGCGCTACTTGCAAACAGATAATGGCAAAGAATTTTATAATTCAGTGTTTCAACAATTTATTAAAAGCCAGGCAATAAAACATTATTCGAGTTACAGTGATCTCAAAGCCTCAATTGTAGAGAGATTCAACAGAACCTTAAAAAATCTTATGTATAAACAATTCACACTTCAAGGTAATTATAAATGGATTAATATTCTTCCAGAACTTCTACATAAATATAACAACTCGGTCCATTCCACAATCAACATGAAACCCTCTGAAGTAACTTCATCTGATGAGCAAAAATTGATCAGCACTGTTTATTATCCTAAATATCAGCCAACAACAAGAAAGGCCAAATACAAGATTGGTGATCAAGTAAGAATCAGCAAATATAAGCACTTATTCAAAAGAGGCTTTACAAGAAACTGGAGCACAGAATTATTTACAGTGGTTCAAGTTAAACCTGGGACCCTTAACACATATATAATAAAGGATCACCGAGGAGAAATTCTCAAAGGCGGTTCTATGAACAAGAGCTCAGCAAAACTAAACAGCCTGACACATATCTCATAGAAAAAATTATCCGCAGAAAAGGCAACAAGTTATTTGTCAAATGGCTAGGACTCCCAGAACACAGCTGGATCGATGCAAACAAAATAATAATATGAGCACCTGGGATGTTATAAAAAGGCTGCCAGAACCTGAACAACAGAATAAGAGAAATGGCAAATTGCTACCTGATAATATTAGGTGTCTTATTGTTGGGCCATCTGCTTGTGGTAAAACTACACTAATGGTTGATAATTTTTTATTGGCACCCAACTGGTTAGACTGGAAAAACAGGCATTTGTATATCTTCTCTAAGAGCTTGGAACAATTAAAATATCAGCAGCTGATGAAGCTATATGATGGATTGGATATAGCCACTTTTGAACCAGATGTTAAGCCACTTCATGAATGTCTCGATAATTCTGTTGTTGTGTTTGATGACATTATACTGGATAATCAAAACAAGGTTAGGAATTTCTTTACACAGGGCCGGCACAAAAACATTGATTGCTTCTACCTGGCACAGACTTTTTCAAAAATACCGAAGCAACTGATCCGAGACAACAGCAATTTTATATGTGTGTTTCATCAAGACCATACCAACCTCAAACATATACATGATGAATATGTAGGTGGGGACCTGAGCTACAATGATTTTTCTAAATTTTGCAGCAGGTGCTGGAACCAGGACAGTTATGGGTTTGTCACAATTGATATGACAAGAACACCCAATAGTGGCAAATACAGAAATAAAATCAACAATTTTCTAGACATTGAAACATAAATAAATAACCATGAAAAGGCCAATAATTGATGATCTTAAATTAAGAGATTATCTTGTAAAAAGATTTAAAGGATGGAAATCAGAGAACCGGGGAATTTATGAAAAACACAAACAAACAGAACAGCCCATAATTGATGCTATTGGTGAATTAGGTAAAAATATCAAAACTGTTACAGAGCAAAATCAAAATTTGATCACAGAGCTTGTACCTGTAGCTGCAAGGAACATATTAGATTATCCATTCACCCCACTTTCCAGTATTCATACACCTAGTCCTATTGCTCCTAGAAGAATTGAAGCTACTCAGGATCCTATTGAATTGGGTCTTCTTGCTCAAAAATATTTAACCACACCTAAAGACAATAAAGATGAGGTTTTTGGCTTATATGCTGACACAGAGCTTGATGGTAGCATCATACATAGAATTGGCAATTTCAAAGTAACATTTATGGGGGATGATCTGATTGTTTATTCAGAATCTCGTCTCGGAGAAAAAGGTGCTTTTGTTAAGTACCCCAGAACACCTGGATTGTGGGAATTGATGACTCGGAAAAGGCCTGGCAACTATACAGATCAAGATTATGAATATTACAAAGAAATATTAATAAAATCAGATGCTCTATACCAGAACAATGATCCCACACAAAAAAGAGTCAAGTCTAGCAGTGGAGCAAAATACAACAATTTAATCAAGCCCATATGGTCACAGATCAAGACTGGCAGTGGAATCAAACAATACACACCCTGCCTAAAGAATTTGTGTGGGTTGATGATGTCAGGAAACTTGTAGATAGGCTATTGGTGATAGCTGGGGAGGAAAATGCAGGGAACCACAATTTTTACAATGAAAAGGTTGGAATTATGGACATGATAAGCACAAAATTGTCTAATTTTATAGTAAATGACACTAAGGGGATTGGATATCTCATAAAAATTATTAATACTCTACCACCTAAATTTTGGAATATTTCTGAGGGTCGGGGCCTTGTTAATTACATTATAAACAAGCTGCCATTTGAACTACATATTCCAGGTTATCAGTATTGTGGTCCAGGCACAAAATTGGATCATAGATTAAACAGAGGAGATCCTGGTGTTAATCCTTTAGATGCTGCTTGTAGAGACCATGACATAGCATACAACACACATACTGATCTTGACAAGAGACATGTTGCAGACAAGAAATTAGAAGAGGCTGCATTTGGTAGATTTGTAAGCAAAGATGCTTCTTTAAGTGAGAGAATAGCAGCATTGGGGACCACCATAGCTATGAGCACCAAACAAAAACTGGGGTGGGGTTTGTGAATATGTATATATAATAAACCTACAATGAAGGCCAAGGGTGTTATGTATCAAATACCTTATGCAGGTCTCAAATCTCTTAAAACTATTGATAGTCTTTTAACCAAAAAGCAGCGCAAGAAAAAAAATTCATGTATTGCCAAGGGCCATGGTATGAAATTGTTGCTTAGCACCCCCCAATTAAAAAAATTACAGCAATCAAGAAAAAAATCACATGTTGGGGGATTTATATTTACTATCCCGGCTATCTTAGCTGCTCTCGGGGCTGTTGGGAGCTTGGCTGGGGGATCAGCTGCCATAGCAAAAACAGTAATAGATGCCAAGAAAAATAGGGCAGAATTAGATGAATTGAAGCGCCATAACCTGGCCATTGAGAAACAAGGCAAAGTTGTTAAGAGAGCCATGAATAAGTTTAAAAAAAACAAGAGCCGCTTACAAACCAAGATATTGAAGCTTTAATCAAGCCACTGGGCATCAAACATTTTAGAGGTGTGTACATGTCTGATTCTTTACCGGAACAACCACTCAACAAAGAGTGTGGCATTGTTAATTTGGATAAGTACAAAAATCAGGGCACTCACTGGATCTGTTATCTTAAATATTTAAAAGCTGAGGCATTTGTGTTTGATTCATTTGGAGGTGTTCCACCTGAAAATTTAATAAAATATCTAAATTCAGTTAATCTTTATTACAATAATGCCCGTGTTCAAAACTTCAAAGATGTTAATTGCGGACATTTGTGTTTATCTGTTCTTAGATACATGTCTCAAATAAATAAACCATCAATTGAAAATTTTCAAAAGGCCTTGTGGTATTTAAAACATCATGGGGGTATTCCATCTCACCAGCCAAAATTCAATATTGAAACTCAAATTACATGATGACATAGTGTATCCCAAAACAATAGCTCTCAGAGCATTTTATGGCATGTACTTGATCCCTAATATTACACACCACAACAACAAAATTGCAGTTGGGGATCAAGAAATTGTCATCACTCCAGGGCAGTATAATCTGTCCACTCTAAATGCTCAATTACCCAGAGGTGTAGTTTTAAGTCAAAATTCTGTCACTCACAGAGTAGAAATTGTATCTGCCACAGAAACGGTGGATCTGGATACTATAGGAGAGCTGTTAGGCTTTGAGAACAACACAAAACTTGAACCAGCCATCAAACACACTGCTATTAATATACCTAAATTCTTAGCCATAGAGACTCTGAATATTCACTGTAATGTGGCCGAGGGTATGATCACCAAATCAAATGGCATAGGCACTCACAAACAAACTGGAATCATTGCAACATTCAAACCTAACTCTGAATTTATGGAGCCAATCATCTACAATCCATCCCCAACATTATATTTTCCTGTGTGCCATAATAGAATAGATTATATTGAGTTGATGGTCACTAATGAAAAAGAAGAATTAGTTGATTTTGCTGGAGCCACAACAACTGCAATCATAGATTAATATTTAAATAAAAATACATACAAGAAAAAAATGGAAAATATTGAGAGTTATGAGCTACAATCATTCCCCCCAAACAGGAGGACATTTGCAAATTTAAATCAACCCAACACAGAGATTGAGGTTGATCTTGATGTAGGGGATGGATTTATACACCCTCACAGAGCAGATCTATACATCAAATTTGATGTTGTAAAGCTCGATGGTACAGATTATCCGGCAAATTCTAATATAAGACTTGTAGACAATTTTGTGCCACATCTATTCTCTGAAATTGAGGTCAGAAAGCATGGCGTTGTTATAAACAGAGTGGATTATCCCGGCATTACTTCCACAGCTTTGGCCACATTAAAATTATCCAAAACCGAGGCTTCATACTACAAAATAGGTGGATTTGAGGCTGGTGATAAGATATTATCTAAGAACCACACTGTGCTGTTCCCTATGCGCCTATTGCCAGGATTCTTCTCGGATTTCAAAGATATTATGTGGAAGGGTGGGTTAAGAATTACATTTAGAAGAGCTGCCAATGATAATAATGCTTTGATGAGGTACAGTACAATAAACCCTACAGGGGAAGCTCTGCCTAATACCCTACCTGATGCAGGCAAATGCATTTTTCAGACTATGGAGTTAAGAATCCCTGTTGTTGAATATGAGGCCAGTTATGCTCTTAAATACAAAGCTGATATAATAAAAAATCCACAGGTTCCTCTACAATTTTATACATATCAATGTGTACAGAAGCCCACAACTGGTGCTTATTATGAGTTTGATGCTACAAATTCATTCTCCAGCATACAATTTGACATGCCTGATTTTGTAGTGGTATTGTTTCAGACTGGAAGACACAATAATCAGGATAAAAATTCAAGCAAATTTGATAACTGCAACATCAAGAACATATATCTTAAAAATGGCAGAAATGAGGTCTTTCCTAGAGAAAATTATAATTTAGACATGTCCAAGGTTGATTTCCTCAAATTATATGAGGCATTTTCGGCATTCAAGAGGGTCACTACTGGCAATACTGATATGTATTACACTCCAGATGAATTCAAAGCACAGAGACCCATGTTTGTAATCAACACTTCAAAAAGGAAACAGGTTGTGGTGAATGACAGGACAAATATTAAAATTATCTGTGAATTCCATGAGGCATTACCTGATGACACCATATGTAGTATTATTCTCATAGGAGAAAAATCATATGTTTATGATGTAAGAAATAAGAGGGTCACAGAGCAATTCTAGAAGATATTATGCTGTTGCACAACACACTTTGCTGTCAGGGAGGCCTATGCACTCTGCCAAGTTTGAAATCTTGATTATAGGCCATAAAATTATGTCTACAATACTTCTGCTTGCAGCAGGAAAGCTTTATTACTTACCTAAATTTTATACCACATCTGCCTGTGGCAGGAAAACTGAAATACAGAAATATATTCTGTAAGTTACAGACTCGGGGCTTATATTATTGCAACAAGACCAAACCTAAAATACAATTCAGTTTGCATGACTATATCCAAGAAGCCAATATAATTATTACTAGGAATTTCCTCAATATGATGGATAGCAAGTAATTTTCTCTGAAGGGGTGCACAGTGTAGATAAGAATTTTCTCTTTGAGTCCCATGATAAATGACATGTAATTTCCCTCTGAAAAAACATAGTGCAGGTTATGCCAGCAGATAAAATCTCCCAGGCATACAGAAAGAAGGTAATTACTCTTTGATGATGAATAATATGTTATTTCTCTCTGAAAAGACGCAGTGTAGATTATATCTGCTGGCATAAAAGAAATATAATTTTCCCGGGCAAGCAATAAATTATTGCTGGCCAAAACATAGGATTGATTAAAAGATTAGAAGAACATGCAAGCAATTAATTATGTTTGCTTGACCTCTATTCCATTGTATTGATCAGGGAGTTTTGCTTCATAAAAATATAACAGCAGTTAATGTGATTTTATACCCAGACAACAGCTATTAACTAGGCTCTGTTGTATAACACTTTCACCAGGTTTTCAGATCTGGGAGTTGTATATCAACTAGCAGTAATTATTCTCAAAATCTCATGTATAGAAATATTATTTTGCCACACATATTTCAATCTATCAGGACTCGAACCCAGAACCCCTTATTTACAAGACAACAATATTAACATTTTGCCATCAAGAGAGGCTTCACATTTTACCAGGATTCAAACCCGAGCCTTTTGATTACAAGGCAATAAAAACCATGCATCACACTCTACTGGTTCTCAGAACCCAATAAATATCAATTCAAGATTCCTGGGATTTTGACAGAAAAACACACTATAAGCAAAAAGATGATAAGAGAACTTAGCATAGTTTTAAGTATAGGCAAATCAATCTGAAGAGGCTCTTCCTTTCACAAAAAATTTCCGAGGGCATTTTTACAAAAATCTTGGATTAGGCAGAGTTCCACACTTAAGCAAAAAGCTCATATGGGCATGTTGAGCTTGTTTTAAGTATAGCCAAACCTGCTTGAGGGGGGCTCTTCCTTTCTTGAGTTTATAATACAGTCAATCATACTACTAGAGCAAAGTTTGGCCATGTGAAGATATTCAGTGAGTTTGTAAAGTAGCTTTTTTTTGTCTGTGGCTTCCGAGTGCATACAACACGAAAGGCATGTTTACAATTGAAAAATCTAAAATATTCTTCCATACGTGTATAGTAAACGTTGTAAAGTACGTATTTTATCAGCGCCGTTCTTCTTTACCTAAAACCATTTAATGCGATGCGATATTCCTCTCGGTTAGATAGTTATCGTATTTTAAAAGTGTGAAGTGATACGTTGTTTACATCTCGCGCGGCCGCCATTATGGGAACGAAAGACTATCGACAAGTACGGTATAACAAGTACCGTGTGAGGCGAAAACTAGCAAATGGGTAGCCAGTCCAGCGTCAACTAGAGCATTCCAAATAGAAATCCAGTTCCGTGTGATAGAGGCTTTAGTTTCTATGACTGAAGGGCAAGATATGCTACTTACAATTTCCATCTGAAGTCAGTTTTTGTGTCTCTGCAATAAAAACTGCCATTTCTAAGAAATTTTCGACATTTCTGCAGAAGTACTCTCTTTATATATTTTGAGTACTTACATTTTTATATCATGTATTGGATTATCATAATTTATGTAATTGATGTCTTAGAAACTTCTGTGTGATGTTCCTATATTGTAAATAAATGAAGAAATAAAGGTATTTCTGCAATATATCGTAAATTATTTACATTTACTGATTGACTGATGGAAATAAAAGTTGTGGGTGTCAGCATTACACCGTAACATGACACAGAGTCAAACCCTTTACCATAGTTTATATTAATATGTCTCTCTAAGGACTAAAATATCTTTACCGGGGTTGAAAGCTGTAGAGGGGCATTCAGCATACGCGTACAAGGACAAAACGCAGAACAATACACAGTCCTACAGAGGAGTATACTGACTGCAGGGCCAGACGTCAGAGTCCCGTTGGTCGGGATGCAGATTACCAGCGGCGTATACTCTGGGTCATCTAGGTAATCGCAGATGACCCGGCTGTATTTCTTTCTTTTTTTAAAAAAAAAAATATATATATACACATTTCTTCGCAATATTCTTCCAAACCAATTTCGATGCATACATTTCTTTGCTTCCAGCGCGCCGCGAATGCTTCCATCAGTTTGCCGCTGAATGTCTGGGAACCTTTCTCCAGCCGGTGGAATGACGTTAGGGAAGAAGAAATAAAAGAGGGGGAGGAAACTCTGCTTCTCAGGAGCGGCGATTCCGTGGCCAGGGTAAGCTCCTTCTGGCGAGAGTCCACCGGTCTCAACCCCTAGAGTTTGCCTTTCCCTCCGCTGGCGACCATTGACCTCCTACAACCCTCCTCCACAATTCTCTCCCGAAGGCTAGAAACGTGTTTTTTATGGCAGGGACATTTCTCAGGAACGGGAATTTTGGGTAAAGTGCGAAGAACAGGAAAATATGAATAACATAGGCAAACCAATTCTACGCTAATTTTTACTATACATTTAGTTCTGTCTTGGTGATGTCTGTTACATAGAAATTTATCAAAAGAAAAAAGCTTAAATATTGAAGATGAAGCAAACTAAATTAAAATTCAAAACTTAAGCAATTAATGCACCTATAAGCTGACTCCCGCCATTCTTGTATTTGCAAAAATAGTGATTGTTTCTTCTCTCTAATCTTCAAAAGCAGCGAGAGTACTTCCTTCACGGAACTGAATATTTTTAAAAGGAAAAGATATAAATAAATGATATATATTTTAGTTAATTTAAGATACTATTCCACTTTTCTAGATTAATAGTGATGAAGATAAACGACTAAAACATATAAGAAACAAACACATCAGGCACATAGCCAGGTGGAGGATTGTTTAATGAAGTGATCGACACATTACATGGTCAACTTTATGATAGATTTGGCGATTTTCATACATTGCACTTTGTTTCCCTCTTGGATTCATTTCAGTTCCCAGTGTTTAAGAGTAACTTTCCAGAAAGAGCTTTCATGTGTCTATTGGAAAAATATGGTGCACACTTTGACTCTGTGAAAAATGAACTCACCGTTCTCCATGCATCTCAAGATCTCAATTTTACTGGGAAGCCAATTTACGAGATAGTTTCTAGTAGTATAATTGGTGCTATAACCAGTGCCGGAAAGGAAGAGCTCCCCTCAAGCAGGTTTGGCTATACTTAAAACAAGCTCAACATGTCCATATGAGCTTTTTGCTCAAGTGTGGAACCCTGGCTAATCCAAGATTTTTGTAAAGATGCCCTCGGGAATTTCTCGGAAAGGAAGAGCCCCCTCAGATTGATTTGCCTATACTTATAAAAGGCACTTCTGTGAGATTGTTGTCCATAAACTTGTCAAAAATTGATATTTTTTTGGCCACACTTAAAACTAGGCCACCCACACCCATACACACCCACCCACACCCATACATACCCACCTATACACACCTACACCCACCCACACCCACACACACATATTTACTTCCGGTCCACTTCCGGTTTACTTCCGGTCCACTTCCGGTCCACTTCCGGTTTACTTCCGGTCCACTTCCGGTTTGCCTACTTCCGGTCCACTTGTGGCCAAGTTGTGGCCTATTTCTGCTTTTTTTATCCAGCATAGAGTTTTGATTTGAATCCCAAGAAATTGTATATAAATACCAAAGCCAAAAATATCAACACACATACACACACACACATACACATACACATACACACATACACACATACACACACACACAGCACAGTGCTGAACCCAGCTGATATTTTTTATCCAGCATAGAGTTTTGATTTGAATCCCAAGAAATTGTATATAAATACCAAAGCCAAAAATATTAAGTGTATACACACATACACACATACACACACACACAAAGCACAGTGCTGAACCCAATTGATATTTTTTATCCAGCATAGAATTTTGATTTGAATCCCAAGAAATTGTATATAATAAACAACAACAAAAATGCCGAATCAAAAATATTGTAATCAATGCAATAAAAATATATTTAGCTCTAATTGGGCCAGACACCAAAAGATTTGTAATCCGGACAAATACAGAACTCCCACAAAAATATGCCCCAAATGCAATAGAAAATACAGCATGCAATACTTCACATATACACATAAAGATACTTGCTCTGCACAGTCATCAACATTGCCCTCACAACCATCTACATCTGGTCTGAAAAGAAAGCATGAAGCACCTGTTAATGCTGGACCTGCAAAGCAGCCACGCCATGCACCCATCCATAGCAGTTTTAATGCCCAACTTAGGGATTACCGGTTTGTATCAGAGCCAAGATGTGGCATTGAGAATTTTTTGAACAGTATAAATTCTGATCTGCAGGCAATTCTAAATGCACAAAATGGCTCTTATAAGCTATCCCTCAAATTGTATACTCAATATAAGAAACCAAACGGCACAAAATTTACACAGCCCCACATAACAGAAACTGTACCGGTATATTCAAATGCAAATTCAGACAGAATAATAAGCAGTTTGATAGATCAATTGAATATTAAACACTCTGAATTTGCAGCAAAAGAGTCTGGATGGAGCCTATGCGGATCTCCACACAAGTTATATGTGAATATTTCTGAATTCAGCTCATTACAAGGTTCTACATATTTGCCATTACCTGTCAATATTAAAAACAAACAAGCCGTGGTTAATATAAAAAATAATGATGAGAAATGCTTTTTGTGGTGTATATTAGCTGCTTTGTATCCAGTTTCAAGGAATCCTGAGAGAATAACTTATTACAAACAACATGAACATCTTTTTGACGATGCAATGGAGGGTTTAGAATATCCAATGTCTGTTCAGAATATTGATAAATTTGAAAAAAGGCCAGGCATATCAATGGCAAACAATTATCTATTAATGTATTTATTTGTTCCACTGGCAATTGCTCGATAGAACCTCTCAGAATCAGTACATTTGATGATGAATCTGCTGTTCCGATTGATCTGCTCTTAATTGAAGGGGATGGCACATATCATTACACTCTGATACATAATCTTGAAGCCTTAGTCAGAACACAACTAGACAAATCCAATAGAATATTCAAGTTGTGCAGAAGATGTTTAACTGTACTTGATGGTCGAAAAATGGTGAATGGGGTTCGGGAAAAAAATGCAGAAATTGCTAAAAACAAGTTAATTGAGCATCTGAAATACTGTGGGAACCATAAACCTGTTCATATGGTGATGCCTAATCCAAGTGAAAAAGCAAAATTCAAAAAGTTTGAAGCCTTGTTGGAACACCCAGCATATATTGTCTGTGATTTTGAATCAAACCTCAAACCTCTTGCATTCTGCAATCCAGATCCTGAAGAATCTTCATTTACACCATACCAGCTACATGAACCTTCCAGCTTTTATTATGTGGTTGTACAGGGTGGTGTTGTTACTAAAAAAGATTCATACATGGGACCAGATGCCATCAAAATATTTGCACATAGAATAGAAAATGAGTGCCGTGACATAGCATCTAACATCTTATTAAAATCAAAGCCCATGTTGCCTTTAACAGAGAAACAGATTGAAGATTTCAACAATGCAGAAAAATGCACGGTATGTGATTCTGAATTTTCAGATATAAATATCAAGGTGAAACACCATTCTCATACAGATGGTATATTCTTAAAGGCCCTGTGTAATAGCTGTAATATTAAGATCAAGAGACCAAAATTTATCCCTATATTTTGCCATGGAGCATCCAATTATGATTTCCATCATCTGATCAGGTACGAGGGGTTTGACAAGCAGAATTTAAATATTTTAGCTGAAAATGATGAGAAATATATATCTATTAGCAAAATAATTAAAGTTAATGGTGTTCCTATTCACATAAGATTTCTTGATTCTTACAGATTTTTATCTGCTAGCCTGGATACACTGACCACTCAATTATCTGATGATCAATTCAAAATCACACGTGCTTTGTTTCCAAATCAGGACCTGAAATTAATTAGGCGGAAGGGTGTATATCCATATGATTATGTTACAGATTTTTCTAAATTTGATGAGTGTTCTCTGCCACCACAAGAAGAGTTTTACAGCAAAATCAGAGGATCTGGAATCACTGATGATGATTATCACCATGCCCAGTTGATGTGGAACAATTTAAAATGCCAGACATTTGGTGATTATCACATGGCATATTTGAAACTTGATGTGACCCTCTTAGCTGATATAATGCAGGCATTCAGAAAATCTTCTATGCAAAATTATGGACTGGACCCTGTGTATTTTTTCAGTGCCCCGGGCCTAGCATGGCCTGCAATGTTTTTAAACACTAACATACAATTGGATCTTATCCAAGATCAAGATATGTATCTGTTTATGGAGGAAAATATAAGAGGAGGGACGGTGCAATGTTCCCAGAGATATGCCAGAGCAAATAACAAATATATGCCTGATTATGATCCAGCACGGCCATCAAATTATATACTGTATGTGGATGCAAACAGCCTCTATGGTTCTGCCATGATGAAAAAATTGCCATATGCAGGGCTTGAATGGGTTGATGATTTCAATATTGAAGATCTTAAGGACTTTGATGACAGTAATTATGGCCTCTTCTTAGAGGTTGATCTGACAATTCCTGATGATTTGCACAACAAATTTTCTGATCTGCCCCCAATTCCGGAGGTTCAGTGCTCACCTGGCTCTAAACAGAAGAAGCTCATGATGACACTGGAGCCAAAACAAGGCTATGTCATATATTACAAAAACCTCCAGTTCCTGATGAAACATGGTGTTCAAGTAACCAAACTTGGCAAAGTCTTAAGGTTCAGGCACTCAAGATGGTTGAAACCATATATTGATACAAACACGGAGCTTCGAACATCTGCAAAGAGCCAATTTGATAAGGGCTTGTTTAAATTGATGGTGAATTCAGTGTATGGCAAAACAATTGAAAATGTCAGAAAACATACCGATGTTAAAATAATTACTGACCCCAGCCTGAGCAAAAAATTGGTTGCAAAGCCTAATTTCAATTACAGAAGAATTTATGATGAGCACATGGCACTCTTCAACATGAAAAAAACAAAAATCAAGTTTGATAAACCTATTTATGTAGGGGCTGCGATATTGGAAAATGCCAAATTACATATGTTAATATTGTATTATGATGTGTTGAAACCTTTTTATAAGGATCGTGTAAAATTGATGTACATGGACACGGATAGTTTTATTCTTGATATTAAAACAGAAGATGTTTATCAAGATATAGCACAGCCTGAATTGCTTGAATATTTTGATACCAGTGAACATACAAGGATTCAACCCCACAACAAAAAGGTGCCTGGCAAGTTAAAAGATGAAACACTTGGTGATGTTATTGTGGAATTTGCTGGGTTAAGTGCCAAGATGTACAGTTTTAAAACATGTGGTGCTGTTGTCAAAAAGGCCAAGGGCATTGGCAGAGTGACTGTTGACAAAGAGCTCCAATTTGAAGATTATAAAAATTGCATCAAATCTCAGAATTTAATCAAAACATCAGAAAATAGAATTCAGAGTGTGGATCACTTGCTGACTAGCAATATTGTAAGAAAAGTGGCTCTGGACCCACATGATGATAAGAGATATGTTTTATCATGTGGCATACATACTTTACCATGGGGTCATTGTGATTTGAAAAATGGGAATCAATGCCCAATTACAGAGCATGATTTGAAATAAATAAACATGCCTATGAACTTATTTGGGTTCAAAAAACAGGCTATTATGGACCTGCCAACACCACAAGCCTCTCCTGATATGCTGTCTAAACTGAGTGGCTTGTTAATTATTCATCTGAACAGCATACTTACAGATGTTGATGATAAAACAGGTAAAACATTGTACATATTTAACAATAATTTGAATCACTACCAATTACCTGTAGGTGGGCAATTGCAATTTATTACAACCCCTGAGGGCAATGTCAAAATTTCAGTAGGGAGAAATATTTACAGAATTAAGCATTCAAACATGGTTTCTGGCACTGTTTATACTGTTTCTGCTGGTGACTGCTTATATATTGAGGTCCCAGGATCCTATGACAAGCTTATACCCTTTTTTATAGAATTAAGAATCAGATACTCTATAATAAATAACCGATAAATCAAAATGCCTAATGATATTTTTGGCCATACAAGACATGAAGATCACAGTGATGAGATTCTGATGCTTGATGTCAGAGTCAAGAAATTCAGAAGTGATTTACAAGCTTTACAAACCACACTGAATGCCAGTCTTCAATTAGAAATTACAAATTTGCAATCTCAATGCACGGACCCTCTTCTTAAAATTGATTCTGAACTCAAATTGCTGCTTCAGAAATATACTGACCTGGCCACATTGGATAATTTTCAAAGTTTAGAAGAAGCTGTAGCAGCTCTTCAAGCCAAATTTAAGACCCAGGCTAACAATTCTGAGCAATTGAAACAACAATTAGAAGAGCAGATAAATAATGTCCAGGCACAGCTCCAAACAATTGTCAAAAGCATAAAATCACAAGAAGATTTTGATCTAGTGATTTCCACTCTAAAGGAACAGATTCAGTCACTCCAAATACATAATCTGGACCCTCTGAACAATGCCATAGCCGAGGTTAAAGAAAAAATTGAGACACTTGAAAATTTTATGAACAATTTGCCATCTTCTGATGCTTTGAATGCAATAACTCGGAGTGTTGCAAATATTAAGCTGCAACTTGAAACATATGAAGATTTTGGAAAAATTCAAAGTTCCATAACCCATCTTGAAGGTACAATAGCAGCAGTGCAAAGTGATTTGGCAAATGTACTAGAATCTCACCTGCCCGGTATTGTAGATACCCTTGTTAGTGTCCAGTAACAAATCACAAAGCTTGAAAACCTCAACACTGAATCTGAACTATCTCATTTTCATCACTTGATTGATGATATCCAAACAAAACTTGAAATTTTACAACAATCCACACCCACTCAGGCAGATATAGCCCTGCTCCAAAATGCTATGCAAAATGTGGCTGATGCTTCTGAATTAAACAATGTGAAATTGGCACTTGAATCTTTGCAAAATACTGTGTCAAATCTGCCTACATCACAGGAACTTAAAAATATAAAGAGGGCAGTGAATCGCATATTGAAATCTGAAGATATCAAGAATATCCAAGCAGAGATCAAACATCTCACTCAGACAGTGGCCACTCTACCAACCAATCAACATATTAATGAACTGCATGCCCTGTTTGAGGATATCAGAAGACAGGTCCATGATCTTACTGCTCAAAATTCAAAATTGGCAGTTGTTGAAAATTTGCAACAAATTGTAGCTAATATCAAGCAACAGCTAGGGACCATGGAATCTAATCAAGCAAATGCCCTGTCCATGCCAGGCCATGATGATGTTGTTAGAACCATTAATGAGCACCTTGAATCTGTAACAAGCAGATTGCTCACAGCAGAAAAGGAAATAACAGGCATAATCGAGAATCCAAAACATACAGTAATTCTTGAATTGTACAGCATCCCCAACAGAGAATATGATTCTCCATTTACACCAGGTGGCAAAATATATATGCTGTCCCCTGCACAATTTTATTACCAATTTTTTGTTGGGGGCACATTGAGACCAATCAAGATCAAATATTGGCATCAGCCACAGGCACACCACTACCCTACATTATCAATAACAAATGCTGAGAACAAAGTGAAAATCACCAGTGTAGAATTGGAGGATTTTACAGACCCCAATACATTAGAAACAGCCTATACTGAAGATGATGGCACTTTGGAATTTAAAATACATATTGGAGACAAATTATATTTAGAAAATCCTGCAGTCTCAGCTGCTGAACACCCCATAGTTGCAATATTCTTGTTTACATATTATGTCTAGACAAATTATTGTTGATGAATTACACAGACAAGCCAGACATAATTATAAGAGACTGCCAGTAGTTACAAAAGGCATAGATGATTTATGGCAGTGCGACTTGATTGAAATGGCAAGTGGACAGTTGAAAAACTTAGACAAAATCAACAAGGGCTACAAGTATCTACTCACTGTGATAGACACATTTTCAAAATTTGCCTGGGCTGTGCCACTCAAATCCAAGACTGGAACATGTGTTACAGAAGCCATCAGGACAATCATCAATCAGAGTGGAAGATCCCCGTGCTATTTGCAAACAGATAATGGCAAAGAATTTTATAATTCAGTGTTTCAACAATTTATTAAAAGCCAGGCAATACAACATTATTCGAGTTACAGTGATCTCAAAGCCTCAATTGTAGAGAGATTCAACAGAACCTTAAAAAATCTTATGTATAAACAATTTACCCTCCAAGGTAATTATAAATGGATTAATATTCTTCCAGAACTTCTACATAAATATAATAATTCGGTCCATTCTACAATCAACATGAAACCCTCTGAAGTAACTTCATCTGATGAGCAAAAATTGATCAGCACTGTTTATTATCCTAAATACCAGCCAACAATAAGAAAGGCCAAATACAGGGTGGGTGATCAAGTAAGAATCAGCAAATATAAGCACTTATTCAAAAGAGGCTTTACCAGAAACTGGAGCACTGAATTATTTACAGTGGTTCAAGTTAAACCCGGGACCCTTAACACATATATAATAAAGGATCACCGAGGAGAAATTCTCAAAGGCAGGTTCTATGAACAAGAGCTCAGCAAAACTAAACAGCCTGACACATATCTCATAGAAAAAATTATCCGCAGAAAAGGCAACAAGTTATTTGTCAAATGGCTAGGACTCCCAGAACACAGCTGGATCGATGCAAACAAAATAATAATATGAGCACCTGGGATGTTATAAAAAGGCTGCCAGAACCTGAACAACAGAATAAGAGAAATGGCAAATTGCTACCTGATAATATTAGGTGTCTTATTGTTGGGCCATCTGCTTGTGGTAAAACTACACTAATGGTTGATAATTTTTTATTGGCACCCAACTGGTTAGACTGGAAAAACAGGCATTTGTATATCTTCTCTAAGAGCTTGGAACAATTAAAATATCAGCAGTTAATGAAGCTATATGATGGATTGGATATAGCCACTTTTGAACCAGATGTTAAGCCACTTCATGACTGTCTCGATAATTCTGTTGTTGTGTTTGATGACATAAACTGGATAATCAAAACAAGGTTAGGAATTTCTTTACACAGGGCCGGCACAAAAACATTGATTGCTTCTACCTGGCACAGACTTTTTCAAAAATACCCAAGCAGCTGATCCGAGACAACAGCAATTTTATATGTGTGTTTCATCAAGACCATACCAACCTCAAACACATACATGATGAATATGTAGGTGGGGACCTGAGCTACAATAATTTTTCCAAGTTTTGCAGTATGTGCTGGAACCAGGACAGTTATGAGTTTGTCACAATTGATATGACAAGAACACCCAATAGTGGCAAATACAGAAATAAAATCAACAATTTTCTAGACATTGAAACATATATAAATAACCATGAAAAGGCCAATCATTGACGATCTTAAATTAAGAGATTATCTTGTAAAAAGATTTAAGGGATGGAAATCAGAGAACCGTGGAATTTATGAAAAACACAAACAAACAGAACAGCCTGTAATTGATGCTATTAATAATTTAGGTAAAATATCAAAACTGTTACAGAGCAAAATCAAAATTTGATCACAGAGCTTGTACCTGTAGCTGCAAGGAACATATTAGATTATCCATTCACCCCACTTTCCAGTATTCATACACCTAGTCCTATTGCTCCTAGAAGAATTGAAGCTACTCAGGATCCTATTGAATTGGGTCTTCTTGCTCAAAAATATCTAACCACACCTAAAGACAATAAAGATGAGGTGTTTGGCTTATATGCTGACACAGAGCTTGATGGCAGCATCATACATAGAATTGACAATTTCAGAGTAACATTTATGGGAGATGATATAATTGTATATTCAGAATCTCGTCTCGGAGAAAAAGGTGCTTTTGTTAAGTACACCGGCACACCTGGATTGTGGGAATTGATGACTAGGAAAAGGCCTGGCAGCTACACAGATCAGGATTATGAGGATTACAAAGAAATATTAATAAAATCAGATGCTCTATACCAGAACAATGATCCCACACAAAAAAGAGTGAAGTCGAGCAGTGGAGCAAAATACAACAATTTAATCAAGCCCATATGGTCACAGATCAAGACAGGCAGTGGCATCAAACAATACAACACCCTGCCCAAAGAATTTGTGTGGGTTGATGATGTCAGGAAACTTGTAGATAGGTTATTGGTGATAGCTGGGGAGGAAAATGCTGGGAACCACAATTTTTACAATGAAAAGGTTGGAATTATGGACATGATAAGCACCAAATTGTCTAATTTTATAGTGAATGACACTAAGGGGATTGGATATCTCATAAAAATTATTAATACTCTACCACCTAAATTTTGGAATATTTCTGAGGGTCGGGGCCTTGTTAATGACATTATAAACAAGCTGCCATTTGAACTACATATTCCAGGTTATCAGTATTGTGGTCCAGGCACAAAATTGGATCATAGATTAAACAGAGGGGATCCTGGTGTTAATCCCCTAGATGCTGCTTGTAGAGACCATGACATAGCATACAACACACATTCTGATCTTGACAAAAGACATGTTGCAGACAAGAAATTAGAAGAGGCTGCATTTGGCAGGTTTGTAAGCAAAGATGCATCTTTGGGTGAAAAAATAGCAGCATTGGGAACCACCATAGCTATGAGCACCAAACAAAAACTGGGGTGGGGGTTGTGAATATGTATATAATAAACCTACAATGAAGGCCAAGGGTGTTATGTATCAAATACCTTATGCAGGTCTCAAATCTCTTGGGCCTATTGACAGTCTTTTAACCAAAAAGCAGCGCAAGAAGAAAAGCTCTTGTATTGCCAAGGGTCATGGGATGAAATTGTTGCTTAGTACCCCCCAATTAAAAAAATTACAGCAATCAAGAAAAAAATCACATGTGGGGGGATTTATATTTACCATCCCTGCCATCTTAGCTGCTCTCGGGGCTGTTGGGAGCTTGGCTGGGGGATCAGCCGCCATAGCAAAAACAGTAATAGATGCCAAGAAAAATAGGGCAGAATTAGATGAGCAGAGGCGCCATAACCTGGCTATTGAGAAACAAGGCAAAGGTGTTAAGAGAGCCATGAATAAGTTTAAAAAAAACAAGAGCCACTTACGAACCAAGATATTGAAGCTTTAATCAAGCCACTGGGCATCAAACATTTTAGAGGTGTATACATGTCTGATTCTTTACCGGAACAACCACTCAACAAAGAGTGTGGCATTGTTAATTTGGATAAGTACAAAAATCAGGGCACTCACTGGATCTGTTATCTTAAATATTTAAAAGCTGAGGCATTTGTGTTTGATTCATTTGGAGGTGTTCCGCCTGAAAATTTAATAAAATATCTAAAATCACCCAATCTTTATTACAATAATACCCGTGTTCAAAACTTCAAAGATGTTAATTGCGGACATTTGTGTTTATATGTTCTTAGATATATGTCTCAAATATATAAACCATCAATTGAAAATTTTCAAAAAGCCTTGTGGTATCTGAAACATCATGGGGGTATTCCATCTCACCAGCCAAAATTCAATATTGAAGCTCAAATTACATGATGATATAGTGTATCCCAAAACAATAGCTCTCAGAGCATTTTACGGCATGTACTTGATCCCTAATATTACACACCACAACAACAAAATTGCAGTTGGGGATCAAAAAATTGTCATCACTCCAGGGCAGCATAATCTATCTACTCTAAATGCTCAATTACCCAGAGGTGTAGTGTTAAGTCAAAATTCTGTCACTCACAGAGTAGAGATTGTGTCTGCCACAGAGACAGTGGATCTGGGTACTATAGGAAAGCTGTTAGGCTTTGAGAACAACACAAAACTTGAAGCAGGCATCAAACACACTGCTATGAATATACCTAAATTCTTAGCCATAGAGACTCTAATATTCACTGTAATGTGGCTGAGGGTATGATCACCAAATCAAATGGCATAGGCACTCACAAACAAACCGGGATCATTGCAACATTCAAACCTAATTCTGAATTCATGGAGCCAATTATCTACAATCCAGCCCCAACATTATATTTTCCTGTGTGTCATAACAGAATAGATTATATTGAATTGATGGTCACTAATGAAAAAGAAGAATTAGTTGATTTTGCTGGAGCCACAACAACTGCTATCATAGAGATTAATATTTAAATAAAAATACATACAAGAAGAAAATGGAAAATATTGAGAGTTGTGAGCTACAATCATTCCCCCCAAACAGGAGGACATTTGCAAATTTAAATCAACCCAACACAGAGATTGAGGTTGATCTTGATGTAGGGGATGGCTTTATACACCCCCACAGAGCAGATCTATACATCAAATTTGATGTTGTAAAGCTCGATGGAACAGATTATGCGGCAAATTCAAATATAAGACTTGTAGACAATTTTGTGCCACATCTATTCTCTGAAATTGAGGTCAGAAAGCATGGCGTTGTTATAAACAGAGTGGATTATCCCGGCATTACCTCCACAGCTTTGGCCACACTAAAATTATCCAAAACCGAGGCTTCATACTACAAAATAGGTGGATTTGAGGCTGGTGATAAGATATTATCTAAAAACCACACTGTACTGTTCCCCATGCGCCTGTTGCCAGGATTCTTCTCAGATTACAAAGATATTATGTGGAAGGGTGGTTTAAGAATTACATTTAGAAGAGCTGCAAATGATAACAATGCTCTGATGAGGTACAGTGCATTAAACCCTACAGGGGAAGCTCTGCCTAATACCCTACCTGATGAGGGCAAATGCATTATTCAGACTATGGAGTTAAGAATCCCTGTTGTTGAATATGAGGCCAGTTATGCTCTTAAATACAAAGCTGATATAATAAAAAATCCACAGGTTCCTCTGCAATTTTATACGTATCAATGTGTACAGAAGCCCGCATCTGGTACATATTATGAGTTTGATGCTACAAATTCATTCTCCAGCATACAATACGACATGCCTGATTTTGTGGTGGTATTGTTTCAGACTGGAAGACACAACAATCAGGAAAAAAATTCAAGTAAATTTGATAACTGCAACATCAAGAACATATATCTTAAAAATGGCAGAAATGAGGTTTTTCCTAGAGAAAATTACAATTTAGACATTTCCAAGGATGATTTCCTCAAATTATATGAGGCATTTTCGGCTTTCAAGAGGGTCACTACAGGCAATACTGACATGTATTACAATCCAGATGAATTCAAAGCACAGAGACCCATGTTTGTAATTAACACTTCAAAAAGAAAACAAGTTGTGGTGAATGACAGGACAAATATTAAAATTATCTGTGAATTCCATGAGGCATTACCTGATGACACCACATGTAGTGTTATTCTCATAGGTGAAAAATCATATGTTTATGATGTAAGAAATGAGAGAGTCACGGAGCAATTCTAGAGGGTCTCTGCGACAAACCGGAAGTAGACCGGAAGTAAACCGGAAGTGGACCGGAAGTGGACCGGAAGTAAATATGTGTGGGTGTGGGTGGGTGTAGGTGTGTATGTGGGTATAAGTGGGTGTGGGTGGGTGTGTATGGGTGTGGGTGGCCTAGTTTTAAGTGTGGCCAAAAAAATATCAATTTTTGACAAGTTTATGGACAACAATCTCACAGAAGTGCCTTTTATAAGTATAGGCAAATCAATCTGAGGGGGCTCTTCCTTTCCGAGAAATTCCCGAGGGCATCTTTACAAAAATCTTGGATTAGCCAGGGTTCCACACTTGAGCAAAAAGCTCACATGGACATGTTGAGCTTGTTTTAAGTATAGCCAAACCTGCTTGAGGGGAGCTCTTCCTTTCCGGCACTGGTTATAGCACCAATTATACTACTGTTTCTAATATGGTAAAGAACAAACTAACTGTTGCCTTGCCAGAAGTATATAAGTAGGCAACACTCATTCTCATTATACCATCCACTACAGCTTCTGTTGAACGTTCTTTTTCGGCACTCAAAAGAATAAAATCATTCTGCAGATCAACCCAAGGACAGGACAGGTTAAGTGGACTTGCTCTGCTATCAATTGAAAAGGAGTTGCTACGTAATCTTCGGAACAACCCCACCTTTCCATTTCATGAAGTCGTTATTGGGAAGTTCACCTCTCAAATAAGAAGACTGGAGTTCAACTACAAGTAATCGGGTCCTGGGGTAAGTTGAATTTTGCACTTAAATTAATAATGAGGGTTTCTATTTCACCAGTGCATGTCTTTCATTTTATATTTCAGTTTTTTTTATTTTGCTTTATAATACTGTCTTGTTTTATTATTTGAAATTCTACACGTATATTAAACTGCAATAATGAGAATTAATTGATTGTGAGTAGTACAATCAGGCCGGTTCGCAACCCGAAAATGAGGCTCGGTGAGGCTCGCAGTGTTGCCAACTTCTCACTCGAAAAAATCACCAACTGATATTTTGAAGCCTTTTACGATGTAGGTTAACCTCACAAACAGTGTTGCCAACTCGAAAAAATGAGGCTCGCCGAAAATGAGGCTCGCCGAAAATGAGGCTCGGTGAGGCTCGCAGTGTTGCCAACTTCTCACTCGAAAAAAATCACCAACTTGAAGCCTTTTACGATGTAGGTTAACCTCACAAGCAGTGTTGCCAACTCGAAAATGGAGCTTGTTTTAATGGATTTCTCTCGTAAGGCGCGAGCAGTGTTGCCAACTCTCACTCAAAAAAATCACCAACTTGAAGCCTTTTACGATGTATCTTACCAACAGTGTTGCCAACTCGGCGTAGCCTTTTACGATGTATCTCACAAGCAGTGTTGCCAACTCCTCACTCGAGAAAAATCACCAACTTGAAGCCTTTTACGATGTATCTCACAAGAGATGGGAAAAATTAAACAACCGACAATCCAACTCGCAGTGTTGGTAACTCGGCGTAGCCTTTTACGATGTATCTCACAAGCAGTGTTGCCAACTCCTCACTCGAAAAAAATCACCAACTTGAAGCCTTTTACGATGTAGGTTAACCTCACAAAAGATGGGAAAAATTAAACAACCGACAATCCAACTCGCAGTGTTGCCAACTCCTCACTCGAAAAAAATCATCAACTATTTTGAAGCCTTTTACGATGTATCTCACAAGAGATGGGAAGAATTAAACAACCGACAATGCAGTCAACTCGCAGTGTTGCCAACTCCTCACTCGAAAAAAATCATCAACTATTTTGAAGCCTTTTACGATGTATCTCACAAGAGATGGGAAGAATTAAACAACCGACAATGCAGCCAACTCGCAGTGTTGCCAACTCCTCATTCGAAAAAAATCACCAACTATTTTGAAGCCTTTTACGGTGTATCTCACAAAAAAGGGGAAAGAATTAAACAACCGACAATGCAGCCAACTCGCAGTGTTGCCAACTCCTCATTCGAAAAAAATCATCAACTATTTTGAAGCCTTTTACGATGTATCTCACAAGAGATGGGAAGAATTAAACAACCGACAATGCAGCCAACTCGCAGTGTTGCCAACTCGGCCCACGAAAATTTCACCACACACACACACGCGCGCGCATGCTCATTTATTGCACTGACGATGTTTCGCAGCGTAGAAAACAGCACCAAAACATCAAAAATTCACATTACTCATTTGGCGTTCACCAAAACCTCAAAAGTTCTGGTCAAATGTTTGTATATCGCGACCTTCGTAAACCTACCTCAGGAACGATGTACCACACACGCGCGCGCGCCTATCTATCATAGATCACGTTCCGCGCATTTATTCGTTGCGCAGACACAGCGTGATGAGTAAATAACGCACTTTCTCATTTTTGAAATACGAATGCATTTTATCGTAATCTTCCAAGTCCCGGCCAAATGTTTGTATATCGTGATCTTTGTAAACCTACCTCAGGAACGATGTGCCACACACGTGCACGCGTACAAAATTTTTATTGTAACTGATTGTGCAAGAAAAAGATGTTAAAAACCTGTTAAAACTGCTCTGTGACCCTCTCGTTCTTCACGTCGTACGCGAAAGACTTCTCGGCGACCAGGATGACACTGCATACGGTGTCCTCGGGCAACGGGCTGTTGAACTCGCAGACGACCTTGATGTTGGTGCGATCGTTGACCACCACCTGCTTCCTTTTCGTGGTATTGATGACGGACATGGGTCTGTGGGTTTTGAATTCGCTGGGCGTGTAGTACATGTCCACGTTTCCCTCGGTCACGCGTTTAAAAGAGGTGTAAGCTTCGTAAAGTTTGAGGTAATCGTCTTTGGTCATGTCGAGGTTGTAATTCTCGCGCGGGAACACTTCGTTTCTTCCATTCTTCAGATAAACGTTCTTGATCTTGCAGTCGTCGAATTTGCTGGAATCTTTTTCCTGATTTTTATCGCGCCCAGTCTGAAAAAGCACAACGACGAAATCTGGCATGTCGAACTGTATGTTGTTGAACTGCGTCGTCACGTCGAATTCCTTGTGACTTCCCGACGCCGTCTTCTGCACGCACTGGTAACCGTGAAAGTGAATCGGTACCTGCGGACTCTTCAAGATCTCCGCTTTGTACTTGAGGGCGTAGTTTGTTTCGTATTCCACGATCGGCATTCTCAAATCCATGCTCCGGATGACGCACTTGGCTACTTCGGGTAAAGTGTTGGGCAGCGGCGTGGTGCCGTCCGGACCCAAAGTGGCGTATCGCATCAGCGCGTTGTTGTCGTTGGCTGCTCTTCGAAAAGTGACGCGCAATCCTCCCTTCCACATGATCTCCTTGTAGTCCGAGAAGAATCCCGGCAGCAGGCGCATGGGAAAAAGCACTGTGTGACTTGTCGTCGATATTTTCGTCCCTGCTTCGAATCCTCCTGCTTGATAGTACGCTGCGTCTGTTTTGGATAATTTCAATGTTCCCACTGCCGTCGACGTGATGCCTGGATAATCGATTCTGTCGATGACGGTGTTGTGTTTCCTCACCTCCACCTGCGAGAACAGATGAGGCACGAAGTTGTCCACGAGTATCAAATTTGCATTGGGCGGAAACGCGTCTTCGCTTTCCTTCTTCACCACGTCGAATTGAAGGTAGAGGTCCGCTCTGTGAGGATGAACAAACCCATCGCCTACATCCACGTCGTATTCGATCTCTCTGTTCGCTTCGTTGAGATTGGCGAACGTGCGACGGTTGGGAGGAAAAGATTGCAATTCGTAACTTTCGATTTGTTCCATTTTCACTATGTGTGTTATTTATTATACGTTGATCTCCACGATGGCAGTGGTCGTTGCACCTGCGAAATCCACCACCTCTTCTTTCTCGTTTGTTACCACCAACTCTATGTCGTCTATGCGGTTGCGGCATACTGGAAAATAGATCGGCGAAGAGGGTGTGTAGATGATCGGTTCCATGAATTCGGAACTTGGTTTGAACGTGGCGATGATTCCCGTCTGCTTGTGACTTCCCAGCAACTCCCCGTCCGAAGATTTAGTGATCATTCCTTCTGCCACGTTACAGTGAACGTTTAGAGTCTCTATGGCCAGAAATTTAGGAATGTTTGCTGCCGTGTGCTTGATGCCAGCTTCGAGTTTGGTGTCGTTCTCGAAACCTAAAAGTTCACCCATAGTACCCAGGTCCACGGTCTCCGTCGCAGACACGATTTCCACTCTGTGCGTGACCGAATTTTGAGAAAGGTACGTGCCTTTGGGTAACTGAGCTTGCAAAGTGGAAAGATTGTATTGGCCTGGCGTGACGACGATGTGTTCGCTTCCGACGCTAATTTTGTTGTTGTGCTGCGTGACGTTAGGTATGAGGTACATGCTGTAGAATGCACGCAGAGCTATGGATTTAGGATAGACGATGTCGTCGTGTAGCGTGAGTTTCAAGATTGAAGATTCGCTCGTGAGATGGAACACGCCCATCGTGTTTAAGATTCCACAATGCTTTCTGAAAATGTTCCACCGACGGGTTATTTATTTTAGACATGTATGCGAGAACGGAAAGGCATAGGTGGCCGCAGTTAACATCGGTGAAACCTTGGATGCGTTTGTCATTGTAGTAGAGGTTGGCAACACTGAGATACTTCACCAACCTGGCAGGTGGTGTGCCACCGAACGAATCGAAAACAAATGCATTGTTATCGTCAATTTTGAGGTAGCATATCCAATGTGTACCAGGATTTTTGTAACTGTCCAGGTTGACCACGCCATACTCTTTTTTCTTCACAGCAGAGGGTAGAGAATCGGACATGAAAACACCTCTGAAGTTTTTTATTCCCAACAGTTCGATCAGAGATTCAATATCGAAGTTGGACAGGGCTTCTTCTTTTTTTATATTTCTTCAAAGCATCGAGGTTAGTTTTTTGTTTTTTGGTTATACCTTTCCCCTTCTTCTCCATAGCCAGGTTGTGACGTTTCTGTTCTTCCAATTCCGCCTTGTTCTTCTTCGAGTCGATGACGGTTTTCGCGATGGCGGCGCTACCGCCGGCCAAACTTCCAACGGCCCCCAATGCTGCCAGGATGGCTGGGATGCTAAATATGAAACCTCCGATCTTTTGCTGTTTCCGCGAACGCTGCAAGCGTCTCAATTGAGGTGTGCTGAGAAGTAATTTCATTCCGTGTCCTTTCGTCAAGCAAGAACGTTTCTTCTCGCGTTGTTTCTTGGTGAGTAACCCATCGAGGGCACCTAGATTTTTCAGATTGGGGTATGGTATTTGGTACACGACACCTTTGGGCTTCATGTTGATGCTCTATATGTTATCTTCACGGTATGTTATTTATATATATGTTCTGAGATTTTTTTGTGTAATTTTTTTCGGTATGTTATTTATATGTAAATGTTCTGAGATTTTTTTCAAGGATATACTCCGCGCAGAACTGTTACACAAATTCTATTACGTGCTTTGTTTTCTTACCAAGAAGTTCCTTTGTACCTTTGTACACGATTTGAGTTTTGTTCTCAATTAAAATAGCTAGCTTCTCGTCGGATAACATGTTAGCGTATCGATCTGGCAAAAATAGACTGTATTGTGCGTTGAGCAACAAACGCGCCTTGGGACCATACTGGGTAGAAACAATTGAACCGGAAGTTATCGTGTAAGGTTTGTCCACTTCCAATTCCTGAATTTTTACATATTCGACTGATGAATTTAGCATTTGTTTTAATGCTTGGGCGTCTAGTGATTGTTCACTCATTTTTATAAGATGGCAAACACAACTGGAGTTGTTTTTTTTTTTACGTAGTGTTATTTATATACCGAAGAAATTTTTATTTCTACACACCCCATCCAAATTTTTGTTTCGTGTTCATGGCGATGGTGGTGCCCAGTGCTGCAACTCTTTCTCCCAGCGAAGCGTCTCTGCTAACAAATCTTTCGAAAGCTGAGTGCTCTAACTTTCTGTCTGCCTCGTGACGTGCATCCAGATCGGTGCGAGTGGTGTTGTAGGCGATGTCGTGATCTTTGCATGCGGCGTCCAACGGATTCACACCCTTGTCTCCTCTCTTCAATCTTTTCTCGAGTTTGGTACCCGGTCCGCAGAACTGGTAGCCGGGTAAATGCATCTCGAAAGGTAACTTGTTGATGATGTCGTTCACGAGTCCCTTTCCCTCGGCCACGTTCCAGAATCTCGGAGGCAGCGTGTTGATAATTTTAATGAGGTAACCTATGCCCTTGTCGTCGTTCACGATAAAGTTGGAAAGTTTGGTGCTGATCATGTCCACGATGCCAACCTTCTCGTTGTAGAAATTACGATTGCCAGCATTCTCCTCTCCTGCAATAACCAACAACCTGTCTATGAGCTTGCGCACGTCGTCCACCCACACAAACTCTTTGGGCAGGGTGTTGTAGAGTTTGACGCCGCTGCCTGTTTTGACCTTGTTCCAAATCGGCTTGATGAGATTTCTGTACTTCTCGCCGCTGCTGGATTTGACCCTATTCTGCGAGGCGTCGTTGTTCTGGTACAAGGCATCCGTCATGATCAAAATTTCCTTGTAACTCTGGTAATCTTCGTCGGTGTAATCTTTCGGCTGCTTTTTGGCAACGAGTTCCCACAGTCCCACCGTACCCGGATACCTGTTCCAACTATCCTTGTCGCCTAAATTAACTTTAATGTCGTTGCCTTCGAAGGTAACTTTCGATTTTCCAATCTTCCAAACCACACCGCCGCCTTCGTTGCTCTCCATGCTCGGATACAATCCGAACACTTCATCCTTGTCGAATTTCCCTGTGCTCAGGTAGTCTCGTGCCAAAGGTCCCAACTCGATTTTATCCGAAGACGTGCTACCTATGGCTCGATGTTGTGCCGGTACATCCTTCAGTTCGAACGGTGTCGAAGGAATGCTCGAAATGGGTGTGGGTACGGTGTAACTTTTAGCTGCAAGTGGTACGAGTTCGTTGATCAAATTTTTATTTTGTTCCGTGACGCCTTTAATTTCTTTACCTAGATCGCTGATGGCATCGATCACAGGTTGATCTTGACGTTTCTTCTCTTCGTAGAATCCGCGATTCTCGGATTTCCAACCTTTGAAGCGTTTCGCGAGGTAATCGCGAAGCTTGAGATTTTCGTCTTCGATTTTTCGTTTCGTCATAACGTTATTTATACACGTCGTTTCTCACAACATTGCAACGTTTAGAAAGTCGTTGATTTTGTTTCTGTATTTTCCGTCGTTGGGTTTTCTCGTCATGTCGATCGTCGCGAATCCGAAATCGTCACTGTTCCAACAGTGGGAACAGCAGCGTTCCGAAAATTGATTGTAGTTCATGTCTCCGCCTACATAGTCATCGTACACGTGCTTGAGGTTGGTGTGATCTTGACGAAACAAACATATGAAATTAGCGTTGTCACGTACTAACTGTTTTGGAATTTTGGAAAACGTTTGAGCTAGAAAGAAGCAATCTATTCCTTTGTGACGACCTTGCGTGAAAAAATTGCGAATTTCATTTTGATTTTCCAGAATAACATCGTCGAACACAACAACTGAATTTTTACGACAATCGTCGAGTGGCATTATTTCCGAAACGAACGTTGCAATGTCCAGACCATCGTACAGTTTTATCAGTTGCTGGTATTTCGCTTGCTCCAAACTTTTCGAAAATATGTAGAGGTGCCTGTTCTTCCAATCTAACCAATTCGGTGCGAGGAGAAAATTGTCCACGAGCAGTGTCGTTTTCCCACACCCCGAAGGACCTACGATGAGACAGCGGATGCTGTCGGGGAGCAACTTGCCATTCTTTTTCTTCGTTTGACTTTCCGAATCAGGTAGACGTTTCACAACATTCCACGCACTCATAGAATCACCTCGTTTGAATCGATCCAACTCGTGTCCGGAAGTCCCAGCCATTTGACAAACAGTTTGTCACCTTTCCTACGCAATACTTTTTCGATGAGGTACGTGTCGGGATGTTTTGTTTTAGAGAGTTCCTCTTCGTAAAATCTTCCTTTCAAAATCTCACCGCTACTATCTTTTATTATATACGTGTGTCGGTTTCCGGGTAAAACTCGAACCACCGTAAAAAGTTCCGTGCTCCAATTTTTTGTGAACCCCTTCTCGAAGGTGCGTTTGAATTTGCTGATCCTCACCTGGTCTCCAATTTTGAATTTTGATTTCTTGGTAGTCGTGGGTGTGTACTTTGGACAGTAAACTGTAGAAATTAAACGCTGCTCGTCAGATTTCGTAACGTCAGCTGGCTTCATGCCTATTGTTCTGTGTACCGTATCATTATAGGTGCCGACGAGTTCCGGCAGTATGTCGACCCATTTGTAATTTCCTCGAAGCGTAAATCGTTTCCACATGTGCGTTTTCAAGGTTCGATTAAATCTTTCCACGATGCTGGCTTTGATGTGACTGAAGGTTGAATAATGTCGAACGTTGTGATTCCGAATAAACTTTTGGAATACGGCATTGTAAAATTCTTTACCGTTGTCTGTTTGCAAAAACCGAGGTCGTCTGTCGCTTTCGCGAAAAATTGTCTTGAATGCTTCCGTGACGCACGTTCCTGTTTTCGCCTTCAAAGGTAGAGCCCATGCGAATTTCGAAAACGTGTCTATGACGGTGAGGAGGTACTTGTTGCCTTTGTTCAATTTATGTACGTTTTTTAACTTGCCGCTACTCATCTCCACGAGGTCACTTTGCCAGAGGTCATCGATTCCCTTGGTTACCACCGCCAAACGTTCGTAGTTGCGGCGTGCAGGTTTATGCAATTCTTCGACGATGGCTTGCCTAGACATTTTTTAGAGATTACGTTTGAAGAGAAGCACCAGCGTGATGGGATTCAAAGAAGGTGGCACTTCGCTCGTGTTTTGAATGATCAGCTTATCGCCGGCACTCACGTCAAAAACGGTGAGATCTTCGTCTTCGTGTATTTCATATATGTTGCGCGTTTCGTTCCAACGTGCCAGAGGAATGTTTCCTGCTTTCTGGACACCACGATTCGATATCAAGGTCATGGTGGGAACGCTAGCTTTTCTGCCGTGAGACCAGTACGAAAATTCATTTATCTGAATCGTGCCATCGAGGAGAAACTTGTAGTACGGATGATAAGGATGTAACATGTACAGTTTGTTACCTTCGACGAACGTGGAGATTCTCTGTTGATTGGGTACGCTGTTGATTTCGATGGCTTGTAGAGAATGCAGTTTAGCGAATTTAGTATCGACGCTAACGAGGTTGCTGTGAAGCTGTCCCAGTGTATTTTGTACGGGCAACAAATGTTCGATGATGGTATCTGCTACTGTAGAAAATGACGGTTTGATTTTCACTTCCACGTTCAACTGCTTGAAGTTTTCGTTGAGTTCTTGTAATTTGGCACCAAAAGAGGCCAGCGTCGATTCCTGCGTGGATTCCAGCACTCCAACTTGATCTCTGATGTTGACGACGATACTCTGAAGGTTCTCGACTTGATTCAATTTCGAACTCTTCTCGGTAAGATCGTTCACGATGCTTCGCATTTCGGTAAACTGCGTGTGAAGGTCAGCGACGCTCTGCGAAGTGGGCAGCGTCGATACCAGCGAAGTAAGTTCGTCTCGAATCTGTTCCACGTTCGCCGTTTCCGTTTCTAGTCGTTTCAGCATACGTGATATGCTCCTTTTCAAAGCGTGCAATTCTTTTGAGGTGGGGAGATTGGCCACCCTACTCTCGAGATCGCTCAATGAACTTTTGATGTCGCTCGAATCAGATAGTGCCGTCACCGCTGTTTTCAATTTTTCCAAATCTTCGCTCGAAGGTACGCTCGTCCGTAACGATTCCAAGTCACCCTGTATGTTGTCCAGTACGTGATGAAAATGAGCAAGATTCGTTTCGACGTTCAAATTTTCTAAATATTCGATCTTTTGCTGAACCGTGCTTAACGTGTCTTGTATGCTCGTCAACGCACTGGCTTCAGCGTGAATATTTTTAATTTCTTCGTTGATCAACTCCAGAGAGGCCTGAAGTGTAGCGATGGTGGTTTGAATGTGTTCGAAATTTTGATAAGCCTCCAATTGAATTTTTATGTTCGCGACGCTTTTGCTCATGACCTGTAGTTCGTCTGACGATGGTAGGTTCGTCATGGTATCTTCCAAAGTCTGTAACTTGGATTTAATTTCTTCCAACGTACCGGCGAATTCTTCTTGTAATTTGGAAACAACAACATGCAAGCGTTCTACATCAATATCCTTCACGACGGTTTGAAGTTCAGAGAAATTCTTTTCTATTGCCGAAGTTCGTTCTTCGATTTCGAGTTTCAATTTTTCCAAATCTTCATTTTTCGATTGAAATTGTTGCAATTTGAGCAAATCATTTTGAAGCTTATCCACGCTCAACTGTATATTTTGAACGTTGTCGTAAGAAGGTACGTCGACATAATTTTTTATGAGCGTTTTCAGTTCGGAATCGATTTTCAGAATGGGGTCGAGACATTGCGTTTGGAGCGTAGCGATCTCCGACTCTAAACTTTTGTTTAAGGTCTCCTGCAAAGCGATCAAATCGCTCCTTAACTTTTTAATTCTGACGTCCAACATGAGAATCTCTTCTGCGTGGTCTACACGCTTGGTGTTGCCGAAAATGTCGTTAGGCATTTTGGTTAACGGTTATTTATAATAGGATAGACGATACGTAATTCAACGAAGAGAGGAATGAGTTTGTCGTAATCTCCTAGGAGTTCCACGTATAAACAATCTCCTGCAGAAACATCGTACGTAATGTTAGAAAGCATTTTGTCGTGCTTGATTCGAAAAATGTTCTTGCCGGTAGATATTTTGATTTCACCTACGTTTTCCGGATTCACGGTGATTTGAAGTTTTCCATCGATCGGAATTTTGTAAAAATGTAAATTGTTGTTGAAGACGTAAAACATCTTGCCCACATCGTCATCCAATTTCGTCCAAATGCTGTTAAGGTGAACAATCAGTAGACCATTGAGTTTAGTTAACATAGAAGATAGAAATTCATGATCTGTCGTCGTAAGGTGTACAGTCTCCATGTTGGTTTGTTTTCGGAAACCAAAGAGATTCATAGGTATGCTGGTTATTTAAAATACGGTCAAAGTTTTTTTTTTTTGTAATGACAGTCTGTGTTTTTTTTTTTTTGTTTGTTTGTTTGTTTTATGAATCTTCTGTTGAAGATGGGCATATGTTGCAGGTTTTGCTTTCTGCTAAGCGATAGTGCCCCCACGGCAGTGTGTGGATTCCACATTGGAGGACGCACCTCTTGTCGTCGTTGGGATCCAGGGCAATCTTCCTCACTTTGTTGGTGGTCAACACATGGTCGACGCTCTGGATGCGCTGTTCTGCTCTTAGAACCGACGACCTGGTCTTGAGGCAATCCATGAAGTCCTCGAATGTGAGATGCTCCCGAACCACCTGTCTGCCGACACCCTTGACCTTCTTGGTAATGCTGCCCTCGGCTTTGATGGTATAGGCCTTGGGGCGAAGACCTGCAAACTCAAGAATCACGTCTCCGTCCTTCTCATCTTTGAGTTTGCCAGGCACCTTCTTGTTACGGGTCAGGATACCGTACTGGTTCGGCTGGGGATAGCCCGAGGTGTCGAAGAGGTTAACCAAAGATGGAACTGTGGCTATATCCCCATATGCATCGGCTGAGCGAACGTGGTACACCAAGCTGTCCGTGTCTGTGTAGAGAAGCGAGATGTCGTGGCCGTAGTGTGGACGTAATATGTCGTAGTATGTCTCGAACATGTGGAGCTTGCTCAGATCCAGAACCGTGGCTCCGACGTAGATGGGCTTGTTGAGTTTCACCACACCTTGCTTCATGTAAATCAGAGCCAGCTGCTCGTTGTAGATTGTTCGAGACTTGAACAATGGACTCGCGACAAGCTGACAACATCGCTCCTTCCTCGTCACCAATTTTATGTCCACGCGATTCCGTACATTCTCCATGGTCTTGCCAAACACCGCATTATTCATGAGCTTGAAGAAATCCTTATCAAGCTCGGACGTGGCTGCGGTGCGGTGTTCAGTGTTGACTTCAATATATGGACGCAACCACGGAGAATGCTCGAACTTGAGGATGCGGTGAACTGCGTGGACTGTGACCCCTCGCTGCATCAACCACTGGAGATTCCGGTAGTGAAGGATGTAATTCTTCTTTGGTTCGAAATCCATGACGAGCTTCTTCTGGTTGGAATCGGGTGGACACTTGAACTCGGGTGCAGGGGGAAGATCGCAGAACGAATCCTGCAGCTTCTCGGAGAACTCAAGGTCCACCTCGGCGAAGAACCCATGTTCCGAATCGTCGAAACCTTCAACGTCGAAGTTGGAAGGGTCAGCCCACTCGAAGCCTCTAAAGGGGAGTGGTTGCATCATAGAGTGCCCGTACAAGTTATTCACGTCCGTGTGCATGATGTAGCTCGACGGTTGGGTGGAGTCGTAGCCAGTAGCCATGTGATGGTTGTTGGCGCGCGCGTGCCGTTGCGACACCTGGACCATTCCACCCCGCACGGCACGTTCCACAAACAGCATCATGTCTACGTCCGAAAGAAGCTCCAGCTCGATTTTCGTCACCAGAAACATGGCTGACCACGCCAGTCCGGGGAGACTATAGAAGTAGGCGGGATCCAGGTGGTAGATGTTCATTGCGGTCGCTCGGAACGTCTGGAACACGTCGGCGAGGAGCGTCACATCAAGTCTGAGGTAGGCGTCGTGGTAGTCTCCAAGAGTTCGACAACCCAACTCGCGCCACATGGACTGGGCGTGATGATATTCTTCGTCGGTGATGTTCGAGCCTCGCAGCTGACTATAGAACTTCGCCTGGGGAGGTAGCGACGTCTCCGCAAACTTGGTAGAGTCGGTGACGTATTCGTAGGGGTAGACCCCCTTACGCCTGAAGAGACCGGCGTCCAAGTTTGGAAAATTTGCGGAGGTAATAAGCATTTGTTCGTTGCTCAACTTTCCTGCAAGAGCATCGAGGCTGGCCGGGAGGAACCTCAGGGAGTCTAGGAAGCGAAGCTCGATGCTTTTTGAGTTGGGGATCGACACCCACTTGCTGACGCTAATATAACGCTCCTCGTTTTGTGCCAGGACGTTGATTCTTGCATTGTCGTATCCAAGATGTTTGATCAGGTGGTGAAAATCGTACCCCGAGCCATTGTGAAAAAACACAGGGATGAAGCGCGGGTCCCGGGCCTTAAGGTTACATCCGTTGCACCAAGGACCAACATACCTACCGTTAAAGTGATCGTGGTGATGGACTTTACGGTTGTTGATACTAAACTCACAGGTGCACACAGAACAGGTAGTAGCCTCCTCGTGTCTATGTTGATCGTCGGGGGACAGTGGGAGCATAGACTTGGGGGTCAACAGTACCTTCCCCGTCTCGAAGGCCTCGACAACCATCCTCTCGAAAAAGTGTTTGGCTGCGTTGGGACCACGGTACACGTAGGGCTCGGGGGCGATGTGCTGGTCTCGTCGCACCACAACGTATGCGAAACTGGATGCCTCGTGGAGTTGGTAAGGGGTGGTGGAGGAAACTTCAGGATCGGGATCGCAAGTGGACAGGGGTTTGAGGAAGGCCTCGAAATCCGCGATGATGATAGCGGGGTGTTCTACCATGGCACCGTGCATGTGGAAACGCTCCACGGTACCAGGTTCGGGCAAGACTGCCACCCCAGGCTCGTTGGCATTGCAGTAGAGCTTGTGGTTAGCAAGCTTCTCGGCAGCGATGTTGGAACCTCGAACATGTTGGTAACCGCGTTGATCTCGTCCGTCGAACATTGACAAGCACCTGCGACAAACTTCTTTGTGGTGTTCGTGTTTGCTTGTTTGGCTCGAAACAAGCCGAGAGAGCGAGCGAATAAGGGTGTAGTGATGGCGAGTTTCATCCTTGATGAGCAGAAGATGGATTTCTCGAGCATCATTGTCGACTACGTCGCTCACCCGGATGGGGTACACCACATTTTCGTCAGTGAGGCCATAAACGTTGATGGCCAGCCGCGGGTTGTGTGTGCGGGCCTCGAACTTGCGAATGTCCGAGACCTTCACCGGGTAGTCGATCCCAGCAATGGCATCTTCCAGCTCTGGCTCGTAGGGTAGGTAGTGGTTAACTCGGCGTGGATTGTTTTTCCAGTGGACAGGGTGTAACGCTGCAAGCACACACCATACGAAGCACTTGGCGTCACTATTCTGAATGTTCAGGACGGCCATCTTTGCTGCGATGGCAGATGGTAAGGGGACGTAGCTGGAGGCGGAGAGAGGCACAAACTTGGAAAGTTTGACGCATAGTTCGTGAGGCTCGCCACACAGCGAACCCCCCGAGCCCTTAGCTTCATGTTCTTCTTGCTTTGCCAGCAGCTCCTCGGCAAACTTGTTGTAGATGACCTCGAGGTTGTCGACATCCGCCAGATGCAGCGTCTTCGCCTTGGTGTTGTGGCAGAAGCTGTAAATTTCACCAGACGGCTTTTTGTACCAGCAACGTAGCGATGCGTAGAATTTGGTGGAGTGCGTTGCAAGCGCATCGCCGAGGATGGAAATAATTTGGGCTTGCACGTTCTCCAAAAAGCTACGCACGTCGCATGAACCCTCCGAAGTAAGAGGAAAATCCTCTAACAAATGCTGGAAAGCAGACTGGTTCGCTTTGGCCACAGTCTTGACGCGTTTGGCGGATGGTGGCGAGTCGGCTTCTGCCTTCCTCTTGGTTGAGCTGGTCGACGGTTGAGCCCCAAATGTATTTTTGCTTAGGCAAGTAAGCTTATGCTTTTTGACATACGCAATTGTAATATGTTTATTACATCCGGAACACAGTTCGGTGGCAGCCAAATGCTTGCCTGGCACGCAGGTGCGACAATGTCTTGCAAAATTTTTGCTCGATATAGTTTTTTTGCACACAGGGCAACTTTTCATGGAGCGCATTTTTTTCGGGTATGTTTATTTATATATGGGTGGTGTTGCCTTCCTCAAATATGTGCTTTAATCAACCCTATAAAAAAATAAAAAAAAAATATATAAGAAAAATATAATTGTAGATAGAAAAAGCACAGTAAATATTGTATGCATGTGTAATTCTATTTAGCTTATTTTTGCTAGACACGAATCTTCTTCAGATTTTATTACCCATTAGTATATTTTCCACCAATCTAGTAGAGGTATGAAACTATGAAAATATACTTGTTTATATATATTCTATTATTTTGGCTGATATAATAGCAAATATATATAGCTATTTTGAAATTCTAAAACTTTCAGGTATACTTATTTTTACATGCAAACATACATCATAAAAAATTACAACAAAGGCCCACAGAGTTTGCAACATTGGGCGCACATAGGCCCCTCATAAAAAGCTACAGTAATAGGCCACAGTGTTGCATTTTTGTCGACGGTGGCGCCACCACCACGTAGTGGTGTTAAAACGTGCGGTGAAAAATTGTACTACGAAAAATTAACAATCCATGTTTATCCCAAAAAATGATGAAATTGCTCCAAACACAATTTGCCCCCGCACAAATTTCCTCAAATCGAAAAATTAATTTTGCGCATCATACCCAATCGCCGTACTGCGAACAACAACTCAACCCCAAACACAACCAGGTTACGCAAAGCGCTTGAATCGTGAATTATTCGGAGAATTTTTTAAAAAAAAATTACATCAAGATTGGCCGGGCAATGAAATCTTGTTTCGCACGACCGACCGCAAATGCTGCACAATATGAAATTTTTTTTTGCATCGTGTGCTAGTCGAGACAAAAATTGTCAGTCGGTTAAACTTGTGTGCATTTGCCAGTCGAGACAAAAATTGTCAGTCGGTTAAACTTGTGTGCATTTGCTAGTCGAGACAAAAATTGTCAGTCGGTTAAACTTGTGTGCATTTGCTAGTCGAGACAAAAATTGTCAGTCGGTTAAACTTGTGTGCATTTGCCAGTTTCGCGTTTCGCCGGTTGACAAAAACTGTCAATGTACACTCGCGTATTTTTTTTTTGTGCAAAAACTTTTTCGTTTTTCAGTTTGTTGTCGTAATGCGCAAACGCTCGCAAAAACTTTTTCGTGAAAAATAATTTTCAGTTTGTTGTCGTAATGCGCAAACGTTCGCAAAAACTTTTTCTCTTTTCAGTTTGTTGTCGCAATGCACATTGTATGATTTGCATCAACGGTCGCAAAAACTTTTTCTCTTTTCAGTTTGTTGTGACAACTCGCATTGTGTGATTTGTGCCGATGCTCCCAAAAACTTTTTTTCTTTTCAGTTTGTTGTAGTAATGCGCAAAGGCTCGCAAAAACTTTTTCGTGAAAAATAATTTTTAGTTTGTTGTGACAACTCGCGTTGTATGATTTGCGCCGATGCTCCCAAAAACTTTTTCGTTTTTTAGTTTGTTGTAGTAATGCGCAAAGGCTCACAAAAACTTTTTCTCTTTTCAGTTTGTTGTTACAATTCGCGTTGTATGATTTGCATCAACGGTCGCAAAAACTTTTTCTATTTTCAGTTTGTTGTTACAACTCACGTTGTTTGATTTGCGCCGATGCTTCCAAAAACTTTTTCTCGCAACACTACTGGTGAGGTTAACATACACCGTGAAAGGTTTTAAAATATCAGTTGGTGATTTTTTCGAGTGAGGAGTTGGCAACACCGTGAAAGGCTTCAAAATAGTTGATGATTTTTTTCGAGTGAGGAGTTGGCAACACTGCGAGTTGGATTGTCGGTTGTTTAATTCTTCCCATCTCTTGTGAGATACATCGTAAAAGGCTTCAAAATAGTTGATGATTTTTTTCGAGTGAGGAGTTGGCAACACTGCGAGTTGGCTGCATTGTCGGTTGTTTAATTCTTCCCATCTCTTGTGAGATACATCGTAAAAGGCTTCAAAATAGTTGATGATTTTTTTCGAGTGAGGAGTTGGCAACACTGCGAGTTGGATTGTCGGTTGTTTAATTCTTCCCATCTCTTGTGAGATACATCGTAAAAGGCTTCAAGTTGGTGATTTTTTTCGAGTGAGGAGTTGGCAACACTGCGAGTTGGATTGTCGGTTGTTTAATTTTTCCCATCTTTTGTGAGATACATCGTAAAAGGCTTCAAGTTGGTGATTTTTTTCGAGTGAGGAGTTGGCAACACTGCTTGTGAGATACATCGTAAAAGGCTACGCCGAGTTACCAACACTGCGAGTTGGATTGTCGGTTGTTTAATTTTTCCCATCTCTTGTGAGATACATCGTAAAAGGCTTCAAGTTGGTGATTTTTCTCGAGTGAGGAGTTGGCAACACTGCTTGTGAGATACATCGTAAAAGGCTACGTCGAGTTGGCAACACTGTTGGTAAGATACATCGTAAAAGGCTTCAAGTTGGTGATTTTTTTGAGTGAGAGTTGGCAACACTGCTCGCGCCTTACGAGAGAAATCCATTAAAACAAGCTCCATTTTCGAGTTGGCAACACTGCTTGTGAGGTTAACCTACATCGTAAAAGGCTTCAAGTTGGTGATTTTTTTCGAGTGAGAAGTTGGCAACACTGCGAGCCTCACCGAGCCTCATTTTCGGCGAGCCTCATTTTCGGCGAGCCTCATTTTTTCGAGTTGGCAACACTGTTTGTGAGGTTAACCTACATCGTAAAAGGCTTCAAAATATCAGTTGGTGATTTTTTCGAGTGAGAAGTTGGCAACACTGCGAGCCTCACCGAGCCTCATTTTCGGGTTGCGAACCGGCCTGATTGTACTACTATTGTGGTCGCCACAATAAGACAAATATTCCCACAAAATATTCCTAAATCACATATGGATCCTGATATAAAATGCACGGAAACTTTTGGAGTTTGATGATCAAGGGTCGGAGATTACCCACTCGTTAGAACCAGCATACGCCACTGCAGATTACTGAGGTGTACATACTACGTGGAAGTGAGGTTGACACTTCAGTGCCTTTAGCGAAGGTTCTCCCTTACACGCCCGTATAGTTATATAGAACACCTCGCGTACATGGGTTGGAATAAATCTTTACACATGATGAGTGTGCCGTAGCTGTTCTTAAAATATGATTGAAATGAGGAAGAGTGTCTGCAATAGTTTGCTTGTGGCAGAAATATGTCCTCCCGCTGAATGCCATGTGGAAACTTTCCGCAAACAAAAGACTAACCCCTTCGCCTAAGCGTTCCTCACATCCCATAATAACCCTCAAAATGTTTCACAAAGGCTCAATTTATGGTCATTTTGGCTCCAAATTGGCCCTTATACCTCTAAATACGATGTTCTATCATTCCCAGATGGAAAATTCTGAAGTCCTGCCCTAAAGTCCTAAACTTCCCTGCTTCACCAGGTCAGACATTTTCGTTCGATTCGTGAGTCTCGTTGCGACTTACGAAAAATACGCATTATTTCGAACCCAGGAAAATATTACGTTATAATTCTTGGCACACATACCGTGAAGAATAACGATTAATTTTGTGCCATGCACGAAGACTTTGAGGCCCGTACAATACCTACAAAAATTCTAAAACTTTTCATTTTGACACTAATTTTTCTCCTTATATATTTCTCCAGTCTTACAGATTTTCAGCAGTCAAATAAGCCAACGTTGCTTTCACTGGGGTGTGGCAACATAAATCTCCATGAAAGAAATATTCGTTCAGAAATTATATTTGCTCGCTCAGTTTATACTGATAAAGTTCAAGGACTGTGCCGTTCCTTCATATAATAACTTTTCAAATACTTTCGACAATGAACAGTTTCATATATACCAAGGCATTTATTTCCTCAATAATTTCACATAATCTGGCTCAGATCGACCTACTTTTTTTTTTCCTAACAACAGCTGAGACTGAAAAATGTAACCACGTGATAAGAATTTGTTCCAGCTATTTATTATCTCTGAATCTTCGACTGCTTTGAAACTTCGAAACACAATTTGCTCCGTTTCTGACCATCATCATAGAACTCTCACGTTTCAGTACTACAGGTGTTTCGGTGAATTTACTGCAGCTCCAACAGATTTCACGTTAGATTTGCTTCTTGTCTGAAAAGTAAGTTACGAGATTATCTATTTAAACAATTGAAATGCTATTGGTGTGTGGTTTCATAATTTTAAGGGGGGAAAACCTCCCTTCACAACGAAACTTTTGTACTATTAGCAACTAAAGGGGTTACTCCTGAGCAGTGGCGGGGATTGGGTTCCAAAACTGGGGGGGGCAAAGTGCAAAAACTAGGGGGGGGGGGGCAAGGATAGTTTGCTTTCCCTTGGTAGATAAGGTTTAGCATAGTGCGGGAACAAAAGTTGCAAAAAGTGGGGGGGGGGGCAATGGCCCCTGAGTAAACAAACTTAAACAAACTGACTAGTCGATTGTTGCCACAGACGAATTGACTTCCGGTTTTACATGAGCAACAAGGTAAACAGATGTAGTATGTTAATAGCCCTTATGTCCTTGTCATTGCTTGGTGAATTGGCTTCAACAGGCTTAAATGTTTTAACTTGATTGTTAAAACGAACAAACTGGAATGAAAATCAATTTGTTCGGTGAGCTAATTTAGTTGTAATCATATCCACCGTTAGGGATGCGCAGTACGCAATTTTTCCCAAGCTCTCTTTTTTTAAAAAAATCAAACATTTGAAGTCTGAAAATTTAGTTCAGCATTATATACTACAACAAGTAATGATCAAATTCTTTCCAATGACTGCCATAGGCGGAGTTCTGGAGGGGCCAGGGGGGGACTGCCCCCCCCCCCACCTTAAAAGAGACAAATAAAATAACATTTGATTAAGTTCAGTTACTACATTTTTGTTATGAAACCATACCGCAAATCGACAACATTTAGAGGAACTTAATATAAATGTTTTGATGGTAGGACAGTCATATGATGGAGCCAGCTTGATGTCTGGAGTTAAGAATGGTTTACAATCTATCATTAGGGAAAGTAATCCTTATGCAATGTACGTTTATTGCTTGGCTCATAAAGTCAATTTAGTGCTTGTTGCATCGTGCAAGGACAATGATTTAAGCTGCAACTTTTTTAATGCCATCCAGTGTTTGTAACAATACTTTAGGTATCCTGACACCCATACTGAATTCAAAGAAGTGCAGAAAGAGCTAAATATGATTAGCCCTGGACGACCTCATAAACTCCATAAGTTGAGCAACACTCGCTGGTCTTGCAGAGCTATTTCAGTATTAACTGTCAGGAGAAATTATCCTGCGCTTGCTGCTGTACTCATTGCGACAGCGTCTGATTCAAGACAATCTAAAAAACCCTGAAGCCAAAGGCCTGCTTTCAGCTATAAAATCGTTGGATTTCATTGTATGTTTATCAGTATTTTCTGAATATCTCCCCCTAATAAATGTTTTACCCCAGTCCCTTCAGAAAGCTGATACCTCAATAGCTCAAAGTTCCAGTGTAGCCAACGGAGTGATTAAGGAGCTTGAGTCCCAGCGAAACGAAAATACTTGGGACAGAAAATGGAATGTAATAAAGGAAAGGGTGTTGACAAAGAATTAGGTCTAAACATTTTTGAAGGTGGAGGTGAGATGAAAGAAGGTACAAATCCAAATGACCTAGACTGATATCAAAAAATTAAATGCTTATCTGGTTTGTTCTTCAGTTGGCCAGACAACCAGACAAGAGACATCTGCTGAAACACTTTCTACATTTACAAGTGAAGAAAACTGGAAGAAAAATACAAGCGTGATTTTTTTTATCCATTGCTGGATATTTTGATTGGCAAACTGAAAAGAAGATTTAGTGGTGAAACTTTGCTGAAGCCAGTGAAAGATTTACTCGTCTGGATGAAGAAGGAGCTTGCAACATTCTCCGTCGTCGACGTGGACAGGCACCCTTGCTCGGCGAGCGCGTTGCGGAGAACGACAACATTTCGTAATGTGCATAAATGTACCCATAATGCTAACTGTCTCTTCTGTGGAGAGATGAGACTCCATAGTTCTCAGGGATCGGTTGTTAAAAAAGCTTCTCCAAAGATTTCAGATGAAATGGGACCAATAGCGTTTACCCCAACAGAACAATTTCCTTAACAAAATAATAATATATATATACACGTTTTAAAAACAAAACTACCCAGGTTTAACAATAATAAGTACCTCGAGAAGCTTACTCATTAATCTTACTAAAATTATCCTATACATATATAGAAGTAGGGAAACTGAAAAACACATTTCTTACTTTAACCGGTTTCTTACTCGTACTTTCCCCTTATTAGGTGGGATTAAGCCGAAACTAAATATTATAAGGGCATTTTATCTCTTTCACCAGAAGGTGGAGTTTAACTTCTCTATGGTGCTTGGACTCTCGCCTTAGCGGAGAGCACCTTCTCTCTCCCAAAGACGGAGCAGAGCTTCTCCTCGGTGCTCGGACTCTCGCATAAGCGGAGGGCACCTCCTCTCCTTTAGGTGTTTGGTCTCTAGCAGTAGAGGAGCATACCTTCTCTCGCCCGAGGGCGGAGTAGAACTTCTCCTCGGTGCTCGGACTCTCGCATAAGCGGAGAGCACTTCTCTCGCCCGCAGGCGGAGTCTAACTAATTTGCCAGCCAAGCTTTCGCCCTTATATACGGTCGGCGATGCTAGCGTAAGCGAGCGGGAAAATATTGAACTACCTACTGTATATTAACAATAAATAGTTACAAAAGTTGATTATACGTAGAGGTGGATCCGTCTATACTTGTGCCGATCCGAGTTCGTTACAATCTTGAACTAACAATATTTACATTAAACAGTTGCAAAAGTTGATCATAGAAGCTAACAAACTTAGAGGTGGATCCGTCTTTACTTTTGACGATCCGGGGTCGTTGCAAGCTGCACGTTTCATTGAGATTTACTCCATTCCTGGTATTGACACAACAATGATGAAGGCAGAAATGACCATTTTAAGAGATGTAATGCAAAGTTCAGGTTTGAGTTTGAAAGTGCGCCTTTGAAGAATGTTGTTCCAAAGATAGTGGACACAATTTTGAGCAAACATACAGAATTCTTCTGAAAATTTCTCTTACCCTGCCATCAAATAGTGCCATTTGTGAGAGGACATTTTCTGCTATAAGGCGAATCCACAACTGGTTGCGTTGCACAATGGGTCAAAAAGCAATAGCCTACACAATATATGATCTCTGGATGCAATTAATGTTTTACAAAAAAAATATATGATCGGTACTTTATCATCAAAATATCTCTACGGAAAGCTTATAATGTCGATTGTTGCTAATTTTTTAGTCCCATTGACAGACGGACGGAACAGATTGATTGAGATAATACAAGACGTAGTATTTTGTCAGTTCACGAAATTATATATCTGTATCTGCAACAGTTTTAGAGCAATCGACATTTTATTCCATTGTTGACATGAACGGACGGCCTCAATCTGCACCAGAACAGTCTGATAGGAATAGTGTGTGCCCAGGAGAAATATAAAGCAATTGTGTGACAAGGTCATTATTGTGATAATAATATCGATAAATGTTGTGGCAGTGAAGTTTTAAGATGAATCCTTCTTGAACATAAAATCGGGTTCCGACAGTAAAAATTCTTGTCAAGAATCAGTGAAACGCTGCATGTGAATTCAGCTTTATATGGCTACAAATTGAGGAGCTTGAGTTAAATACGTTAAATACGTTAACTTAAATAAAGAGGAAGACGAAAATAACAACCTAATTCGTCCTTTATCGTCCGTCTTCCTTAATAGGGTTATTCATTTCTCGGGAACGACTTAAGATGACCGTACCCCTCTCCGATTTTCTTCATGTTTGGCATACTCACTAATTGAGGCCTCCTAATCACGAATCAGAAGTTAAAAGTTGTCGGAAACGTCTAGAAATTGCAAAATAAGCTAAAATAAGGCGTTAGTTTTCGGAATGGAAACCGTCGATTTTCGCGATTTTTTTTTTTCACAAGGAAATATATATATTCCTGATACTACCACGATACCAAATTTTAACTATGTTTGCCTAACCTAACCACACGTCAATGGTTCGTGAGGCTAGCGCCAATGGTTCGTGGGGCTAGCTAGCATCAATGGTTCGCAAATATTTTGCAATTTCTAGATCCTGATACTACCACGACACCAAATTTTAACTATGTTTGCCTAACCTACCCGAAACTAACCTAACCACACGTCAATGGTTCGTGGGGCTAGCGTCAATGGTTCACAATTATTTTGCAATTTCTAGACGTTTCCGACAAATTTTATCTTCAGATTCGTCATTAGCAGGCCTCAATTAGTAAGTATGTCAAATATGAAGAAAATCGGAGAGGGGTCCGGTCATCTTAAGTCATACAATTTCTTGTCACCCTCATCGCAATATCGCAAATACGCAACCAATAAACGTTATTCGTAGTTTCTCGCGAACTCAAATAACGAGGCAATGAAAGCAAAACAACAAATACAGAAAGAAAGAAAGCATCAAGGTACTCACCGTATCCGGTCCACGCCCGTCCAGTAATGTCCCTGTGGCAGGGGCGGCGCCAGAAATTTTCGACCGGGTGGGCAGAAGCTCCATAGTGATAGATTAGGGTGGGCAGTATAAATGTAAGACCATGTATGTGTACGTAAGACGTATGCATCCCTCTCTCTCTGTCTTACACTCCCGATTTTCCTCTTACTTCTTTTACCTTTCCTTATTTTACTCTTTATTCTTTTCTAATCTATTTTCGCATCTGGTTCCATTTCCTTTCGTTTTGTCTCTGATGGACACAATCATTTCAAGGAAGTGTTTACACATGCGCAGCCATACCCCAGCCTTGGATTAAAATGAACGTCTTATTAGGAATGATTTAAAACACACACGGAAAACAAATTATTTGTTCATTGTCCATTAAGTATTCCTAGGCTAATGAAACGCTATTTTGACAAAATATCACTTGTCATAAGTAATAAACAAGTAAGATTGAGAAAACTGTTCAGAATTTAAGAGATTATTAGCTAAGTTGCTATTCATTTTCTGAAGAACTGTCATATTACTAATGCGGGAGAAGCAATACACGTATGGTTACATCAACATATTTTTTGAGGTAACAAAATAATTTAGGACACAAGGAATTCATCGAAGTTGATCATCGTACCAGTAATACTTCATATATTTTCATTGGGTTGTATGCGTGACCATTTCGAACACAGTAGAATGTCAACCTCTGTCCTGTGCAGCATACCCTGGAAACTTTATTCTTTCAGGGCAACGAGTCCCTGGCGCCTGGAACCACTGACAAAGTAATAATTTATGAGGGTTTGTATTTTGAGTGTCAACATGTGTTTGTTTTCGCCCCTTCGTTACTTTCATCTATTGGTGAGCCCAACTTAAGAGTTCAGTATGGGGCTTATTTGGACAGTGTTGCCGCATGGTGCGCAGTGGAAGAAGGCTCCGGCGTGCATCGAACTTCTGCTGTAGTACACGCCGAAACAAAAGTTAGTGATTAACGGAACGGGTACTGTTCAATACAAGAATACAAATTCTTTCGCCATGATTTGATGGGAAGCTGTTCTTTCATGCGGCTGTGGTACAGAGTAATGACGGTCCATGGAGGGAGATTTGCAAATAACTGTTCCCGAATATACTTGTCATACGTCTTGCTGTCCATTTCATCGTGTACGTTGGCCGTGTTTTTTTCCTTTAAGTCCACTTTTTGCACAGAAAGGCTAATCGGGACGGGACCTACAGTTTAAACTGGGATCCGAACCACTATATGCCTCCAAAGGGTATCAAACCAGGACGTTACCACTGTGCCACCGGAGAGGCCTGTTTCACTTTTATCGGCACACTGTCTCGTTTGAGACAAAACCGTGTTCATTACCGGCATGCACCAAAGCAAATCTAGAAAGTCTTGTTGTGTCTTTATTGTTTTGTCCCTCTATTCGTTTTGCACGGCAGCAGCTCGACAGTCATAGGCGGGTCTAGATTATTTTTTTCTGGGACGTGCACAGAATATGCTGTAAGCATTACGTAATATTGAAAATATAATGTGCAGATTTGCAACTTATTCGACACATCAAAGAGTGCCCTTATATCAGTGTTGTGCCCAGTGTTTTCGAAGGGGGAGGGGGGTAGTACGTATACTTTTTAGTAGCTGGTCCTCATATGCCATCTTCTCCTGCCGTTGATCCTCTTCTTTTAGGAATACTTATCCAAGGAGGAGTTATGACCAGCATATACGCCCATTGGACACGTCACGTCATTCACATCAATATAATTGCAAGGGTTCGTTCTAGGTGTAATTTGTGGTCAGATGAACTAATCGGAACTGAGCCTTCAATGTATAATTCATCGTAGAATGTACCTCCTCCAGGAAACTGAACCCAGGGTCCTTCGATAATAAGGGGATAGCATTAGCAGAATTTCCGTCGTCGCATTATAATCAAGTGATCCAGGGTTCGATACCTGCTGGAGGCACATAGTACTTCGTATCTCACATAAAACTGTAGGTCCAGTCCCAACTAACCTATCTGCGCATAAAATTGGACTTAAAACTCAATCAATCAATTATTAGTAGAGGTGTGAAATAAAAGGAGTTCTATTGTATTTTTACTCATATGAAGGATAATTACAGAAACGAGACTGACATTCTTTTAACTATCTAGGAAAAATGGCTCGATCATTTTTTTTATCTTTTAATATAACGCTCTCAATACTTTTCATAATACTTAGTCATCATTTTGGGAGGAGCAATTGAACCTCCTCCCGAAAAATCCGGCAATGTATTATATACAATGTGCCTGGGAAGCTTCGCCGCACATCGCCTCCTATTAAAGTTATATTTTTGGAAGTCGTTGGATTTTGCGTACCTCTTGACGTTTTTTCTGCTCGCTTGGTGTTGCAAGAGGACCTTTAATCGCTTCGCAATTAATTTTGTAAACAGTTTTGAACGAAATTCCAGTCGTTTCAGCATTTTCGCTTGCAGTCCAACTAACACTTTTACCGGGATTTTTCTGCTTGAAGTATATTTATATTTATTACAATTTGTCTCTCTTTACTTGTAAGACTCTGGACACTTTTATGCTTGATAATACTACCCCTTGCCATTTTGCTGTTGTAGAATAATTATAATAATAAATTCCTTCAAGAAATACCCAAAATAAGAAAGCGCGTACGCAAACAACAAACCACTTGACCCCCGACAGGAGCCGCCTATTCACGAACTTTTGCCTGGCCATTCCCTGCCCCCTTCCCTCTTCCCAACACGTGTTTGCAGCAAGTGGAAACCGTCGGACGGCTGTTAGTTTTAACTCCCCAAATCGCGGTAAACACAAGAAAGGAAAACGTCTTTTTTTGATGGTCCGAATTGCAAAAGAAGGTGTAAACCATCAAAGCCTTACATTTCCTCTGGTTTTTGCTTATTTATTATTTTCTCTTCGAATGATAACGACTTTTGTTTCTGACAGAAACACACTTGTTTAGGGGTGGTGATCTCAAAAGTAAAAGCCCATAAGGGCCCATACTGAACTCTTAACTTGGGCTCCACTATAATCACCAATGAACCTTATAACGTCGTCATTATTAAAATAAGCAGAAAAATGACTTACAATAAAACAAATCAACCAGAACTTACTCTTCCAAAAATGGAGTTTCATTAGTTTGTACCTCTTAGAAAGTTGAGGTGGTAATTTCAATCGCACAGCGTTTCATTAGTGGATCAAGGCAGCTAATTCCGGGAACAATGACGTTGTTTTCCGAAAGTCTCAAATATTTGTCTCAGGCAATCACCCTCTTAAAATAGACGCATCTTCTGTGGTGATAAAATGCCACGTTTGGTGCGAGTTCTTTCTGTATATTTTTCCCCAATGGCATAACGCTGTCGCATTATAATGAAGAGGTCCTGTGTTCGACTCCCTCCTCCTCTGGTGGAAGCACAATGCACACGGGTTCGGACTTCACGTTAAACTGTAGGTTTAGTCCCGATTAGCATATCTGAGCATGAAAGTGGGTTTAGAAACAAACTAACAAAATCGTCTTCTATATACTTCGCGACATAACTTTTTTCTCTTTACTTCAGCTGCATCTACAGATTCTGTTGACATTTTCGGCTGATTCATGTGACAAAATTTATGTGTGGAACGAGGATTTCTAAATAGGATGAGCCACTCATTAGCAATTGAATAATTCTGTAGCTTTTTCCATATATAACTGATTTATTAAAATTTATTCACTTCGGTATTGTAGTGATTGTTGTGATTCCTTCTTATTAGTAGAACGAATATAAAGTTGACATTTCGTATATCATATTGATATTTGAAGATGACAGGTATATAAAAATTATAATGAAAAAAAGGGACACTTCTGGAATTTCAATGCATAGCTAATTAAAATTATATTATACTCTATAGCAGGCATGTCCAACTTCAATCAAGCAGTGATGTACTTTTTATTGTCACAACAGGCAGTGAGCTACTATTAATCGTTCTTCTTTGCAAAAATTTGTACCTACTCAGCCATTATACATTATAGAAGTTGAATTCAAGTAACGGAAAATTCGTATAATTACAATAGATAACTGCTATCGACCAACAAACGCCCCGCGATCGACACGTTGGACATGCCTGCTCTATAGCACTTAAACCCGAAGGTTTATGGCTGCAGCAACACAAGCCTTCCATCTGTCCCTATCCTGGGCAAGATTAATCCAATCTTTCCCATCCTTGCCGATTTATTTTTGGTCCATCTCAACGTTATCCCTCCATCCTCGTCTTAGCCTTCCTACTGGTCCCTTACCATTATAGGTTTATCAACAAGAAACCTGTAAACTATTCTTTTCTCTGCCATTCGTGTCACATGGCATGCCCATCTAACTAAGTCTTCTTGATTAAATTATTCTAATATTAATTAAAAAGTCGAAATAATTTATTGTGTTGCTGGAGGAAGTAACGCTAATATGATGTTTAGATTTGTTTATTTGGAGATTATTTAAACCATAGCCAGGCCGGAGGAGGCCTGAAGCTGCAGTCCTCAAGTTCACCCTCAATTCTGATTTAATATTGATCATACCCTGCATAATTTTGAGCCTCCTAAGCCTACTAGCTGCTTTTAAAAATGGAAGTATTAATTTGATCACAGTTTTTGTTTCAACAATGACAAAAGTGGCTTTTTATGGGTTGATAATATGTGAACATTTCCAGCATAGATAATATTCACAAGTAAAATATACATCTTATGAATACCAGGTTACACTTAAATATTTAATCATTCATATATCCCCGAGTATATGTACTTATTGAATTTGATTGGGTGGGCAATCGGGTGGGCAGAGGAATTTTTGGGTGGGCGCTTGCACACCCGTGCCCACCCCTGTCGCCGTCCCTGCCCTGTGGTGCATCTTCAAGTGATTCTGTTTTCGGCGGCGTCATTTTACTCGTGGGTTCGTTCCCATCAATTCACGTGCTGCTGGCCCGCCTGCTCGCTATGAGAAGCGAAAGCAGAGCACAGAGGCCAACCACTCCCGACGAGTAACACTAATCGCGCACTAAATAAACATCTTCTGCTGCTGAAAGGCAAATACAGGTACATGAACAGTTTTTGAGGCATTGCACCTACCTTGGCACTTACCTTACAATCACGATATTCCGACGATTCACTCAAAGGGTCTGGATTCCAGGTGTAGACTTCAGTGTGGATACTATGAACCAACAGTCTTAGATCTTGCATTATTATGAAAGAGTGTGAATAAAATGAACACCTGTTCTCATTAGAACATCACTTTCGCGGGAAGATTTCATTTACGTCTTATATGGTTGCCTCTCCACTCACTGCATTTATTTTACCCAAACACCGATAATCGGTCGTGTGATACTAGTTATAACACTTTCAACAAGAGAAGGACACACTTCAATGGTAGTGTAACAACAAAATAATGAAAACAATATACTCGCATTTACTTTCACTGCATCATGACGTTAGAAGCAAGGAGAAGCCAGCACTGGACGTCTGTAACAGAAATCGCGTTAGAGCAGCAACGCCTCACAGCGACGAAAGCACAAACCTTGCACATATAGAATCTGTAATTCAGGTGAGTCCCGATCTAACAGGCAGGGACGGCGACAGGGGTGGGCAAGCGCCCACCCAAAAATTCCTGTGCCCACCCGATTGCCCACCCAATCAAATTCAATAAGCACCTACATATACTTGGAGATAGCTATATGAATGATTCGTTAAATAAGTGTATTCTGGTGTTCACAACATGTATATTTTACTTGTGAATATTATCTATGCTAGAAATGTTCACACATTATCAACCCATAAAAAACCAATTTTGTCATTAGAAAGTGAAAGTAATTACTAGAGCTATTGAAACAAAAACTGTGATCAAATGAATACTTCCATGATTAAAAGCAGTTAGTAGGCTTAGGAGGCTCAAAATTATTATGCTGGGTATGATCAAGATTAGATCAGAATTTAGGATGAACTTGAGGGCTGCAGCTCCGGGTGTCCACATACGTATATAAATCCCGGCCTGGGTATGGTTAAAATAATCTCCAAATAAACAAATAAAAACAGCATCTTAGCGTTACTTCCTCCGGTAACACAATACATTATTTCGACTTTTTAATTATTATTATTATTATTATTAGAATAATTTAATCAAGAAGACTTAATTCGGCAGGCCATGTGACACGAATGGTAGAGGAAAGAAGAGTTTTTAGGATTCTTGTTGCGAAACCTGATGGTAAGAGACCATTAGGAAGTCCAAGATGAAGATGGAGGGATAACGTTGAGATGGACCTAAAAGAAATCGGCAAGGATGGGAAAGATTGGATTGATCTTGCCCCGAATAGGGACAGATGGAAGGCTTATGTTGCTGCAGCCACAAACCTTCGGGTTTAAGTATGCTAGAGAGTATAATATAGTTTTAATTAGCTCTGCATTGCAATTCCAGAAGTGTCATTTTTATTTCATTACAATTTTTATGCATCTGTTGTCTTCCAATATCAATATGGTATGCGAAATATCAATTTATATATATTCTACTAATAAGAAGGAATCACAATAATCACTACAATACTGAAGTGAATAAATTTTAATAAACCAGTTGTGTATGGAAAAAGCTACAGAATTATTCAATTACTAATGAGTGGCTTATCCTATTTAGAAATCCTCGTCCCACACATAAATTTGGCCACATTAAACAGAATCTGTAGATGCAGTTGAAGTAAAGAAAGAAAGTTATGTCACGAAGTATCCAGAAGACGATTTTGTTAGTTTTCATTTTAAACCCACTTTTATGCTCAGATAGGCTAATCGGGACTAAACCTACAGTTTAACGTGTAGTCCGAACCCGTGGGCATTGTGCTTCCACCAGAGGAGGGGGAAGTCGAACACAGACCTCTTCATTATAATGCGACAGCGTTATGCCATTGGGGAAAAATATACAGAAAGAACTCGCACCAAACGTGGCATTTTATCACCACAGAAGATGCGTCCATTTTAAGAGGTTGATTGCCTGAGACAAATATTTGAGACTTTCGGAAAACAACGTCATTGTTCACGGAATTAGCTGCCTTGATCCACTAATGAAACGCTGTGCAATTGAAACTACCACCTCAACTTTCTAAGAGCTATGGACTAATGAAACTCCATTTTTTGAAGAGTAAGTTGTGGTTGATTTGTTTCATTTAAAGCCATTTTTCTGTTAATTTTGATAATGGCGACGATAAGGTTCAATGGTAATTAGATGAAAGTAACGAAGGGGCGAAAACAAACACATACTGACACTCAAAATACAAATCCTCATAAATTATTACTTTGACAGTGGTTCCAAGCGCCAGGGACTCGTTGCCCTGAAAGAATAAAGTTTCCAGGGTATGCTGCACAGGGTAGAGATTAAAATTCTAGTGTGTTCGAAATGGTCACACCATACAACCCAAGTCATCTATGAAAAATAGATGAATTATTTCTGGCAAGGTGATCAACTTCGATGAATTCCTTGTGTCCTAAATCATCTTGTTACCTCAAAAAATATGTTCATGTGACCATTCGTGTATTTCTTCTCCCGCATTAGTAACATGACAGTTCAGAAAACGACTAGCAACTTAGCTAATAATCTCTTCAATTCTGAACAGATTTTTCAATCTTACTTGTTTATTACTTATGAGTGATATTTTGTCAAAATAACCTTTCATTAGCCTAGGAATACTTCCATGGACAATGAACAAAGAATTTGTTTTCCGTGTGTGTTTTAAATCATTCCTAATAAGACGTTCATTTAATCCAAACATTCAGTGGCGGCGATTAGGAGGACCGGGAAGTGGGGGATGCAGTTCCCTCGCCACATTTTGACCCCGCATTATGGCCTCTTTATGCTAAGCCTTTTCTACCAAGAAAAAGTATATTGTCCTTGCCCCTCAAATGTTGGCACCCAATCGCCGCTACTACAAACATTCAGATAGATTTCTCAGTTGTACAAAACTTGTAAGCTAAGAAAAGTGACCCCCAAGGAGTAAGAAAACTCTTTCAGTCAAAAACTCATACGATGAAAATACTATGCTCAGGAACATGCATTTACATTACGAGGAACTTCACGATTGTCTACCATCGCACTTTCTGTCATTGTCGCCGAATACATAAAATCAAGAATGTGCCTTGTATTTGCAACACAAGCTTAAACCTGATTCACATTTATTTCACTGTATTAACATGCATGAAAGAATGTGATTAGAATGTTTGGTTGGGGCATGGCTGCGCATGGGTAAACACTTCCTTGAATAATTGTGTTCATCAGAGACAAAACGAAAGGAAATGGAACAAGATGCGACAATAGATTAGAAAAGATAAAGAGGAAAACAAGAAAGGGAAAGGGAAAAGAAGTAAGAGGAAATTCGGGAGTTGTAGAGAGAGGGAGATACATACGTCTTACATACACATGTATACTATATATGGTCTTACATTTATACTGCCCACCCTAATTTATCAATAAGGAGCTTCTGCCCACCCGGTCGAAAATTTCTGGCGCCGCCCCTGCTAACAGGCACATTTTGTGGGCATGATTGCGTTTGAAACATGCACGTTCCACGAGAAATGACCATTCTAGAGCGTTTTGTGTTTTCAATTAAGGCTTTCTAGGAATAGCTAAACATAATTTAACGCATGTGTTGGAAGTTCATTTAATAAAATTGTTCACATAGCGACATAATTAAACTATAGAAACTTACGTACCTTTTCTTGACGTCATCTAGCCGTGTTCGTTAATCGTTGAATATCTGGACAATTGCGCCTCTATACGTGCCACTCCGAGTGGAACCCAGGGCCGTGTCCGGATTGGCAAGCTCTCCGTCCCGTTCTCTCCCGTTGCTCTCGAGTGCCGTCGAAGTCACGTCCAAGTTGTCCGAATCTGCATGTCCCCTTGTAGTACGGTTGTCACTTTTCCCGCCAGGTGTCAGCCCGAACTTCACCCACCGCGCTCTGGGGCGCAGGCGCACCGCACGGAAGCAGAAGGCAGACGCCAAACAAACATCACAATGATTTCCACCTATTTACTACTCATATTAAAAATGTAACATGCTATTTCATCATTTACAATTTTTCTACATTGAGTATTATCGATAAAATGTTAAAGTATAACTGAGTTTTACATGCTCTAATCAGTAAATGTTGTCTGTACAAAGTGAAAGTTAGAATATGGCTGCCAAGCGCAGCGTCACAGCGAGTTCAAGCGTGCATCTGTCGCTCCTCTCTGCTCTCCCCTCCGACTCCACGTCTGCCGCGAATTCGGACAACGGAGGTTGGCTAAGTCCCCGGATGGAACGGTGCTCTAGGTGACATCTGGTGCCGATTCGGACGCGGCCCAGCAGGGCTGTTTCAGTCTTATGGGAGATTGGTTGACCGTAGTTAGTATTCTGTGTTTCTACTGTTCCTCGCGAACCGGCTGAAGTCAAATTCGTGTCCATATTCACGAACCTTTTCTTCTACTAAATTTTATTGCGAGAATGAGAGTAGAATACGTGTAATATTTACAAATAGTACCAGGAATGTACGTATTCTACAACTCTTTCATTTACACAATATTTAGTTTCTAATTTGGATAAGTAGCTTCATCCGGCCGACCAGTCTGTTTACATTTTGAAATTGTGTCGTCTGATTCTTGTCATTAGAATATTATTTTGGGGATGCGATAAGTGTTGCCTAATGTAGTTAATGAAATCGTAATTTAACATTGTATGAAATCACTGCGTAATACGTATCAAAGCTTTTTTCAAAAAGTGATAAAGAAGTATCGCCAAACGCGAACCAAATTCCGTTCATTTCATCTCTGTGGTACAGGCTTGCATTCAGTATCGAAATCGAACTTTCTGATTGTAATTGTGTATCATTTGTTGTTTAAAATAAAAACTCAGGAATTTTAATGAAATGGTAATAATATTATATACTGTTCTGTAAGGGCCAAGTTCCACGTGTATAACTTATTCTGTGATGTTATGCTTCTACAATAACTTATTTTTTAATTCCTCTGGTATTTTCTTGCTTGAATGGTTTAGGTGGACCAGGTTTGGTTCTCTTACTTTTATAATTATACACACGCGCGGAAATAATCAGATAATTAAACCTAATGATCCTATCCTACTTATGTTATGATTCTGGTAATTATTTGAAAATAGTCGCAGCCTTTTCTATTTGTATGTAGCTAATGCTTAAGGATCATTTGAGGTAAATGCAGCTTTGTATTGAAAGCAACATATTTTCAGTTACTATTTTCACCAAGTGGTCAACCTCGTTTTTGTGCAATTTTCACCTAAACTCATGATTCCTCACAATGTGGGAATTATTTTATAAAACAGTCACGTTCTCTTGTAAGATTGTTTTGCATTGCTTGTTAGGTTCTATGTCTCAAAAAATAATCATCTATACCATGTGATATCACTGCTCTCTCTAAAAAGTGGTAATAATAATCAATAATCATCATTTTTAATTTGTGTTAAGCTCTGTGGTTAGTTGAGTGATTTAACTTGCAAAAATTGACAATGTGTGAAATATAATAGCATCTGTACTTAATAATAAAGGTACCAGTTTCATAGATCCGAGACACATTAAAATCAGATATTTTGTGTTTTGCATGGTTCGTACTTACCAATTGTGTATTGTGGAACATAGTTCAAGGTGCCAATATGCTTTTTACACGAAAACAAACACTTTTTCTACTAATTTATCTAAGTGCTACTGAACGCACGTAACGGTGCTATATCGCTTACTTTGTGAATGATATCGCTTCTTTTGTTTTCGAATATCAGTGTTTTCCAACCTTCACCGAAAGATACCTACTATTGTGTTCGTCACGTGTGCAAATTGTACATTATGCACTGGTAGCTGACGGACAGACCCACGAACCATTCCGATAAGGTTAGGTTTGGTTAGGTTAGGCAAGAATAGTTAAAAAAAAGGGTGGGTTGGAAACACTGACATGATTTCCCGGTCAAATAGATACCACGATGAAAGAAAATACCTCTACTAACGTTGGAAACCTTAGAGAAACTCATTTCCATAAGTAGTTTCTCTGTAAAAATGAAGAAATGTGTCTCCGATGTATGAAACTGTTACCATAATAAAAAAAAATGGTGAAAATAACTTGACCTGCTAGTCTCAACACCTCATGAATGTAGTTGCACATTTTTTTTTTATTTTGAGAATAATTACTGAAAATCATGGTTCCCATTGTGTGATTTTTTTTATTTTTTAGAAGCTATACAAGAGAATGAAAAGGTGCTTTCAGTACTGCAAACAACTGTGGGAATAACTTTGCAGTTCGGAGAAACCTTTCTGTGGGAAAAAAACAACACTTCAGAGTGTGATTATTTCCACAATTTATCTATTTTGATGAACATTTTTGTGTTCAGTAACATGCATGTATCATGATACACGCAGTACAGTAGTTACTGATATAACAGATTAATCAAGTCCAGTGAGATGTATGAAAGTAAGTAGTCTCTGCTGCACACTGTTTATGCTGTATTTCATTAAATGCTAGTTGCTCATGTTATAAAACTATGCGTAATAACTACAGAAAGGAGGTATGGAGTAGCAAGGTCCAATATGAATTTTTTATTTTTGTAATGGTGCTTGTATGTCCTTAGGAAAAAGCAGCCAAAGTTGATAATGAAGTCGTGCATTTCTTAAAGTGAGTACATTAAGTACATTATTTTTGTTTGTTTGCCATAGCGTCGGTCAACTTTATTTTTTCAAAGTGTACTCTCATTTATGTGGTGAGCATTCTAGCATGTTGGCTACTGAAATGTTAGTGTCACCAGGAAAACAATGTTACCCATTGGGCAATTCCCAGTACATAGTATTTGAAGATGAAAATGCAAGAAAATGAATCCTACTGTACGGCACTGTAGAGCATTTATTTAATTTCTAGGAATTATCCACCTGTGTGCATGTTTTATGCACACATCAAGATAGAAGAGATACAAATGCAAAGTCCGGTATGGGACTTGGACGTGGGAAGTGTAATAAATATGGCACTTCTCTGTTTATGTCTCGTATCAGCTGGCACAAAGTTTATCGTGGAGGGAAATAAATCAACATTTCTTCATTCATGTTCAGCTATTTAGTAAATGATGAGTATTTGGTTTTTAAATAAGCTGTTTTATGTAAGAGATATTGTAGATATCATTTTATATATATATATGTGTGTGTGTAGATATTATTTTTGTTAATATTTTCTGTTTTTTTAAAGTAGAAATATTAATTTTCAATATTAGGGGTTTTCATTTTTTCAATTGTTTTAAATGCTGAAAGAAGTCTTCAAGGAACAACTATTAATTTTCCAAAGTATATTTTCATACTTTTCTTTCAGTGTAAAAATCATATATGTATAGTAGGTGCTGCTGCACTTGCTACAATAAGGTATGAAATTTCACTTCAACTTAATGGTCAGTGTCATGACAGTAAATTTGTGTTAAAAGGCTGAACCTTTTCGTAGCATTCAACCTAGTACTTTTTATTTATTTGATTTTTGAGAAAAATTCCGAACATTCTCTTGGTAATTATTATATTGTTTCTGTGCAGACTAAACTATTTCTAATCAGTGCCATAAGCATGGGCGTCCACAGGATTTTTTCCAGGGAGGGGCAAGTAAGGCAATTTTTTTTTTCCAGGGGGCAAAGGGGTCATATTTTCCCCCATAATAGTGATGTCCCTTCAAAAAACACTGCTTCAGTCTGAAATTATCATGTTCTTCAACGCCCTTATAATAATTAACATAAATTACTGACTGAAATGAAATTATGTGTGAAATATATACCTTTTGTCAGACATTCATTATCCAGGGGGAAGGGCGTGCCCCTCCCCCCTTTCGGACGTCCATGGCCATAAGGTATGTGAACTGATCCCTGACAGTATTGAAATTTTTATTATCGAATGGAGCGTAGTTGCTGTAGGCAGTCATTTTTTTCGTTTTAATATGTGGTAAACAAAATGTTTTATTGATCGGTGTATTATCTTGAAATACAATCCTGTATAGCGGAAGGATCAGTCAGGATTTTTTTTTTTTGCAAATATGGATTAGCATGACATAAATCGTTCTGAATTATTGTATACTTATTTCATTCCATTTCTCCACCCAAGAAAAAAAAGTCACCTATTTTAAGACTGTCATTTTCGTATGATGAAGAATGTTTTTAAAAATGCCTTTAGAGGAAATTATATATTTCCGCTTAAAGTAAGAGTGCAATTTCAGGAAGTTTTGGTAATAGTACGTTTTCCATATAATTTTCGTATACTTTTATTCTTGTGATAGAAATCAATTTTAATGCGAACAGTTTGTACTTAAACGAAAGCATTGCATATAATTAATTTCCGCCACTTCTAACTACGTTTAGTCAATTTGCGCGTATAATTTATTATACGCGCAAATCGGCTGAACGCGGTTAGAAAGTATCGGAACGCGAATGGTACGGAACATGATAGTGTTTTGTCGTTTCGAGCAATCCGCGAGTCCTTGCGCATAGCGTTCGTCTTCTGTTTTTTCCCCGACGGTGCTCGCGAGGAAACGACCTTCCAGTGCCGCCATACTGTCAACCATTTTTAACCCGCAGCTGTAACATCTTGTAGTAGTATGTCTATGGTGGAACCACAGGCAGGGCAAAAGAGCCTGGGCAGACCCGCAACTCCTGTGCATCGTACTCCCGCGAGGGAGGAGGGGAGGGGCAGAGTAAAGCATGCTTCCATATGGCCCGAGTTGAAGCTAACTTGAATTTGAAGCTAGTAGATGTCATCCCCACCAGTGGATGTTGGTGTTTAATATTCATAATTTGTTCGCGTGTATTTAGAATTTATTTGCATATAATTAAGAACTAATTTGCATAATTTAGAATAAATTTGCATATCATTAGAATAATTTACATTTATGTATTTGCATGTTTATAACTTTTATGAATTTTTAATTATTTATTTTATGAAAAATATGCATATAGAAGGTAATTAGTGTTACTAAATGTTATGCATATGGTTTTATATTCATTACTGCAAAGTATGTAATGTATGAAATGATAATATTAATGTTTATAATATTGAAAATAAGTTTTTATGGTTTATTAAATGCTATGAATGGTGGTAATGGTACGAAAGAAGACGGTCCCGGTACTCGAACCAACGATATGTAATGGTAATAATAATAGTGTACTACGTAATAACGTTATATGCTATATGTTATGAAAGAAGTTGATCCGACACGCTAGACAGAGATGATGAACTGAACGCAGGTAGACGAGAAAGGAATTTGGGGGATGTGAGGTCAAGGTCAAATGACCTCAGAACAAAGAAAGAACCTGATTGACCAATCAGAACCGGTTTTTCCAAGGTCAACTAGAATGCAAGAATAGCAGAAAGGTATGCAATGCTGTAGGGCAGGGGAGGGATTGAACCAGACAACAAAGGATGTCTGGGAATGTGAGGTCAAGGCCAAACTCTGAAGCTATGCCTCGCTTTCCAGAACCGGTTTCCGCTGCCAATTAATATTCCGCTCAGGGTTGCCCCTAGGGCACGGGATGCTGTAGCTCTGGTTTTAAGGTAGAACGCTAGCATGTTAGGACATGTTTCTGTCAAAGTAACCCAAGGTTTAACTAGAAAATAAAAAAGGATTTTGGGATACCCAATTAGATTGGAGCGAGAATTTTATTTTGAACAAAGAGAACGAAGCTTAAGGGTTTTATCCTAACTAGGAAGAAGGGAAAGCTATCTGTGACTGGACCTAAAGTTTTCACTATTTATTTTTATCACGGGGTGTCGAACCTTGGACCCATTGATTATTGATTTAGCTAGTAAATTTATGTTACTGTGTGCTTTTTAAAATAATATTGAGTTTATTTTTACCAAACTTTGACCTTATGTCAATTGTTTTACAAGTTTTTATGTATTTTTACTCAAATAACACAATTTCAACTATTTAGGCAACATTTTTTATTATATTTTAGATTCATAGAGACATTTTTTCAACTTCTAATTTATTACAAGTTTACACTTATTTTTACCAAAATAACACAATTTCACCTATTCGGGCAACATTTTTTATTATATTTTAGACTCGCAAAGAATGTTTTTCAACTTTTAACTTATATTTTACAAGTTTATGTAATTTTTTTATTCTAATAACACAATTTCATTTATTTTGGCAACATTTTTTATTGCACTTTGGAGTCACAAAGAGATTTTTTAAATTTTTGTATTAAATTTTCTATTTATTGCGTTTTGTATCACACATTCATTAATTTTTAACTTGGAGTTTTCTTTTTTATTTTTTTTCAAAATACTAAAGAAAAAAGTATTTTTAACTAAAAGTTATTTTATAGTTTTTGGTTTTCAGATTTTCACTATGCTATTTTTTGTTCTGTATTTCTATATTAGGATATTACAAAGTTTTAAGGTGTGTATAATATTTCAAAGTATTTTCAGGGTGTATTTGTTAATGCATTTGGATGATAACAAGTAGGTTTTTGGATGAACTAAAGTTAAGAATATTTTAACCAATTAGAAAAAGCATCGGTTTATATTCCAACCAATCAGATAACACGTCGGTTGTATTTAAACCAGAGAAAGCGTCAGTTTTGCTTATGAGGTATAAAAAGTGCGTAAAAGCGAGCAGAAGCTATTTTGAGACTTATTTGTGAAGCATTGTGGCAGAAAAGATATCAAATTGTGATTATTGTCCGAGAGTTGAAGACAAAGAACTCAAGAGAAGCTATAATTAAGGTAAGTGATTTTTATTATGTAGTATGTTTTTAAGTAATATGTAAATGCAAATATTGAAACGAAGAAAAAGGCAATGCAAACCAAAAAGAATATGCGTAATGTGAACAAGTACTACAACTATTTTTTTATTTTTCAGGTGCTTCTAATTTTGTATGTGGGACTCGAAGGGACCATTAGTGAAAGATAGCATCTTCAAACTCCACAAACAAGGCTAACCACACTGTGGTGAGTACCTCGCAAGAGATTTTACCACTGGAATGTATATTTCCCCACTAGTTTTTTAAATAATATATAAATCCAGAAAACAAAGAAATGAAGAAAAAGTAAATACAAAAATGAATATGCATAATGTAAACAAGTACTACAACTATGTTTCTGTTTTTCAGGTGCTTTTATTTGTGTACCTCTTCAAAGTCTCCATCACACAATCCTTATAGATATACCTAGGTAATTGGAAAAACATGGACATGATTATGTATGCAAAAACGGGTGTGAGTATTTGAGAGGGTTGGTAACACTTCTTCTGGACACGAGTCTGAAGTGCACACCCATAAAGTCAGACCAAGAGCCGTCACTGATTAAACCTGAACTATAGGTTTATCTCTCACATATGAGTTTACAAACAATACACAAGTTTATATCCTTTACTTTAGTCAGTTAACAAAATTTTCCATACAAAGTCACTCCTGCATTCTCACATACCGCCAAAAACTCTATAACTACAGTGTATACACAGGTTGGCCCATCCACTTGTTGGGGGGGCAAGGGGTGTTTGCATGCCCCTTAAATTTCTTCTGCATGCCTTTCTGCATCCCATTTCCAAAAACCTATTTTCAACCAAAAATGCTTGTTAACTTTACAGTCATATTATGTTAAGACTTATTAAAACCATGTCTTCATATGAAGCATTGAATATTCGGTATTGAAGTGAGACCACTATTACCCTCTTAACAGGCTTTGCTTCAACCAGTTGTCAGTTTAACCAGCCTCTCAGCAGAGGAAAAAAAAAGATATTGAATTATTTTAATAATACAGTACAGCCTTCTTTAAATATGTGTAGTACTTATGTATTTCTAAAGATGTAGTCTATAATTGTTCAATTTTAAAAATCTCTTCATACTGTACAGTAGTTTCCTGTGCTTTTTTCTCCTGTTCATCTTGCGGACTGAAGTTTATTGTATTCCAGTACATAATTCGGTTTAACTGGCCATTTTGTTATCCGGCCAAGGGTCCAGTCCTGTGGTGGCTAGTTAAGAGGGTGCCAATGTATTGTATCCTACAACAGGCAAGCCATTGTTCCTAATCGCAAAGAGAAGCCACATTTATTTCCCTCGTACTAGGGGCAGTGTCTATAAAGATCAAGGGCTTTATTTCTCTTCAGTCAGTATTTTGTTTGTATATTTACACTGTACGACCACTTTCTTGGGGTGTAAGGCACAATATGTGTCAATGGCCTGCCTTGAACAAGCTTTGTTTCTTTCAAATTACAAATTCATGTGGTGGTTGTGGTCAAAGCAAGCAGAAATTAATCAACTCATTCGTAGTCTTCAGTTTCATAGAAGCTTAGTAAAAGTTTATTTGTATTTGATATAGTGGCTAAAGTATGCATGCATGTTTCATGTTTTCTTCATTTTCGACATGGAATCCCCTAAATTTCGTTTCACATCCCTTCACCACATGAGTAATCCTTGCATGCTGCTGCACTTGGCCTCTCAAGTTCATGTGATGTCATCAGTAGGAGTGTGTGCATTTTGAAGAATGAAATCCAACTTGTTTAAATAATGAGTTCTCTCTCTAACTCAAGTTGCTTATGTTTTTAATAAACATTGAAATAACAATTGAAGAACAGAAAACATCAAATAAATGGCAGTGTAATGTTCAAGGGCATTACAAAAACTGTACTGTTATGCTCTGAGCATAGATTATGTGCAGTTCATTTGTTGCAAAATTTGTTTTGTCAGTGGCATTCCTGGTATATTTTATTTTGGGTACTTTTCATAATTTCTAAAATTATTTTGTCACAAAGGTTTTTTTCATTTTTTTTTAGTTATATGTATATAAACTTTCCTTTATAATTCTGTTGTGTAATAAATTGGTGGTAATAAAATTCTTGAAATTATATCATACCTCTCCATACAAATAAACATTATACATACTATAATAATAATAAATTTGAACAAGTGTTCTTGGGTTACCAACCAGGTTAAATCGGCGTTAGCATTAAACATTTCATGCACATACATTGCTCTCATCATCAGGGAACACCGGGATCCAAATTGAGCCAATCACACACTTAATCTCATACTAAATCTCGCCCTTGGGTCTTTTAATCAACATTCCCTGATGATGAGTGCAACGTAGGAACTTGAAAAGTTGGATACTAACACCCATGGACGTCTGCAGGATTTTTTCCAGGGGGGCAAACAAGGCACATTGTCCCCAAAAATAGTGCTGTTCCCTTAAAAAAAAATGCTTAATTTTGAATTTATGGTGTTCATGCAATAATTAACACACATTATTGTGGCTAAAATGAAATTATGTGTGTGAAATATAAAATTTTTGGTTGACTTTCATTTTCCGGTAGGGGGGAGGGGCATGGCCCCCCTTCTACCAGAATCCAATGCTACCACACCAATTAACCTGGCTGGAAACCCAAAATCACTGGTTCGTATTTTCTTACAGTTGCTTGTGAAGATATGTTTAACTCTGCTGCCAGTCGTTTTCGTATGAAATCTTCCTTAGTACAAGTACTTTCAACAAACACACGATTAATTTATAGCGGATGTTTATTTCTATAAATCAATAAATACATTTGTCTATTCTACATAAAATTCATTTTTTACCCTCCTTTTCTTCCAACATATTGTCTTGCTTTTCACGGCCAGGAGGAAGTCTTTGTCAAGTATGAGTTTGCGTCAAACTTATATCACAACTGTCAGGTGACAAAAAGCACTACAAAAAGGCTCTCATATATTCACATTGGTTTTATACATAATATATGCGTGTGTGGTGTATATAATACAGTTAAATACCTTGAGTACAGGTACGAAAAAATTTACACTTTGAAAATGCTCGACATGCCCTCTTGAACTAGCATAGTATAGGCATGGTGTAGATGAGTTTCCACATACAAATGATTTTTTTCTTGCTTGGCTGTTGGCCTCAGAAAAAAGTGTCTGGGTTAATATATTTACAAGCAAGCCAACAGACACATCACAACAGTGGGTAGCTCTTGAAAACTTTCTGCATCATTATGGATACTACGTAGTACTCATTGGACTCTTCGCACATTATCTGATGCCGTTTGTTCGACGGCAGACAAACCCACTTGCGCCATCAGGTTGTGTCGTATGCGTATATGTAGCCCTGCTGCTGCAGAACGTATAAGCGCTTCTCCACTGCATCTTTGTCTGTAAGGACATGAAATATAGGCATTAAAGAGTGTAGACATGAAATTCAGCTGACGCATACACATACTTTCCATTGCCATGTACTAAAAACGTATTTCAGTTCTTAGCACACAAAAACAGTTGGAAATTTAGTTCTTTCATAAATATATAATAACTTGTGTAGAACAATTTATTTTCCTATCAATTTATCTGACTCACTGCCACCATTCACAGAGGACTGTTGACTGATATTCCATCAATTCTGTTATTGCTTCACAATTTTACAGCATAAACACATAAAGTACGCAATTATTGTACAAAGAGATGTTGCATTCCTGCACAGCAGTAAATTGTATCTTCATTTCTAGTTAAGACATAGATACAACACGCAATATTTGATCATAACTGGTTGTTTAGTTTAGTGGTTCCAATTTTGCTTTGTAACTTGAGGTTTCGCAAGGTCAAATCCAGTTGTGCTAACATTTCCACATTATCAATTACTTTTTTTGTGGAGATGAAATGAAACCCAATTCACTTTTCAGAAAGAAGATTGAATCTAAACTAAAATATACAGTAATGCACATACACATATAGTCGACGCGCTAACTACGTTAAAAAGCGGCTGGCTTTGAAGTCGACAGAGCGCGCACACCAGCTCCAACAATACATTCACCACACAGTTGAGACTCCACGTGGACTAGACGAGCAAAATGACAGATGCGCCCATTGGCTCAAGGACTCCACGTGGAGTAGACGAGCAGAATGACAGCTGCACCCATTGGCTGAAGGTTGAGCGTGATTGGATGAAAACAACTCACCCGCTGTTTATCCCCACCCACGTTCGTGGCGGCATCTCGCTTCAGATCTTACACGTTAACCAAGTAAACGCGTCAACTATACATAGTAGACATCCTTACTTCAGAGATTACTCTTGATCAACTATTTAATATCTGCATACTGCAACACTATTTTATAGTTTCAAATTCCAGTGAGACATTACCAAACTTAACTAAACTCCGTGGCGCAACAGCTCTGAAGGGAAAGGGCCTGCCAGAGTGGCTTTTGATTGGGTGATGTGTGGTCAGTGCATCCGGTCCCATTGCCACTGTTCTTCTGGCTTTCATGACCGGAGTCCGCTACTTCTTGAAGTAGCTTCCCAATTATCCTCATGGCACTGGGTCAACGCCGAAATTTTTGGGGCACCCACCGGGAATCGAACCTGGGACCACTCGCACCAAAGGCAAGAGCTCTAACCACTTGGCTACGTGGGATCCCAGAGACATTACCAACCTTACTTCATTAAACCACTTGCTGCCCCTAGTAATAGTATGGGCTTGGGTAAAATGTCAATGAACAACAGCCTTCTGTGAATAGTGGCAGCAAGTCACCAAAATCGATAGGGGAAAAAAAGTTTTTGCAAGTTACGTGGAATTATTATATATTTGTTTGAAATGCAAACCTGTATCATTTTACAAGGGATAATTAGTAACATTATTTCATACAGACAGAGAAAACACTATCCGAAATGGAGTCATTATCAACAGATAATGGTTTGGTTTATTGGTAATATATTATTGTAGAAAGTATTATAATAAGTCAAGTACAAGTCAAAGTCCTTGCATGCTATTTTTCTTCTCTCGTCGCTTAACAGTGTAGTCATCCACGTGATAAGCCTTCCTCAGAAGCTACTCAAAATTACAGATTAAGGTTAAAATCAAGGTTAAAAGAAGTGGTGGAAAGTAAAAACAAGTTACAATTTTTAATGTACAGTAACACATGGAACATCCAGACCAGTAGCAGCATGTGAACGACTCTCAGACTGGGATTAGTTTAAAAAAATTAACCTGTGTTTTACCTTCCAGCAATTTTAGCCTTAATGTTTTAAATCTGCAATTCTGCGGAAGGTTATCGTATGGATGACAGAATTGTTGAGCTAACGTGGTATATAAAATGACATTTTAGTTTTAAAAATGTGAATATAATCCAAAATTTGATTTAAAAACTGCACTTACTACACAAAATAAACATACCCCTTCTAATAGCACATTTATGTCGTTGCCAGAATATTAAGTTTATTCCTGTATAAAGGGGTCCATTTTTGCTTCTCAAATATTTACAGCAGAATTAATCAAGTTTCCGTGCACTGCATAACTCACAGGATAATTCTGACTTCGGAAAGTGTCACGTCGGTAAATATACTCTAAATTTTGTGTTTAATAAGAGTCTACTTTGCATGTTGCAGTTTATTTCGCATTATTTCGTGACAAAACAGGTAGTTAATTGCACCCCACACATTTCAAAAACATGAAAAATTAACATTACAATGTGTTATTTTACATTTCGTGTTTTCGCCAAAAACTAAATATGCATGCCTCTAATGATTATACACACAACAGTAACAAAAAAATTGCACTCAATCGCAGGATATTTATATGCACAGCATCAATGAAATGACTGGTAATTTTACCAATAAACTGATGTACCAAGATACTGATATTGGTCAGTACCGATAGAGTGCCTATTAATCTGTCCCATAGCTACTAGACCAAGTGACCTCTATAAAGAAACAATGAAAGGATATATGTTCCGTAGGCTGTTGTACTCACACTTTAAAAGTAAAGCTTTATCCTGATCATGATGGACCTGCTGCGACAGGCTGTGCAGCAGAATCTGCGCTGTCTGATACCTCTGGAAGCACTCCTGGGGGTTCCCGAACAACTCATCCAAAGCAGCTGACTGGCACTGGAAAAAGGGCAAGTGCGTCCATAAGTATTTTGTCCAACTTTTACAAGAGAAATACATTCATGTCCACATAACAAGAACAATAAAAAAAAAATATCTTGGAAAGTCATAAAGCTGAGCTTCCAAATTTACTGAAAAATATTAACCTGGAGGAAACCTCACCCATGCAGCAGGAATTGACGTAAACCAATCCAAGTTTTTTTTCCAACATGTAACAGCACATGGATGGATATCAAAGTCAATGTAACAGAGCAGGGTGAGAGTGTTGTAAATGCAAAGAGGGTGAAACACCACCCAAAGGATCGGTTCTCCTACAGTAACACTAAGAGCTACATCGACCCTCCAAAGACCACAACTTCTGGTTTGCCAATTGGATAGGTGGACTGTTGCAACAACAAAAAGAGAAGGTGAACTTGGACAGCTAGCAGCCTCAAAAAAATCTAGCTAAGTAGCCTGGTTCTATTTGGAGTCTCATCCTTTCTTGTTATATAGTGGAAGTAGAGGGTGGCGCAGAGCCAACTGACACATTTCAAATGTTCGTAGATAATATATGGAAACAGGGAAAAGTAAGGAAACCGTCCATAAATACGTCCAAGTATGCCATTTATTACTTACAGATAAAACGCTTATTTTTTTTAAAACTACATCTGTAGATGGCCTCCATTTACATCAATGCATTGCAAGTGTGTGTGGAAGTTGCTGTACACGTGCTTCCGTAGGTACTCGTCAATAGCTGCAACTTTGTCAACAATGACTTGTTTTGGTTTTTAATAGTCAAATTTCTTCACCCAAGCCAATATGATATTCCGAGACAATGTGTGTCCATATCGACTTTCGCCTCCCTGATGGTGCAGTGGTTATGTCGTTGCCTTGTAATCAAGGGGTCCCGGGTTCAATACCTGGTGGAGGCACATAGTGTTTCAAATCCCACTTTAAACTGTAGGTCCAGTCCCGATTAGCCGTTCTGTGCATGAAGTGGACTTAAAAACAACAAATCAATCAATCATATCGACTAACATTGAAATGTCATCTACAGACAGGCTGCACTCCTGTCAGAGACCTCGTTTCGTAATAACTACGAACACAGGTAACACATTGTTGCATTTTCCAATGCTACATTGATACTGACTGTATGAAATGGCATCATGTCCTCTATGGTTTCCCTTCCCGCAAACCACGATAAGCTATCGTGCAGGTGCAGTATTTAAATTTTAAACGTGTCAGTCAGCTCGGTGCCACCCTGTATAAGCATGAACTTGCATCATTAACAAAAATGTACATTCACTTTAGTAACTTCATGCTTCCGTTCATGGTACGGTGCAGTACACAGGATGACATTGTTATATGGAAAAAAGTTCCAGGCTTCTCTGTTGCTCTTCTTGTTCTTGTGGTTTTTTAAAGTGTATTAACATAAGCATGGCATCTTGGACAGAGGTGCTACAGGTGAACACCTGAGCAACACCAAGAAGGAAACACCAAAATCTGACCTTGCAAAAGATGCCACCATAGTGCTCCACCCAACAGACTCCCTTGCCAAGAAACCCACCCTATCCTCCAGAAGAAACTGGCACTATACTTGGACACCAGACGAGGGTACCCTACCCTCCACCCCTGGCACCCAGTACCCCAAAAGACCTCAGACAGCATCAGGAAATGCAAACCTACTGTTAAGCTTCCAACACAATAGGCACAAACCTCACCGCACCGGCAACACAGCACAGTAGAAAACACAGCTCATCAACACCCTGCAACTTGAGAAACAACACTGGGCACAGCAATCTCCTTCTATCTCCTTAAAAAAACCAAGAAAATTCACCCCAGTCTTTCATAATATGTATGAACTCCCATTATCTTAGCGATCAATATACATTACTTACCATTTCAATTGCATAGTTGTAGAGGATCTTGTCTGCTGTGATGTTAGTGGTTCCAGGATCGACTCCTGCCTTCTGAAGCAGCCCTGGGGAATTCAACTGCTTGCACGTTGTTAGGCAGTAGTGGAATTTTTCATTCAAGACGCTTACAACTGCAACAATAAAATTGAAAGGTTTGAGTAAAGAAATACATTGCATCCAATACCCAAAAATAAATTTATAAATTTAATCATGCAAAGAAATCAGTTTTTATGCTATGCATTCAAATATAGAAGACCACATCAAAAAATGTTCCCCTAAAAAATATACTTGAAATTAGGAAACCTCACTAGCACGGTTTCAAATTTTTAAGTAAACCACTTTCCCCAGGGCACCCAGTTCGAGAGCCACAGTGTTTCAAAATGCCACATGGTTGCCCTACAGGTTTCAATTTAATGACAGATGGTAATTTTAAAATGTTCTACATTTTAAAATGAATAGCCTGTAACAATGGTAGTGACTGACTGAAACCACGGAACAGTTTCTGGGCAGCAACTAGAAATCAAAAATGTTCCCTGCAAAAGATGTTTAAAATCAAGAGCTTATTCCTTTTTTCCAGTCAAAATTTTCAACGTACTCTCTTACTGGAGTAACATGTATGTTAAAAATTAGGGATGGGTCGATATAAAATTTCGATGAATGTGTGATTCCAGGTGACTGCAATGCGAAATAAGTTGTATATTTTAGACATTTATTTTTTAAAAAGTAGGGCAGAAAGATTATCCATAAAAATTATAACAAACTTGCACAATTTTGCACTCATTTATAAGATATTTACAGATATATCAGATTGATAAAATAATCAGTAATTTTACCGATACACTGATATGCCTATATCGGCCAATACCGATAGACTATCGATTAATCTGTCCCATCCCTATTCAAAATACAATTATCCCTCGACTTGTCTAATGCATTTTGACATTGACAGATTTTGCAATCCTTCCACTCATCTGCCTATTCATCCATTCCATTTAAAAACAACAAAATCTGTCTGTCAAATACTTCATCAAAGATGTTTGAAGCTCTGACATTTCAGTCAGATCCCACATTTGGTCCTGGGTTCAATCCCCAGTGTAAGCTGCAAAATTTTTATGTTGATCCAGCACCATGAGGATGATTGGGAACCTGCTTAAAAGGCAGGAAGAAGTAATATATTCTGGTCTAAAATGCCAGATAATAGAGGCAATGGGACTCAACTGGCCTATAAAAAGTAACTTGACAGGCCATGGTATTTTGCATCATGGAGTTCAGTTCAGTTTCAGTTATTCTAGAATATTCACTCACCATTTTTCACTGTGGAAGATGGTTGCAGCTGCCCGCTGCGCAGCTCCTGGGTGGCCAAATTCAGCCCGGATGACAGCAGCTGAAGGGCCCTCACAAGCAGCACCAACTGCTCGGCTCTCCGGCAGCCCTCGGCCGGCTGGGCATCCACTCGGTTCACACTCTCCGTCAGAGCAGACAGCGGAGTCCCTCGTGACTTTGCAAGTTCCACCACGCAGTCCACGAGAGCCAGGACAAAGTTGAGTTTGGCGAGTGTCTCATTGTGCTCACGCTGGAATCAAGCAGAAGCATTCATTATGAGCTTCAACAGTACAAATATTACTGTTATTTTAACTGAATCAGAAATATTATAACTTACTGAATGGATGAAAATCAGTGAATAACGAATATTCCTGGTAACAAATTGTGAAAAATAAACATGTGTTAAAATCTTAACCAAGATTAAGTTCAAATTTACTGAATTATTACAATAATTTTAATAAAAGTTGAAAAGTTTAAAATCATTAATTACATTTGGGTACATGAAAATATATTTCACACTTCATTTAGCTTGACTTTAATATGTAAGCATGTATTTGAAAAATTTCAGGTCCGAATGTTGTTAAAGTTTACATCAGAATTCAAAGCTGGATAATTCTTCAGGAATGGGAAAAGAAAGTGTTGTGGAAAGGTTAAAACATGATTAAAATAGTTAAAAAGGGTTAAAAGTACAAAAACATGTCCTGTTGGAACTGCTGAATACGTTTTTATATTTTTAATCTTCTTAAAACTATTTCAGCACATTCTTTTACCATCCCTGAAGGTTATTTCAAAAATTTGGAAGACGAAACAAGACATGTTGCAATTTTATTAATATCTCTTTTATAAAATGTTGACGACACATGGGTGTAAGGTACTACATTTTCTTGGTAAAAGTGTTCCCCTGTGCTTAGCACCACGCCATGAAGGCGTATAGGGGATGTGGGGGTAACGCCCCACACTTTCTTTTCTTGGTACTGTAAAAAAAAAATCACATCAGCTAATCCTTAACAAGTATAGTTTAATCTTCATGAAGTACACTTACCTCTAACAGGGTTTCTTCTGGTAATTCTGGAGCAACGAACATAATCGGGCCTTCCATTCCTGGCGGAGAGGTTCCAAATGGGAGAGATTCATTGACAGTGTCCGTAAAGAACCCCAAACTGGGTCGCCTCTGAACTGCTGCAGCTTCTGTGAATGAAATTAACACGTAAATGTCTCTTCAATCATTAACAAACTTTTCTACACATAACAATCATTAACAACAATTAAAAATGCTTACATACAAACAGTGCTGGGGAGGTTATGCTTTTCGACTCTTTCAAACGGTCTCCGAGTGGGATTCTCAAAAGTTGGCACTGTGTTTCTTGAGCAATATCAATATTCGCCATGATTATAAAAGGTAAAAGCTATCCCCTGTGCATTGTAATATGCCATGGATCACAGTAAAAGTTTTTGCTCTTTCAAAAACACTTAAATCTTACTTAAATGTACAGTTTTTACAAACTTCCCAGTTTCCCTCCATTTACATTCTGATAAACCGCTTTTGTGCTACACGGTAGTTTTGTGTCCACACAAGTTCTTCATGCACTTAAAAAACGTTGAGCACATAAAAAATATTCAGCACATTTCTTATACATCGGAAAACTTAAAAACACAGCTTTCAGACATCCAATGTTTCTTCATTTATACAATCGTGAGGGAAGCATTTCTCCCTATGACCTCTTTTGCAGTGTAGATTCAACTGTGTCAATGTGAAGTCAAGCGTCAAATCCCTCATTATGTCACTAGAGGTCTCTAATATTTGTACCTTACGTGACATCAAGGTGTCTACGTCACTATCACTGGGGGTGCAATGCTATTTCACCAGAAAGTAAAGGCATAATTGTGGTGACATTTTTGTAAAAGAGGATATGCAGAAAGCATTGCCACAGGAGGTATTAGGACCCTACACATTCAAGATCTCTGCCAAGTGTCACATCACGAATTCACATTCACGAATCACCCCTAAAGCAGCCCAAATGCTAATGTGTAAATACAAGACTTAAATCTGCTGCGTGTTTACACAAGTACGTTACGCCAAGTTGCCAAGACATACACTGCAACATACATTTTCATCCATACACACTTCCTTCGGAGCCGAATTCTTCCAAGCACAAGCTCAGGTAGTCCCACACTACCTGCTCTCTACAAAGGGGGTTCCCAGAGACCAGCCTTTCAGCGGTGGTAACTCAGAGATTATCATTATCCACAATAACTCAGTCTTGGCCGAGGGAAGAGCAGGGCAATTATCTCCGCTGGTTTTTTCCAGTCCCAACCTGCCCTTTCATCCCCAGCCACCTTTACGCACGCGTATAAGCAGAAAAGTTAAGACCTTCCTAAACTTTTCGCCGTAGGAAAATTACGAGGGTGAGTATGAAAATTAGAGTGTGTAACATCTGTAGCTCCCAAATACTGTTGGATTTCTAAGTCGTGTGCAAAGTTAATGACTTCCAACGTGTTTTTATGCAGGCGTAACGGCAGCTTAAGTACCCACTGATTAGAGAATAGGTGAGCTTTATGAATTGTCTGAAAAATCCTGTTAAAAACATGACATTCAAAATCACAGCAGAAATCAATGCATATTTTTTTTCCCTGCCCTGTCAATGAGAAAACTAAGGATGTTAAAAGACTAACACAGAAGAGCAATGACTGTGATATAAAATTCATAATTCACAGAGCAAGTTAAAATGGCAAACTTGACACAGTCTTGTCATCTACGAGAACTTTTTGACCAACCGTCATACTCAATAACATCCTTTCTAAATTACCTGTAATTTCCGGTAAAGTCACAGCTCTGGTTCCAAACGGCATTAATGGAGGTTGGCAAAGATCTGTGATGTTGCCGCAGCGGTCACTGTTAACATTGGTGGCGTTGTCCACATCCATTCCAGTTGTCAACCGCGTGGGAGAGCCCAGGATCGGAGGAAGAATATTGGTCCCACCTGCGAACAGAGGGCCACCCAAGTGAGGAGATGTCGTGCCTGAGAAAAAGGAGAAGCCACAGGTTAAATATAAATAAAGTAAATTACAAATAATCATATGAAAAACCTGAATATACACTAATACCATGGAGCATAAGGATCATATTTTTTGTTTCTTCAATTAAGCTCGTTGAGCAGTTTTTAAAAATTCCTCCTTTTTCAAATGTTGACTAGATGTTTGTGAAAGCATAAGAAAACCATGCACGCTATAGAAGGAATTCTAAACAATGTAATTATTCCGAATTTGGAATATCATAGGACTTTCTTTGAAAGGAGATGAATTTTCAAAAACAGCTTTGCAGCGACTGGCCAAGGTCCAGGTCGGCCATAATATACAATAAATTCTACCAATAAACCAAGTGGTAAAGAATGATGTGGTTGATGAATGTGTTCCACACCAAATATTTACACAATTCTTTTAAAATAGAAGTCTTTAGAATGTTGATATGCATTTTCTGTGGTTTTCCAAATTGAGATACATTCTGCATAGGAAGTCCACACTAATATGGCAGAAAAAGGAAAGCAAGATGAATCTTTTCTTGCTGGGTGCACTGATAGTTAAAATCTGTGTTTAACTAACAAAGACTCGTTTCCTTTTGTGACAACAATTCGGCACTTTTCAGTGCTGTCATCATGTCTACAGACAACAATTTATGGTAAATAAAAATGAACAAAAGGAGTTTAAAAAAATGCTATGGTGGAAAAAAGTAATTTCTGGACATTATTCTGCATAACAAATACCAACAACATGCAAAATGGCTATGAATTGGTAAGCTACTTTTGTCAGCCTCTGTGGTAGAGTAATTAGCACAGCATCAGGGGCCCTGGGCATAGGTGTTCTTTGTGTGTCCCCTTGTCACAAATTGGATAAGCTGCAATTTATTGGACGAGCTCCAAAATGGATAATTTTTGCTTTTTCTTTGAGAGTGTGGGAAAGGAGTGGGAGAATGGGAGGCGCCCATTCACGAAGAGCTTGCAGCTTTTCCAAGTTTGATGTAACTGTCAAGTGTGATCGAGATTAAGAAGCGACAGGGGAGGACATGCCCCTAACATTTGTATCTTCAATCACAAGCCTGTAATGTAAGCATGCAGTCTAAATCGTCACATGTTGCTTGTTTTTTATCTAATTTAGTAATATTTCTCAAGAAAAATTCCACTTTGGGGAAAAACAGGCATTTTGTGTTATTTCAATAAAATTCGTGAACAATTCATCACTGAGATTGTCACCGGGTCCAAACGTAAAAATTATTTATTGTTTAACACCACTGGCAATTTTGTGAATCATGAAAATTAAATTACACTGATTACGCCTAATTCTAATATTTAATTTTCAACTATATGCTGGCCTCCCTGATGGTGCAGTGGTAGCATAATGGCCTTGTAATTAAGGAGCCCCAGGTTCAATACCCGGTGGAGGCACATAGTGGTTCGGATCCCACTTTAAAACTGTACGTCTAGTTCCGATTAGCCTTGCTGTGCATAAAGTGGACTTACAACACCAAATCAAGCAACCAATCAACTATATGCATTCCACAAGTTAATAATAATTCTTAGTAAGAACAGTATGATCTGTAAAATACTGTTGGAAACTATTACACTGACTATACTTTTTTTAATTCTGAATTTAAAATAATGCAAAATGGTTGCAAATATCCCTTTATACATGCAGTATCCAGATTGTGAAACATCTATGATGTTATTATATCTTTGAATATAGATGTTCAATTGTTTTGTTAATTTGTTTTTCAAGCATGGAGTTAGCAATGTTGTATATTCTTAGTTATGGATTAAATTATTGTTTTGTATAAAATCGAACCCACCTGATTTATTATACCATATTACCGTGGTTGGTAAAACAACAATTTGGTGACGAGGATGGGATTCAAGGACAGATTCTGGAACCTTTCAATGTGGAGAAATGTAACATTGATTCGTATTTGGAGCGGTTTGAACAGATTTGTGTTGCTAATGGTATTCCAAAGAAAAAGCAAATTAGTAATTTTATTGCATTCCGTGGAGGAAATTTATATGATATTTTAAGGGATTTAGTTACTCCAGATTCTGTTGCTAGTAAAACATACGAAGTAATAAAAGATGTATTTTTGAATCATTTTCAACCGAAGTATAATGTTGTTGCAGAAAGATACAGTTTTCATCTTCTGAAGCAAGAGTTAGGTCAACCTGTGTCTGAATATATAGTTTCTCTTAAACATGCAGCTACTAAGTGTAACTTTGGAGCATTCTTAAATGATATGCTAAGAGATCAACTGGTGTTTGGAGTTAGCAGTGAAGTTACAAGAAAGAAATTGTTATCAGAAGGCGACGTTTCCTTTCTTAAAGCTTGCAACATTGCCGTGAATATGGAAATGGTTGAGAAAGATGTACGGCTATTCCATCAAAAAGAAGGTTTTGCTACTGATTATAATGTACATAAGCTTCATGAAAGCAAGACTAAACCTTTCCAAGCTTTCTCCAATAAGAAAACTAACTTTAATAATCAGTTTGAGAAGAGCAGAGTTAATGAGAAACCTGGAACTTCAAGACAATGGATTTGTTATAAGTAGAGCCCGGAAGTTTGGCAAAATGCCTCTTTTTATCTACTGCATATATTGATAAACTTTTTCCGGATATACATTTCTTATGTTGTTTCGAATGTTTTGGAAGCCTTTTCATTTCGCCTATTTCGGACCCCACTGCCTATTTTTAATTATAATGCCTTTCTTTGCCTTTTTCAATGAAATTTGACATTTTTTTTAAAAAAAAATGTGCATATAAATTATTTTTCTCCCAAAAAACGTTGTTGGAATTTATTTTTCTTCCGTTTATTATGTGAATAATTTTCGCCTTATTTAAGTAATATTGAACTCACGCATGTTTCAACATTGCTGAAGGAGAAAAGTGTGAGAAAAAAGTATTTCATGCTGAGTCAGGATATTGCCTTTCGGTTAACATTTCTTGTGCATGATTGACTGCTGAAGTGGACAGGTTGATTTCGAACACAAAGAAAATATTTCTGAAATCTCCCTCTCGAACCCGAAAATTTCAGGAAGTTGCGATTGAGCTTAGTTTACCTCAGCAACCAGTCTTGACGATATAGGGAACCTGGATATCAGCAGCTATATATTATGCTAACAACCTTCAAAAAATCAGTGAGGTGATCGATGCTCTTCCAGAAAATGAAGCGGCTTCAATTCGTGAAGTGAAAAAAACTCCTGTGCTATTCAAATTTACTTTTACACAATATGGTGCATTGCCAGAGACAATTACAATTATAGCATCCATGAAAATCTTCGAGGAATCTATGCAGCAGATGATGGAAGTGCCAGGAGAAAAGGGGTCAGCTGTTGTGGAAAAGTGCTAAGGGGTAGTGAGGACTTGAAACAATTGAAAACAATTTGTGATATTCTAAAAGGTGAAAACACTGAAAAATGTGCATATAAATTATTTTTCTCCCAAAAAACGTTGTTGGAATTTATTTTTCTTCCATTTATTATGTGAATAATTTTCGCCTTATTTAAGTAATATTGAACTCACGCATGTTTCAACATTGCTGAAGGAGAAAAGTGTGAGAAAAAAGTATTTCATGCTGAGTCAGGATATTGCCTTTCGGTTAACATTTCTTGTGCATGATTGACTGCTGAAGTGGACAGGTTGATTTCGAACACAAAGAAAATATTTCTGAAATCTCCCTCTCGAACCCGAAAATTTCAGGAAGTTGCGATTGAGCTTAGTTTACCTCAGCAACCAGTCTTGACGATATAGGGAACCTGGATATCAGCAGCTATATATTATGCTAACAACCTTCAAAAAATCAGTGAGGTGATCGATGCTCTTCCAGAAAATGAAGCGGCTTCAATTCGTGAAGTGAAAAAAACTCCTGTGCTATTCAAATTTACTTTTACACAATATGGTGCATTGCCAGAGACAATTACAATTATAGCATCCATGAAAATCTTCGAGGAATCTATGCAGCAGATGATGGAAGTGCCAGGAGAAAAGGGGTCAGCTGTTGCGGAAAAGTGCTAAGGGGTAGTGAGGACTTGAAACAATTGAAAACAATTTGTGATATTCTAAAAGGTGAAAACACTGAAAAATGTGCATATAAATTATTTTTCTCCCAAAAAACGTTGTTGGAATTTATTTTTCTTCCATTTATTATGTGAATAATTTTCGCCTTATTTAAGTAATATTGAACTCACGCATGTTTCAACATTGCTGAAGGAGAAAAGTGTGAGAAAAAAGTATTTCATGCTGAGTCAGGATATTGCCTTTCGGTTAACATTTCTTGTGCATGATTGACTGCTGAAGTGGACAGGTTGATTTCGAACACAAAGAAAATATTTCTGAAATCTCCCTCTCGAACCCGAAAATTTCAGGAAGTTGCGATTGAGCTTAGTTTACCTCAGCAACCAGTCTTGACGATATAGGGAACCTGGATATCAGCAGCTATATATTATGCTAACAACCTTCAAAAAATCAGTGAGGTGATCGATGCTCTTCCAGAAAATGAAGCGGCTTCAATTCGTGAAGTGAAAAAAACTCCTGTGCTATTCAAATTTACTTTTACACAATATGGTGCATTGCCAGAGACAATTACAATTATAGCATCCATGAAAATCTTCGAGGAATCTATGCAGCAGATGATGGAAGTGCCAGGAGAAAAGGGGTCAGCTGTTGTGGAAAAGTGCTAAGGGGTAGTGAGGACTTGAAACAATTGAAAACAATTTGTGATATTCTAAAAGGTGAAAACACTGAAAAATGTGCATATAAATTATTTTTCTCCCAAAAAACGTTGTTGGAATTTATTTTTCTTCCGTTTATTATGTGAATAATTTTCGCCTTATTTAAGTAATATTGAACTCACGCATGTTTCAACATTGCTGAAGGAGAAAAGTGTGAGAAAAAAGTATTTCATGCTGAGTCAGGATATTGCCTTTCGGTTAACATTTCTTGTGCATGATTGACTGCTGAAGTGGACAGGTTGATTTCGAACACAAAGAAAATATTTCTGAAATCTCCCTCTCGAACCCGAAAATTTCAGGAAGTTGCGATTGAGCTTAGTTTACCTCAGCAACCAGTCTTGACGATATAGGGAACCTGGATATCAGCAGCTATATATTATGCTAACAACCTTCAAAAAATCAGTGAGGTGATCGATGCTCTTCCAGAAAATGAAGCGGCTTCAATTCGTGAAATGAAAAAAACTCCTGTGCTATTCAAATTTACTTTTACACAATATGGTGCATTGCCAGAGACAATTACAATTATAGCATCCATGAAAATCTTCGAGGAATCTATGCAGCAGATGATGGAAGTGCCAGGAGAAAAGGGGTCAGCTGTTGTGGAAAAGTGCTAAGGGGTAGTGAGGACTTGAAACAATTGAAAACAATTTGTGATATTCTAAAAGGTGAAAACACTGTTACCAAAATGAGTCCAGCTACATTAGCTTGTTATATGTATGCACCAATAACTTCTGTCGAAGTAGAAAGATCATTTTCTATTATGAAAAACATTCTCTCTGACAGACGACTGACTATCAATGAATGTTGAGAACTTAAAAAGCACCTTGTAGTTATGTGCAATCAAGATGGAGAAAATTGAAATGCTCTTCCCAATTTAGATTTTAACATTTTGCCAGAAATTATAGATAAAAGTAAGCGACTTCTAAATGTGGCTTTTTTCAGTTTATTTTGCCTTTTTTTTTTCATTTTTAGTGCCTATTTACCACATTATAAATGCCTTTTTGCCTGCCTATTTTAACGAAAATAAATGCCTGAACTTCCGGGCTCTAGTTATACGTGTGGAAAGACACATAAAAAAGGTAAAGGTTATTTAAAGCAAATTAGATGTAATTATTGTGGATTCTTCTTGTTACTGGTCAATGCCGGTGGAACAACGAGAAGGGTACACCTGCATCAAGTGAAGTTTAAATCTAACAGGTCGGATACAGACAGTGGAGAAGATAACTTTTGGATCTTTGATGGTTCCGTGTAAGCGCAGGACAGGGCATGTGAGGAGAGACCGCAGACTGGGGGAGAGGAAGCTGTTACCGCCTCCACAGTGAACAGTCCACAACGATCTTTTAGAAGGAGGAAACCACCTGACAGGCTACAGTTGTCATTTGGAAGAAGGGGAAAGTTGCAGTATCTAGATTGTGAAACATCTATGATGTTATTATATCTTTGAATATAGATGTTCAATTGTTTTGTTGATTTGTTTTTCAAGCATGGAGTTGGCAATGTTGTATATTCTTAGTTATGGATTAAATTATTATTTTGTATAAAATCGAACCCACCTGATTTATTATATCATATTACCGTGGTTGGTAATACAACAATACATATATTTTGTATGCTACGGCCCATATATACAACCTGAAATACTATTGAGTGCTGAAATGTTGCTAGAAAACCAAATAGAACATTTGTTTGGATAGTTTAAAGTGAAAACTCATCTTTAGCAAAGTTTCTCAACTTTCTCCAAGCTGCAAATTGATATTCACAGAGCTACTACCTACCTGATCGTCTAAGTGGTGAGCTGTTAGGCGTATGACGTGCCGAAAAGCCACACTGGGACACAGGCGAAACCTGCCAGGTGGTGACTGGAGGAGGGGTTCCACAAGAACTCCCTGATGCTGACCTGCGCCGCCCATTGCTCGGTGGTGTCCCCATCATGAACTGAACCTGTGGAATATTATAGCAACATAGGTTACAATTATACAGGGTGACAGAAAAGTCACTATACTAGTAACATACAACACAAGACTAACATCATGACTCACTCATACCTTGCTGAGAAGATCCCAGGTTGGTTTGGAAATTTGGAGTGTGTTTTAAAAGGAAGTGTTACAGTTTCGCACCATTTGTGCCTTTATTCCAATATCGTCCGAATGGGCACTGCTACTAGAAAAAAAAAATCCTGGCGTGTGAGAATGAATTTCTCCTCCATGTTGCAAGCGGAAGCATTTTTTAATGTTGATTATTAAGCTAGACACAATTTTTGAAAAATATTATGAATAAGAATTTTCAGAATCCAATGTATTTCTTATGGGGAATCAACTTCAACTTCAAGTTACGGCTGGCTAATCAAGTGGAAGTTTTGACTTTTCTGCCTGGCAATTACACCTTCAAACTGTTCTCTTTCCGTTGATATCTATTTCTATGCCATCAGAAGTTTGATATTCCCAAGAGAACAAATAAAATACTACTCCTATAAGCGCAATGCATTTCTCCTTACCTACGGCCATCCTGGAGTGTTGCCAAACCTGATGCACATAAAAGAGCTAAATTTCAACTTAATTGGAGTTAAAACTGACTTTCAATGAGCTAGATTTTCGAAGGCTGGATAAAGTGCCTCTTACGGTAATTTTAGGAGTCAAAGGTGTGGGTTGATTTACATGCTTCATTTTACTTCGCTTTTTGTGCCACTTTTGGCTAGTTTGCGAAGATGGATATGAGTGATGATATGATGAATGGACACTCTCAAATATCCATGTCCAGGCCAGGATTCGAACCCGGGACTCAAAGGTGTGGGTGTGCTGTTATTACACTTAACTTTAAAGTGATGACAATCTATTCTTAGTTTTCACCATTTAGATCCGGCGGCATCACCCATCTCAATAATCCATCCCCCATTCACATGCATGCATGGCATTTTGCAATGTGCAGGGGGAGCTTTACTTTACCTACCTAGGTATTTAGACATTTACTTTAGTAAACTAACTGCTGAGTTGGTGTTTTAAGTCCACTTTATGCACAGGAAGGCTAATCGAAACTGGACCTACAGTTTAAAGTGGAATCCGAACCACTTGTGCCTCCACCGGGTATCAAACCCGGGACCCCTTGATTACAAGGCGACGACGCTACCACTGCGGCATCGGGGAGGCCCTTTAGTAATCTAGCGATACACCAATATGCCTGTATCAGCTCATACCAATACGTACCAATTAACCAATAATAATAATATTACCAGCACCTACAAAGTGTAAAAGAGGCACTTACCGCTGGAGGGGAGAGAGAACTAATATCAGGACCTGCTCTATCGCATGACAGGGTGCGCTTCATACTGATAGGTTCCGAACGGGGAACTGCACTCTGAAAAAAAAAAAAAAAAAGACAAGGGTGAAACTTCATTGAGATGCATGTGGATTTCTGTACCACTCATGCCATATGCTCACTCGTAGTGGTCAAATGCTTGCATTTCTTTCATCACATCTGTAGCATGCGTATGTTCGTAATTGTGACTCCCAACATTATGGCAGTGGAAAGCTCAACGTGGAGATCGCTGGATTACACCTGTTCTGGAGACCACATGATGGAGACAAATGTCCTTTAACTGTACACGGTATAAGTTCCTCATGCAAATGTTAGTTCCAAAAATATCTCTGTGCAAAACTTTCATTTGTAATCACCCTTGTACAATCGTAAAAATAAAGATCTTGTCTATTTAATGATAAAATTAATCAAAATACTTTATTTATGGAAGCCTGTCTTGATCCCTCACAGGCTAAACTTTTTTTAATTCTGAATTTAGAATACAGAGTGCGAAATAATTGCACATTATAATTTACAACATAGAATTTGGTATTTCTGTTTACATGAAAATGGAATAGGTGTCATTTTCAATGTAGCTGTAATACAGAGCATCTTTATGAACAAATACCTTCGAAGGGGAGTGTGGACTTGACGAGGGACTTGGGTTCCTGTGATGTGGAGAGCCACCACCAGAGGGCACAGCCATAGCCAATACTTCATTGTTGTTGTCCCTAGCTCCTCGCGAGTAGTCCGAACAGAAGCTTCCGTGGATCTGGTTGTACACATCCTTCTGCGTAGGAACAGGGATGGGTTCCGAAGCAAGGCGTGACGATGCCTGGTTCGATGACTGGTACATCGCTTGCTCCGAGATGGGCAAGAAGCTGGGCCGAGGAGGGCTCGCTAGGTGCGGGCCCTGGGCTGAGAGTTTCTGATGTGGCAGAGGGGTTGGGATAGCACCAATTTTCACTCCTTGCAGAGGCCTGTAAATAAGATATATATTTTTAGTATGGCATTTAGAATCTAAAATTAGTCCATTACCCGAAAAGCCAATATGTGTACCAGAGGGCATTGTTCTACCAGTAATATAAAGTAGATTGTAAGCAGAACGAATGTTTATTTGACAATTTTTTAATGTAACAGTCTCAAGCAGTTATGCTCATTTTGGAATTCTGTTACCTACGTTTTGTAGTGAGAACAGTTTACTTTTTGAAAAATGAGGATTTTGGCCAAAATAACAATTTTGAAAGAAAATTTACACCAAAAAATTCAGATCATTGTTATTACTATGTACTTACTCATTGTACTCTGCATGCCTATGTCTATCAGAGCAGTTGCTGTCGCATGACTGGTCTGACGGAATGTTAGCTGGAACAAGAACAAAGTCGTCATGCTCATCTGGACTAGAAGCACTCTCCTGTTCTTTGGCCGAGACGGGGGAACCTGTGAGTAGGCAGAAGAAAAGGAAGTAAATCAAGCATTCAGAAACAATCCCTCCAAACATAAACAGTACTTTGACAGCTTTAATGCTTCCACCTTGTGTGGAAAAATATTTTTTCGTTTTTGTTTGTTTCTCATAAACATACAATACATTTTTTTTAAATTACCATTAATATTTTCAAATAGAAGTTACTGTCATTGACGTAAATTTTGACGAGGGTTGGTTCACATGTGAAATGATGATTTCCAAATTTATTTTCATTTACTTTCTTGTGTGCCTATAATCTCAATTTCTACTACTTTTCTTTCCATAATCTGTAGTGCATCCGACTGCCACATGGAATGGCATGATTCCATTTCCAAGGTGGTTTAGATGGGAATTTTTCCTGTAACGTCCCAGCATGGAGAGGTTCTGAGGTTCCAGCCTCCAATAAATAGGGTGGCAACTGTGGGGAGTAAAGGCAGCTGGAGCATGGTGCTGATCACATTACCTCCACGAATGGAGTAGATTGTGAATGGCTCTACCTTCACATCCCTCTTTTATGTAGTAACAGTATGTTGCTATGTGCAGCGGTAGCTTTACCTTTTACCTTATTATAATTACCACTTGAAAATAGAATATAACAATAGATGACCTGGCAATTACGATATCATCTGTCTCTTATTTCAACACATCATCCACAGCCAGGACCCTTTACATTATTATTTTATTATTATTTATTATTATTTCCATAGGGTTACAATTAAGCCATACAACATTTCATTTTGAACAAAATTAATACAAATAATGACTTGATGCCCTATATAGTAAAAAAAAATATGCAAAAGCTACATCTAAGGAAAAAGTGATGAATTTACATTAGTATATATAGTGTTCTATAGTAACAATGAAATAAAGAAAGTTTGAGAGTTATACACATTTAGAAGAAAAGAAAGTGTAAAGGTGTGTGGGTTTGGATATGAGTGTGTACGGAATTGCTGTTCGAAGTACAGGGATGAAAATTTTAAAATATATGTGTGTGGGTGGGGGATGGTGGGGAGGGGGGGGGGAAATAATATTACTGGAGTTAGAATTTATAGATATGTGAACGTAGAAGACGACAAAACTGTGCTTTGCTGGTACTGAGTTTGATCTTCGTCGGGAGTGAATTCCAGGTTACCGCTGCTAAGTACGAGAAAGACTTCTGACCAAATCTGCTTTTGTTGGGTTTGGGAATTACTAGGTCTCTATGTAAGGACGATCTGGTGTTTCGGGTGCTGAACTCAGAACGGAGCTTAATCCTATGATGCAATGGAGATGATTTGTTATGTATGCTATGGAATACCTTATTCAAGTAGATGTAATGTATTCTCAAAGTGACTGTAGGTATATTGTAAATCTTGCGCAATTGTTGGGAATTATATTCTTGGGGGTGCATGTGTATGATTCTTAAGCAATTGTTTTGGATAGTTTCAAGTTTCTTCAGATGAGTTATGTTACCGCCAAAAATAAGACTAGCACCATACTCGAATACGGGACGAATAAATGAAAGGTAGAAATGTCTACTCAGATTTCTATTGAGATATTTACGAATTTTGCGGAATATGTAAATATGGTGATAGATTCTACGAATATAGTTATTTATTTGATAATTAAAATTTAGCTGAGGGTCGATAATGATTCCGAGATATTTTAAATGATTGCTCAAAGGTACTCTGGCGTCATTAAGGGTAAGATCTATCGTGTTAGGCGGGATTCCCTTACCGGCGTGAAGCACCATGGCCTTCGTCTTTGCAACATTAAGTTTGAGGTTGTTCATGTTGTACCACGTTAATACTTTGGGGAATGAGTTTTCCATTTTCTCCTTTACATCCTGGTATGTATCTCCAACATGGATGAGAAGGCAGTCATCTGCATACAGAGTAATCGATAAATCTGAATTTATTAGTGCGATATCATCAATAAATAAGTTGAATAATTTTGGGCCAAGTATAGAGCCTTGTGGAATGCCTGCAGACACTGACTGCTCGGTGGAAAGTGAACATCCTACTTTCGTTGAGATTTTTCTATTTGCAAGAAAACTTTCCATCCAGAGAATTGTTTTGCTATTGAAACCAAATCTGTTCTTTAATTTTTCTATTAGCAAATTGTGATCAACGGTGTCGAAGGCTTTGCAAACGTCCAGGGAAATTAATCCAACTAGGGAATTGCTTTTTTTGTCCAGTGTCTCGCGCCATTCATTAATTAAACTAAGTAATAATAATTCCGAGGATACATCCTTCCTGAATCCATACTGTCGATCAGACATCAGATCGTTGGCTTCCAGGAAAGTTGTCAGTTGCATCTCTATTACTTTTTCCATAACTCGGCTTAATGTTGGGGTTAAGGAAATCGGCCTGTAGTTACACGCTAGGGTAGGAGATCCAAATTTGTGAATTGGGGTTATTATAGTGTGCTTCCAGCTCGTTGGAAATTGGCCACGTTTGAAGGACGTGTTTATTATGTCGGCGAGTAGCTCTGCTATAAGTGGGGCCAACACCACCAGAACGCTGTTGGGAATGCCGTCCGAACCTCCTGCCTTTTTTACGTTTAATTTATTAAGAATTTCCAAAACTTCATCGACCGTAACAGATCTTAATGTGAACTCTTCAATTTGTTGGACAACAGCTGAATTGGGGTCTTTTCTTAGAAGATTTATGTTCGAATTGCGAGGATTAACGTGCGCCAATGGTTTGCAGATATTAGAAAAATGAATATTTAAATAATGAGCTATGTCAGACGGGCTCGTTAGGAGGACATTGTCGACTAGTAAATGATTAATTGCAGTTTTTGATTCTCTACCCGTGATCTCATTGATAACCTTCCATTTGCAGTTGTTATTGCTAGTGGTCTGGTTCACCATATCTCTGTAGTAATTTACTTTTGCTTGCCTAGTAATTGTTGTGCAATGATTTCTAAAAGATTTGTATTGCTCCCACGTATAGTCACAGGAAGGATCCACCGCTTTCTTGAATAAGCGGTTCTTCTCTCAAATTAATTTAATAATTTGAGGGGTGATCCAGGGCTTCCTGCTTTCTCTCACCTTGAGAGTTTTCAAGGGAGCAAATTCGCCGAGTGCAGTCGAAATGAGAGACTGCAGATGACTAACCTTGTCGTCCACGGTTAACTCGGGAGATGTACTTGCGTAGAACGGAAGAGAGGACGCGAAGGTGAAAAAATTAGGTTCGTATATTTTATGAATTTTACGGGTAGTAATTAGCTTCCTTGGCGTGCGCGTTATATTAATTTTGAGTGTGGTGTAAACGAGAAAATGCCTCTACTGGCCTCTACTGGCCAGGTGGTTTCAAATCTGCACTTTTTAAACATGCAGTGATGTACAAAAAAAATCATAAAGGAACTACTATTTACAACAGATGGTTGGGGTTTGTTTAGTTTTGGAGAAGATAATCAGATTTTTTGGAGAGTAAAATTTTGGTGTGTCCTCCCATCAAGCACAATTAGAAGATGAAGAAGAAAATTTAAATTTTACACAAAATTTCCTCTCGGCGAGTCCCTGTGGTTCCCACAATAAACAAATACAAAGATGCTAAAACGTAGTATTCTTACATTCTTAAAAGTTAAGTTTAAAACCGTTCAAGAGATTGTTTAAAAAAAATGTATTATGAAATACTAAACCAAACAGGATTAGTACAAACAATTACCTCAAGTTAGACATTCATTTTCGCAGGGATACTGAAACTGCAGGATGGAGCAGATTAGGTAAAAAAAAAAAAAGGTAAAGTGTTCCCCTGTGCATAGCACCACGCCATGAAGGCATATAGGGGGTGTGGGGGTAACGGCACAGATGAAATGGTTTGAACATGTCAAGCATATGGGGCCACAGAGATTGCCAGCAAAAACATACATTGAAAAAGTGGTGGGAAAAGGTCAAAGGGAAGTCCAAGATGTCTGTGGAAAGTGTCTACAAGAGGATAGGATTGGAAGAAAGTGGAAAGAACTGGGGTACAGAGTGGAAGAATAAAAAAAATGGAGAGGCTTGACTTCTATGCCAACCCAAAGACTGGAAACGAAGACAATGATGATGACCACTAGTATCAATATAAACAGTTCACATTTAATTACTGGTGAATCCTGGACAGTGCACACTCTTGAAGTTTATATCCCCTAGGAAAGCAAATGTCGGTTGGTGTGCCCTTACCTGCAGCAGAATTGCTCCCCTGAGGAACATCCGACATCCTCTCATCAGACATCCTGGCAGGCTCTGGAAACAGGGGTCCCGGGGAGGGTGGAAGGTGGCCTGCAAGTCACAAAAGAATATTTCGTTAGTTTATTTTATTAAACTATGACAGGAAGGTTACGACAAAAATGCTTTTTGGTATTTTAACAATAAGAAGTGTTTACTATGAAAGGTTGAAATTCAATATTATTTTCAGGAACATTTTTTAACTGATGCTCTTGTAACATTTTAATACCTCCAATATTTCATTGCTACATACTTAGGTCAGGGCCACCAAAGCTTCTATTGTAGACAGAGGTTGGAGAAAATGCAAATAGCTGAAATTAATACAGAGTAGTGTATGCGAGTACCAAAACTGAAACCAATGACTCGGTGCACAATTTGATTATGAAAATCATATATTAATGCATCAGCACCAATGCTATTTGTACCATTGACCTAGAATGGTGAAAGCCAGAGCGAAGAGCAAAATGAGAGGTCTGGTGAAGGATGGAAGCTCAAATTTCGCATGGGCGTTTATGGAAGTATAGTTCTTTTTATTTGTTCTAGGAACCTGCTACACGTTAGAACTGCACAAAGCACATAAACCACAAGGAGAAAGGTTGATGAAAATAAAAATATTGCTTTGAATAGTGAAAATGGCAAGTTTAAGAGGAAGAGTAGTCATTCTTCATAAGAAATGAATGGGAGTGTAGACACATTTCTTGATGCTATTTGCAATAGCTATTATTGAGCTTCATAACTGACATGGTTACTTGCATCTGCCTTATGAGAAGAAATACACAATCTAGAATACATCCTAGTCTCTTTCAACATTCAAGTGCATTTTGATAAAATTTAAGTAACTGTGCACTTTACACAAAGCTGTGCATCATGCCCTTAACAATTTGAGTAATCATGTTAAAATAAAAAAATCTCAGTGCAAACAAAGATATGAACAATGTAAAATAATATCTATAATTCAAAACTTCACGCCTAATAAAAACTTAGGTATGTATTCTGCATGTATGTGAACAAGAGAATAATACACACTCTACTTCTGGTCTGTTACGCTACCCGATTTACCCACCATGAGGCTAGCCTCATAACCTACTAAAAAATCAGCCGTGCACAAATTACTTTTAAAACTACATTCGTAATCCGTACCTGGAAGAGGACTAGGTACTTTGTTGCTCCCGGGGGAGCTGCTGATGGGGCAGGCACCAGGCGAGGGCTCCGAGCACACGGACATCTGCCGGTTGGGCACAGGAACCGGAGAAGTGCTCTTTGGGGCAGACTTCTTCAGGAAGGGGTGGCTGAAGAAAGCATCGAACTCCATCCTGTCTTTGGCATTCCTTCTCAGCAGTCCCAGCAGAAGCTCAGCCAGCTCCGGTGATGTTCCCGAGGGAATCCTGGACAAAATAAAAAGGAAATTTGTAACAAACAAATGAAATATTGGGTTGTATGAATAAAAGTGAACAACGAATCAACATTTTGGAGCAAGTGCTCCACTTTATATGAATAGAAAGGCTTAGTTGAGCATATGCTCCCATTTTAATGTGAATGGAATAGAGCATGTTTTCAGAAACTGAGCATGTCCTTAGATACACACAGGCAGGGATAGACTTAAATTCTTACCAATACTATCTAAAATTTATGGACACTGACAACTGACATTCTACTGATTTGATACAAAATTACAGATGTTTCTTGAAGAGCCCGATTGGTTCAGCAATCTCCATAATTAAAGCCACACACATATTTATGGTGAATAAAACTTCAAGATTTCAGTACAAAACCTGGGCACATTTTGGGATCAAAATCAGCATAAAAATGGCATTTCAATGTTAAAATTGTGAATAAAACCCTAAATAAATTTGTTTTTAAAACTTCACTGATTACACAAAAACACATTTCTTTCTAATAGCACATTTATGTAATTATCAGAGTACTAAGTTTATTCCTGTGCAAAGGAGTCCATTTTTGCATCTCAAATATTTACAGCAGAATTAATGAATTTTCCGTGATTTGCATAACTCACAGGATAATTCACACTTCAGAAAGTGTTACATCGGTAAATAAACTCTAAATTTCGTGTTATTTCAGATTTTGCAGTTCATTTCGTGACAAAATATGGTAGGAAAATGCCCCTCACACCTTTAAAAACCACGAAAAATGCTCATTACAGTGTGTTATTTCACATTTCATGTCTTTGGCAAAAACTAAATATGCATGCCTCTATCCATAACTAATGTAACCAGGTGACTATATTGGGTTTGCTTCAAAAATGAAACTTTGTAAGTAGACATTTACTGGAAGAACTCTGACTAACAAATAATTCCCAGCAAAACTACAGAATTGTGCACTTAAATCACATGCTATTTACAGATATATTTTTTGGTAAATTTTTCAGCAATATTTACCAATAAACTGATTTGCCCATATTGGTCCAGAGTAAAGATGAATCTAGATGAGATTAGCTCCTCTAGAATGTTCTCAGTTGAGCATACTTACTTGGGGGCAAGGTTAGCATTCTTCTCGTAGAACTGCTTGAGAGCCTGTGGCGTCTGTGCCTGGAAGGGTGCCTTGCCTGTGAGGCACTGAAAGACGATCGTCCCGAGGCTCCAGAGATCAGCTTTAGCATCATACTGCAGAGACATTATCACTTCTGGTGCCTGAAAGGAACAACAAAAGTGGAATTTCCAATGAAAATACAGCTCTTAATTTTGAATTTGAATTTTCATTCTGCTTCTTTAGGATAATATCAACAATGTATGTAAGCAATTACATCCAAATGATCAGTGTTTAGATACTCTTCAAGTAACAGTAAGTAGCTTTTGAAGTAAGTAGCTGTAACTCAGTTTTTCAAAAACAATTTTTTTTTTTTCTGTGCACTTCAACAGCAATGAACAAAATTATGGTTTGCTTAAAGAAAAATATTCATAAAATAAAATTATAAACTCCAGGTATGCAGTTGTAATGAGCAAATGTTTAGTCCAACAATTTTCTTCCAAGTATAACGATTACTTTGAATTTTCTTATCTCTGTATTTTCATATTCAAGCATTCTTATTATAATGTAATGAAAATTAGGGGTAAATTCGGGTGACCACTAGGAAGAAAATAAGCCCGTATGCTTGATTGTTTGTTTGTTTGAAGTTAATTTTTAAGTCCACTTTCTGCAAAGAAAGGCCAATCAGGACTGCCTACAGTTTAAAGTGGGAACTGAACCACTATGCACCTCCACTGGGTATGAAACCCAGAACAGCCTACATGCAAATAGATGCTACAAGTAAAAGATAATCTACACTAAAGTAATTAAAAGTAACTTGAAATTTTATTACATAAATTGGCATGTAACTGTAAGACAGTTACTTTTACCAAAGTCTATAGGTGATGATGAGTTATGCACATATGAACAAGAAGAGATTTGAATCAATTGCATCACCCAGCAAAGTGGGGAAGGGAGGGGGGGGGGGTTCTGACGGGAGATCAAGTGTTCAACTACTGCCACATGGGAACTGTAATACTGGTATTTGTCACACGAGAAATAATAGAAAATAACTTCCTGAAAAATAATTTTCAACATATGAAACTAATAAGAAGAGGCATAGGCCATCGTGTGACTAACAATTTCATAATACTATTTTCTTTAAAAAAATAATGAAGGTATGGATTTAGGTATATTTGGCAGAAAAGTGTGCTAGAATCAAAATACGAATATTGGGAAAAAATAACAGTGAAAATTCAAAGTCTCTAGCTACAAGCACTTGTTGCCCAAAAATATAAGAAACACTGCATTAATTTGTACACTATATGATATAGGTTTTAAAATTTATTCCTTAATTACTTTTATTTTGTAATTGCTCCACTTCTCTTTTTGGTTCATTTTTATGCCACTCTTCTACCCTGTGGGTCGTCAGGACAACGAGGATAAATTATGAATTGATGAGCTGGAGAACTGGGCACTCTTTCTTCTTGGCATGTTACGCTGATGAAGGTCTGCTTGTAATTATTACAGTTGAATCCCGGTTTGCATTTCCCCACATTATACACTCACTCTTTATAGTCCATATGGAGCACAATAAACTTTATATTCTCCTACTTCATAAGTATTTTCACCTTGATCCCCTAAATTCATAAAATCTAGGGTCCACTCTATCCGTTTTATGATGAAAAAAGTTCATCAAGTGTATGGCACATAAAGTCAAAATATCAAAGTGACAAGCAAGGTGTAACACACATAACGAGAGCAATGTTTCACACTATAGTGGCATGATAGGCAGCATAAGCATGTACTAAGCTAAGCCACATATGTGGCTTGTTGCTTTACTGTGAAATTCCCTGAAGAGAAACACAAAGACGGGGGGGAAAAAAATACATACCATGTACATGGGAGACCCACACAGTGTGGCTGCCATCACACCATCCTGCAGGAACCTAGCAAAACCAAAATCAGCTGGAAAAAAAAACGAAGGATTTCGATTACCTTTCCATTGCTAATCATTAGGCTGAGGATAGATAAGACACTGAAACATCTCCAAGTAAACCCATTACCAAATACGCCATAAAAATTCGTGGAAATCAGAGCACACTGGACAAAATCTCACTGTCCTCTTGCTATGGCACCTTGCCTGCAACAGGACACCGAAAAGATGTATATACTCTACTACACCATCGTCACAAGATCAAGCCTAGCTCTATTATCTTTTCCCATTAACACGTGTAGATTTCAGATGCCTCTTCCCTCCATTAATCCACTCTGGAGTGACAACGAAATGAAGTTCTAACATATCAAGCTCTTAATTTTCATTCATAGATGGCAGCACTAAACCACTAATATACATTGCTCACAAAATCTTGTAAAACTATGAAGTTGACTACTATTGTAAACATTCTTATACACAGTAATTGTGTTCTAAAAGAGATGAGAAAAATACAATGTGCAATTAATTTGATAATAATAATAATTAGTTACATTTAACCCTTCTAATTGAATAATTTCTCCAAGAATTCATAAGGTTGAGGCAATGAACTTTCCGCTGAACTGATCCGGCTCCTAGTATTTGCATCTACAACAATTGTGTTGATATTAAGGTACAAAATGAAATGTTAGTTTCTTTCAGCACACAATGTTGTAGTACATTGGAAATAAAAAAAATAACTCACCAATCTTGAGAGTGATCTCCTGAGGCTGAGGACACGGTTTGCCGCAGTGACTGAGCAGAATGTTCTGTGGCTTGAGATCTCTGTGCACGATCCCCTTCGCATGGAGCGCCTTCATGGCACCAGCTGGAATGAAACCACAATTTGCATTCAATATACAAATACCTCAAAACTGCAAAACTACATCTCGCTCATCATTCAATATTGTGACACTTATATTCACCCATGAAATTACTGACAGAAAATCTCGTGACAAGTAGATTGATTGATTGATTGATTTGGTGTTTTAAGTCCACTTTATGCACAGCAAGGCTAATCGGGACTGGACCTATAGTTTAAAGTGGGATCCAAACCACTATGTGCCTCCACCGGGACCCCTTGATTACAAGGCGACAACGCTACCACTGTGCCATGGGGGAGGCCCTCGTGACAAGTAAAGAAAGGATGCTGAGAATATGTCAATATGCAGTAACAAAGCTGTAGAACAAAGAGGAGGATGATACGTGTGCAAGGAATATGTTGTTGCACCTTGTGTGTTGGATGTTTCTGAAATGTCACACACTCAAAGTACTGAATTGTAAAACATCCATGGAAAGTATACTTTGACACAAACACACGCATTCATTTACCCCCCTTGTCAACATCATGTAATCAGAAGAAACATATCTGGGATACAATTGGAATATTAAGGTTATTACAAGATCTTCTGGGTTTGACAATATATTTTATGCTCAGTAATATCATATTTAATGTAATACACATAAGGTGTATAAGAACATATATCACTGTTGCAATGTTGTGCGTAAGAAAATGGATTCACACTTCCATTTAATAAGTGACCTAAGTAAGCAAAGAAGAAATGTGACAACCCTAGGCAATATGCTAAATGCATTACAAAGTTGGTCTGTAAGGTACATAGATTGACTTTAAATTTGGTGGGAATAAAACTAATTTTGTGGTACCACTCTCTTCTAAATTCAAGCAATTCAACAAAAACAAGGAAAAAGGATTCACGAATTAATAATAATAATCCGTTGCGCAACAGCCCATGAAGGGCCAAGGCATACCTACCGACTGCCAGTCTCCCTCCCACGCTTGACGTGCGTCACCTCTAAGCGTGGAGATCTTCAACCAGTATTGGAATAGTCGGGGGGTCAGCCCGACGTATCCCCAGCCGTTATAGTAGGTCTTCTCGACCGGATTCACGAATTACAACCACCATTTATTTTAGCATGAAACATAGAACACTTTACAGAGCAAACACAATAAAGAAATAAATTTCACCATTTAGACAGAAAAATACGTGATTTTCAAGTAGATTTGAAAACCATCTCAGAGTTCAATTTATGAACATTTCGCCTACAGTTTGTAAAATGCTCGAGTACATTTTATAACCTTTCCACACAGACCCTAAGGTGGAAATTTTCAGCAAATGCAAACTATCTCCAGATAGATTTCTAGGGCTTTCTTGGCCGACAATAGTCTATCTTTTATGTTTGAAATCCATATGAAGCAGTCACCATGAACTAGCAAGAGGTATGTCAAAATATCCGAGTATAGTGTACTGATATTTGGAAAAGACAAAAACAGACCTACATACCTTCAAATATCAGAAATTTTATATTGTTGTTGGGGAATACATAAATTTTAGATCATAAAAATCCTATCTGTACTTATCGCATACTTGTGAATATACACTTACCTAGCTGCCTTAGGAAAAGGCGAATTGTATCTTCACTAAGCGTTCCTTTGGCTGCAGAAAAAAAAGAAAAATACAGATGAACACAATACATAACGGATCAGCAAAATATTTTGCAATCACAAAAAAATTAAGTTCAAACAATGTGACCATTGTTTGTTTTGTGTGAGTTGGGGGTTTTAAGTCCACTTTATGCACAGATAGGCTAATCGGGACCGGACCTTTAGTAGTTTAAAGTGGGATCCAAACAACTGTGCAATGTGCCTCCATCAGGTATCAAACTCGAGACCCCTTGATTACAAGATGACAACGTTACCACTACGCCATCAGGGAGGCCCTATAGATGTGATCATATAACATAACATGTTTTAGACACACACAAAATAACAGCAAATTCCTAAAAAAAAATGCTGGTGCACACATGGACTTACATTAATATGCAATGACACTTGTGACGTACTTTCATAATATACATTCTTGCATCAACATTTGTCATTTGCAAGGTAGGACCACTGGCTATGTTGGCTTCAGGAAGTATTTTATACACTTTAAGTTGAAATATTTCCAAAGTGGACTGCTTCCTGACAATATGAATTATTATTATTATTATTATTATTAAAAAAAAGAGCATATTACATCAGATCATTTTCCTGGAACTTTACAAGAGAGAGTGATTGGTTTGAAGATGATCTGAACAAGAACTATATATATGCAAATTTTGCATTTTATAACCTGAATCTTTAATTACTCATTTCCATCTCTTTAAGGTTCCTTACAGAGCAATGGGAAATCAAATGTGACTACATGTTAAAAAAAATAATCAATACTTGATTGGAATAAGTCACAGTTTGATAAGTACACCTGGTACTTTACAAACAGTAAAATGCTTGGGCTTCTATAAATACACATACATATGTAATTTATTAATAATAACACTGTAATTAGATCAGCAAGGAAAAATCGGGGGAAAAAATACATACCATTTAAATAGTCTGCTAGGTCACCCCCATTGCAATACTGTGAATGAGAAAAAGAATACTTGTAACACTTCAAAAGTGGCCAAGACATCCACACATGCACATGAAACTACACATCAAATCAAAATCCTTAGACTTGATTACAAAGCAAAGGACCAATTATCAAACAAATCAACATTTGAAAAACTTGAAAGAAATCAGAGATTAATTACTAGGAACAAAATGAAACAAGCTATAAAATAAAATGTACAAAGGAAAGAATAGTGGTACTATGATTATTAGATGATGACAATATTGGGGTCAATATGTATTAGTCACAGATAATGATGGAATCAAATAGCACTTTTCTCAATTGCAAGGCATGTGCCACATAATACTGGTGTGTTACCTACAAGAGCTCCACTACTACTTGAAAACTGCTAAATTTTTCCATACATCTCCCTATCAAATTTTATGTACAGGTCATAATTATGTAGCACCCACAGGCAATGTACATATTTGGCAAATCTTCCGACATTTTCACTGATAAAACTATCAATTAATAGTTTTGAAATCAAACTATACATACCTCCATGACCAGATACACATTGTGAGGAGTTTCCTGAAATAAAATAAAAAATGTATAAATACCGCATGATAACTTCATTAACTCAAGAGAATATTCTCACAAATAAGTAGTAAGCTCACAGTAAGTACTCTTCCCAATACATCAACATAATTTGCAGTAAATAATTAAAGAACAATCCACCATAAAGAACTAGAGGTGGATTAACAGGATGAGTTAATTGTTAATACAGTGTTATGGACATAAAAAAATATATGTTCTTAACATTTCCAAATGAACACACATCCATAATACAAGTGTGTTACTTTGATATACAGCATGTCCATAAATATACTGTGATACATTAAAGTGGTATTATGTCGCTTTGGATAATCGTATTTAAATGAAATTGGTGACATTTGAAAGAAAAACTCAAATATTTTTGTGCATGTCAACAAAGGACACCAATATCAGCAATGGAGAACAATGAAAGAGATCAAACATAGAAACTGAAATAAATTCACTACTGACAACAATGGACGATGTAGGTTCATTGTTGGATATTTAGCAGGCAAGCAGGTTACATGTGAATGTTTTCCTTTAAAATTGTGTTGTTATTACAGAAGATTTAAGAACATAGTTGGTGTGTTTTATATCATTACACGCAGAGTTTGGTGAATGTGTTGGTGTTTTTTATCATTCCACGCAGAGTTTGGTGAAGGCTCAGCGTGCTTATAGGCGAAGGTTTCAAAATCAGGCTCCTTCACACACGTCAATTTTGAAGTGGTACCAGGATTTTGTGGATCATGGCTGCATATGTCATCAAAGGAAAGGCCATTATTCTGTATTATTATTATTGCGCAATACAGAATAAGCGTCGAGGATTGTAGTCAAAAGGTGTTGTTTTTCTTCACGACAACGCACGACCACACACTGCAAATGTGACGAAAAACCTCCTACAGGGATTTGGCTGGGACGTGTTTGACCATCCTCCGTACAGCCCTGACCTCGCTCCTAGCGAATTTCATCTGCTCTTACATCTCAAGTCTTTCCTTGGCGGTCAACACTTCAACAATGACGATGAGCTGAAAGAAACTGTTTCCAACTGGTTGAAGACACAGGCGGCAAATTTCTATGAAGAAGGTATACAAAAACTTGTGCCACGCTATGACAAATGCCTGCAAAATTTCGGCAGTTATGTGGAAAAGTAGTTTAAGAGTTGTAGAATTTTGTGCAATAAATAACTTTTCTGTATCTGTACACAATTTAATTTTATTACCAAACGGAACTTACTTTATGGACGTGCCTTGTAAATACTTATATTGGCAACAATTTTATAACTACCCAATGCTCCCCCCCCCCCCAAGGATTATATATAAAAACCCACTATACCTTGCAGTCAAGTAGTGCGACGACATTTTCATGGTGCAATTCTGTGAGTTCCTGCAAAGAATAATTATATATATAGTATGTACAATGGGGTGTTACTTAATCTAAAAAAAATAACATAGCTGTAGCATATTGTGCATCTAACTACTGTATCAATGTCTCAACCAAGAAAGACAGAATAATATGCATATACCTAGTCATATCATAAATTGTGTTTCAAAGTTTAGACAGGGATTGCAACACTGGTTGGCAAGGTAACCCTGCAATGTTGGATCAAACAACAACCAGTATCATTGTGTGTTTGGCTGTGGTAGCGGAAAGGTGAATTTCACTGCCAGTCAAATGGAGTGGGGTGTATTCGAGAACCGTGTGGCAGTAATCGCACTGCACAAAGTTGGCAAATCACCATCGCACATTTTCAACACCCTGAAAAAGCTGAATATCAGCAGGATGCTCGTGCATCGGACCAACAGATCCTGTGACACAGGGACAATTGAGGACCACCCCAGGAAAGGTAGACCTCGCAGCATGAGAAGCCAGAAGCTTGTGAAAGCAGTGGCAGCGCAGATTAGACAAAATTCTGTCAGGAAACAAGCAGTGATGGCTCGAGAGCTGGACATTTCAAAAATGTCAATGTCACTTCTGCTCTGAAGTGACCTAGGACTCCGCACTTATCGGCGAAGTACTGGTCACATCCTCACTCCACAGCTTAAGGTCCAGAGGGAGCAGAAAACAAAAAGACTCCTTCAGCGTTACGCAAATGGTGGACACTGGAGGATCCTTTTCACGGACGAAAAAAATCTTCACGATTGAAGCGTCTTACAATCGTCAAAACGACCTTGTTTATGCCTCGACATCCTAGGAAGCTCATGAAAACACGTTACAGATCCTCAGAGGCCAACATCCCACCTCAGTGATGGTTTGGTGGGGGGTTTCGTACAATGTCACAACTGACCTCCACTTCTGTGAACATGGTGCAAAAACATCTGCACAAGTGTACCAAGGAACAGTGTTGGAGCCACTTGTAAAATCGTTGACCCACACCATGTTCAACAATGAGCCGTGGAGCTTCCAGCAGGACTCAGCACCGGCCCACAAGACAAAGACCACACAGGATTGGCTTTAGAGGAATGTGCCTGATTTCATTGCTCCGGCTGATTGGTCCTCCAGCAGCCACGACCTCAGCCCATTGGATTACAGGTTGTGGTCCGTTTTGGAGAGCATGGTCTGTAGGAAGAGGCATCCAAACCTTGCGAGTCTCAAGCATTCTCTTGTGAAGCAGTGGCACACTTTTCCCTTGAGACCGTGCGTGCTGCGATCGATTACTGGCCTCAGAGACTTCGAGCCTGCGTGAAGGTCAGAGGTGGCCATTTTGACCAGTGATTGGTGATCTCTGTTGGCAAGACCTGTACCTTTGTAACATCCAAATATTAATACATTAGCTTGCTCACTGTGCCTGTAGTTCATTATTAACTTTGTAACAGCATTTATGATATGACTAGGTATTATGTTACCTTTTGACATCAAAATTTCATTTGTGAGTGATGCATAGTAGAGTACGTTATATCACAAATGTACTCTGTATTCCACATTCTCGCAGTGTAAATTTACATGCACAAGTTTAAAACAAAACACCAGAGCATGTCATGCTCAGTATGACTTAACATCCACCCCATCCCTCCTAAATCATTTTCATTCCATCTTTGGCCATTTTTCTAAATGCTTTTGCCAAAAAATCCATGTGACAGAGTTTGTCAAAGCTTGTTCGAAGCCCACCTTACGTTCAATATACACCAGTATATACCAATGAAGTGGAACCCAAAAATGAAACTTGTGACCTCTTTATTACTTGAAGACAGCATTACCACTATGCCATCAGAGAGGGCTGCATAAATAATTTTTGGAACAAACAAATGATACAAGGCTGTATTTAGGGTTACTTTTTTGCCACTTTTAACCAATCATGACAATAAGGAGGATGAGTTATGGTTAGATAAAACTGATGAACGGACCCTCACAGAGAACAGGCTGTAAATTGACCCAGGAACTTTGGTGGCGAGATCAAAAGTCAACCACTTAACCACCTGAATGCTGTCAACCCAACACAACATTTGATCGCATCTGTGACATTTCCTGTCGCGAAGTGGTACCTGACAAGGTTGCCAGGAACACACATATTCTGTGAAAAATTATATAGTTACAACCAGCCATATTATGTACCATAAAGCAAAGCAAATGAACACGTTCAGTAATCCAACTGAAAGTAAACCAGCGATACAAAAAATGGTGGGAAAACAACATATTCGAGAAAAAGTGTTTATATCGGATTTTGTCTCTTAGCCTAAGTACAGTGCCTTGAATAATGTAGTGTGGAAAACGGCACAGTTCTGCACGCTCTGGCTGGTTCCACTCAAAAATGATCTGCTAGAGGCGCTGGTGTTGAACCCGGTGCTTGGTATTTGTCTGCTTATAATGGAAGTAAATGGAGTTTTCGCTGCAACGTCTGATTCTTTTACATGAAGCATTTCTATGAATGTGATAATTGCTATGATATTTGGTACAGTGGTCGCGAAGATATTAACGAACATTCTATACAGTCGACCACGTCATGTTATCGTCATACTTTCGTTAATAATACGGGAGAAAAAATACGCGTGGAATGTTCTTGGCAACTAAATTTTTGTGTATGAATTAGGTTCATTATTATTATCATCATCATCATTTCTTTTAAAGATATACACACTGAAGCATTTGTATTTTGGATATTTACTGTCTCTTTTCTTCTGCTTTAAACTAATCGCGGCGATGATGATAATGATGATTGCATGAAACGACAAGGGGAACCACACAAAACTTTCTTAGTGCCATCGACATGAGTGTAAGGCAACTTTCAAACCAATCGGACAAGCGACACAGGATGTTCACACTGTCACACTAGTGACACACACAATGGTGACCAGACTGTAAAATATAATTCATTGCACATGAGGGTCCAAACAGAAAACGACACGTTCATATGGCGTATTCGCGTGCTACTTGTTACTTCGGTCAGAAAGCTCCTTAAAGGAAGGGTGCTGAGACCGAAGCGACGTGCTACAGGGGGAGTTCCCAACTAAGTGACAAGCGACATGGTGCCTTCAGTCTATTAGCAAGCGTTGCTTGCGAACAACAGATAGGCGACACGATAAATCGCACATTACAACAACAGATCTAGGCGACACGATAAGCCACACGTGTCGCTTTGTCGCTTCTGCGTCGCTCAAACTGGGCCATTTCCTCAATAGCTTGCAACATGTTGCCGTGGTTTGTTGTTCGCGCATACACGATGCAATGAGTGTCTTGCTTTAGTGAGATTGCGCACCAAAGCGACAAGCGGCACGCGACACTTACCGCTTGAGGATTTCACCAACTGAACGCTGGCCTGTGCTTCCCGTCATGCCGCTACGATGTGAAATGTTGCTCTTGATTGGCTCCTTTCCAAGCAACACGTGTCACTTCGGTATGAAAGTTGCCTTGGACCGAATGACCCATGTCGCTTTGGTGTGAAATCCTCGTATCGTTTGTCGCGTGTCGCTTTGGTGTAAAATCTCCTTGAGGGAACTGTGCAGTCAGAGCTTTTGTCCCTATGGTTCGAAAGGCTGCATTGATTTCCGACTGCTCGCTTTCAAGCGACATTTGTGGTTTGTCGCCTCGGTATGAAATATCTCTCAGGATACTATTTATATTCTAATAACATAGAAAAATAAACTCTAATACACAGTCCAAGACCTGACGTCCGGAATCACATTGCGATGTTTCTTCTTGTGTTACGCATGCTATTTATATATTAATTTTATTTTACTTTTCTTTCCAAATTAATGCCATTTCGTGACTGCAAATCACTCCACAAATATAACTGTTTCCATCAATTCACTTACCGCCTTTCTAGAGAAACAAATCTACACAATATATTCCAAAAACTAACTAAGCCGCATTACTTTCATAACAAAATTAGCACCTGGGTCGATCGCACTGCCATCTACTTGTCATCGTCTCGGGGAACCAGTTTCTTGGGTCATTTTCCACACTACATTATTCAAGGCACTGTAGCCTAAGTGCTATTTGTTTGCAATTTAAAATTTCACTTTTATTCTGAAATATGTAAGGTACTACATTTTATACAGTATACCACAGGGGGTTCAAGCCAGTCAGCCCCCCTTCCTATGTGAATTTGCATTACTCATTTCAATTACAAAAAAACAGAACAGCCATCTACCATTTAATCCAAGGAATAAATGGTTCCACGTTTTCAAAATGATAAAAATGACATTTTTATGTAACACAACATAAACTTTAAGATTGCATTTTCCTCTAAATTGTTTTAGTTTTTTGTTGAAACAGGTACATTAAAGTTTATAGCAAAATAGAATAACTTTGCAAATAATTACACCAACTCTATGTAATGTAAAAAACTAATATCATAATTCTTAAATAACTGTTTACATAATTTCAATTTTATATTGGCTTGTCTAACAAAAGCAAGTGTAATGTATCGAATATCTGGTGCGTTCAACAATGAAGTCAAATGTATAGGAAAAGGCACATTAATTTTTGATAATGCATTGTATAAAATGTTTCTTTTCTGTGCAAAATTATGTGACAAGCATAATCTTTTGACTTAACACAATCACAAAATTGATTATTTGCAAATCTTGTTGCCAAGTTAACATCTACAGGTTAGTCTACTGGATGCATTCCTCGCTTCCTTTTACAGCACATGACATGGCTGATTGAAGCTATGTCATTTTTCACAAAATATGTGCATTCCTGGCAACCATGCTGTGCGCTGTTTTGCAGTTGGTTATCACTTCCTGTTGGGTTATTGAATGCATTTTCTTGCTTTGTTTAACATTACGTAATGTGGCTGGTTGTAGCCATGACACTTTTCAAAGAATATGTGCGTTCCTGGCATGCACCACTTCATGACAGGAAATGACATCACCAATGCAATCAAATGTTGTGTTGGGTTGCCTACATCCAAGCAGCAAAATGCTCTTTTTTTAACTGTAGCGCAAAAACGACGCACTAACGAAAAAATGTTACTGAAAAAAGTTGTTTGTTTTGATGTCCTCTATACGTTTTTATGGTCGGATAATTATGCATTTTGCATATGCAAATGCATATTTAAGGATTTTTAACTAAAAATGCATATTTTATGAAAATAAGTTAATGTTGTGCATATTTTTGTACCCACAACCAACACCGAGCATATACTGTATTAATTTTTCTTCTCGCTTCTCTATCTTTCTTCATTCAACAACTTCAAACAAGCATAAAAATTATAGAAGACATTAAAGAGGTCCTCACCCAGGTTGAAGATCCCGTGTATGTACAGAAATTGGATGCAGTATTGAAAAAGAACAGTGGGTATGCAACAATAGTGAAAGTTTGCAAAATTCTGCATACAAATGGACAACATGTGAATGATCTGGAACTTGATGTGTCTAACTTTGTTGCCCTAAAATACAGTCCACTTGTATCTTGTGAAGTGGAACATGTGTTTTCTGAATATAAGACTATTCTAGCAGAAAATTGAAGGAGTTTTAAGTTCGAAAATTTCAGACATCATGTTGTTATCAAAAGCAATCATGATCTTGATCTGTAATGTATTGTGTTTCATTTAACGCAGAACCATATTAATAGAAAAAAATCTGTGTAGCGAATGAGCATTCAGAATAATGCATATTCATTGCCTGGAATGTAATCTTTCATAGTTTGTGCATTTATAAATTAAACTGGTTTTTAAAGTGCATATTTTACACCTTTTTAGTGCATAACTATCCTAGTGATAAATATAATGACTAACTGGCAACAAATTAACGTCCAATCACCATACAGACACTTATAAATCTTTCCTACATTTTCAAATGATGGGAAGAACAATGGACGTGGTTAGATTACATGCATGTACACAACACTATAGTTACAATATTAAAATGTTACCTTCTCAACTTGTACTTACCTTAAGGATCTTAATTTCCTTTCCCAGTAGATTTTGAGATTTTGCCAAGTTTTTCTTGGTAATGCTCTTTATAGCCACTACATAGCTTACATTCTGGAAAAAAAAATTAATTAAATGTCATCATTAGCCAGTATTCACTCACTTTTAAACTGTGCACGTAAATATGATACTGGCATACCACTGGCATAAAAATAGAGCTTGACTACCAATTATGTTGGTGAGTTCTACACACATTCATATAATTTACAAATAAAGAACTTCTCTCAGATCACTGATCACAACTCGATGAGTTCTCAGTTTTTCACTATCATCTGCATGCCACAATCTCAATTATTCGTAAAAAGAGATTAATGCACTGTAAAGTCCATTTTAAAATCATATTTTTACAAATTACACTAGTTCTGCGAAGAAAGTTACAAATCCTGAAGATGAGTGCAATGTTCGAAAGCTCAGGACCATCTTCAGTACTTAAACGTTTGTAGTGATTAGATTACATGTATGTACATAGGCGTGCGCACGGGTGGGCAATTACCCTCCCTAAACATGGATGTCCCCAGTTTTTTTCCATGGAGGAACAAGCATGTTACCCCGATAATAGTGTTGCCCCATAAAAAAACACCACTTGAATTTGAAATTATCGCATTAATGTAAATTACTATCACTGAAATCAAATGATACATGTGAAATATATAAGTTTAGGTTGACATTCGATTTGTAAGGAGTAGATGTGGCCATTCTTGACCCCCCCTTCCAGACGTCTATGTCCGTACATTATTATACTTTCACCTAGAAATTTAGTGTAGAGGAATCTTATCGCCGTTATTAAACGATATTATACTATTACTGCTCCGGACGGTTCTATGGGGGGGGAGGCAAACATTGAGATAAAAGAAAGCAAGGCTAGTAGAATCTCCGAGTAGCAGGACAAATATATACTTAAGATGAAATTTGTTTTCACGTCTTTCTTCCACTATTTCTTTCAGATGGCCAAGAGCACCTGCAGAGGGCACATAGGGGTGATTGCACCCCCTCCTTGATTTTAAATTTTGTACAAATAAAAATAAATTTCGTAAAATTTTCTCACTCGCAACATCTGCTTTCCTTACAGTCTTCTCAAGTTGAGAGACATAGCTAGGGGCGGTAGGAATTGATCCTGGGTGCCGAAATGAAAAAAATTGTAAAAGAATGACATGGTGGCCCATGAAATTTTTTGTGCCATATTAAATCAATATTGTTTTCAGTTTACAAAAATTTGGATCTAAAAATTTTCTTGCTCGCTTCGCTCTCAATTTTTGTTGCTTTCTGTAATGCATTGTAAACTATCAGAGAGAGAGAGAAGTTATAACTCCCAAGTACTTCAGGCTCTTGCTGCTAAACAGTTTTGTCTTTAATGCATGAACACAATTATTAATTGGAGGAAAAGGAGTGCAGCACATTTCAGACAATTTGTTTATTCATTATGGTGTCTCTATGTTGCTGAATTAGACCATATATATAATGTATATACAGTGAGAAAAAATGAGGTTTTTCTTTCCCGACTGAACTTTCATCCAGGCCTAGGCCTTCCCCCCCCCCCAATCAGAGGGTCTGCGCACACCTATGTATATGTACACAACTCTATAGTTACAATTTTAAAATGTTACCTTTGTTACCCATTCACTATTCATCAAGGGAAGACATGTTGCCTTTATAGTACCCTAGACTGAAAATGGAGGTTTTTAACTTTCAAACTTGTTTCAGACCATTTCTCAATACTTTCATTCACCTTGTAAAAAAAAAAATCACCCAGCATATTGAAGTCAAGCAAAGGAAAGTATGAAAATGCCAAGATAATGAACCTACCAGTACTTACAAAAAAAAAATATATACAAAAACATTGGGTAAAAATTTACTATTCCACAAACACCTGTAACTTCTTCATTTCGTCACTTTTAACATTCGTACTTACCTATCTGCTTCACGGAACATTCTCTAAGGTGTATTCACGTTTTTTTGATGAAAGTAATGTCAATTTTTCACATTAAGGGTACTTCCTTTATTTGCGTTGTCTCGCTTGCGTATGACACAGTATGGCACATATACCTTCATAGATAATCGTGCGTCATGCTTGTGTTTTGTCGATTTTCATTTGTTATCCAGTGTTTCCAACCTTCGTAGCCCAAAAAAAAACACTCTTGAAGAAAGCTGATTTAATTTAATTTTCTTTTCACAATATATTTTTTTTACTTCTTCACATTGTTTTACGAACAAGATTTTAACTATGCTTGCCTAACCTAACCTAACCTTGCGGAAATGGTTCGTGGGGCTATCCGTCAATGGTTTGTGGGGCTCCTGGAATGAATTTCACCATGCATCCACGACACGTCATGTTCGTATTTTTGGTTGGAAACACAGCATCCCAATGAACATCAACAAAACACAAGCACGACGCGTGACGATCTAGGAAGGTATACGCGCCAAAGACTATTGTCCGTCGGAGAATTAATTTTCAACAAAAAACATGAATTTCCGCTATGATACATTCGCACATGACAGAAAACACCTCCCAGATGTTAGACAATGCTACAGGAACATATTACCATAAGTAGTTTCTTGTGTAAAAATGAAGAAATCTATTTGTGGAATAATAAATTAGTACCAAACACGTAAAACTATCAAAGCCGGGAAACATCTGTAACTCATTTATTCTGTAATTGTTGACATTCTTACTTACCTATTCTGCATTGTGAAAGATTGTTTTGCTTTTTTTAACGAACTTAGTATCTATTGTTGACATATAGAGTAATTATTGTTCGTTCTTTTATCCCTTCCTGAACATGCAAAATGGCGGGCAAATCTTGACTAGCATTGTTGATATTCTGTGTTTCAAACGACAAAGCAGTGTTCAACCTTCTTAACAGAAAAATTCCCGCATAGCCCCGAAAACCATTCACGCATAGTCCCAAAAACCATTCGGGATCGTATGACCATCCACGAATAGCCCAAAAAACCATTCGGGATCATATGACCATCCACGAATAGCCCCAAAAACCATTCTGGATCATATAACCATCCACGAATAGCCCCAAAAACCATTCACGATAGCCCAACGCACCATCATGGTAAGGTTAGGTTAGGTTGCTTTAGGTTGGGCAATATAGTGAAAAAACTGTGTTTGGAAACACTTACCGGGGATTACGTCATTAGATGCTCGCAATATCCGGTTCAAGTACATGGACGGAAATGCAAGCAACAGATTTCATGCATCAGATGGACATTATTATAGAAAAATACATGAATTAGCGGCCAAATACATTGAAAAATGCGAGAACACTTCTATGATCTTCCGAAATTACACAGAAACTCAATTCCGTAAGTACTTTCTCCTGTAAATTTGAAGAAATCTGTTTCCCGGCTTTCACATTTTTACCCAGGTTTATTTTAACTGTAGAAAATGTAAACAATTGGAAGTGAACATGGTACTTTGCAGCACACATGAAATGTTTCATACATGGCAGGAGTATTAGTCCGTGTCCATGGCCACAAATGACTGTATGCTTGGAAATGTTGAAGAAATGCATGCACTCATTAGGGGAGAGGTGGGGGGCGCAGGAATATTCATTCTAAGATGAATACTTATCCTGTCTATCTAAAATAATTGCCATTAAGAAGTATCCTGTGTGTGGGCTTGCCAGCACTTCACATTGGAAGTGATTTGGTTACTTGCAATTAAATACCTAATCGCCATGAAGCATTTTACATAAGACTACCACAAAAATAAAACTTAAATGGGGAAATCTGAGAATATGGTTGTGAATGTTTCAGATTTGCCACTGTTTACTTGCGCATATCTTAACCATTCCCATTTTAAATTGTAAGAAGGGCTTGTTCTTTTGTCTGAAACGGTAAATTCAATTTCAAAATAATACAAGATATTGCTATTATTCAGAGCTGTGGCTGCAGAATTTCACAAAAACTACCTACAACCTAAATTCAAAAAGCAAAATAGCTGATGTCAAATACAGGATTCACTCTAATGCTAAAGAAAAGTCGTATATAGGTAGTCTATTGCGTAGTGCGACACTCGCAACGTTAGTAATTTACGCGTAATGAATTACAGGAAGTGCAGAATTTAACATATAACGCGCTCTACACATTGTATACAAAGAAATTATTCCGTTCCACAACATTATTTCATCATAAATTTGGATTCAGCATTGTCTGTACTCACATCTATTATTAGACTCACCTTTCTATGACGCCCTTTAAACACAACAGCAAATGCACCATGGCCGATCAAATCTTTCGTGTTGTACTCAAAATCTCCCACGATTTCCATTTTCCTAGTCTTGCTTTATAAGATTTGAGGCGTTCCTTGCAGAAGAACTTAGTTTTCTTTGACAGTTCCCCATGAAACACGGGGGTTTAGCCAATGGCCTCCATTCCGAAAACAAAAAGGATCAATAATTCACATATTGCTACATTACTTTCTAAAGCACTTTCCGATTATTATAATTCTTGTTCACATCTTGTTCGTAGCAATAGTACCAAGTGTAAATACGAAAATAACACATCAGAAACGCATTGTTTCCAGGAAATACACAAAAGCACTTCACCACCACCTCATCCTGTCACTTCTGTTTACTACTGACACCAACTGTCCGTCTCTGTATCTTTACTCAGCTGTTGCCGCAGTACGTTGATATTACTACGCACAAGATTTAATGCCACAAAATAAAATCAGAATTCTCCACAGGTAACTCGTTGTAGTAATTAAGATTATTTCTAAATGGAAATACGTAACAAAATCGCATCGCCAGCCTCCGCAAGGACTTGTAAAATTCAATAAAAAGCAGAGTGATAGTAGTCCTTAGCAGACAGTGCGTAATCTGAGATCGCGACAGTCGACACAAACACAACAGAAACACGACACATTCGCGCACTGCTCTCCAATGTGTGAGAACCGTTCGCGAGCTGTAGTGAAACGCAATAGTATGACGGATGGAACAGTGCGAATTGTGTGAACTACAATTCCTTCTTTACTTCTGTATGCCTAAGAAGAAATTGCACTTCTTGGTGAGACCCATTTATTCGTTCCATCCGCAAAAACATTTATCAATGCTTGATTTGGGCGTGTTTTCTTTATGATTGAAACTGTATCAGTGGTTTACTTAACCTGCAAGGATGTTGACGGAAGAGCAAAATCTGGCAGTGAATCATTATGGAATTCGGTTGGCTATATTACTTATTAAATGTCGCATATCCTCTCTTCAAGCCAGTGGCGTATTTACGATTTTTCATGGGATTACGTTTTAGTTTTCTTAAGTGGTGTCAATTAGCGTTTGATTTCCCACTTGTTTTCGACACGAGAATAGCTCGATTTTTTCTAAAATTGATTCATTTTATTGTATTTATTTTACTTCGCTTTTGTGCCACTTTTGGCTAATCCCAGGGACGGCTCAAGACATAATTTTCCTTCCGGGCGAGGTGGATTTTTGTCCGCCCCTTCCCCTACTTCCACGTTCCTCCAATAAAATATTTACGAATATAATTATAGTGCTCAGGCATCGACTGACGTAGATGAAAATTTGTCATCGTCGTTTGGAGTATAGCAGTGGAGGAGGGTCGCATATAAAGGCGGATAGAGAGATAGGTGGAAAGAATGAGGGAATATGAAGAGAAAATTGGAGAATAAAGATATAGTGAACGTACAAAGGAGGGATAGAGGAAGAATGATGTGAGAAAATAGAGAAATTGATAAACAGAAAAGAAAAAAAGGAAAGATAAGAGTAGAAAAAGAGAAAGAAAGAAGGAGATAAGCAGAAACAAAAAGAGAGGAAGAAAGAAATAGCATAGAGTAGATAACACAGACAGAATAAAAAAAAGAGAACCGTATATCGTCCATCCTTGTGCTCAGTCGAATATTTTTTTGCCGATGTCATTGGTTCGAATAAAGGGAAAGCACGGGAAAGCATTCTGTTTGTTCCTTCACCTTATGAACATCGATTCGCACAAACTGAAATCTTTGAGATGCTATTGATCAATGAAAGCAGACGTATATCGGCAATAGCCTTTAACATTCTTGATAGTAATAATTGTGAAATTGATAACTTCCGTTGATTAATTTTAAATTTGTTTGTCATTAAATATGCAATAATTGATTTTGCGAAGATTGCGAGCGCCCCTCAGTTTTCGGTACTTCGGTTGGTTGCCCGAAAGGAGGTCCTAGAATGTTGGCGAGACGAGGCTTTGAAGTGTCTAGGTCTCATCTCAAGTTGTAAATGCGTTTTGTTATCGGATTTCTCTCGATTTATGAACAGTAAGTAGTCTCGGTTTCGTCTCGAGTTTATACCAGTAAGGTCAGTCAGAACGTGTCACCGCACAAACAGCATATGGAAGTTATTACGACAAACTATTTTTATTGTAACGTTTTTTTTGTTTTTGTTTGACGCCCCGTTTCGACGCTACGAACTCTCGATTCTTTTTTATCCTGACTTTATATACAACCACCACAAGTTCACAACTGATTGATTGAGCTTGTGTTTTAAGTCCACTTTATGGACATCAAGGCTACAAGTTCACAATTGCCACTGATGAAATGGTTTTGTAATTACTGGAAATAAAATACATGACTTATCTATAAATAATCAGGTTGAAATCTGATGTATAAATTAGTGTGCCTGAAAAAATCTCACAGTAAAGTAAATTTGGTTTAGGTTAATTGTGGCGTAGCAGCCGCCCCCGCAACCCCCGCAATGCGGGGAGGAGGCGAGGTGTAGGGGCCCGGCAATGTTCTCTCTCTGTGTTCCTGAAATTTTATATAATCACAGAAATTCAACAGATAAAGTCCCTTATTTAAAAAAAATATATTTACGAAACAGAAATCTGGTTTTCAGTAACATATCATACGATTATGTCTGCGGATAAGCAGTAGTGTATTGTCTCAGGCAGAGGGGTCCGGGGAAACTTGACATAGGTGCTCTCCGAAATGCAAAATTACCTTACTTGTTCGCAGATGGCAATCGATAGGAAATACCCCTCATCTCATACCTTTATAGCTACTCAGTTTGTCGTAAACGTAGTGTATTGTACAGGGTGGCTCAATAAGTCAATTAACACCCTCAGTACAAGGCCACTGCGGCATGGAATTTGAAATTGGCGATGACCAATCGTTATCAGGCCAGGGGGAACCACATTGACGCCACCCACACGGTCGGCGGCCATCTTGATGTCCGCCATCTTGAATTCAACTTCAGAATTTTAAATGGGAAGGGGGTCGTGCGACATATCAAAATGGGCTAGAATTTCACGAGAAATGCAATGGTGAAGGTTTTTCCGACGTATCTTTAACCAGTAAAAAGTTATGACTGAATTCTTGTTCCAATTTGCTCCTTTTCGAGGTGTTAGAAAAATGCCTTAAAATTTGTTTAGCGCTTCGGTAATGCATCGAGATCAAAGTGACGTCTATGGAGAGACGTTCGCATGCCATTGCACACGATTTTAATCGGATACATCCATGAAGAGCTGTGCACTATTAATGGTTGTCGCGAACAATTTACAGTGTGACGCTTCCATTGAATTAAAAGTCCTTCACAGTGACAAGGCTAATGTTTATGTTCATAAGGAAGTTTATAAACAGAATATTCGATGACTTTTATCTGATAACTCATTGTTGACAGATCAAAGCTGAATTGTTAGTGTTGGTAAGTTAATGGTGTGGCGTGCTGTGTGGAACATGATTGGTTAGTCAATATTCCAGCAACGGAACCTTAAATGCTTAGGACTACTTGGATTTGTTAAATAAACAGTTTTTTTCATCCTTGCTTATGAAAGAAGGTACTTTTTACAGAGTTTTTTCAATAGGGAAGAACACCAGAACACTTATGGGAACGTTATGATGAACCTGTTTTTGTCCAAAGTTATTTATCAGATGACAATGGTCACATATTCTGTTTATAAACTTCCTTATGAACATAAACATTAGCCTTGTCACTGTGAAGGACTTTTAATTCAATGGAAGCGTCACACTGTAAACTGTTCGCGACAACCATTCATAATGCACAGCTCTTCATGGATGTATCCGATTAAAATCGTGTGCAATGGCATGCGAACGTCTCTCCATAGACGTCACTTTGATCTCGATGCATTGCCGAAGCGCTAAACAAATTTTAAGGCATTTTTCTAACACCTCGAAAAGGATCAAATTGGTACAAGAATTCAGTCATAACTTTTTACTAGTTAAAGATACGTCGAAAAAACCTTCACCATTGCATTTCTCGTGAAATTCTAGCCCATCTTGATATGTCGCACGACCCCCTTCCCATTTAAAATTCTGAAGTTGAATTCAAGATGGCGGACATCAAGATGGCCGCCAACCGTGTGGGTAGCGTCAATGTGGTTCCCCCTTGGCCTGATAACGATTGGTCATCACCATTTCCATGTTGCGCGCTGCAGTGGCCTTGTACTGGGGGTGTTAAGTGACTTATTGAGCCACCCTGTAGTTTAATGTAGTACAGTTATGAATCCAGTAGAAAGATTCAGTTGCTCAACCAGTCGATGCCTTATTGGTGCACAATAAACATTCGAACTTGATAATGAATTAATTTTACCAGTAATATAGTTTTACACGTGATATTAAAAATGTAACTTCCCACCAAATATTTTCAAGGGGGACCCAAGCCTCAATATGAAATTGAAATAAGATCAGATAAATTTCACACATTGTCCACACCTGTTGCGTTTTATTCAAAGGAGCCCCAAAACTCAGTAGGAGATGGAGCCCCGTTAGGGCCAGTAGGCCCTCTTCTGCTACGCAGGATATACAGCGCAAGAGTAAAATGTCACCATTATTTTGGAGGAATTTGTGAAATTAATTTTTCTTACATATTTTACATATTGGAATTTTGAGGACATTTCTGTGGAATGTTCTTTCTTTCCAGTTTATACCATTTTATAGGGAGAGAAATTTATGGTAAATAAAAACTGAGGAAAGCGGTAAATAAAATGTTAGATCAGCGGTATATACCAGCGGTGAAAAAAAAATGGCACACTTTTTCATTATGAGAGGAAACAACATACAAAAGAGCTATAAATTGATAAACTACTTCATTTTTATATACTGTACACATGCGCAAGTACTTAGCTGTCAAACCAAAAAGAAAACATTCATTAACACAAAATCACTTCATTTATAAATTGCATATCTCAAGTGATTTATTCATTGTATGTATTTAAAAAATATCCTTGCTGTCCAACAAATAAAATAATCACTACTGCACATACACAAACACATGTTGAAAATCACATGATGATAAACAAAATTCATTCATGACTGAACACAAATGACACCATTGTTTCCCTTGATGTGCGGGAACAGACTAATCTTATCGCTGCTACAGCTAGCAAGTTCAATGAAACTGGAAGTTGGGTAGGCATTCGGGGGAAGAAAGGAATGCAGCTTGACAGGGAGAGAAGTTTTCGAACTGAGATTATGTGCATGGGAAATCCCAATTTGCAGCGTCTTCCTGATGTGATCGAAGATAAAACGTTCTTCAGCTGCAAGTGGTAGGAAACTTTAGGCAAACGTTTCGTTACAAATCGACAGTTTGCGCGCAAAACCTCGATTGCCGGTTTTTGCGTGTTTTCGACTTAATTTGATGATATTTCACGGTTATTTCGCGAAAAAGCGTTCATTTCGTGGAAAAGCACACATTTCGCATTACTTCGCGAATAAAACTCATGCATATTTCATCATTGGGGGTGTAGTTACGTGCAGAATGTTCAAAATTGCTTTTTTTTTTTTTTTTTTCATATTTCGCGATTTCGCGCATCGCGAAAATTCAATGTCCCTACCATTTTATGATTTACAGTGCTCGAATAGAAAATTCCTAGATGTGAATTTGCTTGTTCGAGTTTGGGGATAGAAGAAAGGATCCTTCCATGGATCAACTTGATTGGTTGATTTGGTGTTTTAAGTCTACTTTATGCACAGTAAGGCTAATCGGGACTGGACCTACAGTTTAAAGTGGGATCCGAACCACTTGTGCCCCCAGCGGGTATCGAGCCCGGGACCCCTTGATTACAAGGCGACGACGCTACCACTGCTCCATCGGGGAGGCATGGATCAACTTGAAGACAATGCAGTAGGTGGAGGAGGATGCTTATGCAAGTTATCTTTGCTGGGGGTGGAGGTTACTTCATGATTTTTTCTTAGCTGGGGAATAGCATCCCCTTGCGTCCCTTTCCTCACACACTTCTAGCACTGATAATCTATTATAAAACGGTTGTTGTTTCATGAACAAGTCTTTAAGAAAAAACAATGGCGTATCGAAAAGAAATGGCATCTTTAAAAATTATGAATAATAATATTGAGGTCCACTAACACCAAAATTAAACACCGTGTCCGCGCGGCGACAACCTTTTGGTTGGTCGTCGGTATTTCTTTGAGTGACAAATTTTCAGCAAATAGAGTCCTATCGCCGATTTATTATCTATGTCTAAAGACTGGAGTCCGCTGCTATTTCTTCGTAGCAGATTGCAATTGACCTTGCGATGTTAGGTACCACTGACAATCTAAAGGTCCAGTTCAACCCCCCTAACTAAAATGATACGTTTTCTTGAATATATTATTCACTATTAGTATTAGAAGGCTAATGTTAGCGGCTCTTACGTTGAATCTTGGCCTGGCGCAGCCAAGGGATGGCTTTTGGGGCTGAAGGCGTATCAACCCCGAAGTTCAAAAGAGGAGATTTTACTATTCATTAAACAATTTCATATCCCCAAACATTATTTTTGTAATATCTGTGTATTATATGTAACCTAATAATAAAAAAAGTTTAAAGCAAAAAATACAAAGGATCACAAACAAAATATTTGTGTGCGTGAAGCCTCCCCCCTCCTCCAAGAAAGGGTCCTGGCTGTGTTGCTGCGTTGAAGTAAAAGAAAATATTTCTAATGTCTTCTTTCAGTTATTTATCAGTGAATTAGAACATCCTGATTTAGTTTCGAGAAGCTCGTATAAGTCTGTGGCAAAAAATGGGCAAGCATAGTTGTGGAGGTAAAAGTTAATTTATTTTTACAACGGGGGGGGGGGGGGTTAGCTTGTAGTCCGTCCCACTCTGACATAATCTAGATAATTCTTTTTTCACTAAAGGGGCCCCCAGAGAAATGAGCTCCGCCACTGGGTTAATTGTTCCTTGTCGCCTGGAACGAGACAAGAGTCTTGAACGGCAAGTCTCGATTTTACAGATGTTGCCTCGTTCTCTCTCTCTCTCTCTCTCTGTAATTCTCGAAGTATCTGATCCTTTTCTCGATTTTTATAAAGAAGGATGGAAGAATGAGAAAGAAATAGAGTTAAAGAAAGTGAAAGGGTGTCACGGATGTACAAGGGCAAGAAAATATCATTAATAATTGCAGGAACTCAGATCTGATATAAGCAACTTCCCTCTAGTATGTTTTTTTCATCTTTGACTCAAGGCAAACGAACCTCTTTTGCATGCTCACGTCTGTTCTCGTGATCCATTGTTGCCAGGTCGAGAAAGCAATCTTTTTTTTTGTCAGAAGTCACGAAATCCTCGAGGCTCATCTGAAGAAAAACAGCAGAAATGATTAATCAGGATCCACAAATAGACAGTGTAACTAAGCTCTTGTCTGTTTTGTATGTTATATTATTACTTGTAATTTAAGTAATCAAGTAATGAATAAGAATGCCCTGCCTACAATTATTTTATATCTTGTGTCTGCGTTGTTCAGCATTTCGTAGTGATAATTGTTCGTTTATTAGGGTCCACTATGCTTTTGTGTACCATGAGCGTCGCCAGAAATTTTTGTAAGGTGGTGGGGGTCAGGCCATAGATGAAAGATTAGTAGAAGTAATGATTATAAATGTTACTATAAAATAATTAAAACAAGCCAATTATATTCCAAATTTATTATTATTGTTATTATTAATAGTAGTAGTAGTAGTATACCAGATGAGTGAATATCCAGCATAACTGTTTTTCATTTTTCTTAAAATTTCATAAAGTTAGTATAGCCTACTGAAATTTATAGCTACTGTATTTTGTTATTAACTTTTGCACACCTCGTTCAAGAAGAAAGTTTATCTTGTTTGACCTTTCACGTAAAAGTAAATTTTTGGGGATTTTCGAAACTGTGGAACCATTTATTCTTGGGACTAAACGAGAGAAGACGAAAATATAACCTCGTTCCTGCATTTTATACAAAATTTTTTCGATCCAATACAGTTTCTACTTTGGTTATTCTGTTGGAATACTAACTAAATGAACTTTATTTCTGTTAGTATTAACAACAAAATAAGAAACTTTCTGCATTTTGTAACTTGAACCGTGTTCTGTATCCAAGCCAGTGTGCACTTGAGAGGGGCATTGAAACAGCACTCCGTATCGGTTTCCGCCAAAAAGGATAAATGTCAGTCGTAACCTTGAATGTGTGCCTGTGATTGCATACACATAGATTTCGAGTGATAGTAGCGAAGAAACGAGGGTCCCGGTGAGATAAATAACAATTAAAAAGTTATGAAAAAAATTGGTCATCTTGATGGCCCCCTATGCAATGTGCAAGTTTGTCGTGTTGTTAGGTGACAGCCTGTATATTTGGAGGTATGGCAACTTTGTCAGTGATTACCAGGGTGCATCTGACCTAGAAGCAGTGTTACCACATGGATGGAATCATGGAAATCAACTGCACAAAGTGGTGAGTCAGTGATCTCTAGCTCATGCTCCTGCCCATCAATGTAGCCCACATGAAGATCTTAATTGATTGATTGATTGAGTTGGTGTTTTAAAGTCCACTTTATGCACAGTAGGGCTAATCGGGACTGGACCTACAGTTTAAAGTGAGATCAGAACCACTATGTTCCTCCACCGGGTATCGAACCCGGCCCTTGATTACAAGGCGACGACGTGTGGGTATCTTAATAAAGAAAATTAAAAAAAGAGATAGAACATGGGGGAGAAAGAGATAGAGAAACACTGGAAGAGGGAAAATAAAGTTGAGAAACAGAATAGAAAAATAAGCAGAGAGAGAGAAAATAAAGCTTGACAGAACGAACGATAGATAGAAATTAAGAAACAGTGAGAAAGGAGAGAACAGAATGTAATCGGAGAGGAAAAAGAGAGAAGGAGGGAAAAGTGTAAAATATTTGCAGCCATTACCATAACCATATTATTCTAATGCGTTCATGAAATTTTTCATATTTTGTAAATTTTCCGGAAAGTGCATACTTTGATATCAATAATTCTCATCTTCTGTAGTAATTTCTTCCTCATTTTCATTCATTCAGTCGATGCTAATATTTCCCTAAATTAATGCATTCTATGGTCTAATAAAAATTCTTCTTCCTCTTCAACAACTAGTGCCCATAATAATAGGTGATTAAGTTTTGTAATCGCGATTTCAATTGTTCTAAGATGAAAGGAAATTTTACCCCTAGAATATGGAAATGGTGCTCTTTGATTGTGGCAACACTGCCACGAAGTACATCGACTAACGTGCAAAAGCAGAAGAGAGCGTCCCCTCACTTCTTTAAAAAAAAATCCATCCCAAGGTCTTCAAAGACTGAGAAGACTCGTTAGAGCAGGCAGGGATCGTGACCGTGGCAATGCAAACAGAGAGAGGGTTGTCGCTCTCTTGGAAAAAAGAGCAAATCTTCCCCTTTGTTATCGCGAAGGACGATAACTTTGAAAGGTGCAAGGGCAATGTGATTGTCACACACAGCACAAACTGAAGTACTTTTTGCGTCGTAAATAAATACAGGTTGTGACCGAGTAATGTCGGGCTTACATAGGTGGACCCGTCAAGTAATTCTTGTGTTTGGGAATTTTTGTGTCGCAGGTTGAGATACATATACAGGGTGCGACAAAAGTACACTAACACATGTTACTTATTTTACTGGGTATTGTGAACACTGATAAAATTATCCCTTACATTACACTAGTATACTATTGTACTGTGCGGTGTATTTCTACTACTGTTTGTTGGTTGATTTGTTGTTTAAGTCCGATTTATGTACAGTAAGGCCAATTGGGACTGGACCTACAGTTTAAAGTGGGATCCGAACCACTAAGTGGTTCCACCGGGTATCGAACCCGGGACTCCTTGAATACAAGGCGACGACACTACCACAACGCCATCGTGGAGCCCCTACTACTGTTTGTTATGATAAAGTTGGTGTTTTTTAAGTCCACTTTATGCACAGAAGGATAATCGGGGCTGGACCTACAGTTTAAAGGGGGATTCGAACCTCTATGGAACTGCCTCCACAACAGTGTTACCACAACGCCATGGAAAGGCTTGGAGAAAACCAGAGGCAGTGTACTTTTGCTGCACCTTTAATTAGCATCGATGTTATGATATTTCAAATATGTTGACAGTGGACTTTGTATTTTCCTTGTTTAGCACAAGTTTTCTGCCGATTTCAGTTAATCGCGACGGTGAGGATTAATGGTGATCAAATTAAATTCATGAAAGGACACTAACATGCCCAGCCATAACTCGAATCTGGTAACATCGGTGGCGAGATATTGAGTTCACTACTCAACTCGTGGCTGCTAAGTTTCTTTCTCTTCCACTGTTTATCCCTTTCTTTCCATCTCTCTCTCTCTCTCTCTCTCTCTCTCTCTCTCTCTCTCTCTCTCTCTCTCTCTCTATCTTCATCTGTTTCTTTATATCTTTCTTTCTTCTTTTCTCTCATTATCTCTTTCTTTTTTCTCTTCCTCTGAAACGTTATTCTTGTCTTATCTCTTCTCTCTTCTTGTGCCCTTTCTCCCGAGCGCATGTAATTTAGCTTATATATATATATACACACACACACACAGGCTGATTCAAAAGTCGCGCGACATAGGACAACTCCGTTATTTGTGCAGATACCGAAAAAACGATAGAGGGCATAAGTGTAGGAAATACATTGTTGGAAATCAGGAGGGTAATTGTTGCGACAGCCGATGGACCATTTATTAGTCTGCTTGAAATCACAAACAAAACAAAACAAAATGACTGTCAAAATGGCAAACGGAAAGAAACACAAACAAATGAATGTCATAGCCGTACTCCATTTACGACAGAACAACAAAATTGACAATCGCAATAGAAATAGCAACCGCACGGAGTGGCAAACTGATACAAAGGAACGACCTGAACTGACATGTCCAGCAGCTGCACAGCTGGGACACTACCGGAGGAATTGGTCAAATTGATTGCCATCCTGTTGACGGCACATCCGAATACGGTTCACACGGGACCCCTGCGACCTATCCAACGCCCAGGTAAAACTTCTTTCAGCAATTCGCGAGTTGTTAGTCCGAAATGCGGCGGTGCTCCATCTTGCCGAGAGAAAAACCCCCGTCGTTTTGCTAGGGGTAGATTATCCAAATAGGGCAGGAGTGTCATCTCGAGATGCTCTCTGTACAGTTCAGATGAGAACATCCCCTTGTATGCCACACCACACATTTAACCGTGTGTCAGTCTGATGATGAGCATCTACAGCAATGTATGGGTTCTCGGTTGCCCAATACACAACGTTATGTCTATTCACTGTTCCGTTTAGATGGAAACGGGCCTCATCGCTGAAAAGAATATCAGCTTCAAGGTGTGGCTGCTGCGTTCGTCTTTCAGTAAACCACTCACAGAACTGCACCCGTCTATCTGTGTCATCTCCATGTAGTTGCTGGACAAAATGCACACGATATGGATGGAAATGATTTCTGGATAGTATCCTGGACACGGATGCTTGACTGATGACACATTCTTGAGCCACTTTTCGTGTTGACCGTGTTGGACTGACTGTCAGCTTAGCTAGTACGCTTGCTGAGGTTGCATGATCTGTTGCTGTACGTGGCCGCCCAGACCGTCGTTTGTCATGGATATTGCCTGTTGCCTTGAACCGCTCCAGTAAACGACCAATAGTTGCATGATGTGGCGGTGGTTGATCTGGATGCCGTCTGTGATATCGCACCGCAGCTTCCCGTAGACTCATCCCTGCAACATGGATAAGAACAATTTCCATCCTTTCCTGAATTGTGTACTGGGACATTGTTGTTGATTACTGGAAAAAAAAAAAATCAACATTACGGTCATGATTTAAAACTTATTTTCCAACAATTTTGTTCTTGTTTCCTGCACACAATGAAAATAATACAAATGCAACATCACGGTCATGATATCAAACATATGTCCAACAATTTTGCCCACTATCGTTTTTTCGATATTTGCACAAATAACGGAGTTGTCCTATGTCACGCGACTTTTGAATCACCCTGTATATATATATATATATATATATATATATATATTAAAAGAAAAACATTCTGTAACCTGTTCAAGTGGGCCGGTGTGGTGTAAGATTATTTTAAGTTTGGCTAATGTCGAACCTCGACTACATCTCTTCATGTTTCAAGTAACTTGCATAAAGGAAAAGAAAAAGCAAGAAGAGGGAGGAAGAATTAAAATAAAAATAATAGAGATAGGGCCAGTTTAACCCTACAGCTGCAATTTGGCATCCTTCATGTAGAACAAAGCACAAGCACTCATATTTTTGATGGTAGACAAAATCCAATAATTTACATTAATTAACAATACAGCAGAAGAATCGAATTATGAAATGAGTTAGTTTGTAAAGGAGAGCGTAGAATAAATAAACCAAATCAGAACTTTTTGTTTTCATAATCAAAGAACCAGTTAGCTACGTATTATTAGTTTATTATATCAAATTTAATATTTCATTTTATATCCGAGACTTGGTCTCTGCATTTAATATTCCTATCGACGCCCAAAGGGAACAGGGGGCATGGGTGGCCATGGGGATGATCATTCGAAGATGAAGATCACTTGACTCTCTCAGAATATAGAAAAACTGCTTATTTTTAAGTTGTTTATTTTATTGGTATTCCTTTCCCTACTTTCTCTTTTTAAAACATTTTGTTGATTTTTTTTTACTACCTTTACCTGCAACTTTTTGTTCTGTTTTATGCTTTGTTCTCATTTCTCAGGGGGGTCAGTCATAGAAACGTTTATTATTATTATTATTATTATTGCTATTGTTATTATACTTGTAATTATTATTATTATTATTATTAGTTACTACTACTACTTTACAAATCATAAAATTGAAATTGAATTGAAAATACTTTGACGTTGTATACAAGTTCAGACTCGAGTCTAATATTTAGATAGAAACTGGATTCGCCTTCCTTCCTTTCAATAAACATCTAGGCTATCACTTTTTATCTTTTTGTACTTTTTTTCACAATGCACATATATCAATCAGAGTCAGAGACCACTTAATCAGGGTGGCCACTCTCGGACCATGATAAAATTCAAGTATAATTCCCGATTTTCAAGGCTAACTTTCCATAACTTCAAGTGTACAAGCAGATCTTTTCTCTATTGCACTCTTACACATTAACCACCTCTCACCACACACACAAACACAGATAGGGCATGTGTGATTCCAACGTATCCAAAAATTATAATTCAGTTCGATTAACAATATATATATATATATATATATATATATATATATATATATATATATATATATATATTAAAATATTTAGCTTAAGGTACGGAGTTTACATTTGCCATTTCATATACTCAATACTCGTAATACATCTCCAAATACAAGTCACGAATGTGACGGGATATACTAATCTACGAAATATTGTTATTTGTGTCAATAATCTTTCAGGTGTTAGATAGATTGTTCTGCAAAGAATACTAACAATGTGAACGAATAGAGAATTGTGTTTTATTTTCCACGCAGCTTTTTCTCTTTCCTCGACAAAAAAAATGCTAAACTATGAAATATTTGCCTCAGGGGATTTTAAATATGTATAAATTCAATGGGATATGGATTTTAAGAAGTTGCAATTTTTCACGTCTAAGGAGATGAATTCACGTAGAATTCCCGGAGCCAATAATTCACGCATAATTCCCGGTGGTACCTTCATGGTACCTCTGCTTCATGTTTTTACGTGTCGAAGGTTACTGTAAAATAATAATAATAATAGTGGCGATAACTATATTTTTTGTTATAAAATATAGCTAAAATGTCACCGTTCGATTTACATTAATTCTTTCCAGAAATCTCAGATTGAGTTATGTCGTTAGGATCTCCAACTGACTGCGCATTCATTGTTTTCAAGTCACACCACCTTCTGCGTCATATATACAATGTGGCATTAACGCGTTGCACAAGCACTCTTCGAAAAGTCACAAAAGGGAGAACAAATGGGTAAGTGAAACAATGCATTCAGCACTTGAAGATATGCAGCGGTAGAAAAAGGACAAGAGCGATGCAAATGACTTCTTATGACGTCATGCGATTTATGCTCGGGGGCATCGCACCACGCGAAGTGACGCGACGCAGTTCAACCAAACCCACGTAACCTTGGGTGAGAAACAAAGGCGTTGGTGTTTTTGTCTTACAAGCTCCGCGTTTCTTTGTTATGTAAATGCCGATGTATGATCTCTTATACTCTGACAACCTATTTACCTTCTTTCAATCAGACAAAGGTTATTTCTTATCTATCCATTGCACATGCGTGTAATGTACGTACACCTGTAGATAAAAGATAACTGTAAGAACGGAGCGTGAATCTAGGACACACAGAATTTCTGTGCTTTAGAGATTGCCTCGCTCATTGATTAGCAATAACTAATCGTAAATATTTCTAAAAGTAGGGTGCAGTGGCGTATGCATATGTTACAGCATACAAGAATATACAGAGGCAACACTCATCTTTTGAATGCATACAGACATGTCTATTGGACAGAGCGTGAAGGAGTCAAGGTCTTGTGTATGTGTAATCAGAATAAATGTGAAAAGGTATGGTTAGTTACCATACATGCAGAGCTTGCTGTTGCACATCAAACTGAAATTGTCAAGTAGCCCTATAACATCTTCGTCTGAGGAAGGCCCTGATACAGGGTTAAAACGTTACCTGTTAAGTGTTTTTTAATATTAATAAACTGCCTTGGTCAGTAACTTAGTGTTTTTAATCTCTTTATATGCAAGGGTTATAATACACCAATATATATGTGCGTATCTTATGTTAAAATTACCAAACTTTATTATCATGTATTTCTATGTTAAAATTACCAAACTTTATTATCGTGTATTTCTATTTGACATGTCCTATACTACAGATGTACCCATAGGCGTAGCTAGAACTTTATATGTGGGTGTGCACAAAGAAAAAAATGAGGTCTTGTACCTTTTTAATAGCATATTTTGCAACACAATCACTTGGCTCTTTAACTGCACTGATGTTTGTAAAGGAATATAAATTCACTAAATGACAGTGTTGAAAATTTCTGAATATATGTAGTAGAAAAAATCAAATTGCATAGAAATTACACACACACGAAATGTTCATCAATGTTACAAACAAATACATCAAAATACACGTCATCTATAACAAGAGACGTCTGTCAAACGGTACAATGTTCTTAAACTCATAAATAACTTCATTTACATCAATAGACTAAGCTTTTTCCTGTTCCACAAATAGCAAGAGCAGGGCTTCCAATATATCCTGCTTCTGAGTTGCTCTTAATTTAGTTTTAACTTGGGTAAGCTTGGAGAAAGCTCTCCCTCACACGTCTTGTGACAAGTATAGAAGAAAAGCGCTGTAGTACAAAGTATAATTCAGTAAATATCTTCTTTCTCCAATGACATAAAAAAATCGAAAATCTATAGACACTCGATTCATCAGCGATAATGCACACGTTTGTACCAAGTAATGACATTTTCAACTTCTTACAAACTGCAGCTTATTTTCTCTCTTACTGAAATTTCTGTCTTTAATTCTCTTTGATAAAGCAGCCCATTAGGGTGTGCCTAGGCACACCCGGCACACCCCGTAGCTACGCCTATGGATGTACCTACTTGTACAAAATTGTAGTCCTTGGATGCAAATAGATCATATCATCATCATCATATCATATCATACACAAACGCACGCACGCAAGTACGTACGGAGGAGGTGTATACAATATGTCGCTGCATATCACCGAAAAATTTTCACAGGGTGCAGAGAACACGACATAAACATTTTATTTTCATGACTCTTATGCTCATCTAGATGCTACGAATCATCGAAAATTTACATTTTCTATCCTATACGTATGCCACTACGTGACAGATGCGGGGTTCCCACTGTCATTTTGGAGTGTAAGGGGTGGTCCTTTCTGCGAACACCCAAACGTCAACCTCTCGTCCACGTAGTAGCTACACCCTCTAGACTGCATTTTCCAGACTAACGAGGCTCTGGCGCTTGGACCAACAACCAGTATGATCTTCTGTGGGGCTCGTGTGTTCTACATTGTCCTTTTATCCATTTCATCGTATCACCATTCATCCCCAACGTCGCGATTAGCCAAACGTAGTCCAGTTCAAATTAGCCACTATTCAACTTTGTTTAACTGTCACCAAGAACGATTTCTTTAATGATGATTTCTCTCGATTTGTTTTTCAGTATGCCTTCTATGTCAATTATTTTTTTAAAGTTTTATATTATCCTTTTTTCATAGTATGTTATGCAAAGTTTCGGATTCTGTATTGTTGTTATTTTCTGTATTTTGATTATATTTAGCATATAAAATATCATGAGCATTTTAATATTAACTCTTTTTACCTACATGCAGCAAAACAGCTATCTATTCGTTTTGACAGAGGGGAAAAATTTAACAAACAATTATAATTTAAATGAAATTTATGATTATTTTCTATTGTGCTAAAAGGTAAAACCTAAAGGTGTCCCCTGCACAATGCTACTTCTTAAGTCCACTTTATGCACAGAAAGGCTACCCGGACTGAAACTACAGTTTAAAGTGGGATCCAGTATGTGCTCCACCGGGTATCGAACCCGATGCCCTTTTTATCTAAATTCTAAGACGTTACCACCACGACATCGGGGAAGCCCCTTGCACGTTGCAACATGCCGTGTAGGCAAAATCCGCCATTGGAGGAGGTGATGCGATCAACACCACGCTCTGGTCACCTTTAACCCCCATCATACCCATTTATTAAAGACTGAGTGAAACCCAGAGCCACTACATGCAGGAACGAAAAACATCTCACCCGGTCTCCCCGTGGTAGTCAGGCGCCCTCCCGATTGGACAACAGTGCCTCGTTTCATTATCCTAAAAGCGTTGATGATGATAATAACTCATTGCACCCCTCGCAGTAAGTTCCTCACACACACACACACACCATCCACATCCCGATCTTGTCATCTCATATGCTGACGAGTCAATGTGCGAAGGGAAAGTTTGTTCATTCATTTGCTTAGGCACAGCTGTAGTACTGTCGCCACATAAACGTTTGTGAGATGAGAAATCAAACCATTTTTAATATTTTCCATTTTCGCACAAGCGCTTTACAGCTAAATTTCTACATTCCCATTACGATAACGCACAAGTTGTAGTACTCTTAAGAAGTTGTAAAGATAAATTACGCTTATAATAATCATAAATTACTTCTTGCTTCAGCGATGCTGTAAAAAGGGGCCTAGCATTCAACACAGAAACATCGAATGCAGTATCTAGTGTAGTTGAAAAATCAGTTTGGGAGAAAATATTGCTTGTAAGATTTAGCCAGTGAGAGTGTTTAGTTTGAAAAGAAGCTTATGTCAATATTACACCAGATGATCTGACTCTAACCCTGGGTAAGGTGTGACTGCATGATTGTTTGACTTTTGATATTAGAGTCACGGCATTCACAGATAGGCTAATCGGGACTGGACGTACAGTTTAAAGTGGGGTCCTAACTACTCCAGCGGTTATCGAACCCTGGAACCTTTGATTGCAAGGCGGCGGCGTTACCAACTACGACATCGGGGAGGCGGATATATGATTGCTATTGGTTTGTTATTTAACGTCGCTTTTCTACAACTTTTGGTTAATCAGAACGGTAAGGATAAGTGAAGATTACATTTAATTGATGGAAGGACACTCAAAAATAACACTCATGCCCAGGCCTCAATTCAAATCCTGGGGCTTCGGTGGCGAAAGAATGTAGGATTGTTCTTGCCTCTCATGTATTTCATAATTCATCCTTATCGTCGCGATTAATAAAAACAAATATGGATTGATTTGTTTAATTTTACTTCGCGTTTTGTGCCTCTTGGCTAATTTGCGAAGATGGGTATGAGGGATGAAATGATGAAATTGATGAATGGACATTTACAAACAACCACGCCCAAGCGGGATTCGAACCCGGGACCCCTAGCGTCGCAGCGCCATGTGCTAACCACTCGGCCACGGGGTCCGGCAAACAAAGCTGGAGTGGAGGGAGTTACTCAAAAGTAAATTTGTTTTAAAGTTCACTTTGTGCTAAAAGTAATATTCCAATTTTCCGTTGGCTAGAGCCCTCCCTCATCCTCCCGTTGGCGACGCCTCTGCCAGATATCCAATCTGCTTGATATTTTGGAGAATATTGGGAAAATTATGGAGCAATTTCTGGGGATTGTCGTTACGTGTTGCATTTCATAGAGCAATTGTAATGCAACTACCAAGCGTTATAATAGCCACTAGACCACGAAGGCAATGATGCACTGGTGTGGGAAATCTTCACAGACCAACGCCGTCTACCTGTTCTCTCAAGGCCACTCTCCTTACGTAACGAGCCATTTGCAATCGAATGAATCATAATTAAACGTCCGCGAAGGCTAATCAGGCAGTTTGTTGATTAGCGGAATGGCGGGAGACGTTTCGCTTCCTTTGGATCGGTAAACAAGGTGTGCATTCCTAAAGTCTCAACGGTGACCAGAATATACGTCACATACTTCGCCCCATATCAGAATATTGCAGTTCAATCTGGAATCCTCGGCATGCGACTTGGGAGAAAGGATACAAATGCAAATGGTGAAATGGTTGTGTGTTTCAAAAGCAATATTGAATATTATAATATAAATTATGTTATGTAGTCGTTTTGGTCTCAATACCTTGAAAGACGAGTTTTTAATAATCTAATATTTTTACGTAAATTAGCGAGACAAGATTGGCTACGTTCTACATATAACACTTTCTACAGCGACGAATAGAACATATTTCTACACGCCATTCTCAAGGTTAAACGTACACAAAAATTGTCCAATAGTAAGAGTTCAGGAATCGTTTAATGAATTATTCCTAGTGCATGATTTGGACATATTTTTTGATTCATGTAATGTTGTTAGGCGCAAATTCTGTAAAACTTTCTATTTTATTGGATTTGACTGTAAATGAGTGTTTTAACTGTATTTATAATATGTTGTTACACTATTATAAAACTTAACATTCTTTTATGCATATTATTAACATTAACATTTGTGTGTATTATTAACATTATCTTCGTGTATATTATGTTCAACATAAATGGGACTTCGGTCCTAAGATGGACAAATAAATAAAATACAATGGAATGAAAGTTATAACAAAACGCACGAATTGAACGAAAATAATATGAAACTGCAGGGATTTATCCAAAATTTTTCCATCGGGTCAGATGGTTAGTTATATTATTTATCTTTTTACTGTATTTCAAATATCTCATTTCCCTCTTTTCTTGTGACCCTCATCAAATTTCCCCAGTAGGGGGAAGTATCCAAAACCAAAAGGATACTTTCTTCAATAACTCAAGCAAATCTAATTTATTTCTGGCTCTTTTACAGGTGGAGGCTCGGGGTTGTATCCCCCCTCTTTTCACTCAGTTCCTTCGGTTAGTTTAAGTAAGAATATGTGTCAGGCAGCTAACTTCGCATTAAAATGATACCCGGAAACAAAGGCTTGTCACATGTTCACATCATGCAAGATAACATCTTTCTCACGTGCTCTACTTGTTCAAAGGTTGTTCTCTTCTGTGACAAATTTCAACACATGCTGAAACTTTCGTTTTATTCTCTCGTTATTTACAAAGAACCAATATAACTAAGGCGCAGCAGTTGAAAGTGATGCAAATCGTTCCAGGTTATCAGAGACAAGAAAAGTGCACAAAGGGTTGGTGACGAGTAGTTTCAGATTTTTCAGTTGCCAATTTTCCCGTCAACAACAACTAATAAGGGCATTGTGACGAAACAAGCTATAATGTTAAAATACAGTAAATATTAGAATGAATTGTGTGATTGACTGATTAATTTGGTTTATGAGAGGAAAAAGAAATTTAATATTGGGGAGGTTTGCCTAATTACTTATCAACGCAGGATATGCTGTACTGGAATCCCATATTCATCGCTGGTTTACTTTTCTTCTACTTTCGTTTATCGCGAAGATGAGGATGAATGTGGTAAGATGAATGGACGATGGAACAATTACAATCACACATTGATAGCACACAACACAGGTTCCACTGGCACTAAGTCCAGACGCCAAATCCTCGTTAGTCTGCAAGAATGCAGTCCTGGGTGGTATAGAATTAATGATTATAGATATTCACATACCCTAGCCTATATATATATATATATATAATGTGGCGACGGTACATAACAACAGTTAAATCATGCATATATATAATAGCAGTCCCTGGCAACAGAACGCCCAGGCCACATTATCTGTATCCCAATTAATGTTTGAGAAATATTAATGTTTTTTAAAAATTTATTAACAACTGGCTTTAAAGAAGGAAACGAGCATGCTTATTTGCAACCTGGGAAGCCGCCGCTGATATCAGGCAAATTGTCCATCACTAATTTTATCCAAGGAACAAAATTGTACAGTGGGATCCATGAGTATTACCCTGCAAATTGTCCATCCCCATGTTCGTGCACTTTATTTGACCCAATAAGAGCTTCAAGAATTAAAAGAGAACTCAAAACAAGCTGTTGACAACTTCTGCACGAGCATACACAAAAATCCATCACTTAAAGACAGACAGGATGTAAGAGAAAAAATAATGAAAATAGTCATGGACAATTTGCACGGTAATACTCATTTATCCCACTGTACTGTAGTTGATAAAAAGAAGGTCAACTGCTTCGTTGACGTTGTGTTCGAATTCTCGAACGTCGCATTCAGTAAAACCAAGTGAATTAATTCGTTATGGATACCTCGTATTTATGCGTCCTATTATTTTCTCGTTTAATGCAACGAACTTGGCACAATTACTTTTGTCATTTTACAAACTCTCATGACGTCGCATTCTATTTCGTACATTTCAGGTTATCGTTTATTGATTTTCGCCAAATATGCGATTGTGAAAGGTCAGTATCAATCAGCTGTTTACAATGCGCATTGTGTTGAAAGTAATGGAGTTCCAGATTATACACTGACGTTCGAACTAATTACCCACACAAAGTGCAAAAGATAAGACTTGCGTTGGAGCTATGTTTAGGGCGTAAGTTCAATTTTGGCGATGACTGTAAATACATTTTAACCATTTGTTTTACACATTAAATTTTTCACATATATAAAGGTATATTTATATTCAAATCCCCTCCCCCCTTCCAACACAGCAGACTATTTATATCCCTCATGATTATAACCAATGGAGCATATCGCTGCTGCATGGTAAAACAGAGATCTAACTTATTCATGATTCATTACGACATTGACTGCATTACCTGAATTTCCTAACTGCGATTGTCGAAATTAGCACCAGAAGTCATTTACAGTCGACATTCATCTGCACTTAATGGAGAATTCTAATTCCCATCTGGAACACTGTCTGCTTGCGGTGGCCGTGGTGGCTCAGTCGGTAACGTGTCTGACTACCATGCTATAAGTCCCGGGTTAGATCCCCGGCCAGTTCAAATCCGGGAACTTTTATAACGTTGGAAGCGGCGCCCACCCAGCGTCGAATGACATGGGTACCTGGGGGAAACCCTGGGGGGTAAAGGCGGTCAGGGGCGTGATAGTGATCACATCACCCCCACTCACGACCAGATCAAGAAAGTATGGGGTGTTACCCCCACACCCCCTATACGCCTTCATGGCGTGGCGCTAAGCACAGGGAACACTATCTGGTTGATACAGTAAACAAAGAATGTCGAAAATAATTGCAAAAATGATTTCTTGTTTTGCATCGACTCTCCACTCATATTTGTTTTTAGCACTGACCCCATGGACTCCCCTCGAAGTACGTCCTTGCTCCGGATATTCCATTTTGATCGACGCATACTGGCTGATGCAAAACATCGCAACATGAAACGATCACGGATTTTTAGTGGACGAAAACATCAACAAGAGGCTTATTGCAATTCTGTTATCTTCATTTCGTCATTGCTGAACTTTTCAGCTGATGAAAAACATCCGGTTGTCAGAGTCACGGTGTTTCCGTGGTCTTTGAACGAAAAACACGCGTGTTATCTGTTATGTAAAGCGTAGTACACATAGTGTAATTGAAGTGTCATTCCTTCCTACGTATCTAAAATTTCATTACGAATGCATTTCAGAAAGCACAAGAAGTAATGATTCATAACAATAGCTGTTTCTGTCTGAATTAAATATACGACAGGTTGGGTAAACCGGCGCTTTGAGATTGTTAGCTGTAGGGATGTTTGGTTCAGCCTTGGGGTTAGATGGAGGGATGCCAGTAAGGGATTCCAAGTTCATAACCCGGGCTGGACATGGGTGCTTCTTGTGAATGTTCCTTCATCAATTTAGTAATATCATCACTCATTCTTATCTTCGCGATTAACCGAAAGTGGCAGAAAATCGAAGTAAAATAAAGCAAATCAATAAATCTGACAGTTGGGAGATCCTTTGCGAAAATTTTGCCAGCTGATGATAATAAAAAATAATTTAAAAAAAGGTACGTTGTTTAATAAGCCTTTCGATTTTTACGGAAATACAAAAACATCTTTTCGCATATTTTCTTGACAGAAAAATAAGATGTGAGTTTTTACCTCGCTGTTCCAAAGAGCTCCAAATAGTCAGAGACAAGGAAAACTTATTCTGTTCGGGTTTGATCGGCAAGAATTATTAAATAAGAAGAAGTAACTAGAAAAATAACTTGACGAAAATAAAATGCAGCAACTCTAGGAGGTTTAAACACTGCGACTTCACTCTGCTGGGCGTAGTAAACGCGAATTTGGGCCGCGTAGTTGCATACACGTACTTGCAGGACAAATATTGCCGTTTTCCAGAGCTCGTGACATCAACGAAACGAGACCTCAAGGAGTAAATTTTACCAAGAGAAAGTTGTTTGCCTTGATGACGTCCTCCACACTAAAATTTGTAGGCATTCTACGACTGTAGATCCAACCCAGGACCCCTCGATTTACGATTACAATGAGACAGCGTTACCACTGCGGAAATCGGGGAGGACTAATAAAGTTCGTGTCAGGCACGTTGTATATTTGTATTTTTATTTTACGCAGCTTTTCTTCCTCATAGAACAATCGCAGCGATGAGGATGAATGAATACATGATATTGATGAAGGCACGCACAAAGAGCACCCACGTCCGGGCCCGCAGCCAGAATTTTATTTCGCGGGGAGAGAGACGTTCCTACTCGATCCATCGTATTAATGAATATCTAATACAATTATTATCCATTACTTTTCTTATATATTGTACAGTTAGTGTACTGAAAATCATAGTTATTGCATTTTGTTATTAACTTTTACACAATCGTTCCAAGAAGGCTTTAACAGTTAGTGGTCAATCATAAAGTTTATATTCTGTGACCTCTCACAAAGAAAACTATAAGTGTTGAAAGTTGTGGATCCATTTATTCTTTGGATGAAATGGTAGAATATAAAAATATAACCTGATTTCTCTATTATACACTAAACTTTTTTCAATGTAATGGAGTTTTTAATGTGGTTATAACTTTATTTCTGTTATTAACAACAATACTAATATTTAAATTAAATATTTGTATGATTTCGGGGGAGCTTCAGCCCCCTTAGACCTCTCCCTGGTTACGTGCCTGTCGAACCCCTGGACTTTAAGTGGCGAGATCCTGAGTCGACCACTCAACACACTCGGTGATCTACATCTTATACAGGGTGGCCCGTAAGTCCCTACCCATTCATATATCTTATGTATGTAATGTATAGAGTTTTCTGTGTGCTGTTGCGCATATTATCATCCCCGGCGTCTATGAAATGACCCGCAAGAAGTCCGGACTTGACAACGTGTGATAACTCTCTTTGGGGATACATAAAGGACATGTGTTGAAACAACGTTATAATTCCAATGATGAGTTAAGGGCAGCTGTTACAGCGGCATTTGGAACAATAACCCCTGTTATGTTGCGAAAAATGTCTCAGAACATGGCGTTGCATTGAAGAACAGCACACAGATACACTGGACACATAAAATATGTGAAAGGGTAGGACTTACGGGCCACCCTGTATACTGTAAGAAATCAGAATGCGGATTACATGTGCATTTTTTAAGAAAATGCTTTTAGCTCTATTTACTCTGGGTTGGCAACACTATACCTTTATGAAGACAAAGGTGTATCAGCTGATGGAACAAACAACATGGGTCACGGAGCACGTGTTGTGAAACTGTTGCTCCCCACGTGTCCAAGACGACTTCCACATGCTTTTGTGGCTCCTAATAACACTCCCAGCGTCTGCTTGTGCCTGGCTTTCGAGTTTCGAGGACAACTTGTTACCGACACTGAATTCCGTCGCTGGTTCTGAATGCCAATTGAGTGGACAAGGGGACGTTGCTTACGGTATACTTCAAACTCTTATGAAATACAATTCCGCCATTGTCTCATTGTCAGTAAAATGAGCGTCATAACGTGGTTTTTCAATACAATTAGCTCCATTATGTATATGCTAAAACGGGTGAGTAATTGGGTGGGGCTGAGATGCACACCCATAGAACCCGACCACCACCCGCTACTGTCTTCATGTTCGGTTGGGAGTCTGCCTTCTGAATCACACGGTACTTGTAGGTATAATTGTGGTATAATTTTGTTCCCACAAGGCAATGCGCAGAGCAGACAAGAGCGATTTGACTAACGTTGTGGGAGAATAGCAATTGCTGTTATTAAAAATTAATATATTACAAAGATTTAATTCACTGGTAATATAATAAAGATTCTCATTATTGTCGTGAATAAATCTCTTCGTTTTGGATAAATTCCTAAATATTAACGAACACGAATGCACATCATCTCTTTTCTTTTTTTTCTTTCTTTGAGCAACAAACAAAAACAACAAATATTCGGAAGCCACAGACACAAATAATTCTCTCCCAAACTCGCAGATTATCTTCAAATGACCCAACATTTGTTCTGATTGACTGTTCCACAGAATCTAGCAGGGAAAAAAAACATTTGCAATTAGAACACGGTCTAGTCGCCAAAACCAGTCCAGCAGCCAGCCCGGCAGTCATCATTTCCAGCCAAGTAGCGCCAACTAGGGCATTCCTACTGGAAATCCAGTTCCGTGAGATTCGGCCTTTATTCTACGCTTGCGCCTCAGAGTGTGAGAGGTGAACTTCGAACTGACATCTGGCGGGATAAGTGACAACTGTGCTGCTCGGGAGCCTTTCGATTCCGACGATTTCAACGGCACAGGAAAGCAACGGGAGCAACGGAAGATGCTTTTGTGGTCGGACTGGACCCAGAACGATGAATGTGGGGGTGTAGTGGCGAACTAAAATAAAGTGACAGGAAAGTCGTAAGAAAATAAGCAGATACTGACAAGATTGTAAACATAGCTGGATTACTCTCGTTCGCAACTCGCACCGTATTCATATTCATGCTCTGTTGAAGTGCAAGGGCAAAAACAAAGCATCCTTGGCCTTGGATTCGGATACAAATGATCTCATACTAGCTTCATGGGCAGGTTCTGTGTCACGTGACGTGCAGCTGGGACAAGAGCTCGTCAGGCAAAACAAAACAAAAAAAACAAGGATAAAGAGCTTGCACGCTGTTACCAACGCGGACTCTGTGAACCTACTCGACGTGATGTGTGATAATGCATTTCTACCTCCAGTGCCGTAAAAAGAAGGGCTTATCGCGTATTAAGTAAACAGGCTTCTACTAAGCTCGCGTGTGCAGCAGGAGGTCCGAAGACAGAATATTTCTGTCGTAAGATCTCCCGCACAGTCACTTCTTCCCCTGAGGGGGGAGGGGGGAAACACGACTCACGAGAGAAGTGCAGGGCAGGGAATACAGTATAAAAAGATATCTGCCTAAACAGGGGCATGTAGAAAACATTACGAGCACCGTTTTATATTGTAATAACGCCCTGTTAGCGCATTAAATACTATGGCTGGGGAAATGGCATGGGGGAGGGGGGTGTCAAAATCATGACACGCACCTGGGCTCCAAACGTTTTAGTTACGGCCCCTACGTACCTTTATTTCGTATGTGAGATCATGGCATGCGCATGGCCTTTTGTAAAAATAATAATTGGAGAGTTTCATTCAACTTTCAGTATCACATGACTAGCGGTTTTATAATAATAATAATAATAATAACGATTTATTATTAATGCGTCTTGTCTTACATATTATATTATTATTGTTATTATTAACCAGTTTTCAAATAATCATTCAAATATTTCTCAACGCATAAATCAATAAGCATTTTAAATTTTAACCATACACTATTTTTCGTTATTTTAATTGTACCCTTAGATTTATTTTCAACATTTTGACAATTATCAATCAAAATATGCATGGGTATTTTAATTTTTAAAACTATATAGCCCAACAGTACTACATACTTCCAATTATGTTAATTATTAACACAACAAATTCTGAAACATGCTGATGTTATTTATGTCTGTGGAGCACTTCTAAACCATAAATGATTTTCTGAAAATTCTTCAAAGTAATATGGCAACCTGATCAATTGTAGATTTCGTTACTTAATTAATGAAAAATGTTTACGAAACAAGTGGATGTTGGGCCAAATCCTCCTCTTATATATGGTTGTGATGGAGAGATTTCCTTCAGGTCTGTTGTCAAGATAACAAATTTTTAGTCTTTCTGGGCGTGTTATACGAGGGCTGCTGGAAAAGTTTCTGCAAGACATGTGAAATTCTGGGAATGGCTATATTGTTTTTCAAAGTATTCACCCTTAAGATCGATACACTTTTGCATACGCTGAAATCAATTTTGAAAGCATTTTTTCCACTCTGAAGCTGATACCTCAGAAACCGCTGTTCGGAATGCGTCAACAGCTGCTTCAGGCGACACAAATCGCTCACCACACATCTTATTTTTCATGTGTGGGAACAAAAAGAAGTCATTAGGTGATAAATCAGGTGAGTACGGACAATGAGTCATTAATTCGACATTTTTACTGGACAAAAAATCAACAGTTTGGTGTGCTGAGTGGGAACTGGCGTTGTCGTGGTGAAGAATAATGTGACGATTTGGGTTTGTTTTACGCAATTCAATGATGACCTCTGGCAAACAAATTGTTGTATACCACTCAACATTTACAGTCCTTCGATCTTCTATAGCTATTGTTGCCACATGTCCGGTATAACAGAAGAAACAAGCAGGGACGGCGACAGGGGTGGGCACGGGTGGGCAAGCGCCCACCCAAAAATTCCTGTGCCCACCCGATTGCCCACCCAATCAAATTCAATAAGTACATATACTCGGGGATATATGAATGATTAAATATGTAAGTGTAACCTGGTGTTCATAACATGCATATTTTACTTGTGAATATTATCTACGCTGGAAATGTTCACATATCATCAACCCGTAAAGAGCCACTTTTGTCATTGTTGAAACAAAAACTGGGATAAAATTAATACTTCCATGTTTGAATGCAGCTAGTAGGCTTAGGAGGCTCAAAATTATGCAGAGTATGATCAAGATTAAATCAGAATTGAGGGAGAGCTTGAGGGCTGCACCTCCGGGCCTCCACTACGTATATATATATATTCCAGCCTGTCTATGGTTAAAATAATCTCCAAATAAACAAATCTAAACATCATCTTAGCGTTACTTCCACCATCAACACAATATTTTTTTTCGACTTTTTAATTAATATTAGAATAATATAATCAAGAAGACTTAGTTAGATGGGCAGGCCATGTGAAACGAATTTCAGAGGAAAGAATAGTTCATAGGATTCTTGTTGGGAAACCTGATAGTAAGGAACCAGTAGGAAGGCTAAGACGAGGATAGAGGGATAACGTTGAGATGGACCTAAAATAAATCGTTAAGGATGGGAAAGATTGGATTGATCTTGTCCAGGATAGGGACAGATGGAAGGCTTGTGTTGCTGCAGCCATAAACCTTCGGGTTTAAGTATGCTATAGAGCAGGCATGTCCAACGCGTCCATCGCGATTGACCGGCATTTGTTGGTCGATCGCAGTTATCTATTGTAATTATACGAATAGACGTTATTTGAATTCAACTTCTATAATGTATAATGGCTGAGTAGGTACAAATTTTTGCAAAGATTAACGATTAATAGTAGCTCACTGCCTGTTGTGACAATAAAAAGTAGATCACTGCTTGATTGAAGTTGGACATGACTGCTATAGAGTATAATATAATTTTAATTAGTTCTGCATTGAAATTTTAGAATTGTCCCTTTTTTTCATTACAATTTTGATATACCTGTCATCTTCAAATATCAATATGGTATACGAAATATCAACTTTATATTCGTTCTACTAATAAGAAGGAATCACAACAATCACTACAATACCGAAGTGAATAAATTTTAATAAATCAGTTATATATGGAAAAAGCTACAGAATTATTCAATTGCTAATGAGTGGCTTATGCTATTTAGAAATCCTCATTCCACACATAAATTTTGTCACATGAATGAGCCGAAAATTTCAACAGAATCTGTAGGTGCAGCTGAAGTAAAGAAAAAAGTTATGTCACGAAGTATATAGAAGACGATTTTGTTAGTTTGTTTCTAAGCCCACTTTTATGCTCAGATATGCTCATCGGGAATAAACCTACAGTTTAACGTGTAGTCCGAACCCGTGTGCATGTGCTTCCACCAGAGGGGGGGGGGGAGAGTCGAACACAGGACCTCTTCATTATAATGCAACAGCGTTATGCCATTGGGGGAAAAAATAAACAGAAAAAACTCGCACCAAACGTGGCATTTTGTCACCACAGAAGATGCGTCTATTTTAAGAGGGTGATTGCCTCAGACAAATATTTGAGACTTTAAGAAAACAACGTCATTGTTCACGGAATTAGCTGCCTTGATCCACTAATGAAACGCTGGGCGATTGAAACTACCACCTCAACTTTCTAAGAGGTACGAGCTAATGAAACTCCATTTTTGGAAGAGTACGTCGTGGTTGATTTGTTTTATTGTAAGTCATTTTTCTGCTAATTTCAATAATGACGATGTTATAAGGTTCAATGGTGATTAGATGTAAGTAACGAAGGGGCGAAAACAAACACACGTTGACACTCAAAATACAAACCCTCAATAATTATTACTTTGACAGTGGTTCCAGGCGCCAGGGACTCGTTGCCCTGAGAGAATAAAGTTTCCAGGGTATGCTGCACAGGATAGAAGTTGACATTCTAGTGTGTTCGAAATGGTCACGCCATACAACCCAATGAAAAATAGATGAAGTATTACTGGTACGATGATCAACTTCGATGAATTCCTTGTGTCCTAAGTCATTTTGTTACCTAAAAAAATATGTTCATGTAACCATATGTGTATTGCTTCTCCCGCATTAGTAATATGACAGTTCTTCAGAAAACAAAGAGCAACTTAGCTAATAATCTCTTAAATTCTGAACAGATTTCTCGATCTTACTTGTTTATTACTTATGACGAGTGATATTTTGTCAGAATAGCCTTTCATTAGCCTACGGATACTTAATGGACAATGAACAAATAATTTGTTTTCCGTGTGTGTTTTAAATCATTCCTAATAAGACGTTCATTTTAATACAAACATTCAGTGGCGGCGATTAGGAGGAACGGGAAGTGGGAGATGCAGTTCCCCAGCCACATGTTGCTAATTTTTGCTCCCGCACTATGGCCTCCTTATGCTAAGCCTTTTCTACCAAGAAAACTTATATTCAGGGGTGCCCACAGGGGGGATTATGGCGCAGGCTGCGCCATCGAGATTCTTTGGGGGATTTTTCCCTTCAAATAGTTAAGGTAAATTTGAACATTTATATATTTTTCCAAAATACAGGTAAAATTTTACACCTTAAATTCACCATATTTAATCCATTAGATGAAGAAAAGAAACCGTTTAAGTTCATTATTGAAGGTGCGAGCGGGGGGGGGATAAATATCCAACTCTTATATATTAGGCCTTAATTGACACGTGGGTTCTGGGGTGAATTCCGAATTAAACGTTGGGGGGGACAGTATTCAACTCTAAGTCTTAGATTATGGCGGGTATTTTAGTTAGAGGAGCATTGAGCATTAAGGTATCCAATTCTTGTGTATTACTATTGTCTTAGAATGTTGCCGAGTTTGAACATTAAATTTTGGAGACTGTATTTAACGATAAGGTATCCACACGTTTTCGACCCCGAACGTGCCAAAACAGAAGTTGGAAAAGACTAAATATCCCGGGATCCTAAGAAAGTATTGACACCCCGTTAAATTAATATTCTTGAAATCCTGCAAAGAAATGGATGTAAAAATGTTCTTGCTTGATTCGCTCGCAATAATGTGTTTGTTACAACAATGCGTGTTTGGCGCTTTATTGAGGTGGATGTGAATTTTTATGCTATAGCTACATTACAAGACATGGGCGATATTCATGAGTAACATCCCTTCTTAAAATATAGTGCTTAGTGTTGGTATACTACTTATTTTAAAGCAGGTGCATCATTTGGAACAAAAAGCTAAGAAAAAAGTACTTTCGGTGTAGGGATTTCGATATAGTTTCAGGTGTAAATGATATGATTTTGGGGTGGGGCGGATAACATGGACATGATTTTTGTGGGGATGCGCCATTGGCCTTGGGGGAGATGGGCACCCCTGCGTATATTGTCCTTGCCCCTCAAATGTTGGTACCCAATCGCTGCTACTACAAACATTCAGATAGATTTGTCAGTTGTACAAACCTTGTAAGCTGAGAAAAGTAACCCCCAAGGAGTAAGAAAACTCTTTCAGTCAAAAACTCATACGATGAAAATACTCAGGAACATACATTTCAATTACGAGAAACTTCACGATTGTCTACCATCACACTTTCTATCATTGTCGCCGAATACATAAAATCAAGTATGTGCCTTGAATTTGCAAACAAGCTTAAACCTAATTCACATTTATTTCACTGTATTAACATGCATGAAAGAATGTGATTAGAATGTATGGCTGGTGTATGGCTGCGCATGTGTAAACACTTCCTTGGAATAATTGTGTCCATCAGAGACAAAACGAAAGGAAATGGAACAAGATGCGAGAATAGATTAGAAAATAATAAAGAGGAAAACAAGGAAAGGGAAAAGAAGTAAGAGGAAAATCGGGAGTGTAAGAGAGAGGGGGATACATACGTCTTACGTACACATACATGGTCTTACATTTATACTGCCCACCCTAATCTATCACTATGGAGCTTCTGCCCACCCGGTCGAAAATTTCTGGCGCCGCCCCTGGAAACAAGCAATCATTTGCTTGGCAGCATTCCTCGAACGAACAACTTTTGTTGGTTTCGGCTCACGTTGAAACATCCAAACAGTGGATTGCTGTTTAGTTTCGGGTTCGTATGAATAGAGCCAAGTTTCGTCCCCTGCAACGACGTAGTACACGACATTTGACTTGCCTCGGTTGAATGTTTTGAGCATTTCTTTACACACCAATTTACCTGAGCCTGTTCTTGAGATTTGGTCAAGTTGTGTGGATCCAACGGCTTGAAAGTTTCCGTACGTTCAGATGACCATGCAAAATCGTGTGTATTGCTTTCATGCCAATGTTCAAGGATGCCTGAATCTCACGGTATGTCACATGCCGATCTCTCTCAATCATTTCAAGTACAGCATCAACATTATAGTGCAGAAGGCCTTAGAAAGATCGCTTCGCGGGCTTACAGCAGACAACAATATGGGGGTGTGTCTGCGAGAACCAATCAGGTCCGCGAATGAGCGAGCCCGGTTGCCACAGCTAGCTCTCGCTGCACCCTTCTGGAAGGGTGAATGACCTCTGCCTCTTGCTACCTCGGCCTGTTTGTTCGGCTGAGGAGCAGACGACACGAGAGTATCGGCAATAGTGTGCGAGCGACGTCTGCTGTTAGCCCGCGAAACGCTCTTTCTAACAACAGACGTGGATGGACGACCTTCGCGAAATTCATTGAGAAATGTGCGACCACACTGGAATTCGAAAAACCAATTGTACACAGTCCTATTGGATGGTGATTCATCCCCAAAAGCCAAATGAAGTCGCTCGATGCATTGACTCGGTGTTAAACTACATTTGAAATCATAATAATCATTGCCCGAAAGTGTTCACGAGAAATTTCGATTTCTCACACGAAACTACTTCTTCAAACTGCCGTGAAAAATAAACGAATAGGCTTAAACAAACAATCAAAAATAATTTAAACATATGAAAGGTCTATTCTTCCGATTTTTATAATAGCGGAACACTAGCGCTACTGTTGGTGGTAGTTTGCAGAAACTTTTCCAGCAATCCTCGTACAGAGTGATCCAAAATTCGCACAACCCTAATTTTTTTCGCCCTTATTCTAGAATGCAATAATAATAAGCTAACACAAATAGTGATTTTACAGAGATCTGTTTCATTCTCGGTAAAATGGTTTCATGTCATTTCATTAACTTGTAAGCAATTTTGGTCAGGGATTAACGTTTTTTGATGCCATTGTGCAAATTGAGTTCTCTACATGTAGGACATACGATACAACACTTGAGTGTGGTTGGTTGTATTTCCTGTGGTGACATGAGAAGAGCCAATTCACAAAGAATGCTGATTTATGCATTCAGCACATCATCTATAAAAAAACACTTTTGTTTCTGTAAAAAAAAAAATGCAGAACAGTGTAATTAGGCAAAATTTTGGGAGCGTCCTGTGGCCCCTGTGAACCCATGACTGGCTACGCCAATGAGCCGAACCCTTGAGGTCCTGTGTGGCTATCAGAGCACGACGATCGCTTTTCTCGGCCTACTTCGTTGTTCAAAAACCAGTGCGCGCAATAGCCGACCTCTCCCAAGGCTGGGCGGAAGGGTTCCCGCCAGTGTTGCCAGTCACTGGATACAATTTACTTTTCCTAGGTACAAAAGAAATCAATTTACAAAGATTCTGTTATTGATTTGAATGGATGGAAATAAGGAAAAATTAACATGAAAAAGATAATTATTTGCACACTTTGCGGAAAGGAGCTTCCCCGATGTCGTCGCCTTGTAATCTAGGGGTTCGGGTTCGATATCCGATGGAGGCACATAGTAGTTCCAGTTCGGATTTTACTTTAAACTGTAGGTCTAGTCCCGATTAGCCCACCTGCACATGAGGTGGATTTAAACAAAACTCAAACCATGCTAAAATTATACGAAATACTATAATTTTCATGTTAAATAAATTTAAAAGTTAAATAATCTAAATTTATTGATTGTTGGTCTAGTACTAATTCGAACTCAAAGGGGACACGGAAAAATTAGAATGACCAAAAATTAGAAAATACAAAAACATGTAACAATAAAGATGATTTCAAGGGGAAGAAACTTCTGTTCGAATTATCGAGTAATTCGAATTGTGCAATTTTTAAATTTAAAGGGTCCACTTCGTGATCTATTTCGGGGTTATGAATGACGTGAACAAAGAAGTATTTTCCGTGACTGTACCGAGAGAAATCTCCCTTATGGTAAACTCACGCTTTGATCTCCTTCTTTCTTGCGAAACAGCAATAGCAAGAAGAGGTTGGGCGTGATTTTGTAATTAGGGTACCTGATATCAAAGAGTAATTAAACGCAGCACAAGTAAGTTAATTGCTTCGTGAAACATCTCTGCCGCGTTGTGCACCCTGGACTCAGGCATGTATCTAGAAATAATTTTCGGGGGATCCGAATCAAGTGTCTCAAAATAATAATAAACATAATAATAATAATGTTTATACTAAAATAATTATAATTATATTAAATTAATTAAAATAGTGTTGATTAAAATATTCAAATTAATTAATATATTTTTATTACATGAATAGGTAAAAGGACGGTATAAGAATAGTGATATAACAGCACGTATTCATTATTTGTACAAATAAAACTGTCCTGGCAAGGAAATTAATGTCAAATAGATAAAGAATTGAATATTTATTGAATATAAAAAAAGGATGTTAGATCCAGTTGACGAAAAGTAAAGTTTCTGGTAATATTTTATGAAGATTACGTTATAAGTAGTAATAAATCTTGCACAAATCTTCTACTGTCAGTCAAAGTCGTATGATCACAATATAATCCATGTTTGGAGGAAATAAATACGCCTCAATTAAACAACAAGTATATTTCCATTATGTAATTTTAGTTATTCTATTATTCCATTATTTTCATTATTTAATTTTTGTACTTAGTAAATCTTTCGAGGGGGGGTCCGGACCCCCTGGACCCCCCCTAAATACGTCCTTGCCTGGACTGTATTGTCGCAGACACAACGCTTTGACGTCTGGACTCACTCACTCTACCACGGAGGCCGGCTGTCCTGTTCATATGTGTTTGTGATTCTCCTCATCACCACTCATTCTCATCTTTCTGATTAGCCAAAATATGCCCCCCCCCAAAAAAAACGAAATGAAGTAATGCAACAACAAACAACATAGAGTGTAACTGCTTAGTTTTGGGAATTGGTACTTATAACTCGGTTAAAGTAAAAGTAAAGTAACCAATGACATATCTGAAAAAGAAAATAATACAAACAAGTTACGAAAACATGTCACTTGTAATCGACAATTCACTTTCTGGGCTGCTTCACTTTCGCTTGTGTGGTTCCCCCTCTCACATGCATTAATACATAACGTACCTTCCGCCTGCCCCGGATAGTGTTGCCCACGAGACGAGACTTTGGCCTGTCTCGTCTCGTGGAGTCTCGTGGAAATGCTGTCTCGTCTCGAAAATATTCGTTTGTCTTATGGCACATGGTCAATCTCGTCTCGTCTCGAATTTTTAAAAGCCTGTCCCGTCTCGTCCCGTGGGCAACAACTAGCCCCGGATGCTTCTTGTTGTTAAACTCGCCTTGTGACGCTCCATCCCAGACAACATCCTCTTACACTTTTACACCAACTTTACAGTTCTTCGTAACATCCTTCGAAAAAATGCCTGAAATGTTGCATTCACCAGACATGTTACGTAGAAATGCGTATTGGCATAAAAACCCATCACGATACAACTCGCGTTAAATAAGTTTTCGAGCACGACCTGATGATATCTTGAAAGGAACTGACATTTCTGTAGCACTGCGACTTGAAGAAAAGAGGAAGAACAAGTAGGAAGAAAATAAAATGGTTTCTTATCAACAACACTAAAGAAAGAAAACATAAAACAAGCCACAGTAAACTGTAGGTAATTATCGAAAACTACAAACGGACCAGGTGAATAAACAATTCTTAACAACAATGCTGCCGAAAGAAAGACAACGCTGATGATCTTTGTGTAGAGATTGCCCGCCATTGGTGTAGTAAAGTAAATGCGGCTTCTTTTTCAGATAAGTTCAATGACTTGCCTGTTATATACAATAATAGCGGTCTCACTTCAATATCTAACATTCTACTTTCAATCTGACGTTTTTAATAAGTCATAACCAGAGGCGAAACTACGAATTTTTGTCTGAGGGGGGGGGGGGCAAGTACCAGGATAAACGTCCCAATAATCAGGGGTGCCAACAGGGGGATTTCATAACGTGCTTGCGTCATGGGAATTTTTTTTTGGGGGGGGGCAAAATTTTATACCAATTCTATATATCTTCACACAAAAATGGGGGGGGGTCGTATCGTTTGATTGTCATATTTTAGTTTTGGTTATTATGTATAGTTTCTCTACCTACCTGTGGGTGATCGCGGCGATAGAGTTGAAATGAAACACCACCTCTTATGCCTTTAGAATCGTTTTGAATGGAGGGGGGAGGGGCGTGGTATTCGCATTAATACAAGGTTAGTCGAGCAGACAAACTCTGCAGAATAAGGTTGACTAACAATGGCAGTGAGCCTACCCTATCTAAAGTAAATATATATTGGTTAAATATGTCTGTGTTATACAGTGACGCAACCACAGGGAAGGCAGGGGTCATTGCCTCCTCCCCAACCTTCGACGGAAGTCAATTCTATGGGGGGGGGGGGGCAAGTGGGGACAAACATTGACGGCCAAGGGCACCTGCAGGGGAGGCACAGTGGAGCAATTGCCCCTCGATTTCAAATTTTATGCAAATAAAAATTCATTTTGTAAAATTTTCTTGCTTGCATCGCTCGCATTATCTGCTTTTCTCGTTTTCGTCAAGTTCAGAGCTGTAGCTAGGGGCGGCGGAAGTCGTCCATGGGCGCCGAATGATCTAAATGAAAAAAAAGTTGTGAAAAAGAATTGAATTGAATTGTTGTTTTAAGTACACTTTATGCACAGAAAGGCTAATCGGGACTGGACCTCCAGTTTAAAGTGGGATCCGAACCATTGTGTGTCTCCACTAGGTATCGAACCCGGGACCCCTCGAATACAAGGCGATGACCCATCAGGAAGGCCCATTGTGAAAGGGAGAGCCTTGCCGCCCCGTGATATTATTTGCGCCTTATTGGGGGCAAATGGGGGGGGTGGCAAACATTGACAGCCAAGTGCACCTGCATGGGAGGGCACCGAGAAGCAATTACTCCCTTCGATTCCAAATTTTATGAAAATAAAAATACATTTTGTAAAATTTTCTTGCTTGCTTCGCACGCATTATCTGCTTTTCTCGTTTTCGTCAAGTTCAGAGCTGTAGCTATGGGCGCTGAATGATCTAAAAAAAAGTTGTAAAAGAGAGAATGCCATGGCGTCCAGTGAAATTATTTCCGCCCTACTAAATCAATATTGTTTTTAATTGCAAAAATTGGGTTTATAATTTTCCTTGCTCGCTTCGCTCGCAGTTTGCTTGTTTTCTGTAATGTAATGTATTTAAATAATGTGTGTTGAATAAGCTTTGAACACTCTACGCAATTTAGTGTTAGTTTGTTGCATATGTATTTTCTTATTTTATGTCGCTCCATGTTGCATAGGTATGTGTAAAACATACGTTATACATGAAAGTTACACATGTATCTTCGGAATGCATTTATCATTCATTTTCTGCTATTCAAAAATACAGTTTGTGTGCTTGATTTCCATTATTAGCTAATGTGAAATTGACGGTGTTGAAAAAATATTTCAAATCGTTTGTTCCAAACAAATGCTTTGGCACAGACTTCTACCCCTTTTTTACGTAATTTATGAGGATAATAACGTCTTTGATACTATACTACTACTACTACTGGCAGTAGTAGTAGTAATAAAGCCATAATTATTATTATTGGTACGTTTATCCTGGTACTTGCACCCCCCAGACATAAATTCATGGTTGCACCTCTGGTATTATATTTTTCCGCAAATTTTGTCCGACAAAATAATTTCTGTAATTAATTCGGCATAAACGGGGGGAGCGCAAATGTTCTACCATTTTGGGAGGAGTGCGTCATGGGCCTTGGGGGGATGGGCACCCCTGCCAATAATAATAATAACAATAATAATGGCAAATTTTTAGACCCAATTTTTGCAACTGACGACAATATTGATTTAATAGGGCGCAAATAATTTCAAGGCGCGCAATGGCATTCTCATTTTTACAAATTTTTTTTTCACTTAGATTGCTCGGCGTCCGACTCCCGTCGCCCCGCTCTGAAGTTGACCTGACTGAGAAAAGCAGCCATTGCGAGCGAACCGAGCAACAAAATTTTACGAAATGTATTTTCATTTGCATAAAATTTAAAATCGAGGGGCCAATTGCTCCTCTGCCCCCTAGAATTGACTTCCGTCGTAGGTTGGGGGCAATGCCCCCCTGCCCCCGTTGCGCCACTGGACTCTTAACGTAATATGACATTGTAAAAGTTGGCGTTTTCAGTTGACAGTAAGTTTTAAAAAGGGCGCAGAAGTGGCGCCAGCGGGTACACGCATTCCTTTGCACCCACTGTCGCCACCCCTGCGTACAATACAAACGTTCACAGCGCATAAAGGGCATCTTTCGTTAGCAATGTTTGCTAAGGTCTCGCTTTCAAGCAATTAGAACTAGCCATTGGAAAACACCATTTTCTATCCTGTATACATGCAACCATGCGTCACATGTTCATGTTGCCCGCCATCAGATACTCCTGTAGACTGAAGGAACTGGATATGTAACCCTTCCTTACCCTTAAATCCTTTATATATATACTATATACAGGGACGTCGTTAGGGGGGGCACGCGGGGGCACTAGCCCCGGCAAACGTCCACGTGGCCCCGGGAAACTGCTCTGTATTTGCTGGAAATTTTACTTTGATGACAAATATTGCAAAATAATTCTTCAGTAAATTTTGCTTGCAGTTTGAAACACTTCTTCAATTTTCAGTAGCACGAATCCAAGCAAGGTATTTCTTTCTTATTTCCCTGTTTCTTGCTTGTTGAACACAAACAGGTGTATTGGGAGGGGATGCAGTTAATGGTTTTGTGGTCCGCCCCGGTCAGGGAAGTCTGAGACCTATTGAAAATGCACTTTTCTTCCCTGCTACACACCAGACCCAGGATCCCCCCAAAACCCACACTTTCTCTTCATCTGGCCCTGCACTGGCACCATGGGCTCCGAAAGGACGACACAAACAGGAAGATTTAGCTACGGGTGGCTAGAACTTTCTGCGTTAATTATTTTATGGTTCAGAAAAGATATCCCCATGCGTTTCAAATTCCAAGAACAGAATTCAATTGCTTGTCCCTTTTTCGGCGCGGGAATTAATGACATAGCGGTTCTTCTCACATGCACTCAACCCTCCTGCTAATGACCTCCCCTGCAAGGAGGGAAAGGCCACTTTCTGAAAATTCGGAGAAACATCGAAGCGGTCGGTTCAACTGTTGGTTTGGTGGACAGTTGATATCTGTCAGTTTGAAGTAGGATTTGTTGTCCGAGCGGTGGTAAACTTCTGTAAACGCGAGAAGATAGCATCACGAAATGTTTGTGATCTCATTTTCCTACATCGCGAGTAAAATGTCGAATGAGAAGCTGCCAGATTGTCTTCCTCTGGAAACAATGGATCAGGATCGACTGATCCACCAAATATCCAACATATTGGCATTCTAAAAGAGAGTCTGACTACCATACAAGATCCTGGGTTCGACTCCCAGGGTGGTTGATCTCATGTATAATGAAGAATAAACCACGTTTCAATTAAGGAAGGAAACTAGGTATGTAGCAATTGTTTTTACAGCCGTCTGAATGCTCTATAAGTATTACGTTACAAAATTTGTATATCTTTCTGACTTTCTGTGATTTTTCTTCATTTAGCCTCCACCTGCAAATGTGGAAGCTGCTGCTGCGTAGGAGGCTAGGTTGGCTAGACATACAAATAGTCATACAATCCCTAGTCATACAGCGAATAATACTTATAATATAATCATGTGTTATGGAGAAGCAAATAACTTATCAAGCATTTTCTGTTTCTATTTGTTGTGCAGTGGTTAACAAGGTGCATTACGATGCCAGGGTTCCTGTGTTCGAATCCCGGACTGGGCGTGTGTGTTCTTTATCATGGTCCTCTCATCAATTTCACATCACTCATTGTCATCTTCATCTTAACGATTAGCCAAAAAGTGTCAGAAAAGCGAAGTAAAATAAACCAAATCAATCATTTATATATTTCTATATTACGCCGCTTTTCTACCTTTTGGGTTAAATGCGACGATGAGGTTGAACGATGAGCCGAAGGAATGGCGATGGGACAGACATGATACAACCATACCTGTCCAATGTCCGATCCTTGGACCTCTGGTTTCGTAGCGTGTTATACTCAGTGGAATTCTTAGGAAGAAAAACTGTAAAAGTAGGGCGAAAAGAAGCAAAGTTATACGATGCATAAAGAGCCATGTTCAGTTCTTCTCAAACCTTTCAATTAGAGTCTATCGAGTTCGTGTTTTAAGTCCATTGTATGCACAGTAAAGCTAATCGGTGATCCGAACCACTATGTGCCTCCACCGGGTATTGCAAGGCGGCGACGCTAACACTTCGTCATCGAGGAGGCCGAGAAAAACTTACAATTAGTCAGTAAAATTAATATTGAGGGACAAGGCCTGCGAAGAGTTCTTTCATTCGGTTGCGCGTGGTCATCACATAGAGTCCCATAGTTTCGAGAGCAGAATTTTCTTCCATATCGCTTTCAAGTACTTCCGAAGTTGTCCTCACGATGTTGGAACAGCACAGAAATTTTGGAACTAATACAAGCAGGCACGTACCCAGGGAAGGGGCTCGGGGGCTGCAGTCCTTTCCCGAAATCCTACAAATATCTGATTTTTTTAATGTGTAGTAGTAATTAAATTTACTTCATTAACAGGATTAAACATCTTGTATATGGTAAGTTGCAATATACCAAGAAATTCATCTTCAGCGCATTTACTCCTCCCCCCAACCTTTTCGTCTTTAGATGGCGGCTGCCGATAAGGGATAAGCCCCTTCCGAAATCAAATTCTGGCTACCGGCCTGACCACCAGGGATCGAACCTTGAACCTTTCGATTGATTGGTTAATTGAACTGGTGTTTTAAGTCCACTTTATGCACAGTAAGGCTAATCGGGACTGGACCTACAGTTTAAAGTGAGATCCGAACAACTATGTGCCTCCATCGGGAATCGAACTCGGGCAGGTTGTTCAACCTGCAGAACCAAAGACGAGAGCGTAATTATTTGAGCGTGTGGGAACTTTGTTTTATCCAGTACCATCATATATTCAGTTTTCCACACACAAATAAGATTAATTTTAAGAAATTACACGTGTGCATATAATTTCTTATCGTCATCATTTCCCAAGTGAACAATCAGATGCCATAGAAGACTCGGGTCCGCCCTTGAACTAAGAGATACCGCATTCGATTCCGGTATGAACTGCATACATGAGATACCTAGCTTGAACTCATTACGCACACATTTCATATTTGCACTGTTGCCAATACTTGTAAACCTGGTTCCAGCACTTTATATCTAAAACCACGGAAAAGGGTTTATCTACTTCTCAATTTTTTTCCAGCAAATATACAAATCTAAAGACTAAATAACTTTGTTCTTGGTGTATCAGCCATTAAGTTAATGAGTTCATTCTGCATTTAGTTTCCCGAATAATGGCTGGGGGCTACAGAAGAAAATGATGTTCCTTTCCAATTTATTGATTGATTGAGTTGGTGTTTTAAGTCCACTTTATGCACAGAAAGGCTAATCGGGACTGGTTCTACAGTGTAAAGTGGGATCCGAACCACTATGAGCATCCACCGGATATCGAACCCGGAACCCCTTGATTACAAGGCGACGATGCTACCATGCGCCAGCGAGGAGACCCTTGATCCTTTTCTTTCCAAGAATGTGTGTATATATACACACACATCTATGTATACAGCATAGGCCTATATGGTGTATAAATAGTTTGATAATTTATAATAGTTTGATAGAAAAAAATCTTACCTTTGGGCCCCCCCAAACTGATCAACCTAGCTACGTCCCTGACTATATAACTTTTTAAAGCTGTCGCCGCTCTGTCTATGCTTGAGCACTAAGTATTCTCTGCATTGGCAACACTGATATGCACACACGCTTCGAATGAGACGTTCTCGTTGTCTGACGCAATTCTGATCTACCATTTCCCTACTCACGCCGTATTCACGTGACAATCTTCTACCCAGAGGCTGTTTTGCGTCAGCCAACTGTCTACTATGTTAACAAAGACACGATGTGTCCTTTTCTTCTGCTAATACCGTGTATAACTCTTTTCTTCCCATACAGAAGATTTCTCGGAATCTTTTTACGTCACAACGTACGGTGGTTAGACTCCGTGAGAATCACAGTAAATATGTACCCAAGATTTTTTCCCCAGTTGTCAACTATATATGTACGTACGTAAATTCACCAATACGCAGTCCATCACCTAGGTAAGGTTAAAGAACGAAAAGAAAGAACTATATTTAGAGGTCGAAACGCACAAACGAAAAGTTAATGCTAACAGCCGCGGCCAGTAGTTTGTGTATAAAAACATACACAAATATACGTATATAGTAGGTACGTACCTGTTGTGTACGTGACCTAGAGAACGATTACATGGTTGGCACAGGATCTGGCAATATTGAAAAAATATGTTTAAACTGGTTTTGTCTTTCCCTTTCTTCTCGATTACCTTGCTCTTTTTCCCCCTCCTCCTTCTTTCTTTCTTTCTCTGTAATTGTTTTTATCATCTTTAGCACTTAATATTCTCTGTTTCCTGTTTATCTTTTAGTTGGTTTTTCTTCTCTGCCTTCGTGGCCATTTACTTTCCCCAATCTCTATTTATGTTTCTCTCTCCCTCTCTGCTATCTTACTGTTCATTTTTCTCTCTCTCACTCCTGCTCTGTTGTATTGTTCTGTCATTCTCTTATTATATTTATAATCTTTTTCTCTTTCTGTACTTCCCTGTATTTACTTATCTTCGCTCTTCCTCTATAATTCTCTGGTGTATTTTTTCTCGTTCTCCTCTTACTTGCTACTTATTGTTATTTAATGCAATGGTAATCTCGACTAGAAATTGAAAGCATGGCATGTAACTACTAAACTACAGTACTCGAACGAAGGAAGGAGGCTACCACTGCATAAAGCATTTTCTGAGCCCCCCCCCCCTGTAAGGAGTGCACTCCCGGTCCCCGAAATGACGTGTCAATCATACCCCGGCACGGGGCCAAACGTCGTTATGTGTATGGGAAACCGGTCGTGACTCACGGTCCAGTTATCAAGTTCGGTACTGAGACGGTCGTTTATTGTCATACTATTGCGAGGCGGAGATTAATACCTTGAAAAGTTACACTGTTTTGTTTACCTTTGATATGTAGATTCGAACAATCATAAAAACACTAATAGCATAATATCTGGTACCTGAAAAACGTCAAATAACAACACTGACGAACGGTAAAAAAGTGAATATATATTGTAACAACAAATAAAATATTGCAATCAACAACTGTTTACAAAACCTCCTCACTCTCACAACATTCACGCTATCTCTCTTTCACACACATGAGGTATTTTTACATGTGAAGTATGGATACAAATCATGGATCTCATTAACATATCATTCCTTTTAATTTTTAAACCTTTATGTGAATTTAGGGCATTTGTCTGCCAGCTCCTGTGCTCTTTTAAATTAACATAAGTGCCAGCCCTCGGAAAGCGGTTAACTAAGACAATGGGTCGGCGTGGTTAAATCTTTCGTTCGAATGAACGTGTGTATCGAGTCGTAAGGACGACATTATACAAGTTTCTCGGACGGGGGTATTACACACAAGCCTCTCTCGTCCAATGAGAACAACTACTCAACTACATAGTGATGCAAAAACTTATTTGGCTCCAGCTGCCGGAATACACTAATCAATCGTCGGCGCGAGCAAAAATTACCTTAAAAACCACTATGCAACAATAATACTATTTCACGCACTCGACCTTGCAATAAAAACAACTACGCTTTCCACAATTAAAAAGGACTCATCAGTCAACTATTGACAAATTAAATGGCGCGACGGGGCGGTCGGTCACACAAGAAATGGAGCACACTTTGACAATTTACACTAAATATTAAAGAAATGAAATGGAGCTTCTAACGCTGAATGCAGACAATTAAATTAGAACATCTGAACATGAAATTACTCTTTTTTATAACAATACCAAAACAATTTTTAGACGCGGAAGTTAGGTTTGGGTTTTCCTGAGTAACTTTGCGAATAAGTGAGACTTCGGCGTTAACTGTACGGTGTTGATACTGACGACGCACGTTTACATGACATGAGACCCTCTGAAGTATACTGTACCAGACTCTGCTACATGGCGTGGTCATTCATCTCTCCTGGACGCGGGACTTGCACACGGTTCCTTTGTGGCGAAATTGTCCTCCAAGGTCGATCGCGACGAAGAATAATTGCGACGATCTGGTGATCTTGCACCTCCTTAGTACTTCGGGCTTTCCTCTTGTCACTAGCGTCGGGTGTAGGTGGTCACGCGCCGGTCGGGATATCTCTAGTGTCTTGCATCGATTCGGCGTCGTTCTGGAAGCGTCGTTCTGGAGTCGTCCTTCAAGCTCTCCCTCTGGCTTCGATTGGCGTCGTTCTGAAGACGTCCTTCGGGCTTTGGGCAGTGTTCGGCTTTGATGTCGTCTTTGGCGTTGGCTGACTGGCTTCATCGGAAGATGGCGATGCATCGTTGCGGGCGTCAGGGGAAGCGACGTCCCCCCTTCTCTATCTTCTCTAGCCCTCCATCCTTATGTAGTCCACGCTTGGCAAAAACAAATCACCGCGTAATCTTCACCAAAATAAGGCGCACACTGGTAACTCTATCTGCAATTCGCTCACGATACGTAAGGAAACAAAGTCCACGGACACAAAACAATGATCACGCGAGAGTGTAGCGCGGAGATGCTCTCTCTATGAAATCCGGGTAAAAACTGTCCTCGGGATCGTGGTACTCTTGTATATATGTCCCTTTCGAATTTGTCCGTTGAAACCCACGCTAAGGTGGCTTCGCTTCGCTTTCTCAGGGGATGGAAATGACCTCTGTCCATTGTCTTGAAAGGCGCGGTCGGCGACGCGTCCTGGATCCTTTCAGGCGTGGGCTCCAGCTGATCTCTCTGGTCATCCGTGAACATGGGTTAGCCCGCCCGCTGCGACTCAAGCCTGGTAGCGACGAAAATAATCTTTCCTTATCTTCGCGTTGGTGCAAATATGTCATGTTCTAAGCGGCGGCTGTCACTCAGGAAAGACCCCATCTCTCAACTCCCGACGTCTGGCTCGGATACAAGTTTATTCACAAAATAAAATACCTCACACTTTTATGTTTGTGCATAAAATGAATTAATAAACAAAAAATAATTTATATCGAACTGCGTTTCACATGTCACTAGATACCGTGACATCTCGCCCTCCTTCCGATCAAAAAATTCTGTAGGCGAATAAAAATTTTTTACTACTCAGGGGCACGAAATTTTGACTACGAATTTTTTTAACACCCTGTACAAGAAAAGTCAACCAGTTCGATAACACAACACACATGATATAAATGATACCTCCAATTTTACATAATAAATATACATTTTATACACTCTGGGTATGGCGCAATGTTACTTTATACTTCTAAAATGGCGCGATGTCGCTTAACCATGTTTCGCCATCCCATTCCTCCCTTCGCCGCTGACGACCTGACGGCCCCGGCTGTGGAGATGTGTTGCTGGGATTCGGACCGTTCGCGTTTCGCGTAGGGCTCCTTTGAACCCTCGGCGGGCTGCGCCTTGTGTGCCCGTTGTCAGAACGCGGGCTCTCCGGTCTACTGTCGGGGTGACGTTGATAATAACCATTGTTCACTCGCCCGTTGTAAAAGTTGCTGTCGCCGCTGTTGCCATGGTGACCCGGTGACCTAGGAGTTTGACCACCTCGACGTCTCTGTCCCCGATACTGGCGTCTCTGTCGTGGCGAAGGCGGATCATCTCGAAACTGGCGAACTTCGGCTCCTGGAGCGCGTTGCTGCCCATCGTACCTCCTCTGGACGAAATGGACGCGTGGGTGCTTGTTTCCCCGGTTTCCTTCATCCTCCGGTCGCCTTCTTTTGTTCCATCTTTCGTTTCGCGTCCTCTCGCGTTCCTCTTCGCACTGGTTTAGGTTCTCTAGAGTGAGCGACATGGCTTCTGCATCGTAAACGCACGCCCCGTTGAGATGCCGTCTTATCTCTTGCGGGTAATGATAAATTAGGGCCGCAATTATCTCCGACGTGGTCATCTGTGGCTGGAGAGCCTGGAACTCATTGAACTTACGCCAGAAATATTGTGCAAAAGTAAGTCCCCCGTTCCTGTCGTACCTCTCGTTCCTCAGCTGGATGAGCATCCTTTCCACTTGCATGGGGCGCTGAAAGTGTGTCAAGAACGCTTCCCTAAACGCCGAGTATGAATGAAAGTGTCTTTCATTCCGATCCAGCCAGTTCTTTGCCCGATCTTGCATTAGGCCTTTCAGCACGAGTAATCGCTCCCCATCCGCAAGTCCTAACTCCCGGGCTGTTGCTTCAAATTCCTCGATGAAGGCAGACGGCAATATCCTGTCGGCCCCGGAGAACTTCTTGAAATGTTTCTTATATTCCGGCGGGAACAGAGCCCTCCTCGCCGGTGCTGGTTCAGACCGTATATCTTCCCGGGTTGAAGTTTGGGCTTCGAACGGTCGCGGCGATGGAAGATGTAGTCCAGGTTCCACTTCGCTTCCCCCGTTGACAAGCGTAGTCGGTCTTGCGTCACTCGCGCGCCTTGAAGACGAGGGGACCGCAGCTGGCTGTGGTGACGTCATAGCTGCCGCCTCTCGCGATGATCCCGGAACGTCGGCTACGTTTAGTCGTTCCAGTTTGTCCTCTATTTCCTTTATTTTTTCGGAATTCCCTTCCGCTAGACTCGCTGCTCGCCGTACCTGTCGCTCGAGGGCATCGTTGCTCCGATTACAGGCTGACTCCAGCTGTGCACATTGTTGGCCGATGTGTTGCAAAGCTCCTTCCTGTTCACGCACGCTCTGCGCCAGTGTTGCCACCTTGGCTTCCTGTTCATTGAGGCGAACGTCGGTCCTGGCGATCCTGGATTCGATTCGAGCCTCGGATTCTTGGATCGTCTGAAGGAGCTGTTGCGTCACTTCTTCTCCGGAGGCGCGAACTGTCCCTTGGAGGCGTTCTTCCATCCCTCGTACGTCGGTCTGCATCCTAGTCTCCAACCCCTGGATGTTCGTCTGGACCTCGGTCTGCAATCTGGTTTCCAACCCCTGGATGTTGGCTTGCATCTCGGTTTGCATTTCTTGCATGTTGGCTTGCATCTCGGTTTGCATTTCTTGCATGTTGGCTTGCAACCTCTCGGAGTCGGTACGCATCCCTTGGAGCATCTGGAGGATAAGCTGGAATTGGTTGGCACCACTGCCACTTCCTACGTCATCTTGTTCCTTGCTGTGGTCGCTGTCCGTACGTGACGATGTACCCCCTTGGGCACTTGGTATCTCCCTTTCCATTTCCAACGGGCCCTTGCACTGGGGACAAGCCGGTCTGGCCCCCTCGCTGTCGATTTCGAAATCAGCAAATTCCTTTCCACAAGCCTCGCAAACCATCATGACGTCACTCTTGTTCAAACAGTCTATACGACGATTTCTTAATCTCATGAAGGCCTTTCGTTAATTATCTGCTCAATCTTATGTCGCACTTTAGAACAGTTACGCAAACTTACGTGAGCTCACACAAAATGTGAATTACCAATCGATACATAAAAAGAAAAAGGAGGTCCGTCGGGAATCCCTTATCCCGCAACTCAGCCTGATGCCATAAATTATGCCAACAACCAAAAAAAGTACACGAAAAGTACATAAAAAATGCCCTATGCAGCTGCCCTTGCTGCTTTCGCCGAAAAAAATATCTGCCCTATTGTTACCAATTACGCCCAACAACGTGTCCTTACACGTGAACCTACGACAAATACATGAATATAACCCTCGAAATACAAACGAAAAACACACTAATCATCAGGAACCTAACACAAGATTTTATGCGTGACGTATACAACAATGAAATTTCTACCGCTCTCGCAACCTGGCTTTCCTGGAAATACATGACAAAAGTTGCCGTCCCATGTTCGCGGCGCCAAATGTAAGGAGTGCACTCCCGGTCCCCGAAATGACGTGTCAATCATACCCCGGCACGGGGCCAAACGTCGTTATGTGTATGGGAAACCGGTCGTGACTCACGGTCCAGTTATCAAGTTCGGTACTGAGACGGTCGTTTATTGTCATACTATTGCGAGGCGGAGATTAATACCTTGAAAAGTTACACTGTTTTGTTTACCTTTGATATGTAGATTCGAACAATCATAAAAACACTAATAGCATAATATCTGGTACCTGAAAAACGTCAAATAACAACACTGACGAACGGTAAAAAAGTGAATATATATTGTGACAACAAATAAAATATTGCAATCAACAACTGTTTACAAAACCTCCTCACTCTCACAACATTCACGCTATCTCTCTTTCACACACATGAGGTATTTTTACATGTGAAGTATGGATACAAATCATGGATCTCATTAACATATCATTCCTTTTAATTTTTAAACCTTTATGTGAATTTAGGGCATTTGTCTGCCAGCTCCTGTGCTCTTTTAAATTAACATAAGTGCCAGCCCTCGGAAAGCGGTTAACTAAGACAATGGGTCGGCGTGGTTAAATCTTTCGTTCGAATGAACGTGTGTATCGAGTCGTAAGGACGACATTATACAAGTTTCTCGGACGGGGGTATTACACACAAGCCTCTCTCGTCCAATGAGAACAACTACTCAACTACATAGTGATGCAAAAACTTATTTGGCTCCAGCTGCCGGAATACACTAATCAATCGTCGGCGCGAGCAAAAATTACCTTAAAAACCACTATGCAACAATAATACTATTTCACGCACTCGACCTTGCAATAAAAACAACTACGCTTTCCACAATTAAAAAGGACTCATCAGTCAACTATTGACAAATTAAATGGCGCGACGGGGCGGTCGGTCACACAAGAAATGGAGCACACTTTGACAATTTACACTAAATATTAAAGAAATGAAATGGAGCTTCTAACGCTGAATGCAGACAATTAAATTAGAACATCTGAACATGAAATTACTCTTTTTTATAACAATACCAAAACAATTTTTAGACGCGGAAGTTAGGTTTGGGTTTTCCTGAGTAACTTTGCGAATAAGTGAGACTTCGGCGTTAACTGTACGGTGTTGATACTGACGACGCACGTTTACATGACATGAGACCCTCTGAAGTATACTGTACCAGACTCTGCTACATGGCGTGGTCATTCATCTCTCCTGGACGCGGGACTTGCACACGGTTCCTTTGTGGCGAAATTGTCCTCCAAGGTCGATCGCGACGAAGAATAATTGCGACGATCTGGTGATCTTGCACCTCCTTAGTACTTCGGGCTTTCCTCTTGTCACTAGCGTCGGGTGTAGGTGGTCACGCGCCGGTCGGGATATCTCTAGTGTCTTGCATCGATTCGGCGTCGTTCTGGAAGCGTCGTTCTGGAGTCGTCCTTCAAGCTCTCCCTCTGGCTTCGATTGGCGTCGTTCTGAAGACGTCCTTCGGGCTTTGGGCAGTGTTCGGCTTTGATGTCGTCTTTGGCGTTGGCTGACTGGCTTCATCGGAAGATGGCGATGCATCGTTGCGGGCGTCAGGGGAAGCGACGTCCCCCCTTCTCTATCTTCTCTAGCCCTCCATCCTTATGTAGTCCACGCTTGGCAAAAACAAATCACCGCGTAATCTTCACCAAAATAAGGCGCACACTGGTAACTCTATCTGCAATTCGCTCACGATACGTAAGGAAACAAAGTCCACGGACACAAAACAATGATCACGCGAGAGTGTAGCGCGGAGATGCTCTCTCTATGAAATCCGGGTAAAAACTGTCCTCGGGATCGTGGTACTCTTGTATATATGTCCCTTTCGAATTTGTCCGTTGAAACCCACGCTAAGGTGGCTTCGCTTCGCTTTCTCAGGGGATGGAAATGACCTCTGTCCATTGTCTTGAAAGGCGCGGTCGGCGACGCGTCCTGGATCCTTTCAGGCGTGGGCTCCAGCTGATCTCTCTGGTCATCCGTGAACATGGGTTAGCCCGCCCGCTGCGACTCAAGCCTGGTAGCGACGAAAATAATCTTTCCTTATCTTCGCGTTGGTGCAAATATGTCATGTTCTAAGCGGCGGCTGTCACTCAGGAAAGACCCCATCTCTCAACTCCCGACGTCTGGCTCGGATACAAGTTTATTCACAAAATAAAATACCTCACACTTTTATGTTTGTGCATAAAATGAATTAATAAACAAAAAATAATTTATATCGAACTGCGTTTCACATGTCACTAGATACCGTGACACCCCCACCTGTTTCATTGTGGCCATGTTCAACCATGCATGCAAAGTTTGTTAAAGTTTAAGTACTTTGGGATTGGACATACAGTTTAAAGTGGTACCCGAACCACTGTTCAATTTACCTTCACCTGGTATCGACGAATCCAGGACACCTTTGATTACTACGCAATGACATTACCACAACGCCAGAATTTGCACTTCGAGCACTGTTATACAATAAACTTCGTTTGGTATTTTATTCATATTTTAAATCATTATTAAAGATGACTGGGCGTCGAGACTCGAAGGATATGTAAAGCCCAATGGGGTGGATGTGGTACGAGTATATACACCCCACCCAAAAAAGGACATTCCTACACGTCACATCTTGTCAACCAGTGAGGGTTCACCATCATTGGACGACTCACCTGTATGTAGACGCCTTGTGCGTACGGGCGATGACCATAATGAATACAGTTTGTTTGGGCAAAACGGTGGTGAAGAAAGGTAATGGCAAAGCAACTGCGCAGAAGAAATAAACGTTCCTAAAGATTTAAAGAGAAACCAGGGATAATCGTTAAGTTCACTCCCATAGCCTCATTTATTTTTCACAGAGTAATAACAGCTTTTTTTGCGCAACAAATTAGGTTTCCGCGAATTGGAGGCTGGCGAACTTCCGGGACACGCTCCGATACGTTATGCAGGGCCGGAAACCACAAAGGATCATGGCCCTACTTTCGAGGCGCAGCACTACACTGTAAACATCGAATCTTGCTATTGATAGGAGAGGGTCCGTTGCATGCACGTGTTGGTCGCGTGTTGTTTTATGCTGTCTGCAACGCATTCAAATGTAGGTCACTTTTTTCCACTACAGTGGTGCCATCTGTTGCTCTTTTTAATAATAAAAAAAAGAACTCCCAGCAGTGGCGCAGCGCAGTTCTAAATGACGTCAGAGGGCTGGACCAACGTACTTAATACAATAGGCACTAGTCTCCCCATAGCCACAACAGAGAAAATATGAACTTTTACCCGAAATAGCCTCCATTCTGCTTCTCCATATTTTGTTATCGACTTATAGCTACAGATGTCACAGAATAATCTTCAGGATGATCTGAATCTCTGATTTGTATATAACTGAAAGAGTAACAGAAATAAAATCTTTTAAGTCAACGCACTGACGCATTCAGGATTCTTTATTGGAGGAGAGGAGGGGGAGACTGACTGGATGTGGCTAAATATGTAGTTCATGATCCTTTGTATACAACAGAGACATTCAAAAAGTGCTATTTGGGGGAATTGTTTAAAGGCCAGTAAACACTCTTCTTTTAGACTTTAACGACATTTATGTTTCGAAATTTTCGAACATAGGGGACGGTTACGAAGAACAACGCCCTACAAGCAGATGATCGAAATTCCATTTCAGAGAAACGCAATTATGGTAACACTTTACCGTGTTTCATTTTCATTTGATTTGATTTATTTTACTTCGCTTTTTCTGCCACTTTTGGCTAATTTGCGAAAATGGGGATGAGTGATGATATGATGAAATTGATGAATGGACACTCACAAATATCCATGCCCAGGCCAGGATTCGAACCCGGGACCCCTAGCGTCGTAGCGCGATGTGCTAACCACTCCGCCACAGGGGCCGGCACACTTTACCGTGTAAATGAATGGGTCGAATTTTCAAGATTGCGGCCGTAGTAAAGAGGGGAGTCCTTAAAAGCCATTCATTTGCCTGCGCCAGCCAAGATTCAAGGAAAGGTCATTCACATTCGCCTATACTAACAGGACTAATCTATTCAAGCAAACTTACAGCTACTTTGTTGGCGGAGTGGGTATCTATCATAGCGCGCTACGACGCCAGGGGTCCCGAGTTCAATTCCCGGCCTGAACACGTTCTTTGTGTGTGTCCCATCATAAATTTCATCATATTATCACTCATCTCTCAGCTTCGCGATTAGCCAAAAGTAGCAGCCTTCATGGAATGACAGTGCAATCTATATGCAGTCTTTCAAGTCACCTCCAACGAGGTTGTAAACATTCTTGATTGATTGATTGAGTCCACTTTATGCACAGATAGGCTAATCGGGACTGGGAGTACAGTTTAAAGTGAGATCCGAACCACTGTGCAATGTGCCTCCACGGGGTATCAAATCCGTGGCCCCTTGATTACAAGGCGACGACGTTACCCCCACGCCATCGGGGAAACAATAAACCTTCTTAGAATACCCAAGTTTAAATCTGAACTGTTGATGATACTGAAACCAACTTACATTGTTTTCCTGGTTTTCAGCTTGCCTGTCTTGATTGCGGAAGCTACAGAACATGCAAACGACAGATTAAACCGTAACAGGACGATAAAACAAAGACAACAAGAATAACGGACCCTAGCGGAATCTTGGGAAATTTCAAGAGTTCCGTTGATGTGGAACTTCATGAGAGAAAAACTGTTCCTCTGTGCGCGACGATGGGAAAGAGGTGAAAGCAGTGGCACGTCTCAGCAAGATGTGAGTTTGACATAAACGTTAAAACAAACGTAACAGTTATAGCTGCTTATCGCCTAAAAAGCTTCACGTCACTGGTTTACGCAGGATTTTTTTTTTCGGGAGGAACTGGAATTATAATGGTGGGAAGTATTTTATTCATGCTTTCTTGGAAGACGGCAGGCCCGTAGCCAGGCAGGGGTCAGTGGGGGCCGAGTTCCCCCTGGAACTGTCGTTAACCCCCTGGCACTGAGGTCAGCCCCCTTGACATTAGGTAAAACTATTTTGTGTAATTTGTTTGCAGTGAACAGTGAATATGTAGACAGCCGATATTATTTTGCTCACAACTTTGGTGAAGGATAAATTCAGGGAGCATGAACAACAGCTATTGCATTCGTTCATCTTATTTATAAGAAGTCTAGTAGCGGCAAGTATTTAGTAGATTCTCTTCTCTAGACTTCAGAAAGTTCCTTCACAGGGGAGCTTCTTTATCTGTACCTTCGTTGCCCCTGTTGAAACCTCCCATTTATACAGAAATCTGTGACTTTGATGTCATCATGCAAAATTCCTCCCTCATCGTCAAAGGTTAACAGATCCCAAGTTTTGGGAACCAAGGGAAGTTTTATTGTTTCTGCCGGGGAGTGGAATGTACGCTAGGCACTATGATCAGTGATGTGCCGTAGACTATAAGTTTACGTCTACAGGCGTTGTCTACACGTAATCTACGCGTAGATTACATTGGGTTGTAGTTTACATAGACTACGTAGACAATCTAAAGTGCACTAAAATTAATTTTCAAGGGTTTCATGAAAACAAAGTGACATTTTCAACTATATTGATTCCTAACGAACTGAAAAGAATCCTATTTACAACAAAATTTCCCTTCCCTTCTATTATCAACTATGGAAGAAGATAAATAGTATGCAAAAGAAACAACAGATGGCAGTCGTGAGGCAAAATTAGTCTTCTTTCCATAAAACGCTAGAATATTTCCTATCTTAGGTTTTTTCCTAGGTGAGAAATTGTTCGAATTTGGAAGAAGGAGTATGAAAAGTTCTCCTCACACACCAGCAACTGATACGCAGTAGAATTTTATTTTTATTATACGGCGCTCTTTGCTAAGTTATCACCTTTCGCCATGTTGTTTACATAGATTGCGTCGTCTACGTGTATAAAATTGTCTACGTGTAGAATGTAGACTATCGTTGTTTACGCGTAGACGCACATCACTGACTATGATTGAATATTGCCCCTTTTTTGTTGTGTGTTATCTGTATCAGCAAACTTAGTATGGAGTGTGAAGTAAGGGATGATTTCAGTAGAAGCGAATTAACACTTCAAGCGATATTTTAAAAGATATAGAAAAAATGTAGTATTTGTGTGATATTTCTAAACTTAATGTAACTTAATGACCCTCTTCCCCCACACACATAATTTACCTTCATTTAACACTGTTAAACTTTTGAAAAATGGAGTTGATTTACAAAGCCTCCCCCTTATAACCCGTGAGCCCCCCCCTGGAGATCAATTCTGGCTGCGGGCCTGGGAGACGGTTTACACAATAAGATATTTCTTATAGTGTTGCCCACGAGACGAGACGAGACAAGACTTTGGTTTGTCTCGTGTCGTCTCGTGAAAATGCTGTCTCGTCTCGTGTCTCGTCTCGAAAATATTCGTTTGTCCCGTAACGTGTCTCGTCTCGAAGGGTTCTGTCTCGTCTCGTCTCGTCCGTCTCGTTTTGTCTCGTCTCGTCTCGTGAAAGTATCGCAGGATATTATGCCAACAAAAGTTATAACTGGGAGACATCACAAAATTTTATTCTCGAAAATTGGTTAAACCTGTAATCACTTTGCTCACTGTAGCTATAGTGAGAATAAATATGATTCCTTAGTCATAAGAACATGAGTATATAAAATAAAGTTTGTTGATTATCAATAGCTACATAATGTATAGAATCTGCCTTGCTTTTCTAGCTCCCATCCACTCTTTATCCATCGTACACGCAGGGAGCTTTCAGACAGAAGGAACACGCGACAGGCGACAAGCCACACGGGGGTTTACACTGAAGTGACAAGCGACAGGATCCCCTTCCGTTCCGTCTATGATAAAAGTATTCACCGCGCGGGCAGTACCAACAGATCGAGGCGATTCTACGCTCGATATTAAGAAAACGACCCAATTTGAGCGACACGCAAGCGACAAGAGACACGTGGTGTTTCGGTTCGGAAGGTTACGTTTACTGAGGGTTCGTATCCAAGCTAAACATGTTTCTTGCTTGTCGCTTCTCTCCTGTGGCTTGTTCAATGTGACAAGCGACACGGAAGTATCACACTGAAGCAACGTACGACAGGGACACTTCAGTTTATAAGCAAGCATTCGTCGCGCATGCGCAGATAACAACCCTCGCGAATATAATGTCTATACGGTATCCAGAAAACGGCCTAAGCAGAACAACATGCAAGCGACAAGCGAGACGTGCAACTTGTTGTGTCGCTTCGGTTCGAAACGTTTCTTGTGAGGAAGATTTCACACCAAAGTTACAGGCGACAAGCAACACGAGTCGCTTGGAAGCGAACTTTCAGTAGTCAATGCAACCTTTCGAACAGAAGACAAGCTGCACGTGTCTCTTGTAGACTCGGTACTTTGTTCACGGATGCGGGGTGAATGTTTTCCTTCAGACTGAAGAGGATTGTGTCGCTTGTCGCTTGGGTGTGAATTATTAGTGTCGCTTGTCGCTTCGATGTGAAATTTCCACAAGATAGCTTTCAGGTGCAAGCGACAGGCGACACAGGGTTTTCACACCAAAGCAACAAGCGACACGCTCCTTTAGGGAGATTTCACACCGGAGCGACAAGCGACACATGTTGCTTTGGAACGAGCCAATCAACAGCAACGTTTCACAGCGTAGGAGCATGGCAGGCCGCACAAACCTGCGTTCGATTGGTGAAATCCTGAAGCAACATGTGTTACGGGTCGCGTGTCGCTTCGATGTGAAATCTCCCTTAGTCTATAAGCAAGCTTTCATTGTAAATTCACTACCAACAGACAGAGGCGACACAATGCACGCTATTAAAAAACGGCCCAGTCCGAACGACAGGCAAGCGACAAAGCAACACGTGCCGCTTGCCGGTCTAGTCGCTCCCGTTCGGAAGGTTGCATTTATTACTGTGGGTTCATTTCCAAGCGATACTTGTTCATGTCGCTTATTACTCCTATGACTTCAGGCAATTTTATGTTCGTTACGTCAAAGCAGAGTATCTAATTGAACTAGCTTTTTAGAGCCGCGGTGGTGTAGTTGTTAGGGCGTCTAACTGCCAGGCGGGAGACCTGGGTTCGAATCCCGGAGTGGGTGAATAAAGGTCGGAATTATTCCGCATTGTCCCCGCAGAAAGCAGCTCCGGGGCTCAACAGCCTCATATCAATGGGTGGAAGGGGGCTATCCTGGAGGGCAAAAGCGGCCGGAGTGTGGTGCTGATCACTTCGTTTCCAAAATGACCTTTCCCCCACATCCCGTAAATTAGGGATGGCCAAACGGATCCGGATCCGAAAAATCCGGATCCCGGATCCAAAAGTTACGGATCTGGATCCGGATCCGAAAGTTACGGATCTGGATCCGGATCCGAAAATACCGGATCTGGATCCGGATCCAAAAATTCCGGATCTGGATCCGGATCCGAAAATTCCGGATCTGGATCCGGATCCGATAGTTCCGGATTCGGGTCCGAAAGTTTCGGATCTGGATCCGGATCCGAAAATCCGGATCCGGATCCGAGAGTTTCGTATCTCAATCCCATTATAATATTACCACACCTTAAAAGGTATTATGATCTTCGATTACAAAGAAATTTTTCATTAGTTAGTCCTACAATAATTTTTTTCAAGTGTTGTTCCTAAAATACTTTGCTACGCATCGGCTAACGCACTCGTGATTTTGTAAATGCCATTGAAACGAATATGTATTCATTCGAATGTATTGGAAATGGAAACAAACATGAATGTGAGACATTCCATTCCAGGATGAAACCTTTAACAAATTTAAGTGGGCATTTGACTCCTGTGTCCCCCTCCGATTTCCATGAAACTTGGCAGGTCTATGGTGGGGCCCAAAGGAAGAAATAGTGTTTTTTTTTTGTTTCAGCTTAAAAACTGTTTTACAGGGCGAAACCCACTCAAATGTCAAGATGAGGACAAATTTAAGTGGGCATTTGACCCCTGTGTCCCCCTCCGATTTCCATGAAACTTGGCAGGTGTGTGTATAAACGGACCCAAATGAAGAAATGCGTGTTTTTTTTTGTTTCGGCTAAAAAACTGTTTTAGGGGGCAACCCCCTCAAATGTCAAGATGAGGACAAATTGAAGTGGGGATCTGACCCCTGTGTCCCCCTCCGATTTCCATGAAACTTGGCAGGTGTATAAAGGGACCCAAAGGAAGAAATACGTGTTTTTTTTTTGTTTCGGCTAAAAAACTGTTTTAGGGGCAAACCCCCTCAAATGTCAAAATGAGGACAAATTTAAGTGGGCATTTGACCCCTGTGTCCCCCTCCGATTTTCATGAAACTTCGCAGGTGTATAGAGGGTCCCAAAGGAAGAAATACGTGTTTTTTGTTTCGGCTATAAAACTGTTTTAGGGTGCAAAACCCGCCTCAAATGTCGAGGACAAATTGACGCGGGGATTATCTGACCTCTTTGTCCCCCCTCCGATTTCCATGAAATTTGGCAGGTGTATAGAGAGGCTCTATGCCCCCTGTTTCTTCCTATGCCATATTTACGTAGTTTCGCGGTCAGATCCCCACTTCAATTTCTCCTCATCTTGACATTTGAGGGGGGGTTGCCCCCTAAAACAGTTTTTTAGCTGAAACACAAAAACACGTATTTCTTCCTTTGGGCCCCTCTCTACACCTGCCAAGTTTCATGGAAATCGGAGGCGGAGACTTAGACCTCCCTTGTTTAGTGTATTAATTAATTACAAATCGCGCACGCGCACACACACACACTATATATATATATATATATATATATATATATATATATATATATATATATGTATGTATGTATGTATATTAGCAGGTAACAATATGTTATAAACACATTCTTACTTTCCAAAGAAACGCATGTGGGATGGCAAAAGGGATCCGGATCCAGAAGTACCAGATCCGGATCCGGATCCGAAAAATTTTAGGATCCGGATCCTTAGGATCCGGAAGCAACCAGATCCGGATTTCGGATCCGCCAGGATCCGGATCTGGCCATCCCTACCGTAAATGTGCCTTCATGGCACGGTGTTATATGCACTTGGAACTTTACCTTTACGTAGGTTTTTAGTGCGAAATCTTTGAAGTTTGAAACCAGCACTTGAAGCTGCTGTGAATTTTGAGAAGAGGGTCTCAAATGAAAGAAGGGTCTGTTTGGGAGAGAAATTTTACGACGATTGTCGCCAGTATGGCTGGAGGGCCATAGGAAACAATGGCAGTAACTACCTCCGGATCGTTTTGCGCAAGAAAGAATGGAAGAGAGCTCTTGGGGTATCAGATAGTTACCAGATTTAAGGTATTCTGAGGAAATTTCAGTAGGAAGATACAGGGATTTTGCAAGTTAAGATAGCTGGGACGCTAGGCTAAAGTCTGGCCAAATTCGTTACGGAACGAGGGGAGAATCTTGCAGATCTTTATTCATGTAATAGAAGCTTTTTTGTGTTTCCGAAGAAAATGCTTTATTCCGAATAAATAAATATTTGCAATTGATTAGTTATTTTGTTTATATTTTTTCTGGACTTTCGAGGCGAGACGAGACTTTTCAGGAGCCGTCTCGTCCCGTCTCGAATTTTAAAAAGCCTGTCCCGTCTCGTGGGCAACACTAATTTCTTATATTTAGAATTTTCTTCTCTCAAAAATGACAATCGAGGGTCATTTTACCACTCTGGATTTCCCAGAGTTCTTCACTGCTTTCATCAGAAAATGTTGTTTTCTTTTTAAAATTTCGGAGTGGGCTGTAGTTATCAGCACCCCCCTCCCCCCACCTGCGTACGCATGTGTTTTTCGTCACACTTGAGATAAGAATGGTGCCGAAACTGAGACGGCCTTTTAAAAATCAGGATGGGTGAGACCAAGCTCTACGAGACTTGTCCATACGAGAACAGCAACGAGACAGATCTCTATAAAATGAAGACATAAGTGACCGAATCTTTCAATCTCGTTCAAGACTTTGTCGGATACTTGAGAATTTTACCTAAGCCAAAATGTATTTACTGTGTAACTTATTCTGACATACCAAGCGGATATCAATGGGTTTAGAAGCAGGTTACATATTTTTGTTTCTCGTAGTTGAAAGTTAATAGTGAATCTATGCCGAGTGGTTGCATGCATTCAGGACGAAATTCCGTTTTTCAAAGGTTCGTAGCATCGAAACACATGTCAAACATAAAAACGTTATTTAAAAAACTTGTTTCCTTTATCTCTTTTCGCCGGAAAAGTTTGTGCAGTGAGGCACCGTTGCTTTACTGTGTATTTCGAGGACTGAAGACGAGACAACGAAGTCTTAACTTGTCTTGTCTCGTGCACACAGCAGCAGATTACAGAGTGTGGTAAAAGTCATAATTAAAAATCAAAATCTTGCAACCAATATTGGCAGCCTTTTTAGACTTAATAAAATCTTATCGGATCGTAGATCGGAAAGCCTGGAAGTTGCAGTGAAAACCCGTCCATCGACATTAGTTTCGAATCTTCCGAACTTTAAGTCCTTGATCATTTATATTGTTGGTTCGAAAATACCTATTTAATGTTCAGCTGGGTATATCAGGTAGCAAAGAAGTTGAGCAAGGTTCATCTCTTGAATTTAAAATATGTACCAGTTTTATACGTGCATACTAAACGAAATCAATCGCCGTCAGATAATGTCCCGAAACGACAGTCAACACGGCTATTGGCTTACGTTTCAAGTTCACTTGTACTGTACCAAAATTATAAGTTAGTGGAATTACTGGACTTGTACGATTTTTCTGTTGTCGGTATGCAACTTTGTGGCAAAATACTAAGGATAGCGTGCGACTATCTACGGCAGCGCCATTCCACGTAGCGTCGACATCGAAAATGAAACAAGGTTTTACATGTTTAAATGTTTTACATCGCCTCCACATGGTGCTAGCCAACACTTGACTCTCTCTTTGACTTAAGTTACGTCATGATCTACCCCAGGTCCTCTGCCCCTCCAGAAATGGATTGTCGTCCTTGAGGGACAAGCATATGGAACTATTATTTTTGTTTTCAATATAAAACTAAACTATAAATCAGAAATTTTCAAATATCAGCGCTTTTGATGCTTCCATAATAATTTAAAACGCCTATGGCCAGGAGTGAAAAAGAGGACCACTGATCCCAAGTTTCGAGGCAGTCGAGGAACTGTACTTATGAATCAGGATCTAGGTTCACCTATAAATGTAATATAAATTTTTCCATTTCATCGAAGTGAAATAATTGTACAATTTTAGGGGAGACAGCGTCTAGTGTGTCTCTATTAAAGTTTCTAAATGACGAGTGACGATACAATCCACCCTGTAGTAAATATCTACTTTCTATCTCTGTACATCCTAAAATTCCCCCAGAGTCACTGCCCTAAGGAGCGCCACGACGCGCAGTGACGAGATCGAAAATGAAACATCATCGCCTCCACGTACTGCTTTTGCGACTCGAACTTCGGTTACGTCATTCGCGAAGGTTGCTGGGTACGCTATTTCCCTTGCTTTTAGCTGCGCCTAGAGAAGCAGAGGCCTTCTACGCGCCTAGAATTCAATTCATAGCGACTTACTCGAGGTAAAAAATAGTCCAGGAAGAAGCCTTTGAGACGAAGCAGCGCCTACGCATACGCAGTTGATTCCTGAAGAGGTTTAAAAACCGCGAACTGCACGAAGTGCAATTGGCCCCTTTCCAGATGTCGCTATTTTTAAGCACTTCAAGCTCCTGCAAACGAAATGCGTCATATTCTCGGATGCAAGATTTTTAGAAATGGTTCTTCTTGCCAAACATGAATCGTTTAACTAATTAACTTGCTGATTGTCCACTTCTTATTGGAAAAATTGATAAATATGTCTTAATAAGCCATACATACCCTACATACCGTCATTATTCTTATATGAATGTAATGCTTGTATTATAGAATTTTTAATCAAATTTACGGTTATTGCGAATAAGTAGGCATGTTTTTTTGTGTGTATTTTTGGTGCCTGTGAATAAATAATACTTTCTCTTCGTACCTGCATTTCAGAGACTGGTGTGTCTCCGTCCTCAGGGTTGTGTGCAGACAGAACTAGTCTCTGAAACGTAGATAGGAATAGAAAGTAAAAACAGTGTCTAAAAGCAGTAACGGCTTCTAATACATATGCGCACATTCGCACGTAATAGTAATAACCCGTGGCTCTACAAACCTGGAAGGGCCTTGGCCTATCTCCCGAGTCCCGACTGCCAGTCTCCCTCCCAGTCCCACATATCCTACCTAGAGTTGTGGAGATCTTCAACCGGTAATGGGGTGATGTGGGGTCTGCCGTTATAGGAATTTCCCAGACCGGGTTACGCTATTCACTCGTAGCTCCCCAATTTCCTCACGATGGTGGGTTGCCACCGGTCCTATACACAGGCGAAGAACCCAGAGACAGCCCAGGCTGACTCGGACCCACGCCGTTCCATAGTCGGGAGTCCAAAGCACACACAGCGCCTAAGACCGCAAGGGCACGGAGGTGGACAACATACGCACATACACACCAAATATTTTTATTATACTTATTCACTGAGAACCACACCCCTTCAAAACATCAAATGTTCCCACGCCACTTCACCTGCCATTTGCTTCGCTTCCGCAGCGTCTGTCTCGGTTTCTCGCATAGACTGAGGCTCGCTATCACATTTCGAAGCGTTCCTCTTACGCTCTTTGCAACAAGCGTGTAGAGAAAACAGATTGCCTCTTCTGGCTTGTATTAGTACGGACTTCATTCGCACAGCAAGCTGGCGTGTTACCACTAGCAGTCATGCGCTGGAATGTAGTGTTGCAATCCCGTTTCATTAGAGACCGTGGGACGAGTCAAGGCAGCCCACTTCACCCTGTTCCGAACATGGCAGGGCAAGAAAGAGGAAGGGGGATAACTGAAAGCGTTGAACTGCAAAATGCCCCTATGGCGCTGTCATAGAATTTCGTATGGGTTTAATTTAATTTTCAATTGAATAGATTGAATCCTACTTTACACATTAGTGCACAAAGACTTAAAACAAATTTTACGAATTAAATTTTCCTTAATGTGCATTCATACAAAGTATGTGGGGATAAGTATGTTGCACGTGACACAAAAACTTATTGTATGGAAGTAAATTAACGTAACCCAATTACACGCCACTCACACAAAAAAGTGGGATCTGGAGAGACAATCACATTTAATATATACAAATAAAATATACATTGAGCTAAACAAATATCTAGATTTTCTTGTTTGCTGGGGCGCGTCCATCCCTGGCCCCTCTGGTTAGTGGCCTAGCCTTGACACAATCGCGGGATGTATTTTTTCCCCATATGCTCCCAAATGTGCACGTAATACACACTGGCCTGAATTCTTGCAGACTAACGAGTCTCTGGCGTCTGGATCCACAGTCAGTCTGTGGGGTTTCTGTTGTGTCCTGTAACGGGCGTCGAGAGGGAAAGGGGTTAAGCCGTTAACAGAAATTATCAATTATTTAATTATTCAGTTAGTTAGTATTCGAACAGAAATAATCAAAGTAAAACCTGCATTAGATGAGAACAATTCAGTGTAAAATACAGAAACAAGTTTCTTTTTAATTTCTACTTTCTGATTCAAAGAATAATTATTTCTAGTATTGAAGTTTTATCAATTGTCTTACCCCCTCCTCTTACAAAAATTTCTGGAACGCCCATCCCAATTTTCGCGATTAGCCAAAAGCAGTAGAAAAGAAAAAAAAAAAAAAAAAAAAAAATCAAATCAAAACCCAATGAGCACAATCGCACGTAGCCTGAATCGAATAATATAAATGTAAATTTGAAAATATGCGGTGCCGCTGCGAATTTCAGTAATTGGAACTTTAGTGCAGTTACCACAATTCTATTACGTACGTTGATTTGTCATCAAAATCTCGCTTTCATTTGATCTTCCAATGTTAGAAGTTTCTAAAAATGGAAGCTATTGTCTGAACCGTTTATCTCTACGACAATTGAGATAATGTGACGGTGATTATCCTCTGTTTTCTGTCTTGATAAGTTCAGCTGGGTCAAGAAGAGAACCGTGTCGTTGAACCTTTGGCAAAGTTATCGCATCTCCAACAGACAGGCAGTCGCCATTTGCAATCATTCTGCTCATTATTCTATTTAAATTGCACAGCGATAAGAAAGTTCAATGGCACAAAGGTTGTATACACTTACGAAGCCATCTGCCACTCGACGGCAAAGGCTCTGGTCAGGAAACTTTCACAATTATTTAGTTAGCCTACAAAAAAGCATGCAAGCTATTACTGACATTAAGATATGCTGAAAATTGCAGTTGAGGTTTTAGTGGAATTGGGGTAGTAACAAAGGCTCTTCGCGAATCCCGATATGATCAAGTCTTAATGTCTTATCCGTTGGCAAAACAATATTTAAAAAAAGCATCATCGTAAGAATTCCTTCACACGAAACTACTGACTGCCTCAACCAGAAATTAATACATTCAGTGGGTTTGAAAACTATTCGTAAACATGGAAATTTTGTCTATTTAGACCAAATTGTCAAATAACAGTCTAACATACGATATAAGGTATTATTATGACTTGACCTGTGTATTTTCACGCTAATGAAAACACGTGAAAGAGAAAATAACAGAAATCTTCAAAATCGAACGGAAATAAAGCACAAAAGCCTATTAATCCAGTAGCAGAGACCGCGAGCGCACAAGGCCCATTGCTGTGTTGCCAGATTGTGATATTTTGGTGCAGCGTTGAGAAGAGAGAGAAAAAGTACAATATTCCCAATATATAGTGTCAGGACTTTTTGTAAAAATTAAAAATTACTTTGTACATTACCTTTGGTTATTACAGAATCGGCATCGCTCATTCTTCCCATTAATATTGCTTTCCGCAGTAAACGACTAGAACAAGAATCTTTCAGCAATGAATTGAAAATATCTACATGGGTCTAGATGTACAGTCATGGACACTTCTGGGTTGTAACAACTCTATTTACTTCCAATTGGATCGTTACAAGCCAGAAGTGTCCAAGACGTACCTCTTCCTCAGAAGAGGACCTAACCTCCTCTCATTGTGAACGTCTCTTCTTACAGAATATATTTTCGTTGGGCTTAGCTTGAATTTCATTCATCATTTGCACCATTATGAATGCCAGGCGGCAGGCCTCACTGATGGTGTAGGGGTAACTTCGCCGCCTTATTATCAAGAGGTCCCAGGTTCGATACCCGGTGCAGGCACACATTTGTTCGGATCCTACTTTAAAATATAGATCCAGTCCCGATTAGCCTTTCAATGCATGAAGTGAACTCATAAACAAACTCAAACCAAACCATCGTGAATGCTGGGATCAGGTGAGTAGAAGTAAACATTGTAGTCCATGTGAAAGGGTTCGATGTCGTTCATATGTCTGCCTGTATGTACCTGTAGAACAAATGCGATGACAAAACCTGAAAAATTATAAGTATTGCAATTCATGAAGTAACGACAAATAGTTCTACTTAAATGCTGTAACACAGAATGCCATCTCACAAATATATGTTAAATTACTTTGCTGTCTTGTGACAGTCAGATTTACCGTCATTATTATTATTATCATTATTATTCATGTATGTAGCGGTAAAAAGACGTGTTGATTCAAAGTGTTGAGTGTTTTAATTTGTAAGATTACACATTTGATTTTTGCCGAGCCGACGGGAGGAACGAGACATTCGCTTGTGTTAAGGGTGAGCACCTGAAGGGTCACGCTATGCGTCTAAAGCTTAGGAAATTCGACCGTAATGACAAACATTTAAATATCTCGGTTTCCAACGGTCAGATTCATGTGAAACTTATACCAGCGCAGCGGCATGTGTGCAAGGACGGATGTGTGGAGTTTCGTCACGATCAAGCGACAATTACGGACGCCAGATCAAATCGGTTCTAATTGATCAGTTTGTGGACAGCGATTGCAATTGAGCTATGGGCGACAGCCAGGCGGAAGCTTAATCCGTCTGAGTAAACTTCGGACACGGTGCGTCCTAGTTTCGAGACAATAGAGCGTGGTGGAATAACCTCTTCGGAAGCGTCGCTCCAACGTGCGCCTAGCGTCCTTTTTCAAAATCCAAATAAAACGAAGGACATGGTTTTTCGACACACAGTCTTACCGCGATCCTTGTAGTGAGAGCAGCTCCGTGCTAAGTCTCCATGTACAGTTTTGCCGCGATTCTTGGAACGAGAGCACCTTCGCGCTACCTTTCGTGTACAGTGGACTTTGTTGTGTTGTGCGAACACCAGTGTGTGTGATAGGCAGTAAGCCTACACGAGTGCGCCTACCTCAACCGCTGGGGGAAGTTGAAGCGAAACCGTGTTTCCGTGATTACCTTACGCCATTTATAATTTTTGAGAAACAAGGAACACCGGAAGCTATGGCGGGCTAGAGGAAGAAAGGAGATGAGGGCGTTACGTCGATTCGCCCGACGTCAGAAGAAACTACGCCGATGATGCCTATCCGCCGCCATGGAGAGAGAGAGAACGTCGAACGCCGCCCTATTGATACGCCGACGACGCCTACCATCCGGCACGTTGACGCCCCGACGACGCCGACGACGCCTACCAGCCGCGACCGAGAGACGTAGAGAGAGATGTTGACGCCCCGACGATGCCGACGACGCCTACCAGCCGCGACAGAGAGATGTAGAGAGAGATGTTGACGCCCCGACGACGCCTACCAGCCGCGACAGAGAGACGTAGAGAGAGATGTTGACGCCCCGACGATGCCGACGACGCCTACCAGCCGCGACAGAGAGATGTTGACACCCCGACGACGCCTACAACGACCGCTCGGATGCGACGCCCGAACCGCGCCATACCACGGAGATCCACCGATCCCGAGAGGAAGAGAAGCCGGGGAACTAGGTGTTTGAATCCTTTTCGCATCTTCATCGTAGCGACCAAGGAAACCTTTCGCGTGGATACTATGTGTTTTCAATCGCCCATAAAGACGCCAGGATGCACCCCGGAAGCTGAGAGATGGTAAAGTATTCATCTGTGTGAACCTTAACACGTGACGGCCCGATTGATTTAGAGAACGCCCTTGAAATTCGTCGACATTTTGAAAACGCCCACTCAACTCGAACTTCATACCAAACTCCCGCCGCGCTTGTCATTTGTAATCTATTCGTGTCAGGTCAATTTTTCTTATTCCTTGTGATATTTTTTTATGATCTTAAATTCATTGTTGTTTGTGCTCCTTTGTATTTGTTTAAAGTGCGTACTATTAGAGTAAAGCGCCGCCCGCTTAATTGCATATTCTACTGGAGGTTTGTTCATTTTTTATGTGTCAATGCTAGCTATGTCAGGCCGCATGTGTGATTATTTAGTAAAAGTATTTGCCTGGTAATGTGAATTGCTCGTCGCGGCGAAGTGTTTAAGTCCCGCCTGCTAGCGAGTATAGGTTTGCGTCACTCAACGGAGGTTATTTGTTATGTTTGAACCACGTGAGGTCTTGTAAAAGGAAAACGTCCGCCCACGTGAATGTAATTGCCGTTGAGACGCCTTTGTTTATACTGGTCAAGTAATGTATTGTCACCGCGCCGACTAGTTTCTTTTTTAAAAACAAAAGGTGAACTTAAGTAAGGGCTGGCTAGGATTTAAGTAGCACTGGAGCAAAATCACAAATGACCTGATTAGACAAAAAGTAAGATAAAATTAATTGAGAATGCAATAATTAGGGCTTGTCGTCATAAAACCTGTACATGTCATGTATAATTTCTTGTGTCGATGACCCCATGAGGATTGAATCTGAGAGAGAATGTGAGAGTGCAAGTGTGGGGACCTGTAATAATTCCATTTTTGTTGGTTATGAATAGAATATACTTTTTATTTTCATGTTAATTTTGGGCTATATCATTTTCGTATGCATGTCGCTACCCGTGATTTTCAGGTAGGCAGCTAGCCGCTTCCCGGCTACAGGTAAAGAGGTGGTAATCTGAAAGTACATATGTCTTTGTGTTTATTCGATATGGCTTATCACTATGCACTGTCGGTCACCGGTTCCTACACACGAACTTAACCTGGACCGTAACGCTATTTCGCTTGTCCGAGGGAGATTTTGCCGCCTCTATCTAGGTAGTGGTTGCATTTGTTTTCCCGGGCAAGGGAGGGCGTAGCATACATTTTTGGCGCCGCGAACACAGGGACCGGTATATTTTAAATCGAAAGCACCCTCAGTGCAGGTGCATATGTCGTTTTTGTAAGGGCTACGTCAGGCGTATTTTGGTGTCATGTAACTGTGTTTCATTCTGAGATTTTATTGTGTTATATTTTGACGTGAGGTGGTAATTGAGATATTAGGCGTTTATTTTGTTAAGGTAGTAGGGCAGCTACTTAAGGCGTTAGGCATTTTAAAATTTTTGTTTGGCATATGGCATTAGGCGTTAAGTTGAGTTCTGGCAAAAGGGGAATCGACCGCCCTTATCTCTTTTCGTTTGTGAATTGTTTAAATACATATATTGGTATATATTGTGAGCGCTCACGTTTACGCTTGTCAGCGAGCATTGAGAATCGACCGAGGGTTGAATATTTGATTTCATGAAATTGCGCAACCGCCGCATCGAGAACTTAAACATGAGTGACGTAAGGGTGATTTGCGATATCTGCAGCGAGGAGTTCCCAGAAAGTGAATACGTCGGCACAGCTAGACAGGTTTGTTCCCGGTGCGATCTCCCGTTAGGTCCACGTGAAGGAAGCAGTCTACCGAACAGCGGGGGGCAAGCCAATGAGGTCAGCGCGCAACCGGTTTCTCCGGGAGGTGCAGAACGGGTCAACGAAGCAGCTAGCCTCAGTGGTACCAACTCCCAACAGATCATCGAGATGCTACTACGGATGGAAGCCAAGATGGAGGCCACGCGAAGCGAGATGAAGGCCACGCGAAGCGAGATGGAGGCCACGCGAAGCGGAATCGAAGCTAAGATGGAAGCCACGCGAAGCGGGATGGAAGCCACCCAAAGGAAGATAGAGGCCATCAGCACCCAGATGCAAGTGACGGAAGACCGCCTCCAGGAGACCATCCGTACTTCCGGTGAGGTGATAACGCAAGAACTCGTCACTCGGGTACAGGAATGCGAATCCCGTGTCGAAGCCAAAATCGCCGACACCAACGTGCGGATCGACCGGCAAGAGAACCAGATGGCAACACTGTCTCAGAGCGTGCGCGCCCAGGAGGAAGGTATGCAGCAGATGGCCCGACAATGCGTGCAGCTGGAAGCGACATGTGACCGTGGCATAGACTCCATGGGGCGACATGTGCGGGAAATTTCAGTTCGAGCCGAAGGAAACTCCGAACGAATTGAGGACCTCGAGAGGAAAGTGCGTCAACTGAGCGTGACTAGCAGCGGCACTTCACAATCGTCGCGGGAGCCCAGATTGACGTCACCACCGGCAGCCGAAATCGCCACGTGCTCGAACGGGGAAAGCGACCAGCGAGCTCCAGGAACGCCCCGCCCCCTTCGAAGAGAAGACACTGCGTCACCACGGTTAAGTCCGCGCCGCGAGCAGGGGGAGGAAAATTTACGCTTTGACCCATCGTCCGCCAGGAGAGCTCTGTTTCCGCCCGAATACCGGAAGCACTTCAAAAAATTTTCGGGTGCTGACAGAATTCTTCCTTCCACGTACCTCGAGGAATTTAATTCTACCGCCCGTGAGTTAGGTCTGACAGACGAGGATAGGCTTCTGATTCTGAAAGGTTTAATGCAGGACCGGGCCAAGAACTGGATGGACAGGAACGAGGGGAACTTCAATTCATATGAGGAGTTCAAGGAAGCGTTTCTCACTTATTTTCAACGTCCCCTGCAGGTCGAGAGGATGCTGATGCAGGTGCGAAACGAACGATACGACAGGGGCGGAGGACTCACGTATGCCCAGTACTTTTGGAAACGTTACAATGAGTTCAAGTCTCTGCAACCCCAAATGACCACGGCGGAGATAATAGCCGCTCTGGTGTACCATTTCCCACACGAGATTCGTCGACATCTCAATGGAGCATGCGTGTTTGACGCCGACGCGATGTCCCTCACACTGGAAAACCTGTTTCAGTGCGAGGAAGAGAGGCAGAAAACCAGGGGTGAGAAGTTTAGCAAGCGGCGCCGACCGGAAGATGATTCGTCGAACCGGAATAAACACCCGCGCGTTCATCTAGTCCAGCAGGGATGGAGAGGACAGCACCACGCTCCAGGCGCTGAAAGGAACCGCCAGCTGCAAGATCCACCTTCACCGCAACGAAGACGCCCGTTCAGAGGCAGGAGACGGCGTGGAGGTCCGACTCGTGCGTCGCCAAGGAGGAACGACAGCTTCTTTCAGAACGGCCAAGTCCGGGATGGATTTTATCGGCGCAACGCACATAGCAGATCGGTCAGCCCGGAGTCAGATCGGGGAGATGCAGGACGCTGTGGAGCAAGAATACCATGGAGCCCAGCGAGAGACCCGAACAGGCCAAATTCGAGACACGGTTCGCCCAGGTACGAGAGAGAGAGCGACGTAAGAATGCAAGCTGACACGTAAATGCTCACATCTTGTTCTTGTTTTATATATATATATACTCTCCATATTATGTTCATATTCAGGGTGTTATTATATATGTTATGTATCTGGAAGGTCACAGTGTCCGTGCCGTTCAGAGAGTAAATTTTTATATACAGGGTGTTCATGTATTTGCTTGTCAATTTTTATATACAGGGTTTTAATGTATTTGTTTGCCAATTTATATACAGGGTGTTCATATATTTGTTGGTCAATTTTATATACAGAGTGTTCAAGGATTTGTAAACAAAAAAAAAGTCTGTCCCTGTGTAGAGCGAATTTTTCACGCTTACGAAATCCTTGGAAGAAGGAGAGGGGCGAGGTTGTGACAGTCAGATTTACCGTCATTATTATTATTATCATTATTATTCATGTATGTAGCGGTAAAAAGACGTGTTGATTCAAAGTGTTGAGTGTTTTAATTTGTAAGATTACACATTTGATTTTTGCCGAGCCGACGGGAGGAACGAGACATTCGCTTGTGTTAAGGGTGAGCACCTGAAGGGTCACGCTATGCGTCTAAAGCTTAGGAAATTCGACCGTAATGACAAACATTTAAATATCTCGGTTTCCAACGGTCAGATTCATGTGAAACTTATACCAGCGCAGCGGCATGTGTGCAAGGACGGATGTGTGGAGTTTCGTCACGATCAAGCGACAATTACGGACGCCAGATCAAATCGGTTCTAATTGATCAGTTTGTGGACAGCGATTGCAATTGAGCTATGGGCGACAGCCAGGCGGAAGCTTAATCCGTCTGAGTAAACTTCGGACACGGTGCGTCCTAGTTTCGAGACAATAGAGCGTGGTGGAATAACCTCTTCGGAAGCGTCGCTCCAACGTGCGCCTAGCGTCCTTTTTCAAAATCCAAATAAAACGAAGGACATGGTTTTTCGACACACAGTCTTACCGCGATCCTTGTAGTGAGAGCAGCTCCGTGCTAAGTCTCCATGTACAGTTTTGCCGCGATTCTTGGAACGAGAGCACCTTCGCGCTACCTTTCGTGTACAGTGGACTTTGTTGTGTTGTGCGAACACCAGTGTGTGTGATAGGCAGTAAGCCTACACGAGTGCGCCTACCTCAACCGCTGGGGGAAGTTGAAGCGAAACCGTGTTTCCGTGATTACCTTACGCCATTTATAATTTTTGAGAAACAAGGAACACCGGAAGCTATGGCGGGCTAGAGGAAGAAAGGAGATGAGGGCGTTACGTCGATTCGCCCGACGTCAGAAGAAACTACGCCGATGATGCCTATCCGCCGCCATGGAGAGAGAGAGAACGTCGAACGCCGCCCTATTGATACGCCGACGACGCCTACCATCCGGCACGTTGACGCCCCGACGACGCCGACGACGCCTACCAGCCGCGACCGAGAGACGTAGAGAGAGATGTTGACGCCCCGACGATGCCGACGACGCCTACCAGCCGCGACAGAGAGATGTAGAGAGAGATGTTGACGCCCCGACGACGCCTACCAGCCGCGACAGAGAGACGTAGAGAGAGATGTTGACGCCCCGACGATGCCGACGACGCCTACCAGCCGCGACAGAGAGATGTTGACACCCCGACGACGCCTACAACGACCCCTCGGATGCGACGCCCGAACCGCGCCATACCACGGAGATCCACCGATCCCGAGAGGAAGAGAAGCCGGGGAACTAGGTGTTTGAATCCTTTTCGCATCTTCATCGTAGCGACCAAGGAAACCTTTCGCGTGGATACTATGTGTTTTCAATCGCCCATAAAGACGCCAGGATGCACCCCGGAAGCTGAGAGATGGTAAAGTATTCATCTGTGTGAACCTTAACACGTGACGGCCCGATTGATTTAGAGAACGCCCTTGAAATTCGTCGACATTTTGAAAACGCCCACTCAACTCGAACTTCATACCAAACTCCCGCCGCGCTTGTCATTTGTAATCTATTCGTGTCAGGTCAATTTTTCTTATTCCTTGTGATATTTTTTTATGATCTTAAATTCATTGTTGTTTGTGCTCCTTTGTATTTGTTTAAAGTGCGTACTATTAGAGTAAAGCGCCGCCCGCTTAATTGCATATTCTACTGGAGGTTTGTTCATTTTTTATGTGTCAATGCTAGCTATGTCAGGCCGCATGTGTGATTATTTAGTAAAAGTATTTGCCTGGTAATGTGAATTGCTCGTCGCGGCGAAGTGTTTAAGTCCCGCCTGCTAGCGAGTATAGGTTTGCGTCACTCAACGGAGGTTATTTGTTATGTTTGAACCACGTGAGGTCTTGTAAAAGGAAAACGTCCGCCCACGTGAATGTAATTGCCGTTGAGACGCCTTTGTTTATACTGGTCAAGTAATGTATTGTCACCGCGCCGACTAGTTTCTTTTTTAAAAACAAAAGGTGAACTTAAGTAAGGGCTGGCTAGGATTTAAGTAGCACTGGAGCAAAATCACAAATGACCTGATTAGACAAAAAGTAAGATAAAATTAATTGAGAATGCAATAATTAGGGCTTGTCGTCATAAAACCTGTACATGTCATGTATAATTTCTTGTGTCGATGACCCCATGAGGATTGAATCTGAGAGAGAATGTGAGAGTGCAAGTGTGGGGACCTGTAATAATTCCATTTTTGTTGGTTATGAATAGAATATACTTTTTATTTTCATGTTAATTTTGGGCTATATCATTTTCGTATGCATGTCGCTACCCGTGATTTTCAGGTAGGCAGCTAGCCGCTTCCCGGCTACAGGTAAAGAGGTGGTAATCTGAAAGTACATATGTCTTTGTGTTTATTCGATATGGCTTATCACTATGCACTGTCGGTCACCGGTTCCTACACACGAACTTAACCTGGACCGTAACGCTATTTCGCTTGTCCGAGGGAGATTTTGCCGCCTCTATCTAGGTAGTGGTTGCATTTGTTTTCCCGGGCAAGGGAGGGCGTAGCATACAGTCTTGTGTTTGTAGTTTTCCAACAACAAGTCGGAGAATAATACCACATGTGGGTATGGAGCCAGACATCAACGCAACAACTGCATCTTCCGTTTCGCTCGGTTAGAAAAATGGAAGCCCAAAATAAAATTTCAACCCCACCCTGAAAACAGAAATAGACAGTAATTGCATTCCAATTTTAATAATGTTTTAAAATATTTTGTACTAATTAACATATTTGATAAACGATATACGTATTTACATAAGGAAAATTGGTTCCACAGTTTTCCAAATGTAAAAAATATTGATTTTTATGTGAAAAGTCAAACAACATAAATAAGGTGTGTATGCATTGCAGTACACTAACTGTATGAACTGTAAAAAATAATGAAAAACAGTTGTGATAGGTATTAACTCATTTGACGGATCGAGTAGAAAATTCTCCCTGAGCATATAACAACAACTTAATAACAATAATAATAATAATGAATTTGGAATATAATAGTTTTTATAGTTAATAATAATTACTGTGTAATAATATATTATTATTATTGATATTGCTTCAACTATTCAAGTTTTGTCAATGGCCTGACCCCAGGCTGACAAAAATTTCAACCGTCTTTCCAAAATCCAGGGCACGCCACTGGTCACAGTCTTTTACGCTTCAGGGTTATTTCAATGTTTACAGATCAAGATGTATATTGAATCACATCACCGCTGTAATCTATCTGGCTTTGTAAGGAATGTGCTTATATGGAGGAAGATAAAATCATGTGTAATACATGGGAAGTTTACGAACGTTTCCTACAGGTCCAGGTTCAGCTTCCCCAAAATAAAATTGTTAGTTTTACAGTTTACCAATTTCTCTCTAATTAAACACCTTTTTTTGTTATCATTTTCGTTTTAGGAAAGCTGTGCCCATAGTGTAAGCAAGCTTCCTTCCGAGGCAAGGAAACTGTGTACAGAGGTTTTTCACTTTCGCTAGGAAAATTACAATCTTGACACCAAGAACTGTTGCTTTGTTGCAGTTTGCTAATTGGACAATCACGTTACCTTGTCCGTGCAATTATGTCTGCAACGCTAGACAACACCAAGGATCATGAATAAATACAACTTTCACTTGTTTTGAGAGGAAAATGCAATCACTCTCCCATGACGCAAAGAGTAATACAATAGGTAGAGGCATTCCTCTCCCACGATACTATAGCTCTTTTCAGTTGTTACGGCGTGCGCTCTAGAAGCTGTCAGGGGAAGTGGAGAGCGGGGAAACCACCTATCCAGGGCAACGAGACAGGCCGGTTAGAGAGAGAGACTGCAGCGTTGCCAGAGTAGCGGGAAAGGCGAGTTGAAATCAAAAGAACCATGAAATACAGACATCCCATTGTTCGCGTATGGCCTGACAATGCGTATTATCTCCATCTTGTGGTCAGTAGAATACCGATAAGTGTATGATATCAAGTGTATACGTTGTAGGAATTCTTTCCAACTGTACCGAATGGTAGCTAGCATTGCCCATTACAATCACTGCGTCTTTGATGTTCCTTTCGTCAAGCGTATCTAAAAACCGCAAAAACCACTGAAAACTAATTTACATTCCTGTAGAAAACCAGTGTGACTGGAACCTACGTGACAAACAATAATGCGCCAACCTTTACCCACGGGCACTTTTAATCCTTCTGTACCTTTTTTACTTTGCCAGATTTTCGTTGGAGCGTAATTCTGATGTATGTACGTTTCATCTAAATGAAATACCTATATAGGGAAAAGGTTCCTTATTTTTTAGAAGATGCATTTTTCGCAAAAACGTTACTCTGGCTGTAACTATATCGGCTTTCTCCATCAGAAATCGTCTACCGTCATTGCTCTTTTTGTACTTGAACCCCATATACTTCAGTATCCTCCACAACGACGAAACTCCCCACTGAAAGCTTATTTGTGTATGCAAATCAACGAAAACTTGTTCAGTGTTGGATATTCAACCTTTACATAATACCCGAGGATAATTCTTATTATTATATCTTTATCGCAACCGGCGATTGCATTTGTGATACTGTTCCTTTTGATTCGTTTGCGCGGTGATTCAAATGACGTGGAACCCGACGCCTCAAGACTGTCTTTGCCTTCCCTAACAATATGCTGCACAGTTCGCGTCACAATGGAACAGCGAGAGTACAAATAAACGTCACATCACATGCCACATACACGTTTATCGAAGAAACAATGCAGTTAGGCAATACACGACGCGACAACAATTACTCCCACGTATGTTATTCCTACATTCCGCTCATAACAAACAGGAATCAACACTGGGACAAAAGACCATCAGCAACGCGGTGAATTGGCAACACAGCAACGTGCAGAACGAAGTTAGCGCTGCAGCTTCCTCCCGCAACTGCGTAACTTTCGGCTCCACCGCCAGGTGGTCTGTTCTCTGGTTGGTCAGCGGCATGTTCCCCGCTCCCCACTTCCCCTGCCAGCTTCTAGAGCGCACGACGTAAGAACTGAAAAGAGCTATAGATGGCGCTGTATCGAAACCAATAAATGGATAGGGTGGGGAATGTTCGAAATTACGGCCAAGATTGCGAAGTTTGGAGCAGAATGCGATGTTAACATAGACATATATCAGGCACGTATCCAAGGGGGGGCTTAGGGGGCTCGAGACTCCCCGAAAGTTTTCAGTTTACACTAGATAAAATAAGGTTTTTGGTTCCTTGTGGTGTGAAATAAAATAAAATGAGGATAATTTAAGGAGAGAAATAATTATCGAGGAAAGACGGAGAATGTTCTGTAACCCTATTATTGATAATAGCACGTATCCAAGTTGGGAATCAGGGGGATCGAGCTCCCTCCCCAGGAAATTTTTCAGTTTACAAACTAGATAAAATTAGGTTTTTGGATTCTTGAATAATGTGACAATTATTTAAGGAGAGAAATAATTATCGAGGCAAGACGGGGAATGTTCTATAACCCCGTTATTGTTAATAGCGCGTATCCAAGGTGGGGATCAGGGGCTCGAGCCCCCCCCCCCTCCCCAGGATTTTTTTCAGTTTACACTAGATAAAATTAGGCTATTGGCTTCTTGAATAATGTGACGATAATTTAAGGAGATAGCATGTATCCAAGGTGGGGATCAGGGTGCTTGAGCCCTCCCCCCAACACAAACAGGAAATTATCAGTTTACACTACATAAAATTATGTTTTTGTCTTCTTGAATACTGTGACGATAATTTAAGGAGATTCATAATTATAAAGACGGAGAATGTTCTATATAACCCTGTTGTTGATAATATTGCACGTAAACGTTTCTTGCACTTTCGGTGTTGTCGCAGCGAACTTTTTGGAAGCTGCACAACAAAGGTAGCGCCACAAGTAGGACGATTCGTTGTAATTTTTAATCTCTGGAAAGCGTGAGAGGGAACGTTCTTGAATAAGAGAAGGAGTCGAACTACTGACAATATTAACGAATCGTTTTATCTGCGGAACGTTCTAGAATATAATGAGAATATAAATATGCGGCTTCAATTTACTGGTTGATCTGTACAACAGAATCGGTTAATGAGACTTCAGAATTTTCAGAGTTTGGCAATTCATACAGTCGATTAGAAATCTGTGTGTCCATTGCTTGCTTTGTAAGATCTAGTGATTCGAAAATAAAAAGGACTGAATATCGTAAAGTAACGAAGTCTACTAGTTCGGGTCCAAAGCTGAAAGCATTGACGACAGCGGAACTTCCGGAGCCTCAGTGTAGTGCAGCTAGTTCAGGTCGAGAGCCGAAGAGATCGAAGGTCTCTCTCTCTAAAGTGAATATTTCAGCGGTTTATTAAAACAGAAATAAGCTGAAAATCAACTGAAAATCAAAGTTTTGAGTGATGATTTAGTTGTGCCCGAACAAAATTTCATGTATGCAGTGCGAGAATTTCATGGCATAAAATAAATAATTTTGTTTAAGCCTACTGGGTTCGCACACACACAAATACTTAACTACCATGAAGGGACAGCCGAAATTTTTATGAATGTCGAGAAGAGAAAGCAAGAAGATGTAGCATATGTAGTTATTTTAACGGAAATTGCAGGCTCTACCAGGACCCGAATCAGGACTTTGGCATACCATGCCATTGCTCTACCAACTGAGCCACCGAGCCAACCTTGACTTCGACTGAGTTTGCGCTAAAATGTATAGGCTACATAGTACATGTTCTGTGTATGTCAAATTGTAAGATGTTACCTGTTTTATTAACAAGCACAGAAAATAAAGGAGAAAGAAGAAAACTGAGGGGCATTCCCACCGGTTGAGGAGACATTTTCCTTCGGTGGTCAACATGAGCTGCCGCTTCGAGGTGACGATGACAGTGGCCTACTAAGGGAGATTTCACACTGTGTTGCCTGAGGATTTCACAAGTCGAACGTTGGTTTGTGAGCCCTTTTGTGTCGCTACGGTGTGAAACGTTTTTGTTGATTGGCTCATTCCATACGTCATGTATCGCGTATCCCTTCAATCTGAAATCTACTAAAGTCTTGAAGATCCAAGTCACAAGGATTGAAAATTAGGGCTTTGTTCAGGTTAGGTGCGAAGGCAGGCGAAAGCACCCTAAAGGATAATATCCAAACCTGCAGGAAGAACGCATTTTACCTAAGTCTCGAATACGAAATAATAAAAACTTCTGGTGAGTTGTGTCCGAGATAAAGAATGGCGTGCCCAGGATTATCGGTAGGGAGACGGGTTACGAATACTATTTTTGGTAGTCAGTCCTCATTTTGCCATCTTTTCCTGTCTTTGACGTTCCTGTTTTAAGGAATACTGGATCAAATGGGGTTATGACCCCACCAATCCTCCCTTGGGCACGTCACTAGAAATAGGTAAATAAGTAAGCATTTGATCATATTGGGAGACGAAACATTACATGTGTTGGGAACGGAAGGGTTTTCAGAGGCCTGTTCATGAATATGAACAATTTAGTGGGTTTCCGATTTTATAAGAGCTGCAAACATGGGAGGACAAGACACATTAGTGGTGATCAGGCTCAAACCAGAGAAATATTCGAGAACTTTCTGCGTCCACCTTACAGCCCACAGTTTGAATCTCGCGTTGTCGAGGGGATTGTCAGATACTCAGACACCACAGATGTGTTGGTGCCTGATGAGAAGAAATAGACAAACACAAACACTCAGATGGTTCTGGCACACAATGTTAATGCATGGAAACAGGGGAGTCGAGTGGTAAAAAAGTTCCGATTTCACGTTCTGATTAAAATGGCAGCCTTAAACAGTGGCAACGATTTAGGGGATAGTTGCTCCCCATTTTTTTGCCTCTTAATCCTAGGCCTTGTCTATCAAGAGAAAGTAAACTTTCCTTGCACCCCCCCCCGTTTTGGAACCCAATCGTCACCACAGGTCTTAAACATACAATTGTGAGGTACTATCTATACCCATTAAAAAGATGATGTTCAGCCCCCCTACCCCCGAAAGGAATTCCTGGATACGTGCCTGACATATATATGTATTTGTTTGTCTCTCTCATAACCAGATCCTCGTAGTGCGAGATCTAATGAACGGTAAGGAACACAAAATATGTGTTCGTTAGAGAAGACCAAAGATGAATGAGGCGAACTGAAGCGTAGAATTTGACGTGCGTTCTCATCATTTCACACGAAAAATATTGTTTCTAAATATTGGTTATACTGATCAATATTATTCGTCAAATATTTCCGTACAAATACTGGTGCATACCGAAAGTCGTAATCAACTTTTTATTTCAGACGTAAATGTTCACGTAGAGCGAAGCGCTGCATAACAGTTAGAGCCATCTATTGCGACAACATACACTTGAAGGTGGGGTGATCGGCGCAGTACCTATGCCAAGTAGCAAGTAGTGAGTAATGGCTCCGTTTGACATGTCGTTTCGCCAGCGTGCAGTGATTGAATTCCCCTTTAAGGAAGGTGCATCGGCATCAGATATCCACCGCCGATTGCAGGAAGTGTATGGCTGCCAGTAGAATCAGGCGATGGATAGAACATTTAGAGATGGAAACACAGACATCAGTAACCTCCCTCGAACGACAGGAACGTGGCTCGCGTCTAGGAAATCATCCAGGGGAACAGGCGTGTTTCGGTTAGAGAACTTTCACACATTGTTGGAGTAGGGCACAGTGCTATCCAGGAGAAGATTGGTGAACTGGGTTAAGTGTGTTGCACATGGGTGCCACGGGATTTGAATGCGGCACAAAAACGAAACAGGAAAGATGTTTGCGCGGAACTTTTGGCGCGTTACCGATCAGAGGATGGAGGCAAGAGTTTCTTGTAGTTTTTGGTTACTGGAGACGAAACCATTTTCCACCTCTACGAGCCTGAGAGTAAACGTCAATGCATGGAGTGGCGACATCAAAGATCACCAAGGAAGAAGAAACCGAGGACAATGTCATCAGCTGTCAAAGTGATGGGAACTGTCTTCTGGGATGCGGAGGGTGTTCTTCTCGTGGACTTTCTCACTCCTGGGGAAACAATCGATGCCGCTCACTACGTGCGCACTTTGAGAAAACTTCGTCGTGCTGTTCGTGAAAAACGTCCTGGCAGGGATAGAGGTATCCTCCAACAACGCCAAGCCGCACACAGCACAGCTAACGAGGGATGAAGTTTCCAGATTTGGGTGGGAACTCATTCGACACCCTCCCTACAGTCCAGATCTGGCTCCTTCTGACTTTCACTTGTTATCTTTTCTGAAAGAACACTTGCGGAGAAACAGATGAGACACCAACAAGGAAGTGGAACTTGCCGTTAGGAGAATATTCAGTTTTCCATCCCATAATAATTTGTAATATCTATTACTTTGCTTCTCATGTCCCCGGAGGTTAACAAAAGTAGATTTAACTTGTAAATATTACTATTACACCTGATTTTTTTAAAGGCAAGTTGCCCCCTCTCTTGCCACCGAAAAGTTACGTCTATAGCGTCAACTTATATGGGCTCGACACCACCCAATAATTTGCCTGTTTAATATTTTATTTTAGAGATAAAATCCTCACACTTAAGAAAACAATAGTGACAGTGTGTTATCAAAATATTTAATTACCATTTGTTACATCTTCAATATGATACTTTACATTGTCCTATACTCTCCATGGTCACTTCGTCATTAAGAAAATAAAGGAATTTTATTCTTTGGTAGGCTACTTGGGACTGGCCCCTCAGTTTAATTTGAAGCACTGTGCAATGTGCCTTACTGGGGATTGGACCCAGGACTAAATGATAATCAGGCGACAGTGTAACCACTACGCCATCGAGAATGTTCACCAAAGATTCCATCCAGGTTTGAGTCCTGGCCTGGGCACGGTTCTTCCTTTTGGACTTTTAATGTTTCATCTTATCCTTGCAGTTGGCAAGAAAAGCACCACCCGCAAGATAATTAAAATAATAAATTATTTATTCAGCCGTGTCAAGATTATCCAAATGAAAGAAAAGTGATGTAAAAGATGCAAGGTAGTGAAACAACGGCAATACAAGGGACACAGAAATGAAATACTTTGAGGAAAATACGAGGCTCATTCAGAAAGTAACCACCGTTTGGCTGTACATAAAAAAAACCGCATAGATACAACAAATTTTTACTTTACATCTGAAAGGTACAGCTGTCCTCTACTTTTCAACATAGTCGCCATGTAAATTCAAGCACTTGTCATAGCGTTTCCCCAACTTACCAATCCCTTCTGCATAAAACTCGGCCAACTGGGAATTCAACCAACCTGTCACAGCATTTTGAAGATCCTCATCGTCAGCAAAATGCTGTGCCCCAAGCCACTTTTTCATGTGAGTGAACAGATGAAAATCAGAAAGAGCCAAGTCCAGGATGATCAAAAACGTCCCATTTGAATTGGCGCAAAAGGTCTTGTGTTTGCCGAGCAGTGTGAGGGTGAGCGTTGTCAGGCACGAACACCCCAGATGTCAGCAGACCGCGACGATTTTTCTAGATGGCTCTTCTCAGTTTCTGCAAAGTGTTATAGTAAACTTCAGAAGTGACTGTCATACCACGTTCCATGAATTTTTGCCCAAAGAAATATCACTCCGCGTACCTCACATTTGGTGGGATTTTTGATGGCAGCACACATTTTGTGACGTTATAGCCAGCAGACACGCGGCACTACGATGCTCTCACTAGCAGCTGGAAGCTTACTGAATCACAGATTGCGATCTGCCCACTACTACTAGCGCCACGCCACAACAGCGGTTACTTTCCAAATGACCCTCGTAGTTACGCTATTGCTATACATGTCATTGTAGTGTCGACAAACAATGAACTTTCATCAAAACAACATCTTTGCTGACTTGACGTGCACTGAGGAGAAGCAAGTATAGCAGTGATAGTCTTGCAGATTGCTGTCGCTACTGTTCCAGCACACCACCCATTGCTTCACTGTACTTACATTCACTATTTTGTCTCTGTAAAAGTATGCCGAGAGAGAGAATGAAAGTCAATGGGTGCGATTTTTTTCAGCTTTGACACACCTCTGCTTTGTATGCATATTCATGCCAGATGGCATCTTACTCGACTGTTCCCCTGCAACAAACTTAAGAGATACTGAAGGGAAGGTTTGTTTGCTCTGCCATATCGCCCCAATGTCTAGCTGCGACATTGTGAGCCCATATAATAAAATAGGAGACATATATACGATATACGAGGGTTACTCAGAAAGTAATGCCCCACATTTCTTTTCTCATTCCAGAATGAAGAGAGCAGTGTGCAAATGGAAGGGTAGCAACATAGATATTTAATGCCCACATGTGTGTGAGTACATGGTTGTCCGACAGATAGTGATGCAGTAGTGGTCAGTGAAAATTACAAACAACGAGCTGTACTTGAATTCTTAGTGGTGAACAAAGAAAGTGTGGGAAACGTTCACACACGGTTGTGTGCTGTGTATGGAAGTTCTGAGGTTTATAGGACCACAGTTGAATGCTGGGTGCAGAGAGTGAAGGCTTCAGGAAGTCGAGAAATAGAGCTGCATGACCGGCCGCGGTGACACGAACTGGTACAGGGAAGAAATTCATGCTGGTTTAAGGCTGTAGACGTAGATGGAGATTATGTAGAAAAATAACATGTATAAAGGAAACATTGTTATACTGTGAGTGATTTTAATACATTTAGTATAAATAGTTTCAGAGAAAAAAAAATGTGGGGCATTACTTTCTAAGCATCCTTTGTAGTACCATGATACTCAACAAACCTATTAACAGATTAAAATAAACTCTCAATTGAGAAAATATCTTTATGTACAATAATGTGGGCCTTGATGAAGTATCATGTTAAATCATTCTTTGAATTTAACAATAACTCTAATCTCAAACACATACCAATTGTTGACACACTTTGAATTTCATAATCACATCCAACAACAAACCAAGCACAATAATAAAAAAGAAAGTTGTATAGCAAGGGATTTATTGGAAAAAGATGATTAGGTTCATTTACAAAAGTTTTTTTTCTTCTATTTTTTTACCATATGAAATGTACAATGAAAACTACACAATATCTGTACTCAAAAAATACATATCACGTTTTTGTATGTCTGTGGCCCCGTTTGACGTGAACATTTCACTTGTTGCACGTGGAAATGGAAGAAACCAAATACATTTACTCACTCACCATGACCTCATCTATGTATTAGTGGAAACAACACATGCATTTACTTATATGTACCTAAGAGCACAGAACTGGGGATCTACGGACAATATTAACAAAGGAATAAATTACACATTTGCACCATAATTTACACTATACTGCAATTATACATATAAACTATTAAAAATTGAGCTAACACAATTGAACTGCAGTTCAAAATTTCATGCTAACACAATAACTGCAGTTTAAAATTCACACTAGCACAATAACTGCAGCCTAAAATTCACAAACCATTGATGTATTACCATCTCTTTAAATATATAATGTTGTCATTTAATGCCTACTTATTGAATATGCCCATGCCTTTTTTAAAAACTATTTTAACATTGAATTTTAAAGCAAGAAGACAGTCAATTGTTTTTGACCTAAAATTTTGTAAACTATAAAAACCTGAGACTGTTACAGCAATATAGGCCAGTATGGCATAATTTTTGTAATAATACACCATATTTCAGTTTTTAAATGTCCTCTGATGTAGTATTTCAAGCCACGTGTTGGCAAGTCATTATGCATTTTAGTTATCTACAAGGTGTCCAAAAAGTCTTGCACCATGGGGTAAATGGTAGAATGGACTCTTTTGTTCCTTGTTGCAGTGAATGATGTCATCAAAGGAGGAATAAGTGGAGGTGAGGGTTACCCACATCGAGACTTTACCAGCAAGTTCAATCCATGAGACTTTTGCATTCCGGTGTGCAGCATGAAGATTCGCAATCTGGCTTACGCTCGTACTACAATAAAGTAGTGCCATACCACAGCATACCTCCAGATTAGGTTCCCTGCATTGTCAAAAACAGTGATTGTACCTACAGACCTGTTGGAACTCAATGAAGGCGTAGGAAATAAATACTGTGATTTGGCTAGGGTGCGAGACTTTTTGGACATCTTGTAGAACAGAAAAGTTACAAATACAATACAGTGTTCAATGTGTCTTTGGTTCAAAATACCAGTGTAGCTCCAAAATTTCAATTGTGACCTAATACTGTAACATAGTGCTTGTGAAGCATTCTGTGTCAAGCCTTGTCCTTTTAATGTACTTGTACTTTTATAATTACTGCAAGATTATTACATATTTCTAGAGATAAATTTTTGCCAGTATGTGGGTGTGAACCTACAAGATAATAAGGGTTGCACATTTACTGTGTGTCTTAGGAAATGTGGTGTATTTCATACACTTGAGCAAGAAAAAAATATTCATGTATTGCCAACTATTTTTATACCTTAAAGGTAAAGCCTTCCTGTGTAACTTCAAATTTGCTTTCAAGGTGAGTATGGAGTGGAGGTACACAACCATTGTAGCAGCCATGGGATCAGTACCATGCTACGGCTGACTTTATACCCCAGTTCTCTCCCACAGAACCCCTCCAAGATGGAATTGGCCTCAAAAATTCCCACTTGAGATCACTTACTCCAGGAATCCATCCCAGGATCCAACCTGGCAATCAGATGCCTTACTGAACGAACAAGCACAGCTCCTAATTTTTTTTTTTTTTTTTTTTTTTTTTTTTGTAACAAAATGGAATGAATAATGGCCCTTCACACATATAATCATTAGTACTCTTGGATTGGTCCCAGTACTGATATAGCCAAGGCTGTGTTAGAAGGTCTGAGCTGCTCACTATGCACGACTATATATCATGCTTTGACTCTGTGAAGGTGTTGTGTTTGCAAAACAAATGAAGATCAGTGGTGCCATTGAATAGAACTTAAAATCTCGTAAAGAAATACCAGTTTATTTCCCCATTTTTTTTGTGGGGGGGAGGATGTCGGTTCAAATCTAATTACAAATACTGGCTGATTGTGAGGAGAAAGAAATTTTCTCATTAAGAAATTATGTATATTTTAAAGCAATATGATATACTTCCAATTAACCCAGCAGGACACACGCTCTCAGCTGGGATGTACGAATGCACACTGGGTAAAAAATACCCAGAACAAAAATTGTTTTAAAGCATGTAAATAGTAACACCTTCAATAATTAATGTAATATTATTAATTCTGAACATTTTCATTGAATTGCAAAATTGATAAAACCAAGAAAAAGAGAACATACTTAAATACCAAACTGGAACATACGAGTGCGCACATTGGGTGAAATTTACCCAGGCAGCGATTCTATGGCCCTGCGAGCAGAACAAACGAACTAAGTAACAGCTGATCCAAAGTTCCGAAGGCTTCACTGGAAAGGGTGGCCTCGGACACTCATCGGAAGCGACACAAAAATTATATTTCGATCCCCATGGTGTAGTAGTAACATTGTCGCCTTGTAAAAAAAACAAAAAAACAATAGGTCCCAGGTTCAATACCTGGTGGAGGGACACAGAGGTTGAGATTCCACTTTAAACTGTAGGTCCAGTCCCGATTAGCCTATATGTGCATAAAGTGGACTTAAAATGAAAACTTCAAAAATTATATTTCAAAATCGTCTAGGTAAATTTTACCCATACGCAAGTCCTTATGGGTTATAAACCATATTTTTACCAATAGGAATCAGGAAGAGTTTCAACACTGGTGCTGGTGTCAGGTTACCCTTAATATAAAGTTATAATTTGTATGTGCTGTTTTGTAATGTGAATGTCTTTTTGGCAAAAATTTCATGTAGCTCCATTCATATTCAATAATCACTTCTTATTTTTTTGGGGGGATAATTTTGAATTCACTAATGTTCACATGAGCTATCGTTGTATGCATGTCCTTGTTGAATGTATTTCCAAACGCATTGTCCATGGCACAATATGAATTGATGTTTTGCATCCACTGTCAAGCCATTGGTGCTCTGAAAATACCACTCAAAGAAGCAAATCCCCGAGATGCTTGAATGCACCCAATGTCCGGCAATTAGAGTTACTGGAGGGGAGAGAAGAGGATAATAGACACCATTCCAGAAAGCACTGAAGAGGTGAAGAAACTCACGTAAACTTACCCCTGTTTCTCATATCTTTTTGTAACATAAGAAATCTACCTTGCTTTTAAAAAAATGCTTATTGATTATATTCACAATGGCTGTTTACTTTGGCCCTAGGATATATATGAATCACAATTTAACCATGGTGTATCATTGTTCAAGACACTTGCTGGTGCACTTAAATTCAGGCTAGTTCACCATACGTCACTCATGTTCCTTTTTTAAAATTCACTTTTGGACTGTATTCCAATGTTGATGCTATTGCACTCACTTAAGAATCTCAAGATGAGTCTTTTCATCAATTTTAATAAATATTAAACAAAAATGGCGATCGATTACAACATATCCACCTCCATTCAGTTATAAACATTTGACTGTACATCTTGCACGATCTTTTAAAAAATACTTTATTACTTAGTGTACACAAAAGCAGGAATAGATTCAGATATGGAAAAGAAACGGCATGTAAACTGCAAATATGAATATTCCCTCATGTTGAGGAAAATATGATTCTATTACTTGTGTGACCTCTTCTAGCTGCACCAAAATATGACTAGATCACCCTTCTGTACATTAACATTATTTTCCTCAATTTTTCTACAAACAAAATATGCAAGAAATAAAATACTACAAACCTGCTATTGCTACCATTACTGCCATTTTATGGCATACCTGTTCATACCAGTGAATCACTGGGGAAAAAATGCAACCACTACTATTGTTTAAAGAAGTCTTAGTATAATTGTTACCAGTCACTATCACTTTTAACATGACAGCTTTGTTATATAAGGGAAATTTTGCTATTCTGCTTTCGGAACATACAGGTTTCATTGCTAATATTACATATAAGGCATGGCTGTTTTCTTATCTTTGACAAGTTTTACTGTTCTTTTCTATTCTGAAATTCTTGCAATATTTTTCTAAAGATGGGTGGCAAGGTTGAGCAAGGAGTACAGAATATATGGACAGAGTGGTGGGAAGCTGAAAATAGACTATTTTTATTGGAAAAGTTGTTCACATGTATTGCTGCTGGCCAGTATTAAGATTGAAAATGACATCAGCTTACACAGATGCAGATTTCCCCTTCCACTGGAGTATTACCAACACTCCATTGGTTGTCGCAATGTCGGGAATTAGGCAGGGAAAACCACAAAATTATTGACATGATAAAACATTAGAAATAAACTTTTGACACAGTTGTTCACCCCTATTATGTCATTTCTTTTGTTACTTGGTGAGGGTTTCCATTGCAATTTACATAAGCTCGAAGCAACAAGCGGCACATGACACATGTCATTTGGGAACAAGCAAATCAAGAGCAATGTTTCACACCATAGCAGCATGACAGGCTGTAAGAGCCTGGGTTTGATTGGTGAAATCCTCAAGCGACACATGTCACCTGTCGCTTCCGTGTGAAATCTTCCTTATGGAGATTTGGCTCTTTCCTATTTAAGTCTGCTGGGTGGAGGATCAATTTGCTTCATATGGGAAACTGCTCACGTCATTCTATACTGATCGCAACTCCAACTGGCGGTTGACCTTGATGGCTATTTCTTGCACTTTCTTTCCCCCAATCATTTTCAGGGCGTGTGGTCCAATGGGTGTCAACAAAATCAGTTGCGAAGTAAAAGTTGAAGGCATCACATCGCTCTCCCGAAGCAACATTGCCAAGCGTTGTCTTCATATGACTGTGTGTCGGCCTGCATTTCGACCTGTGGTGGGTGGTTCTTCCAGAAACTTCATCAGTCAGGACCACGTGTGCAGTTGCACCATTAACCCCTGCTGATTTCTGCTGCCGACAATACCGTTGCCTGAGAAGACTCTTTCTCGCTTTACAGTACCGAAAGCTCATTTGTTTTCTCCCACGAACAACGTTCGGTACCTAGGGACTCGAAAATGCCCGATCTCCGTCGAAGAAAATTCAACTATCGCTGATTCACTGTTTCCTAGCCGCCAGTTGGAGTTGCGTTCATTATAGTGACATCTGTATTGCTTGGTTTCAAGGAACAACACGTGCTCCCAACTTGGATTTGAACCATGCTGCTTCCATTTTAACTTTTTATGTATAATCTGATTACTTGCCATTTTAATAAGTGATATGGTTAGAATTTAAGCATAGAAAAGAACACAAAACATTGCAAGTTACATGAAAAAAGGGAAATATAAAAGGTTATCAAAATACGCAAATCTTACTTCTGCTATATTACATGAATGCATGTTATGTAAAAGGTATTGACATTGCTGGATGTCAAAGACTTCACCCTGAAGGGATTTAAAGGCAAACTTATTACCAAAATGACAATAAATGAGGCCTTCGTTTGTGTGCAGGTATAAGATATACCAGGAGCGAACATCAAAAAGGCCATCAGTACTCATTTAAACACAACCACCAAGTAATCGGAACAATTTGGGAGAAAATTAATAATCTTACTTGTACTACTTATATTTCCATAAAAAGTCTGATTAACCTCTTTGATAAATTGTTCAACTGCCAGACTTCTGAAAAAGCTCTCTAAAATTTAAAACAATAAACTGCTACAGATTGCTACTCTCAGCTCAAAATATTTTTTCACAGATCATTTTGCAAACACATTAAGAAAATAACAATTTTGCAAGCACAGTAAACTTGAACAGATGCATTGGAAGTCAAATAACAAAGTAGAACACCTGGAATAATAACATCCGAGCGCAATGCAAAAGAAGCAGAGAAAACTGTCCTCAATTCATTATGCGCTTTAGTCTCATCGCAAAATCTAAGTCCAGAAAAAAATTACTTTCTTTATGATTGTCATTAGAGCACAATGTATATATTAAACACCATAGTAGTATTAATAGAGGCACATATTTTTGGTAAATAACAAAGCAAAATTTCGGGTTCAAAAGTGGTAAATAAAATAAAATTTTGCTGTTATAGCGGTGAAAAAGTGGTATATAAAATGACATTTTAGTTTTAAAAACGTGAATATAATTAAAAATTTGATTTAACAACTGCACTTACTACCCAAAATAAGCATATCCCTTCTAATAGCACATTTAAGTAGCTACCAGAGTATTAAGTTTATTCCTGTATAAAGGGGTCCATTCTAGCTTCTCAAATGTTTACAGCAGAATCAATCAATTTCTGTGAATTGCATACCTCCCAGGATAATTTGATATCAGAAAGTGTCGCATCGGTAAATAAACTCTAAATTTCACGTTTCAGAGTCTATTTCGCATTTTGCCATTCATTTCGCAACATTTCGTGACAAAACAGGGTAGGAAAATGCACCTCACACCTTTCAGAAACATTAAAAATTAACATTACAATCTGTTATTTCACATTTTGTTTTTTCGTTAAAAACGAAATATGCATGACCCTAGGTATTAACTATGCATTGGTCAATGTTCGTTTCTTTTACATATTTCTTTGAGGAAGTTCTTGCATCTTTAAAACACACATACTACAGAAACATGCAATGCAATACTAGTGGAAGTCATTAGTGTAAAATGTCATGTGGAAGCTTGAAAAATGTATTAATATTACACTGGAAGTACTTTACTGGATCTAACCGAATTTTACTGTCTCAATAATACTAATAACTCTCATAATACCTGTGTAATATATAAAAATCCACAAAAACTTATATATTACATATTTTTCTCCATAAGTTCTCAGAAATAGTTTTAGTTAGGATCAAGGAGCAGGAATTGACAAAAAAAGAAAGATTTTCACATGTGCAAGCTAGCTGCATAGAGGTGAGTCAATTAACAGCAGATTGAACTGCCTCACTTTGGGTTAATGTATAAAAAATACAACAAATACACGGAACACTCGGGTCTCCCTGATAATGTACACTAATGTTTTATTTCAATACAAGAAAAAAAAGTTATATTTTGCAATGTTTCAGCTTTACTTCCTAATCTTCATCAGTTTGCATGGTTTTACAATGATGTGTTTTCAACACAGGTTAATAATACTTGTTACAAAAAGCTTTTTAGAATAACTGTTAAAGTGGCAAATTTATTAAAAAAAAAAAGCAATGAAATGTAAAAAAAATAGATTTTGAGCTGCTTAATAATATACAAAATTTATCAACAAGTACAGTACTAATTGTATTTTAACTACAAGATACGAAGATATGATGTTGAAGATACTTATAGTACTTGTGCAGGAACTCGAGATGATTACAGATCAAGAAAACTTATGTAATTAGAATAGAAGTACTTAGAAGAAAAGATGCATAATAAACACAATAAAAAGCACAACCCTGATTATTTTGTTAAGATACAGTGGAACCTCAAGTTTACGATTTTCGGGGGAGCACGGTAAAAAAAAATAGGGGGAGAAATGTAAAATGTGGGTTCATCTGTATTAAACGTTCTTATTGTTTTAATTTTGAAGTTTAATAGTTATTCTAAGAAGATTTATTTACTAAGAAGTAATATCAACAACTTAAGCATTGTTCAACTGTATAGAAAACACAACACTGTAAAACCATGATTGCTTGTTTTAGCTTTAGTTAGGAAGACTGCTGAGAGCATTAAGCATTTATGCTATCAAACCCAGCACTGTAATGCTTCATCAGATTGGGACTGAGTATGTTACGTTGCTTCATCAACAATGTGGTATATGTTTTTCTAATAAAAAACAATAAAATAATATGGTACATGCTTTTGAAGGTTCTGACAATTGTTGAAGACACAGAAATAGAGCTCATTTATTTCTAGTAGAAAAATATTAAACACACCGGGTTTCCTAGAATGAATGGTGGGGTTTTGTGAGGATATTGTGGAAGATATGTTACATGGTATGCTTTGAAAGTAATTGTATAAGGTTCAACAGTTCCTGCACGAAACTATGCAAACGTCTGCAGAAAGTTGCAGTGCGAATTTGTGCATTGTAGTGAAATGTACACTGTGCAAGAGAAAGCTGCTTGTGTACTATTGCTCGCAAAACCCAAATTCTGGTGCAAAGGCAATTTAGATGCCAGAATTCAAAGGTTCCGCCAGACTAGTACAATAGTATTCCTTGGTTCCACAATTCTTGGTGATGGGTAGTGGTGGATAAAAGAAAATCATCAGGTAGGCCACGGACATAAGATGAAGCAGTGGAAAGAAGCCTACAGTCCTGTACAGAATGAGTTTCAGTTACCAAATCATCTGATTGCTTATTGTAGAAACAGTTTAAGAGTTGTTGAACCTAAAACGCCAACGTTCAATGAATACTGTAACGTATCTCCCACAATAATTTCACCAAATCCCACCATTCATTCTCTCAAACCTTAAAAGTTAAAAAACCAGGTCTAAAAGACCTGTCAGTCATCACAGGCCTAGATTAAACTGTTTTGGATAATTTCTTGGTCCTGCTAATTTCAAATGTGTGCATAATACACACACAATTTCCAAATTCAGTGAGTCAAACAAGTGAAAGAATTATGGTTACTGCAAAGGATCCATATTGATGTATTTGTGATTTAACATTCCAGTCACAACCACCAGAATATTACAGAAACAGCTACACAAATGTGTTAATACAATACAGGGAGCTTACAATTATGAAAAATCTACTTCAGTCAGTTTGGACTAGTAAAAAAAAAAAAAGAACAGCATTTGATCTGAAAATCCAACAACCTGCAATCCTGAGAATTTTTAAGGCAATAAGCAATGTTTTTTTTTCCCTATCACTTGGCAACATTGACCAATTTAAGGCAATTGGGTTAAGCAGCTTATAAAGGCGTGGATACCACCATAAACTGTTCTCATATCGTTCTAAATATGCATAATCTATTCCTTGCTTCAGTGTACATTAAAATTAGAAACAATAACAACTGCATGTAACGCAAAAAAAAAGAAAGCTACACATTTAAGATTAAATTACAAAATCATGAAATCATGAAATTAAAATTCTTCAAAATCAACAAATTTCTACTCAAATACAATTAAAAGGCTGATTAAAAAAAGAACAAATTAACAAAAATTAACACGTTTACTATTACCGGATAAAATGACTATTCCTAATAAAGTGGGAAAGGGTAATACAGTATAAACCGTCACTCCGAGAATATTTTCCCTTTATGAGTGACAGTTTCCTCTGTTTGTCATTGGACCAGTCTTGTATACTTCTAGCTGTCTGCTACTCACAACCTAACCTAGTTACTAGAGGCAACTAGTTTGCTCAGCTCTCCACGTTCCTGGAAGTGCAGGAAGGAGTACAGGATTCCTGCCTGTGCCATCACGTCAACCGTCCCGGCTGCCAGTGGATCTCGGTGCTTCGAGCCCTCTTGGCGCAAACCAGGTTTCAGCAACGTGGGACCATACACTGTTGCCAGATTGTGCAGAGACATCTTGTTGTGGTGTTCATGTTGGTTTATCCTGAAAGTATGTGGATGAAACATAAATATGCAAGGTAAGGATTGATTTTACAGACTTGAGCTAAAATCAAGAATGTGCACAATTTTCTTGCCTGAAAGAGCAATATGTTACAAAATTTACTTTTTTCTTCATAAACTTGTACCTTCTCGTATAATATCAAAGACACTAAAAGTTAAAATATACAAAACAGTAATTTTGCCTGTAATATTACATGGATGTGAAACTTGGTCCATTACATTACAAGAGTCGTTCAAGGTTGACCGGGACTTTTATTTCTGCAGAGGAAATAGGTAGCAGAAGAAACACCAAACTATGTCAGTTTTTCAAAGTATTCTCCGTGTGCGCCGAGGCACCGTTGCCATCGTTCTGGCAGCTTCCGAATTCCTTTGGCGTAGAAAGAACTTGGTTGTTGTCGTAGCCACTGGAGGACATCGCTCCGCAGAGCTTCGTCTGTCGTGAATTTCTTCCCTCCCAGATGGTCTTTAAGGGGTGCAAACAAATGATAATCACTGGGGGCTAAATCCGGACTGTAGGGGGGATGGGGCAGAACTTCCCAGCGCATGTCGGCCAGAGTTGTTGTTGTCACATTGGCCGTGTGAGGGCGGGCATTGTCATGGAGAAGAATGACATTTCCAGACAACATCCCAGGTCTTTTCTTGCGAATGGACTTTCGTACAGCACCACTCAACAATGTGGAGTAATACTGGGCATTAATCATGCTCCCTTTGTCCAGAAAATCCACATGGATAACGCCCTTCATGTCCCAGAAGACACTTGCCATGATCTTTCCAGCGGACGGCTGCGTTTTGCTTTTCTTGGGGGGCGGGGAACCTTTATGCCGCCACTCCATGCTGCGTCTTTTGGTCTCTGGGGTTGAATTGTGCAACCATGTTTCATCACATGTGATGATGGATTGCAACAATTCATCACCTTCTGCTCGAAACCGATTCAGAAGCTGTTCACAGACCGTCCTGCGTGTCCACTTCTGATCGAATGTCAGCTGGCGGGGAACCCACCTTGCACAGATTTTGCGGAAGCGTAAGTGGTCGTGAATGATTGTCTCAACACTCCCAGACACTGATATTCACCTCGGCAGCAATATCCCGCACTGTTACTCGCCGGTTCTCAAGAATCATTTGCTCAACACGTGCGATATTCACTGGTGTGACTGCAGTCGGGCGAATGTGTCCATGCGCTTCATTTGTCACCAGCTCCCGTCCTTCGCGAAACTGCTCACACCATTCGTACACTCTTGTCCGCGACATCGTTTGTTCACCATACTGTACTTGCAATCGTCTGAAAATCTCAGCTGGTTTCACTTTCTCCTTCACGAGAAATTTGATTAAACACCGCTGCTCCACAGCCACAGACACACTGCTTGCCGCCATGTTCGCTGCAACTGCTGCGCATGCGCGAAATATGTCATGCCGGGCACTAGTTACTCGCGAAGGAATACATTACGTCACCTGCACGTTTCATCATGATCCGGCCATTCATCGATTTTTTACGTACAAAAATCCCGATCAACCTTGAACGACCCTTGTAAAAGAGGACATAAATCAAGAGTATCTGAAAATAAAATCCTTAGAAAAAACATTTGGACCTAAAAGGTACGAGGTGACAGGTGAGTGGAGGTTACATAATTTAGAACGGCATAATTTGTATTCATGCCCAGATATTATTAGAATAATTAAATCAAGAAGACTTAGGTGGGTAGGCCATGTGGCACAAATGGCAGAGGAAAGAAGAGTTTATAAGATTCTTGTTGGGAAACCTGATGGTAAGAGACCTGTAAGAAGGCCAAGTTTAAGATTGAGGGATAACATTGAGATGGACCTAAACGAAATCGGTAAGGATGGAGAAGAATTGATTGATGTTGCTCAGGATAGGTACAGATGGAAGGCTTGTGTTGCTGCAGCCATAAACCTTCGGGTTTAAGAAGGCTAGAGAGTTAGTTTAGTTACAAAATCCCCCCAGATTTTATGCTTTCTCATCTTGATTGCCTTACAAATATAAAATGAAGGTTCTCCTAAAAACCAAAGCCCTAAAGATACTTACCTAATCATATGAGCCAGAAGGAACTCTATGATGCTCCTGTTCTGCTGTGGAAGACGAGAGAAGCAGTCAAGCAGCAGGCGGTCCCTGCTCCCATCATGGCTGTTGAAAGCCTGGAAGAACTCTGAGTAGAGGGAATCAGTGAACAGGGCTTCCGGGAGCTCTCTCAGGTACAGCTTGAGGATTCCTGTCACAGAGTGGATGTCCACTTCTTTCAGCAGCTGCTCTGCCTCGTAGGAATCTGAAATGTACACAGACCATTTAAAACCCATGGTGCAAAACAGCCCATTAAGGAGCAAGGCTTACCAAGTGGTTTTTCATTGGGTGACAGTGGTTCAGTGCACGAAGCACCATTGCACTGTTCAGAACAGTTTGCTACTGTTGCTTTCAAGTAGCTCCACACTTATGACCAATATTGGATCATCACTGAACTTTTGGAGCTCCCACCGGGAATAGAACTCAGACACAAAAGGCACGAGTGTTAACAATTAGGGTAGGAGCTAGGGGAGAGTAGCCAATTACAGTGCTAAAATCATGAGAGAAGACAGGTAGAAGGCCTGTTCAATACAGCATGATTAAAAATTGGTTTCCATGCCCTATAATTTTCAATCCGGATATAATGCAATAAAACTGCCCACAGAATACACAAGAGTAACTTAAAAAAATTATATTAGCTCTTAGGAATGGGACAGATCTATATGGAACTATTCGTACTGGCCAATACACTCATACTGGTATATTAACAAAATTGCAAACCATTTCACTGATACTTTTTCTTCTGAATTCTCTCAGCTTCAGAGATGAGTTTTTGCCATGGTTACTATTCACAGGGACCTTGAATGCACTGCAATGTAGTGTTGATGAATGTTCTCTTGTACTTTTATTCAACTTCTTTCTCAGGGTATGATATACTCAAGTTACAATGTAATACGAATAATGGATGTTTGTCAAATGCTGGTTTTATTTTTTACTTGAAATGAATTTTAAATGGAAGCTTTTTTTTTATGTTTTTTTTTTAAAAAAAACAGAATGAGGACTACTTGTAGAGAATTGAGGCTTGTTTTACTTAGGATAGAATTGATAGAGCTTTCACACGAAGTACAATGGTGACATTCCATCTCATTACAGGCACTATTAGAAGAAGAAAAAGTCAATTTACTCAAGAAATCCATTGACTGTGTTGTAATAAAGATCAACTCATCCAAAGAACATTTTGTTCAAGATATTGCAGAAATCTGGCTGAGATAAATTCTCCTACGAGAAAATGTAAAGAAAATAAAAACCTCAAAAGTAACTCTTAATTTTGTTAGTAAATATTCAATAAAGTAACTTAGGTTGAGGTACTAATTTCAACATTCCTCTGTAGTTTCTTGCTGTTACAAGCATATGAACTATATATATTGAAGTAACATTTCAGAAGAACACACATTCCCTTCTTGAGATATTTATACATATCAAAAAGCATGTTTCAATGCGTATAACAACTATAAACCATAAGAGGAATAATTCTACAATGCACGCTATACATACAAGAAAAAAAGTAATGAGTTCCTGTTACTCGTTCCACTGCCAAAAATTGAAACTTGCGACCAGTCATTTTGAACAATGTCTTCCATGAATGCCACAACAGTCTAACATGGAGACACTGATAAGTACACACTTGCCGACTTTCTGATGGTCTACCTGTCAGAATAATATCACCTTGTTATGATACTATTACTATCCACTAGACATGAAAAACACTTACTTGTCTCAAAGGATTTCTTTAGTCGTGTCAAATCTGAAGCTGAACCGGACACCCTGTAGATTCCAACCTCGTTCATGCCTCGTCGCTCGACCTCTCGAATACAACTTGTGATTATAAATGGAATGTCACGCTTCTGTCTCCTGAAAAACAAACATACAGGTGTATTAGTACATACATGCACTGCTGCATCCCTACAACTAGGGCTACTGTATAATGACAATTAATTGCATTTGGATTCTTTGTTGCGTTCCCTTGAAGAATGCAAAACTGGTATTACATATTACCATATTTACTGGAGTGCCCCAGGCACTCAAATGCCTTGAACCTGGACTTTGAATTAAGGAAGAAAAATTATCCCCCCCTCCCCATTTTCTTCTTTCCACTACATTTCATAACAAGCAATTAACACAACACCTCTTTTGCACAGTTTATTAACTTGCGATTAAAGATAAGAATGTTTCTTTTGTACACTTATCAGATGGCATACTTCAGAAAGTGCAAACTTCTTGCAGATATAACAACATGATTTCCTTAGTTCCAGATATTGTTGTTCTTGAAATCTTCTCCGAGTGCTACTTAGAAGCATTTCCATCCCTACCTTCTTGTCTCCAGTATATAACATGGCAGTCGTTTCCATTGAACTTCATTTTTTGTTAAAGATTTTCTCATTCCACACACAAATAGGTAATAAAAAAAATAATTTAAAAAATCATGTTTAATTTCATGTGTCTAGCCAACAAATGCACCATGATGGAAGTAGAAGCACACCGCTGTGGCCACTCTAGGACCATGATAAAATTCAAGTATAATTCCTGGTTTTCAAGGTGAACTAATAACAAAATTCAAGGTACAAGCAGATGTTTTCTCTTTTTCAATCTTACGTACTACCGCCTCTCACCACCCGCACGCAAATATATTAAAATTATAGAGAGTCTGTGATTCCAAGGTATCCAAATATTCTAATTCCATTCAAATTAAATGGCATATTTATTTAAAATATTTAATTTTAAGTATGGAGTTTACATTTGCTATTTCACATACTCAGACTCGAAATGCATCTACAGGATATACTAATCTCTGAAAAAATGTTAATTGTATAAGTATTTCAAACTCAAATTTACTTATTCAACTTCAAGATATCTTATCGTGCAGTAATCTTCCATTTGTCACATAGATTCTTCTACAAAGGGCAGAAGTAAACAGATTGAGAGAATTCTGTTTATTTTTCTCTCAACTTGCTTTTCCTTCCTCGATAAAGTGTGAAAAACTTGCCCCATAGAATTTACAAATATATATATAAATTCAAAGAGATTGCAAAAAAAAATAAGTTGCAATTTTTCACGTCTACAGAAAAATTCACACAGAATTCACATATAATTCCCGGAGACAATAATCTGATCATAATTCCCAGAATTCAAGCAATTCCCAGTGAGTAGCCACCCTGCACACTTAAAGTGGTTCCGATCCCACTTGAAACTACAGGTCCTGACCCAATTAACCTATGGCCTCCCTGATGGCGCAGTGGTGGCATCGTCACCTTGTAATCAAGGGGCCCTGGATTCGATTCCCGGTGGAGGCACATAGTGGTTCGGATCCCACTTTAAACTGTAGGTCCAGTCCCGATTAGCCTTACTGTGCATAAAGTGGACTTAAAACAACAAATCAATCCAATCCAATTAACCTATGCAAGTGCCTCATATCTCCCAGCATAGATATCGTACACACAAGAAATGTACTTCATAGAAATTTAGGTGACAAATTCAGGCTCAACCAGAACTTGAACACATGGTGCCATTACTCTAACAAGAGACTCCTGACTTACAATATCTTGCTTGCAGCTTGACTTACTGAAGCTTACACTCAACCAAAAATAACCCACTGTAACTAGCCCACTAGCTAGCATCATTTTAATCTTAAATACATTAAAAAGGTCACCACTGTGCATTGCACTCTGCCATGAAGGCACAAAGGGTTGTGTGTAGGTAGGTGCATACACATTCTTGATCTCAACCACAGTAAAAATGGTGTGATGCTACACTGGAAACTATGTCGACAGTTTACACGACTTTAATAGCTTGTGCTCAATTAATACACGCACACACACAAATTGTACTTACATATCTGCAAGACAGTTTATTTCATTTGATCACTTTGGTGACCACCAAATGGAATAAACAGATACATGGATATGTAAATTCATTTTGTGCTGCATCTAAGTTCCATAACATGAATTGTGCTCAATAATTATGATGTAATTCTTGTATGTACACAGCAGTGACATAGCATGGGCATTTTGGGTGGGAACGCCGAGTCCAAAGGAATGATAGGCCATTTTTGGCTTAATAGTTTACTTATGGAATTAGTCGCCACATGCATTGTCTATTTGAAAACACAATCTCATTGAGTTTATGGCCTGAAGTTGGCCGGGTTCCGATAAAGAATGATTCACGTGTGTTTTAGCTAGCAAATGAGATGCCTCACTATGTAACGAATGTTTGGAATACTGGTGTTTTATACCTTTTTTAATTAGGTTGCTCAAGTCAGAAACACCATACACCATTCGGAGTCTTTTGCTGCACACAGAACACATGCATAGCAAAACTATATTTTGTTTTTTTCAGTAAACCCCGATAATCAAAGAAACCTTTCAGCATGACACAAGCTATTAAAAAACCTATCTCAATCAAAAGCACTTCTAGAACAGTAGACGTTATTGTTGTGGATGATCCAACTATTGATTGATTGATTGATTGATTTGCTTTATTTTACTTCACTTTTTGTGCCACTTTTGGCTAATTTGAGTGATAATATGATGAGACTGATGAAAACACACTCACAAACATCCATGTCCAGGTCAGGATTCGAACCCAGGACACTTTGCATTGTAGCATGATGTGCTAACCACTCTGCCACAGGGCCCGGCTATTATGATATTAATGAAGGAACACTCGCAAAGAATACCCATGCCCAGGTTGGAATTCGAACCAGGGACCTCTGGTGTCTTATCACACTGTGCAAAAAACTCTGACGTGAAGGTGGGTGGATGATCCAACTATAATACGTATTCTACTGAAGTAACAGTGCCGATTAGTAATGCAGACCACTGTTGTCTTACTTCAAGTTGCATCTTGAGAATGCTGATAAACATTTAAAAATAATTATGTCTAGAGATCATTCCATGTTAAAGAGTCTTGAAACGAATGCTAAAACATTACCATTGACACAAAATATGGAGCAGTTAGATATTAACGAAAAAAATTATGTAAAAAGTAGTTTTGCAGGTTAAGTGTTAGAGCAGCCAGCCACAGGCTGAACTTCTACCGCGAGGACTTTACCAACTGTTTGATGAAAACTGTGTTGTTCTTTCAGTTTTTAATGCACATCACTGTTCGTGCAATAAATTATACAAAGCGTGGTATATTTGAGTTTGGTAAAGTTACGTCAGTCAATTTTGTGTGTATTGTAGCATAACCTTATCGATGAGCATCGCACAAGCAGGAAGAACCGAGTAGGAATTCTACAGCTGTCGTATGAATCAGACAGCAGGAAGGGTCACATGAACTCTAGAACCAATCAGATCCCTCTGTACGCCTTTCGCATGTGATGTTCAGATACAAGCATAGAAAAAATGCTAGAATGAGAGCTGTTGGTGGACCGCTGTAGGCGGATTGCAAAAAATAGCTATTGTAACGCCAGAAAGCTCAAACATATATATAATTTATTTATAATAATTATACTTTTTATTTACAGCATTCACACTTTTTTTCTTTCTAAATTCAAATATAAATCAGGGAATGCCGGGAGTATGGGCGTACTATAATGCTATGCCACTGGTACACAGCATGGATCCTCACATATTCCTTGCACTTACTTGCAAACTTGATGTATTTTGGCACCGAAGAGCCCAACTGCTTTGGCCGTAGGAACTCTCCTTAGTGTCACTTCACTTGGAAGGAATTTCAGGCACACTCCAAGAACACAATTCTGCAGGTTCACCTCCTTGAATATCGGCTTGTCATTCAGCCACGAACGACTGAGCTGCAGACACAGAAATGTATATTCATTAACACCACAAAACACAAAATAATTACAAATCAGGAACCATTATGGAAGTTTTACCAATGCCAATAAAGTATCGATTTAAAATTTTCCCATGCCAATCCTGGTATTCTACTGATCTGATATAAAATTGCAAATTATACACATAGAATATAAATGGTTCATTATCTTCTTTAATAATGTATGTGATCTGGTAACTACAATGTGTTTGCATTTCAAATCGAAACTACATGTTTAGGCTATTACTTTACAAAATCAGGGCATAACAATTGTATGTTAATATTAACAAAAAAAACGACCAACAAAGTGTTGGAATTACAGTTAGCTCTAGGACTGAGCTGGTTAACAATTTAAATCAATACCACTGCTAATAATCATTTTGATGCCCATCGATACAGATACTTGAAAATTGTAACAATTCACAGTAGTTTACAATATTACAAATTTTAAGATTTAAGTTATCCATTGGAATAATATCGTAACAATCTACCCGAGGTTTGGTTTAAAATATTCATAACTTCACATAAGGTAATAATTTTAATCAAAAATCTATTTCTCCCTACAATGTTGTTGCAAAAATGATGCATTTTTCATAATTTTCAGGATATATAGTCTCTCCGAAAGTATCAGCTGACATAAGGATTAAATTCGAACTGATACTTTCTGATAGGTATCAATGGCATCCGCCAATATTTATACGTCAGTGTTGGTTATTTTTATTTTGATTTCTGCCACTTTTGGCTAATTGCAAGGATGAGTGATGATATGATGAAATTGATGAAGGGACACTCATAAAGAACACCCATGCCCAGACCAGGATTCGAACCCAGGACCTCTGGCATCGCAGCATGCTGCACTCCACCTCGGAGGTCGGCAGTATCAGCTCAACCATAGTTAAATGTATTGTCAATAACAGTGCCCTGGTAGTACGAGGGTCACTATTTATATTTTGAGCCTAACAATGAAAAAACAGGAATTTGGCATTGAAAACTGCTTTATTGTTTTTCGAAGTATTATCCTTTATGCTCAATACACTTTTGCATTCGTTCGAACCATTTGTCAAAGCAGTTCTTCCAATCTTCTTGAGACAACTCCATAATATGGTTTTTGAACGCATCAACGGCATCTTCTGCCGACGAAAATCGTTGTCCACACAATTTATTCTTGACATTCTGGAACAAGAAGAAGTCATTGGGTGCCAAATCAGGACTGTACGGCGGATGACCCATCAATTCGATTTTTTGACTGTTCATAAAGTCGGTTGTTAGACGAGATGTGTGACAGCTGGCATTGTCTTGATGAAGAATGATCCGACGGCGTTTGTTTGTTTTCCGTATTTGACCCAAGACCTCTGGCAAACAAATTGTTGTGTACCATTCAGAGTTGACCGTTCTACGTTCCTCTAAAGGCACAGTTGCCACATGACCAGTTTTCCCGAAAAAACAGGCGACCATTTGTTTCGATGTGCTTCGAGCGCGAACAACTTTTGTTGGATTGGGTTCATCTTGAAACACCCATACAGTCGACTGCTGTTTACTTTCCGGCTCATATGCATATATCCATGATTCGTCACCTGTTACAATCTTATATACGTCTTTTGAAGCACCACGATTGTATTTATTGAGCATTTGTTTGCACCAATTGACGCGAGCGTCTTATTGAGTTTTTGTCAAATTGTGTGGGATCCAACGAGAACACAACTTTCTCACAGCTAAATGATCATGTAATATTTTATATATGCTGGTGGAACTAATGCCTATGGTTGCCTCAATCTCACAGTATGTCACATGACGATCTTGAGGTATTACGTTTTGCACAGCATCAATGTTTTCTAACAACAACTGATTTTGGACGACCTTCGCGAATCTCGTCGGTGAGCGAATGGCGGCCACGATTAAATTCGTTATACCAGCGTTTCACAGTGGCAAAGTATGGGGCTTCATCGCCAAATGTGGAAGTAAGTTGATCGATGCACTCTTGTCTTGATAATCCACGTCGAAAATCGTAAAAAATCATCGCACGAAAATGTTCACGAGTTAATTCCATTTTATTGTTGTCGTGCAATCTCCAAGGCAACATAAACAACACAAATGAAGCTATTGACAAAACATTTGAAGTACGTTATGGTCAATAATGCCAGACGATTCTGTGCAAACTTCAAATTGCGCCTAACTTCAATCAGTGTTGCCAAGGCTCAAAATATAAATAGTGACCCTCGTAATACAATGGAGGTTACTTTGAAGGCCTGGAAATGCCTGAAACAACACTGTGAGCATACCTTTTGAAATGAGTAACACAACAGACTTGAACACTTGCTCTGTGGGTTATCATAAGATGACAGTGCAGCATGAATCTTTGAAAAGCTATACCTTGAATGATTCATGAAATTCCAAATTCTTACCTTCTCGGTTGATTTGCCCCGCAGAAAAGGTCGGGACGGATGCTCCTCGTAGAGCAAGATACGTAAATTCTGGGAACCCTCCAGCTCAATGATGAACTCTTCGTTCCACACAGGGGCTGCACTCTGACACACCATCTTGGTCCTCGCCTTTCGGAAGTAGTGGCCGTACGAATCCACTTCAATGCAGACATACAAATCTGAAACAGAGCACAATTTATGCATTAACAGCTTCATAAAAACAAGTACTGTAACATCATTAATTAAAATTTGCTGGAAATTTTGGCCAAAATATCTTGGCATTTGGTGGCAGTGCCAGAGAGGTGTGGTGCCACGACTTTCGATAGAAATTTGAAAAGTCAAATAACAAAGATCTCTTATACAATCCAGGTTCAAATTTAAAATTCCTCATTGATGCAGATGAGGTTCAGACCAATGTTGCAAGCCAGAGGGCACAGTTTCCCTTTTTCAGGTGAAAAATTTCCTTTTCATTTCCAATCTTCCTGTTAGAAGACATTGAAATCTCAATCACAAATTTTCATCAACAATTATTATTTCATTTTCCACTGGTCTACAGAAAATACAAAGTCATAAAAATGTTGAGATTGAATGAAAAGAACAGCGGGAACAGCAAAAAAATGAAGATCATTGCTGTAGAAAAATTGTCTTATTTTATTGTCTCCCTTTTGTCCCTTTGACTAATCATGCAAAAAGTTTCAAGACAGATTATTATGTTGATTATGTTTGTATTGTTTCATTAATTTTCATACTTTGATAATGGGAAGGTATTGGTTGCTTCCAAACCAAAAATTTTAAATCTTAATTATGTTTCTTCTGTGGGAGGGGAGAAAGCAAGCAAACAGCTTTCATGTTCCACTTAGCCTGAATCAAATATACAAGTCCAATATCTTCAAATTTCCCAGCAAATTTGATATTATTCATAATTTTCTCTTTCCAATTTCCACCAAATTTCTTCTACAACCTAACGCATGTTATTACTATACACAACAAAAGCTTGCCAAACAATAGCACAGCAAGCGCACTAGAGGATGTTGGCAGTGGCTACCATAACAAGTTTTGCAGGTAAGTAAGTACACCTCATTTTCACATATTAATTTGCTTCTGCATATTTCATTCTCTAAAATATATATTTCATTTACATCAAGAAACATCATGTGTTGCAGAAGAACACTGGAATAAATTAAATAATGAAAATGGTAACATAGACCCACTATGGAGTTTCCTTTTTCACAAGTGGAGTAAGTCACCATCATCTTTAAAATTTAATGTAACGGAAAACATCAAGAAACTCTGTGAAAGCAATGATGATTATTGCCAAATGATATTTGGGATTAATAATTTTTAAATAAATAATAATGTGAACAATAAAATTGTTATCTGAAATAAAAATAAAACAGACTGCTTCTTTTCACAGTTAAGTTGCTATATTACAACAATGTCACATTGACAACATCCATTGTATAACAGATTCTTTTTTGTATAAAAAATTGTTAACCATTGTTATAACTGTATCTTTAGTCAAACTAAAAATAAATGTCTGATGAAGGGAGCGTGTGTTCTCCTGAAACGTCACAACGAAAAACTGTGTTTTTATGCTTGTAATAACCGTACACTACAAGAGAAATAATAAGAAACATGCTACCGTGCTTACAACAACCATAAACTACAATACATACAATACGTACCTACGAGAATTATTTATGGGAAACTGATAAACCATGCACCTGTTTGGTGTCAGAGCACCGAGCACTGAATTCCCAATCTTGCCAGTGACAGTACTAGTTGTGGAACGTACAAGTAATAGCTCTCCACATTATTATTATTATTATTAAAAACACAATTAATAATAATAACACTATTAAGGGGTTAAAATATTGATTCCCTCACCTGCAGGGGCATCCATCCCCTTGAGGTCCTGGACAGTGACATGGAGATCTCCAAGCAGGAGGCTCTCATCATGACCTGTCCGCAGGAGGTATGAGCCCATGTTGGTCTTCAGGAATGTCCTGCAGGCAGTGATCCATGCCTGCAACTCATACATGGTCACATTCACACTAGGACTAGGAAGCTGGGAACACTGAAACAGACAAATGCATAATTAGAGTGTAATATAAATCTGGGAATCTAAAATATACAAAAACTTAGGTAGATTGCTATGATATGAGGGGTTGAGAGCACAAGTGGCGTAACTCCATTCAAGATAGTTTTGAGAAAAAGGATCTTTTAAATAACTTAGTACTATGTTCAGCTGTTGGAGCACATAGTGGTTCCTCTATGAGCAAGAATTTGAAACTTAGGAGATACAGTGAAACCTTGATTTTAAGTTTTTCAGGGAACGTAGCTGAACAAACAAAATGTAAAACTGGGAGAAATTTTGTAATATTTTGCTATGTTGGGACCATCAAGATTGAATGTATAACGCAGGAAAATGTAAAATCGAAGAACATAAAATCGGGGTTCCACTATATTTACTTCTAGTGCTGAAATGGTGATACTTCACAAGCCTAAATTACACATGTAATTCCACTTCCATGAAAAGTAGAGTAATACCACTGTGCTCTGAACCCCTCATATAGTTCCAAGGAAAACAAAGATTTTAAAATACTCTGAACTGAATTGTTTAAAAAATTGCTATCAGTATAAGTGAAGGAATTGGTAAGAATATTGGCACTGGTATTAGTTTCAGTTCAAAGTTGTAGTAAACAGCCAGCCCAGCACCAGTCAAGTGTTTTTATAAACTCAATAGAAAAATATCTGGACATAAAAAAGATTAAGGAAAGGGTGAGTGGATAAGATTACATACTAGTAAAATGCATAATCTATATTCATCTCATGATATTACAAGGTGCATTTCAAAAGAAAGGGGGACCTCCCCGATGGCGCAGTGGTAGAGTCGTCGCCTTGTAATCAAGGGGCCCCGGGTTCGATTCCCGGTGGAGACACATAGTGGTTCGGATCCCACTTTAAACTGTAGGTCCAGTCCTGATTAGCCTTACTGTGCATAAAGTGGACTTAAAACAACAAATCAACAATCAAAAGAAAGGGCCATCAGTGATCGGATCGTGCCTGCGCAATACATCAACTAGTCCATTGGCGAGCTAACAATCACAGTTTTGCTAGTCAGCTGTTGGTTATCGTGTGAGTTAGAGCATGTTAAAAGGGCTGCGTGAAAACACAATCCCGCCTGTTGAGAAATATGGTCTGTCATTTGATTTCTTAACACCAAAGGTCATAATACTGCTGAAATTTAGGAGAGAACTGTGTGAAGTGTATGGTCCAAATGTAATGAGTGAAGAAAAGAATAGGGCAATGGCAGGGGCGCCGACTTGTCAAAATTATTGGGGGTTCTGATCACTGAAATAAATCAATGAATGACTCTCTCCCTCCCTTTTTTAAAAATAAAAATTACGTCTTCGTATAGCAGTTTTTAAGCAGCTATTATATTCCTCATGCAAATTAAATGTAACATGAGAAATGTTTAGAAAATGTTTCAAACTCTCTTTATGTCTTCTGTATCTGCTGATTTGTTTTTTTTTAGATAACAATTAACATTTTTATATAAAAGTAGGCTATGTATTTACATTAACAGGCCAACATAACAGTTTTATGCTGGCCTCAGTAGCCAAATGTGTTGGGTGGTCAACTCAACTCGCTTTGATCCGGAGGTCTCGGGTTCGAGTCCCGGCGAGGGCATGGGTGGGTGTTAATGTCCGCAACAGACTTGTAAAGAAAGGACATGTGACGGGTGCAATTAACCTTAGTGTTGACGTACCCATAAAAATAACTAATATTTAACAGTTTTATTTAAAATTTACATAAATGCTAACACAAATCGCAGGAAAATTAGTTTTACTTTTTTGTTCTTGCTACAATATTTTACTTTTTAAAATTAATTTTGCAATAATAAAACAACACATAGCACGCTGTGCTTTAGCAATAATGCCTTTGATCACAGCCGTTCCCGCTTTCGCAATACAGACTTTTCATAAGCTTTAATTGCGTACTTTACTGCAAGCCAGTGTTAAATAAACTCAAAGACTTTAGAATTATTTTACCCTTATTCTTTGTACTAGAGGAAGAGATTTCGAGGATAAGTAAATATCGTACATATCAATATTGCCTGAAAGTCATGTTTACGACCCCAAATTGTTCAGAATTCACTAAACAACATACTGGTATAATTGTCATATCACCTCGTTATTTTGAAACTCTTTTTAGTAAAATTATTAACAATACTCATAATTATATACATAGTATATAGTAATAAGTCATGTGTTTTGCTGTCTCCGGTCATCCCCCCCCCCCCCCAAGTTGATGGTCTAGAACATTTCAAATGTGTATTTAAAGTTAAGTTCATGTTGCACAATTCAGAGTAAACTTTACAAGAGAAGCAAAATAATACATTAGATCCTCTCAAGCAAAATTATTTGAGGGGCTCTGCCCCCACATCATTAACATTGGGGGGGGGGGCTTGAGCCTCCCCAAGCCCCATGGAGTTGACACCTATGGGCAATGGTGTTGTACATCCACACCCACCGAAGGCAAAAAATTTCAAGCAAACTCCATCTGCAGAAAAATTCATGGCAACTGTGTTCTGGGACGAACTAGGTGTGTTTCTAGTGGATTTCATGGAGTGGGGTAAAGCAATCGCATCGCAGGTGCACTGTGAAACTGTATGAAAACTCAGACGTGCCATGCAAAACTGACGATGTGGAATGCTGCATTCAGTAAATGTTTTTATCCACACTAACGTTAGACCACACACTGTTGCCCTCACTCTCCAGACGATTGAGACGTTCTAATGGGAACTTTGTCATCCCCGACTATATAATCCGGACCTTGCACCTAGTGACTATGTCTTCCTGCACCCCAAAAAGTGACTTGCATGTCAATGATTAGCAAAAACTGACGTGTTGAAAATATGAACTCCCAGGCAGCGAACTTCTATGCAGAGGGTATAAAAAAGCTTATTCAACAGTACCAAAATTCCTTGGAAAATTATGGTGACTATGCCTGCCGAGAAATAAAGTAGATATGTGCATGTTTGTAACCACTAAAGCAGTGTTGCTACACTTCCTTTCTTCTTTGATATAATCAATTGGCCATTATTTTTTAAATGCCCCTCGTAGATTAACATAAAAGACTTCAATTCCATGCATGGGAGATGAGAAGAATTTACAGGATTTTTGTTGGGAAGCCTACAGTTGTGAAGGACAATGCTGAGAATGATCTCAGGGAAATTGTCAAGGATAGTAGGTCTGTAATGTTGCTGCATTTTAAGGATCGGTATATTGGCTGGTAAAATGGCTTACCTGCAGATTGTGGATGGCTTCAACCCACTGACTGCGCTCAAACTCGGACGAAAGGAAGAAGGTGTACACGCGGGCACTACGGTTCCCTACGCGGAAGACAAGGTTAGGGGATGCCAAAACCAGTTGAGCCTCCAGGTCCGCCAGCTTCTTCTTTTGCTTCTCTGTGCGGCTGCCAAGTCGGATACGCTGAAACAAAATGCACCACAATAGCATCACTTGCACAGAAAACATGTTTCACAAATATGTAGTACCTCTGACTAAGATGATATCTCGTAAAAACAAAAAAAGATCATGTTTAGCCAAATGGTTAGCTTGCTCTTCTTGGGTGCAAGCAGTCCCCGGTTCAATTCCTTATGGAAGTCCCTCCCATCCAATCGGTGTTGAACCAGCATCGTGAGGACTCGATCCACTGACCACGCATCACACAATGAAAAGCCACTAAATGAAAGTTGGTGAAAGCATCAGTTGCAGTATTTTTTTTATGGAAAGTTTTCACATGACATTCAGTGGAAGGCCAGTCCTTATGACAAAAATCAACTCTATTGCAGATGTTCTTGCTCATTTCAATTACACTTTTTGAATAGTTAAGGCACACTCTAAACTAGCGCAGTTTGAAGCATCCATGCAGCAGATGACTTTCGTGGAAGAAATCAATCTCTCAGCCGGTGCATTTCAAGCAAGAACAAACTTCATGCAAGGACTTCCATCCACTGCCTTTGCTTTTTCCAGAAAAAAAGTCCATATCCCTGTTATCTCAGATTCGTTTCTTCCTTTTCACAGAACGACCTTTTCAAGAATTGCCATAACTTGTTTAACGTGTTAATCTCATGGGATTTTTTGGAATGCACCCGATATTACCTACACAGCCTAAACATCAGTGTCATGTACTCTCCTCTACACACGAGAGGTTTCCTTCAAAAGCTTTACATCATGTTAATTTATAAAAAGTTCAACAAGACAGCAGTGAATGAATGAGACGGGTGGCCCCAAGAATCAATTTCTTTTGAAAGTAGCTTTTTGAGAAGTATACAATACTTGTATTCCACTGTAATTCATACCTTGGTATATTTATGAAAAACAAACATGAATCAAATATCAAAAGTAATTCTGGAGAAATGGCATGAATATTACAGTGAACTGGTCCTGCGACACGTGTGTTCTGGCTGGCGGAACAGATGTACCTTTAGAGATGTATACCTACTCGATGGTGTTTAGCCTTGGGAACTTACATTTCTGATAGTCTAATATATATGAATGTGTGCTTGGTAGTATCTCAATGTTTGTTGTGCCTACTAGAGTTGAAGTGTGCTATCGCTGGAAAATAAGATAAATAAATAAATAAAAAAGCACATAAAATTTGGAAACATGAAGTCCAGGTTCCACCATTCATGTCTCACTCACCTTCTCCTCCCGACTCTCCTCCCAGAGAATTTGGTCCCTGACAGTGCACGCTTGAGACTTGAGAGCCACAATGTTCGCTGGCGAAGACTCCCGAGGCTCCACGGCCGGCTCTTCAAATATCACAATGTCACTCAATGGAATGTACCACTTCAGCTCGAATGTAAACTTTGCTCGCCCTGATGCCTGAAAATATAACATATCGCACAATTATGATTGTTTTAGTCTTACTTCATCCTTAAAGTTTACGTTGTTAAAACTATGTCCCTGCTTTTCACTTTTGTTTACATTCAGGTAAGCTAATCAAAAGTGAACCTACAGTTTGAAGTGGGATCTGAACCTCTTACTGTGCCTTGGAATCAAATCCAGGATTCATTGACTGCTATTGAGGAGGTATTTTCCCACCTTTTTTAAAATTATAATTTATTACATGAAAAACTCCTTTTCTCTGTTGTTTTCTACATGCCTTGTTTAGCTAAAATTGGCCCCCAAAAAATGACCTCTCTCTCAATATGGACAAAAAAAGGGTAAAAATTGGCTTAATTTAAACAATTATTTAATGACACATGGAAGTCGTGGTAGCTCAGTAGTTAGCTTGTCTAACTACCATGCGGAAGACCCAGGTTCGATCCCCGGCGAGGGAGAACAAGAGATCTTTTCCACCTGTTCAAACTGATTCGGTGCCCACCCAGCATTGTATAAAGTGGGTACCTGGAGGAAACTATGGGGGGTAAAGGTGGCCACGGGCAAGGTGCTGATCACATCACCCCCACCTTCAGCCGTGATCAAGAAAGTGTGGGGCTCTAACTCCACACCCCTATACCAGGGTTGGCAATTTGCCTGGGTTTTTCGTGGGTTTTTACGGTTTTTTTCAGGTTATGTTTAAAAATATATATATTAAAAATGAATTATTTTTTTCTCCTAGTAGTAATGCATTGTACCATTCAATTTGTATTGCTTTATACCCTGTCCCAATTATCTCTGGAGCAAGTGAACGAAAACAAGTCTCTGCGCAAGTAGTGATGTGAGATGGCTCCACTACCGGAGAGAGAAATGGATTGCCTGGAGCAATGTAAAGCAACTGCAGTTACTAGCCTTCACAGGAGCATGTACTGCTTCACTCTGCCCACTCTATTTCCTCCCCTTCTCTGATGCTATGTGCACCCTTGCTCCACACATAACTGGGACAGGCAATAGTTGACTGAATCAAAAACTATTTAACATTTCTGTTAACATATTCTGTTCTAAAATATTTGTCCAACAGTTTGATTCTACTCTTCCAGGAGGGTGTAATAGTTAATGCTATTGCTTTGTGATCAGTTTTCAGGATTGCATTCCCTGAGGAGGCACATACTTTGGTGTATCCAAGAAGCAAGACTACCGAGGGGTGGGGGGTACAAGACCAGTGTTTTTTTTCTGGTATCAACAACGGTACTCCATACTGGCATCTTATTATAGGTGAGGACTAATAACATTTTATTCTAACAAGAGAAATGCCTACGATCCCAGAAGTCCTGGTTTCTTATCCAGGGGTTCTGGGTTCAAATTCCCAGCCAGGGTATGGATGTTTGTGAGTGTCCATTCATCAATTTTATCATATCATCACTCATCCACATCTTCGCAAATTTCCCAACAGTGGCACAAAAAGCGAAGTAAAATAAAGCAAATGAATCAAAACAATTCTGAACTTGAGTTTGTGAAACAAATTATTTTGTGAATGCAGTGTTGTGCTTATGTTGGAATGAATTATGCTACAGCTACAAAAACTTTTTTTGTCTCATTTATTTCATATGCCATAGACCATTAAATAATTCAAAAATACTATGTAACACAATGTTTTAAATCTGCTTCAATACAGTTTGTTCACAGTTTATCGCAGTCGTGTTTACTGTTTTCCAATTTATTTTTCTGGATGTTTCAAACAAAAATACCTCCTCCATGTATTAACGATGCCAAATTATAAGTTTGCCGTATTTAATTGTCTGGCTGATTTCATCCAAATGGAATACCTTATACATCTTCCAAAATATCTGGCTGCTATAAGAATGGCAATTCCCATGGTCAAAACATTGGTTACCTCCAATTTGGTCCACAATGATCCCCAAACGTGTACTTTATTTCAAAACATTTATTGTCAAATTATAGCTTAAGTGAAGCCCTAAAATTCTAGTCTCTTTTCTTAATCTCCAAAAATGTAGTTTAGGCAGAGATCTGAAAGTGTCATCAGAATTTGGAATCTACCTCAGTATAAAAAAATCATTTTTTTATCTACAATCTTGAAATATTTTGAACAATGGAAAACAAAATCATTCCAAAGGTGAATCTAGATGTGATTAATTTCTCTAAATTTGTTGCAGTTAATGTGGTCTCAAAATTGGTGACTTATCCCTAACCTTCCTAGCACACACACTACATTACAGTTTTTATGAAAAACTTAAAGCTCAAGTGATGCCGTAACATTGTTGAGACTTGTGTTTCTTAATCTACAAAAATATAACCTAGTCAAATATGAGCATAATTTAAAGTTTTCGCAAGACATGTTAAACCAGTCTGTCGTGTACTATCTTTAAACATGATGAGCAATATTTCTCAAATACAATGTGGGATCCATCCTTCAAGTTATCTTGCAACTCAAAAGCTTTGCATTTATGGTGGTTATCTAAAATAGAATGTGTGTGATTTTACATTCCTCTCCTAAGCTACGAAATATTATTTTATAAGTTTTACTGCAAAATTGCGGACCAATTATATATCTAAAATTACTCAGTTTAATTCCTTATACTCTGAAAATGTATTCTAGACCATTAAAAAAAAAAAAAATACATTGTAGAGCATAGCATAGAACCTGCCTGCAACATGTGGAAAATAAGTTTTTCATCCACCATCTTGAAACAAATTGTTCAATTTTGTTCACACCTTTTTTTAGCTGCAGAAATAATTTTACCTAAATGATTCTAAATTTACAGCAGTTATCATCATCATTAAATATATGACTTATCCCTCTCTGCCCATCCACCCTAACTCATGCTCCTCCTAAATCATGCACTACATTTTGATAATTTTATTGTCAAATTATAGTGCAAGTACATAATGCTGCAGTAAGTTTTGTGCACAAAGCTGACAATGTGGTAATTATGAAGATGTACGACTTGCATGGCTACAAAGCTCCCAACCAGACATAAATAACATTTTACTGCATAAGCAAGCAACCCATTAGGATGAGAAATTACAAAAATTATTTAAAGTGTGTTCCAATTTAATCATGTCACAATTAACGACATTTCAATAAAATTCTCCCTTGTAACGTTTAAACATGCAAAAATTTCTTGTATCAATTGATCATCACAGTTGAAACTATGACGTGCCACTATGGATTCCCCCACATAACGAACTGACTGATAACCAAAGTGCTACCACATTTCAAAATTATAAGCTTTGTTCAAGTATGCTGCGTCAATAAATGCAAACAATTTACCTAAACATTTCTGATACTTTTTCTTTTTTGTTTCTTGGATATATGATCTTTTTATTTGTGTTAAATGTTCATTTCTAGCATGATTTGAGGAACACATCCTGAAAAACCCACTATGACTTGTCTACATTCACTATTTTTAGTATTATAAGCTCTGATAAGCCTTTTCTTTACAAGTTTTCAAAAACAAATTTGACAATCATAGAACCTCAAGTATTTAGAGCAATAATTTACAACATTTTCTGAAAAACCCCACATTTTGGCTCGGTTTTTTCGGTTTTTCTGAAAAAACCCACGTGGTGAAAACTGGGCTGGGCCCACCCTGCCCTATATGGTTTCTTGGCATGGTGCAAAGCACAGAGGGGCACTTGCATAGCTTCGTAAGAGTAAATAAATTACATACATTGAAGTTCCCTATCAAAATAGGCACATTTAAAAATTGAATGGCAGCACATTTCAAACCCTACCTGCCTGCTTTGTTTTGCAAGTTTTTAATTCCTATCAGTTATCAGCCCAGTTATCATGTGAATACTCAGTGTTATCAACATTTTGAAAAATCAAAATCCCTAAGTGGCACGCACAAGAAACACAATTTACATGCATAACACAGTACATATGCTTACCTTGTATTTGGCACATGCTATCACATCATTGAAAAGGAAGAGATGTCGCAATTTCCTGTGTCCATCTGACAACTCTACTATGAAAGAATTCTTCACCAACCGGCGTTGAGCTCTATCGTGAGACTGAAAATGACATAGCATATAAGAATCATACTAGCAAATACAAAGAAGTACTTGTGCACATTGCTGTTACAGTCACCAATCCTTTTGTCTCAAAACTGTATTGACACATTTATAAACAGTCGAGCTGAGTTGATGGTATTGGCTGATACCAGTGGTAGGGGTTGGAATTAATTTATCGACATTCTTTTTGGCATGCGAAAATGTTATCTGTCTATCTTGGAAATTATGCAAAATTTGAAGTGCCCATACATTTTGCATTGGTATAGTGTGAAAAGCCGCATATGATTACATAAAACACATTTTAATATTCTAATGTAATTCTAGAATATTTGAGCAGCTCGGAAAACGTGATAATCCACACTCAATTAAAAATTGAGATAACATTTGATGTATTATCCGTACCAGCTAACTGTAGACCAGACGAACGAGAACAAGTCTCTGCGCAAGTAGTGACGCGAGACTGCTCCACCCATGAACAGTGAGAGAAAAGGGATTGTGTAATGGGCAACGGGAGTTTTTCCCAATTTCCTCCAGCGTTGCAAACTTTTGAAAAGGATAATACCGAACGCTCATGGCAAACAGACCGTATTTTTGTCTCCAGGTCCGTACGATTGGTTTAAAAATTTCTTAGGGGAATATTAGGGATAAAACTGCAAGAGCAAATTTTAACAAGCCGTGCATTTAGCGAACGGACTACGGTCTGGACCATACATCCATGCACGTATGGTCAGGACCGTACGGTTGGCAACGCTGCGCTTTTATCACTTGATTTTCCTCCTCCTCCTCTGCCGATACGGGCAGCCCTGCTCTACAGTTTGCTGGGACAGGGTATAATTGCTGGAGTCTTCTATTTCTCATACATTAGTGAACAAGGTCTATTCAATAGCCAGCAATTGGTAAATACACAAGAACATCTGGGTAATACATGAGTTACAATGCAATGGACAAACTTTCACTTGCATTTTTCTGTTTCATATTTTTGTGGGTTATTACGTTTTACTCGTGAACTACTCATTTGATAGCAAAACTCTGGTAAACATTAATCAATATTTTGAAAGACATTAAACTGTTACAATATAATTGTAACTGTTTTTTTTAATGGTGAGAATTTGCTAAGAGTAAGCAAATTGGTTCAAAGTTGTATTGGCTCAACCTTAATAACAGAACATGCATTGAAATAATTCTTGTAGCTCTTGGACACAAATAATGAAGAGATTCTCTCTCTTAGCATATCGGCCATGTCAGTTCTGGATATGCTTCCAAGGTTTCCACCAGGAAAAAAACATCAACAGGGACATAAGACTTGGACTGGACCCAGCCTGGTTGGCAACAGTTAACCGGGAGTGCAAAAATGGGAGAGACAATACCAGAGTGACCTGCCACTTTTTCCACACCAAATGCATAAACTGACTTCACACATACCTCTGCACTTCTATCCCTGAAGATGAGTAAGACGCTAATTCTTGGAAGCCTTGAAAGCAAATTCAGAACTGACCTGGCTGGTATCCCGAGAGAATCTCTTCAGCACATTGATCATTTCATAACAATGAATTTTTCTTAGATTTCTCATTTATATGCTATTTAAAAGTTGCAATACTTATGTATGTGCATAAATATGAGGCTGTTCATACTTACAGGAAACAGTGTCTTTGTTTGGATCATATTAAATTCATCCAAGAAGTTCTGTGTTAACTTCAGGGCCTCATTCAAAGTCTTGTGATCTGGATGAGACTGAGGGGTATACTTCAGCAAATCCTGCAACAGAATATCAGAACTTATGCTTATGTTTTGCAGCAAACAATTTTCTGTGCCAAATATATGAAAAAAATATCAAAACATTAAAATTATATTTATAATTGAAGAAATAATGATTACTTCTGTTTTGAAGTGAATAATGAAATAACTGAATGTTCTACAAGAGGTGTATAGTAAAAATAGTCAATGTTTACAAATGTGTGAAACATACTTTTTATGTACATTTACATTGGGCTTCATAGATCCTCATACTTCCAGGGAAAGTTGGGATGGTGTGTTGGGTTATTGGTAGTAATTTTTTGAATGACTGTGTACCCATCGAAGGGTCATACCACTTTGGTACAATGATTGGATTCCCCAAGTGATAGAGGACGGTATTACTTGAAGTTCGGTTTAAATCACCTTTATGCACAGCAGTACTGGACATAAATTTGACACTGGGATCCAACCACTATGTACTTCTATCACGTATTGAACCCAGGACCCCTTGATTACAAGGTGATGAGGTTACACAATAATGCCAAAAGAGAGGCAAGGAAAGTATCATCAATTCCCTAGTCAACTCCAACAATGTCAAAGTCAATCCCTTACTCAGATTTTTACCTTTCTGGTGTTCTAAATCACACCCACCTTTAAAAGTGTGTATGATCACTCAACAGTACCAGTGCCAATCAGAAACCAGGAAACCGTTGTCTGTTGGAGACCAAGGAGCAAATGGAAATAAGAGAAGCAACGTTTGTGCACATGCAGTTGCCACTTTGTAGCTTCATCCTCAAATCAAGAAAGCTTGTTATGCTCTGTTTTCATGTTAGTGTGCTGTGTGTACATTTGTGCATTGCTGTGTAGCTTCTCCATAGAGTAGTGTTGACAGTAGACAGAGTTTGAGTTTTTGTTTTACAAGGGTCGTTCAAGGTTGGCCAAGACTTTCGTGCGTAAAATATTAATGAATCAATGTAGCGCTGCATTACTTTGGCAGGACAGACCATGATTCTTTGCGAGTAACCATGATCCTTTGTGACGCATGCGCAGTAGTGTAAACGAAGATGGCGGCAAGTAGTGTATCTGTTGCTGTGGAAAGTGGTGTATAATGAAATTTCTGGTGAAGGAGAAGGTGAAACCTGCTGAAATTTGGCGTAGACTTCAATCACAGTATGGTGAACATACACTGTCACGGGCAAGAGTGTACGAATGGTGTCAACAGTTCAGTGAAGGGTGGGAGTTTGTAGCAAATAGACCACACGAACACGTTCTCCCAACTGCAGTCACTCCGGTGAATATTGCGTGGTTGAGCAACTTATCCTTGAAGACCGGCGAGTAACAGTGCGTGACATAGCGCATGCGGTCAATAGCACTGATGGCAGTGCGGAGACAATCATTCACAAGCATTTAATGTTCCATAAGATTTGTGCAAGGTGGGTGCCCTGACATTTGACATTCGATCAGAAGGCAGCACGGTACGCATGTTGATTTGTGAACAACACCTGAATCGGTTTTGAAACGATGCAAATGCATTTCTGGAGTCCATCATCACGTGTGATGAAACATGGTTGCATTACTAAACCCCGAAGACCAAACAAAGCAGCATGGAGTGGCAGCATAAGGGTTCCCCCTCCACCCAAAGAAAGCAAAGCGCTGCCGTCTGCCGGTAAGATTTTGGGAACTGTCTTTTGGAACATGAAAGGTGTTATCCATGTGGATTTTTTGAAGGGTAAAAAAAAAAAAAAAAAAAAAAAAGTGTTCCCCTGTGCTTAGCACCATGCCATGAAGGCATATAGGGGGTGTGGGGGTAACGCCCCACACTTTCTTGATCAGGTCGTGAGTGGGGGTGATGTGATCAGCACCACGCCCCTGACCGCCTTTACCCCCCAGGGTTTCCCCCAGGTACCCATGCTATTCGACGCAGGGTGGACGCCGGGGCCGCTTCCAACGTTAGAAAAGTTCCCGGATTTGAACCGGCCGGGGATCGAACCCGGGACCTTTAGCATGGTAGTCAGACGCATTACCGACTGAGCCACCGCGGCCACAGGGTTGTTGAAGGGTGCAACAATTAATGCCCAGTATTACTCAACACTGCTTCCCGGTGCTGTACGTGGGGCCGTTCAGAAGAAAAAGACTGGAATGTTGTCAAAACATGTCATTCTTCTCCATGACAATGCCAGGCTACAGCGCATTTGACTCAAACAACACTGGCCAACTTCCATTGGGAGGTTTTACCACACAGTCCTTGCAGTCCAGATTTAGCCCCCAGTGATTTCCACTTGTTTGGGGCTCTTAAAGAGCATTTGGGCAGGATGCACTTCCAGACAGATGAGGAACTCAAGAATGCTGTCCTGCAGTGGTTACAACACCTACCTACTTCTTTCTACGCCAAAGGCATCACGAAACTTCCACAACGATGGCAACGGTGTCTGGAGTTCAGGGGAAATACTTTGAAAAACTGACATAGTTTGGTGCCTCTATGTATGTATATTTCCTGTCTAGAAATAAAAGTCTTGGTCAACCTTGAATGACCTAAGTCCACTTTATGTACAGGAAGGATAATTGGGACTGGACCTACAGTTTAAATTGGGATCCTAACCACTATGTGCCTCCACCGGAGACAGTGGATAGATTAATGTCACTTGGTTCCTCCTAGAAAGGTCAAAATTTGGCAAGCACGGGAACAGTAACAGCTTTGGCCAAAATGCAGTTCCAGGAAGTCGGAGAAAACAATGGGAATGGATGCATAACTCAGGATCAAAGTCTTTGGTAGGCAGTGGGTCCCCAAAAACTGCAGTGCCATGCAGTCTATCAGTGGAGTTTTGCATTATGGTACAAAAGGTAATTTTAAAAAAACAACACTCACGTGCAAAACCAATGCATTCTTTTGTACTCTAGCCACTGGCTTATGCAGCAGGTCTTCAAGTGAGAGTGACTGGTTAGCGAGTGACCGCAACCTGATGTTCTTGGTGATTTCTGAAAACTTCTGACTACACTGACTGCACTTCCTCACAGTGTCTGTTGCACGGCTGTAGTTGTGGAGGAATGCACCGTAAATGTTGATGTTGCTGGCCTGAAATGGGACAAAAATATGTGAAATTAGTTTTTTCTTTCACCAATTAAAAACATATAACTCAATCCAAACAATTAAGGGTAGGGATGGAAACGTGTACTCTATTGGTCTATGTGGGCATATCAATATATTTGTTTTGTGTGGTTTTTAACAATAATGTTGCTTGCATGTGACTTAACAGGTTTTTAATGCCTTATTTCAATGTTATATTGCATTGCTAGAATATTGGTATCATATTGGGTGATCCGTAGACTTTGCAAAAATATCAGACCATCAAAATTGTCAATAATACTAGGGTACAAATTAAAACTTTTTCCTTGCCTCACACCATCAAAATTATCAAATTTTACCATTAAACTCATACACAGGATGAAATAAGACACTTTAAAAGTTTGTCCAAGCTTTTGACTCCCTCTCCGAGTTGTCATCATTAGGGCTGGTCGATTGATTGATTTAGTTTATTTTACTTCACTTTTGTGCATTTTTTGGCTAATTTGTGAAGATGGGGATAAGTGATGATATGCTGAAATTGATGAATACACACTCACAACCATCCATACCCAGGCCAGGATTCAAACCTGGGACCCCTGGCATCATAGTAGGATGTGCTAACCACGGGGACCGGCTCAGGGCTGGTCGAGAGATGAAGTCGAAAGCTTGGACAGACTTTTAAAGTGTGTTATTTCGTGCTGTTATTTGTTTTGTTTTCAACAATAACATTGAAAGTTACCATAAAGAAACAAAACAATTCATTCATCTCCTTATTTAATGTATCTAAAGAGGTAAGTAAGTATAATAGTTTTTCAACACTCGGCCAATACTGATACTCATGTATTGGTGTGGTATCAAGGGACATTGAATTTTCACAATGCGCGAAATCGTGAAATGTGAAAAAAATATGTAATTTTGAACATTCTGCACGTAACTACACCCCCAATGATGAAATATGCGAGAGTTTTATTCGCGAAGTAATGCAAAATGTGTGCTTTTCCACGAAATGAACGCTTTTTCGTGAAATAGCCGTGAAATATCATCAAATTAAGTAGAAAACACGCAAAAACCGGCAATCAAGGTTGTGCACGCAAATTGTCAATTTGTAACAAATAGTTTGCCTAAAGTTTCCTACCACTTGCAGCTGAAGAACGTTTTACCTTCGATTACATCAGGAAGATGCTGCAAATTGGGATTTCCCATGAACATAATCTCAGTTCGAAAACTTTGCTCCCTGTCAAGCTGCATTCCTTACTTCACCCGAATGTCTACTCAAATTCCAGTTTCATTGAACTTGCTATCTGTAGCAGCGATAAGATTAGTCTGTTCCTGCACATCAAGTGAAACAACGGTGTCATTTGTGTTCAGTCATGAATGAATTTTGTTTATCATCATGTGATTTTCAACATGTGTTTGTGTATGTGCAGTAGTGATTATTTTATTTCTTGGACAGCAAGGATATCCTTTAAATACATACAATGAATAAATCACTTGAGATATGCAATTTAGAAATGAAGTGATTTTGTGTTGAAGTTTTCTTTTTGGTTGGACAGCTAAGTACTTGTGTATGTGTACAGCTGATCTAACATTTTATTTACCGCTCTCCTCAGTTTTTATTTACCATAAATTTGTCTTCCTAGGTATCAGTATTATTAGAAAATATCAGCTGGATACCAGCTGATGCTTTTCTGAAGTCTAAGTAACTCGCAGAGTTTGCAAAAATGCCACGCAACACTTTTTAAGATTCTAAATATCCTGGAAAATAATGCAAATGCATTTTATTTCTGCAAGAACATTGTGGGCAGAAATGGATTTTGTGATCAAATGATTCTCATACAAAATTATGAATATTATACATTAAAATTAATAAATATGTACTACTTTGTTATAATTTTAAAGAAAGGTAATTACCATAATCTTGAAATGATCTCCAATCGTCAGTCGTCCATCCCAGTTCTGTGTTCGCTTCTTCAATCCCTCAAGGAAGTTGGCATGGAGGTTATATATGTCAGGTATCTTGTAGAAGATGGTGTTGAAATCGTCCTCCATTATCACTGGCTGGGATGTGGCCAATGTTGCCTTGATGGCTTTCATGTACTGCAAATGCAACATCCTCTCATTAATGTACAATTTACATCTACATTTAAACTGCAAGGCACCTTCAGAAAGTAAGTTCCATTCAAAAAAAAATTGAAATGACAAAAAAAGGAAATTCACTCAAAACAGAATAGAAGAAAACATCAATTATAATACTGCAAAGACATCTTGAATGTTTGCATAACCTATAGGACATAATTTTAAAATGTGTAAATGTTTCTGTACTTTTGTACTCAATGCCTCTGTATAATTTTCAGATCTGTTTCTGGATCTTTTTTTGAGGAAATTACGTTAAAAAGGTAAAGAATAGAGCTGAGCCGATACTTTTCCGGCATTTGTCTTTCACAGGCTCTACAAAAATGCAAATTAATTTTCTGATGACATAACATGTAATTTAACATTCTAATGTAATTTTTGTATATTTCAAAGCAAAAATCTTTGTCAATCGATGCATATAATTATGCATATGGATATACTTACTCACTATTGTTAATAATAACATTCAATCATTGAAATTTTCAGGTATCGGTGCCAGTGGGAATCAGTGCGAGTATCGGTATCTGTTCGAAGTTGTATCTGCTCAGCCATAGTAAAGAAGTACTTGTGTTGTGGTTGTTGTTATTTAGAGTCGCCTTTCTAACACTTCTGGCTAATAGTGACAATCAGGATGAATAAAATTGGATGAAATTGATAGACATATATCATCCTTGTTACTATGTACCTGACGATGAATGTTTGCAACAGTTCAATAATTGTGATAAAAATGAATGTGCCAGAAAAACAGTCATATATGAAATATTATTGTGTGTTTATGTACATGTTGGCACAAAGTGTAATTTATGCTTTAATTATTTTTTTAAGGTGCCAAAATGGACAGTGATCAGGAATTCATATAAATTACGAGGTTTATTTTTTAATTAGGGGCAGTTTTGAAATAAAACGAAAACATGCAAAGGAAGAAATTTCATTACCTCTGTGGCTGTTTGTATGTACATTAAGCTACTTCTCAACGTAGTTCTCATAGTTTTTGAGACACTTGATGAGCTTTTGTAGACCCTCATCAAAAAAATCTGCCGCCAGTACAGATAGCCAATCCTTCACGGTCTGTTTGGCTTCATCGGAGCTGATGATTCGCTTCCCAGACAGGAAAGTCTTCAAGTGGAGGAACAGGTGATAATCGCTAGGGGCGAGATCCGAACCGTACAGAGGGTGGTCCATCCACTCCCAGCCAAATGAGTCAATGAGCGACTGTGTGGCAGCTGCAGTGTGTGGCCGTGCGTTGTCGTGCAGCAACATGATACCAGAAGACAGAATTCCTCGTTATTTATTCTGTATTGCTCGGCGAAGTTTCTTGAGAGTGTTGCAATACATGGCTGCATTAACTGTTTGTCCATTCAGCAGAAACTCAATCAGAAGCACCCCGAACCTGTCCCAGAAGACTGTGAGCATGAGTCTCTTGGTGGATGTCGCTTACTTGAACTTCACCTTTGTGGGGGATCATGTGTGGCTGAGTGGCACCATTCCTTGGATTGTTGTTTTGTTTCGGGGGTGTAGAGGGACACAAATGACTCATCCCCAGTGACGATATGGGTCAACAGGTCATCACCTTCACTTTGGTACCGTGTCAAAAAAGACAATGCAATTACTATTCGCTTACTCTTGCGTTCCTCTGAGAGCATTTTGGGCACCCACGGAGCACGCAGCTTTCTGAACTTCAAATTCTCCACGAAAATTGTGTACAGTACAGAACGTAAAGCTTGTGGAAACAAATCGGACAGCGTTGACACTGTCAATGGCAATTGGCTAGTATCGCGCTCTCAACATCATGCACCAATGAGTCAGTTACGATTGGGAGGCATCCTGATCGTGGTTCGTCATGAGCATTCGTGCGACAGACTTTAAACAGACATTCCCACTTACGCACCTTGCCTTCAACAATCACATTCTCAGCATACACCTCACGTAACTGGCAATAAATGTCTGCAATTGATCTGGTCACTTTTCAATTTACACAATTTTCTACAGTAAGTGTTGTATAAAAGTTGTATGTATTTCACAGTAAGTTATGGACTATAACTGAGCACACTAAAGGTCTTTGCAATTGCAATCCTGAGTGTTTTAAAATTTATTCAACAACAGTACATTTTAACATTATTCTTTAATCTTGGTTAGACATGCACATATGTGAGTCAAAATGTTGAACAAAATAGAGAGGTACAACCACAAAAATTACATTTTTTAAAAATAAAGCATTCAATACAAATGTACAGAACTAAGATGAAAAAACTTGAAGAATGTAAAATCTGGAAATTTTTTATAGTTTTGCTAGAATCATGCACATTGAATGCATAATGTGGGTCAATGTAAAATTAAGGAACATTAAATTGAGGCTCCACTGTAGACAAAACTTAGGTCCTGCTGATATACTGTGATCTTAATTTTGAACAGATCTAGAAGAAACATCACCTTACCTGCAACGTGACACCTAGGCATTCAACATAAACCTTCTCACTCTCCACAATGCTGGTGATTATGCATTTGTACATCGTCATTCGTTCGGCCTCCAACTTTCCGCCATCCTACAAAACATGAAAGAAATACATAAACTTCATCAACAAACATTGCACTGTGATTGATTGAGTTGGTGTTTAAGCCCACTTTGTACACAGTAAGGGTAACTGGGATTGGGCCTACAGCTTAAGGAGGGATCCGAACCACTATGTGCCTCCACCGGGAATCGTACCCAGCATCGCATTGTGCCATGAAGGCACATACTGGGGAAATTTTGGAGGTATGGTCCCACACATTCTCGATCTCTGCCATTTAGGAGGTGATGTGATTGGCACCACACCCTCCGGGTTGCATCTAGGTACCCATTTTTTCAAGCCTGAGTAAACCCCAGTCACATGCCCCCTTGCCATCCCCCTCTTTTTTCTTTCTTTTCTGATGCAAGGAAAGATTCAGTTTCATCTCCGAAGGGACTTTATCTGCAACAAACAGTGCTCTAGGAGGAAGATTTGCGTAAAATGAACATATCATTCTGCTAGATTATCCAAACACTTGCTGGCACCAGTATGACTCCTGTAAATATCATAGGAGTCTTACTTGTGATAAGTAATTTAGAGCTTGTTTTCCTTCCTACAGGTCTTCATACAAATAGGTTTCTCAGGAAGTAGAATTTCATGAAAGACATTGGGGGGAGGGGAGGAAGGACTACAACTGTGCATAATTAAAACAAAATACAATTTTTTTTTAAATAATTGGGATTAGAGTGGTGTAGGTGAAAACATTTTCACGTTTTATATTCCTTCCAACAACATGCACCATAAGAGGCTTTCTCACCATCGTTGCATAACAGGTTGCATAATGTTGCAAGATAAATAATGGTAATGTTCATTGCGAACCTCTGTACCACCATGTGCTAGACACCTTCATTTTCAGGCTGTCTACCAAAAAAAACAAATCCAAAATTCTTCACTTTTCTTGATCCTTTTTATAAACATTTATAGTTGGAAATTAAGAAATTAGATACTTATTTGTATTCAATGACAAACTCCAACCACAAGGCCGGTAAAGAAGAAAATGAAGCTGTACTTTAACAAGAGATTTAGACTTGATTTAGTTATTAATGCATGTAAAAATTAATGCTTCAGACTTCATCCTGGATGGGGAATGACCCCATTACTTCTTTTTAAAACTTCATGGATACAAGAATGTAATTCTTAAGAAACACAGTGAACAAATCTTAACGACTCTAAAATTTTAGATTTCCAAATACTCAATTTTATAAAATCCCAGTACAGGTACATGAAAATGTAAATTCACTATAACGTAAAAAAAAAAAAAAAAAAAAAAAAAAAAACATTCTTGACCAGAGGCATAATTTCTTGACTTTTCCTTTACTTTGACATTCTTGACGAAAAAAAGAGTGCACGGCATGCCTTAGTACAGTCAGCATGTGCAGAGCTTCTTTAAAACTCAGAATGTTAATATACTATACATGTAAACTTATTTTCTGAGGTATTGCCAAATTAAAATATCCATTATTGGAGTCATTTATACTGTAATTTATTTGCAACTGAAAAAAATTGTAGAACTAGAAGTCGTTTAATCCGAAGTTGGCATTTTTTGGTCCCTTGAAGTTGCGAGGTTTACCTGTGTATATACATTATAAGTTTTATCATTTCCATACAACTTACTAGTTCAGGAAAGAGATGCAACGATTTCCACCCATATATCTTTACATACGGATACCGAGAAAGTTTTTAGGGGAGGGGCTGAGTGGTTCAGCTTCTGGAAAACCATTCTGAATGCCATTACGGGTAGGAAAATTGAGTGGAATAATTAAAATTACCTATTTATTCCAAGAAAATTTAGACCATAAGGGGTTGGGGCGGATAAAATATGTAAACTGATGCAAAGTTTCAAAACCTGCCATCAGATTTTAGCTAACATTAAAAATTTTCATGTTTCGGATAATTATTTCACACACTTTGTGTGAGCCAATTGCGTGATGTCAGAACTGTGGATGCTGCTCCAAACTGTGCTGATATTTTGGATATAAAGAAACTAAGAAACAATACGGTAAAGTTAGATCTATACTTCCCAAAACTCTCACCTGTGAGGTACTCTCCTTTCTCCATTTCCTGCTGCTTGAAGGTGTCGATGATCCAACCGAGCCTCCATACAACCCTGTTCATAAAGAAAATAATACTTTAAACAGAATTTCAACCCAAAGAGAAGAAAAAAAGTCATTTCTTCCACGAAGATATTTCTTGTGAGATTCACTTGGTTCTATTTAGTTTCTTTAATGTACTCTATGTGATCAGAAGTACCTGGACACCCACCTGAAAATAAAGTACACGTCTGGGCCAGCCTCTATCGGGAACATTGGCAGTCAATACAGTGTTGGCCCACCCTTAGCCTTCATTCTCACAGGCATACTTTCAATCAGGTGGCAGAAGGTTTCCTGGGGAATGGCAGCCCATTCCTCGTGGAGTGCCGACATGAGAAGAGGTATCGATGTGGGTCGGTGTGGTCTAGTGCGAAGTCTGCATTCTAAAACATCCTAGAGATGTTCCATGGGATTCAAATCAGGACTCTGCGCAGGTCAGTCCATTAGTGCAACGTTGTTGTCCTCAAACCATTCCCTGACAAGCCCTGCATGGATGGGTGCTCGGTCGTGTTGAAAGACACAATGGCCATCTCCGAAGTGGTTTACGACCAGTAGGGTAGGCAGCTTGAAAGCTGTTAAAATGTCAACGTAAGCTTGTGCTGTGACATTGCCATGTAACGCAACAAGGGGGCCAAGCCCCCTCCAGGAGAAATGTGACCACGCTGTGACCACCCCCGAATTTCACTGTCGGCACTATACAGGCTGGTAGATGTTGGTTTGATTTGGTGTTTTAAGTCCACTTTATGCACAGTAAGGCTAATCGGGACTGGACCTATAGTTTAAAGTGGGATCCGAACCACTATGTGCCTCCACCGGGTATCGAACCTGGGACCCCTTGATTACGAGGCAACGACGCTACCACTGCGCCATCGGGGAGGTCAATGGTAGATGTTGTTCTCCAGGCATTCACCACACCCACACCCTACCATCAGATCCCCACATTGTGTACCGTGATTTCCACTGTTCTATGGTCCAGTTTAGTCTCACCTTGCACCACACAAGGCAGTATTTGGCATTTGCCTGCGTGATGTTTGGCTTATGGGCAGCTGCTCGGCCATGGAAACCAAGTTGCTGCACCTTGCACCGAACAGTCATGGTGCTTGGAGTAGATCACGATGCAGTTCGGAATTCCTGTGTGATGGTGGCGATGGATGATTGGTGATTATGTTGTATGACCCTCTTCAACACTTGACTGTCTCTGGAGGTCAGCCTGCATGCTTTTGGGTTGGACACGTCCCTTCACGTTTTCACTTCACTATAACATCGGAAACAGTAGACCTAGGGATGTTTAGGAGGGTGGAAATCTCGCGCACAGACTTCTTACACAAGTGGCACCCAACCACGTGACCACGTTGAAAGCGCGCGAGTTCCTCAGACCATCCCATACTGCTGTCTCGCGCTGTCTGCAGACTACCGAGATCGCTTACCATGTGTTCCATGCGGTAGATGGCAGTATTGTGCCACCCTCTATGATACACATGTTTTGTGGTGTGTCCGGATACTTTTGATCACATGATATTGGAGAAGAACTGATGTGATTCTTTTTGCCAATACTGATGAAGAAATTGATGTTCTATTGATCCACATAGAATTAAAAATGGTGACTACAAAAACAATTTATTAGACAAATTAATTTTTTGCCAATATGAATAACAACAATTGTTATATTGATATAAGGTATCAGTTGGAATTCTACCATCGATACTGGCACATAATTCCCAGATGGGATGCACAAAAATGCCAAACAATACTTACAGAGTCTAAATATGCGCAGAAATGTATCATTCTCATCATTCTTGCAATAATATTGTAAGAAACAATTGATTTTATGCTTAAATTATTATCTCATGTGAAATCATGAATACTTTAAAGAAAAACTGTTAGATAAATATGGTATGGTTTCAATGCAAATCTTACATAAAAATTTATGAATATTTGGTTGAGTTGGCACTGACATCACCTCAACCCTAATTCAAACATAATATAAGTACAGACCCTACAATTTATCATGAAATTTTGTTTAACACACTTTTAGTGTTTTGCGATGAGCGATTCAAAATAATCTCTGCCTCTTGTTTCTGTTCAATTTATTCAAATGCAAAATTTTAAATGGACATGGGGTCACTATGATGATTGTAAATGTTCTATCAGATTGTGCACATGAAATACTTTAAAGAGTTTAAATTCACTAGAAACTGATGCTTACCCTCAGAATAGTTGGAAAAGAGATCATCCTGCTCGTCTTCCTGGTCAATGGAAATTGTTCGCAGCAATGGAGGAATGTCCTGGATGTCATCGTCTGATTCCATGGAGTTGCTCCTCTGCTCCGTGCTCAAGTGTCTGGGGTTTCTGTGGATATAACATCGAATAGTTTAATTGATTGATTGAATTCTCATTTTAAGTCCACTTTATGCACAGAAAGGCTAATCGGGACTGGACCTACAGTTTAAAGTGGGATCTGAACCACTATGAGCCTCCACCTCATATCGAACCGGGGACCCCTTCATTACAAGATGGCAATGCTACCACTGCATCATCGAAGTGTTTAATGTAAGGCATATTTACACCTGTTTGTTTTAAATATACTTTAGGCTCAAGAGAGGTTAATCAATACCTGACCTATAGTTAAAAGTGGGATATGAACCATTGTGCTTCCACCAGGGAACACAAACCCATTGATTAGAAAGCAATAGTGCAGCAATTTCCAACTGAGGTGTCATGAGATATTTTAGGGATAAAGGAAAAAATATTATTAGGAAATAGGCAAAAGAAATATTAGTACTGGAGTAGGTATTTATTTGACAATAAATTTAACTTGCTCCTGATAACATATCCCACTTCAATTGAAGATAAAAAACTTTATATATATATATAACAAGGGTGCCCCAAGCTTTTAATCTCATTCCAAAGGGTGCCATGAATGTAAAAAGGTTGAGAATCCCTACAATAGTGTTACCACTGTGTGACTGGGAAATAGGTAAAATGCCTGTCCACTATGCAGAGAACAATGAATGAATGACATGGAAAAAATAATTGTAATGCCTAATTTCTCAACAATAGCTATCCTTATAACTGGAACATATCATATTTAATAGTACTTTACACATGTGCAGGAAAAGGGTAGAAATACTATGAACAATAAACCTCTAACAGACCTAACCAACTCTAAGGGCTGGTTTTTAAATGTACAATTTAGGTTCATGTTAGCAAGTAGGCCTAACTGGAAGAAGCAACATGGATATCAAAGTTACATACTCGATAACTTCACGGTCAGATTAAACAAGATGTGATGCACTAAAAAGTTACATTGGCATAAAAGAGGACTTGTGTTTGGCAGAACTCAATCAGCATCCAAGCAAATATGGAAATTAAGCAAAGCGGTTACAAGAATTCAGTTGGCAAGGTCGCATTGAAGGATATCCGGTCTACCAGGCAGGCCAATCTCAGAGCAGTAATTCGATGCAGTGGTTAGCAGTACCAGCTTGAAGAGCACGTTGCATTTTATAATACGAGTTCAAGTTCTGACCCCAAATCTTTCTTTTTCTGGACAAATATTTATTACATGTGTTGGTACTTCAGTATTATACGGACTACCTAAAATTAGTATGCTATACATACGTAACATAACCTTCATATCTAATTAGTATGCCATAAGAACCTAACCTAACTAATTAGATATGAAGATTAGGTAGGTTGCATTAGGTTAGGTATGTAAAGCATACTAATTGGAGGTACTAAAGTACCCATGTGTTCCCTTCAAATCGCACTTTATTGTTGAATGATATTACTTCAAATACAGTAAAGTTTCAAATTACTTTTACTCGTTGTACCTTCCTCACATTTTTAGAAGTTTCCTACAAAGCATGCTTACTATAAGGTTTATCTTTGTTCAACAAACATGCAGAGAGATGGTACAAAGCTTGCAGTCAAAGCATGTACAATTTCTACATATTAATAGCATTTATATCAAGAGACAGGAATTATTAATGTTTCAAATTTCTATTTCTTTACATGATTCTTCTACAAGGAAGTACCTACGCTTGCATTCCATAATAGCATTTGACATGTATGGGATTGGCCTTTATTAGAAGAAAGCCTAATCTGTTAGTTTTCATTCAATTTATTTCGTAATCATACAGAATGGATACGAAGCCCATCAATAGATGCAGCCATTGTTTCCAATGCGAAAACGTGCTTTTAAGAGCAGCGCACTTATAGTTCTATATTGAAACACCGAGCTGTGTGACAAGCAGTTTGAAACTACACTAAGAAATGGCTCGCAGATCAATTCCCTACATTTCTGTTGTTCAGCATTGGCAACACACTATTTTGAAGCGCAAAGTGAGGATTATTTAACTATCGGTTACTTTCAAATTGAAAAATCCAGTGCTGGTTAAGTGAAGATTGTTACTTGTCACAGAAAAAATAACTGGACATTGAAAAACTGGTCCTAAACATTTCTTTTCTTTTTATGTAGTCAATCAAAAATGACAAGTGTCAGCAAATTACACTATTTGCACTGATAAACTTGAATTTCTTGTTAAACATCAACTCTACGTATGTAGACATGCACTGAAACTTTTCTGTTTAGAGTAATATTTTAACATAAAATGCGGTATTTGTGACATTTCTCCAGTTTTTACAGAATAATGTGGGTATACTTGTGGGACAATTATTCAAAAACTTATTAATCTTCACCTGATTATAGCAGGCCCATCACTTTATATTGTTTTAAGCCACGAAAAACACAGTAAAATCAAGGTTACATGTTTATTTTGATCTTTGCTACTGACACATTTCTCAAATAATCCCTCCTAATTCTGAGAATAGTGACCAGATATGTTATTCAGGTGTTGTCCTCAAGGAATTTCCATGAAATCCAATAAAAAATACACGGACATTAATTTGGTGAAGAAAACTGATACTGTTTAGTTTTAATGTTCAAAAAGACTTTTATTATTTCAGAGCAATTAATTGATGGTACTGCATCTAGAATTGTCTTAATTTTTTAGACAGATCTTGATGTCTTGCGTAACATAAAATTTGGGGGCTGTCCACCCACTGTATCCCTCGAGAATTATTTGGTTGTTTTTTTTTAAAAAATTGACAGATTTTCATGTTTTACTTAATGTAAAATTAGTTCCAGCACGCGGAAAAAAACACAAATAAATAATGGTTCGATTTCGATTTACTTCTGTTAATACCAGTGGCGAAGCTCCTATGAGGCTTTTGAGGCTTAGCCTACCCAAAAAATGTTGAAATTAAAATGTTCTTGTACCCTGTAACAATCAAAGTTCGTTAAAACGAATTAAACTATGTAATCCGACCATTTGGTTCCGCCGATCCTTCCAGATGTCTCGGCAGTCAGGCCAGAAAGAGGAGAGCACGTTCGGTCCGAACTGTGAGGCTTTTGACGAAAAGCCTCGCGTTAAAGGGCAGCTACAGCGTGAGCTCTATGTAGGTGGAAGGGGAGTGTAAGGGGAGGGGACTGCCGATTTCCTGGGTGAAAGCGGCTAGCCTCAGAACCAACGTGATGTGCTTCTAGTCTTCTTGTGCAAAGTGCGTCGTATCCGTGCGTGTGTTTGTGTGTGTGTCACATAGTGTATTTATGTTATAAAAATATAATACTGTGAAATTATGTGTTGAAAACTCTAAGAGAATTTGCAGTGAAATAAATGTAAGTGAACAAGACTTCGTGGCTCTCAGATGCTTAACCTACGAAATCTTGGACAACCTGACTGTACAAATGGAAATACGTTTTGGAGATCTTGAAATGATAAAATTTGTTGAATTGCTAGACCAAAATAGCTTTGGGGAATATAAACTACATTTTCCTGTGATGAAATTAAAAAAACCTTCTGTCCACATATCCATTTTTCAACAAAGAACGATTAGAAAATGATTTAAAGAATATCTATGCTTATGAAGAAAAGCATTTACCTCCTGTAGATCTTCTAAAATTCATAGTTAGCAATAATCTTCAAACAATCTACAAAGAAGTAACACAACTTATCAAGTTGGTCTTGACATTCCCTGTTACAACAGCTTCCTCCGAAAGAAGTATGAGCACCCTCAAGAGAGTAAAAAATTATCTCTGTAATTCAATGAAAAATGAAAGATAAAGTTCTCTCAGTACAATAGCCATTAAAAAAAAAAACTGGTTAGAGAACTTTCTCTTGATCAAGGCTTCAAGGAAAGAGTAATTGATACTTTTGCGACCAACAAGAATCGACGCATTTACCTGCTGTATAAACATATATAAGCAGATTTTTCAGCCTACCCAGTATTTACGCCTTAGCTTCGCCACTGGTTAATACATATTGTGGAGTTTCAGTGATAACTTAACATATTGCTGAATCTGTAGATAACAGTTCGTTATATCGGAGACACATTTCTTTATGTTTACAGAAGAAACTACTTATGGAAATGAGTTTCTCTAAGGTTTCCAAAGTTCGTCGAGGTATTTTCTTTCATCGTGGAATCTATTTGACTGAGAAATCATGTATTTTTCATGAGAAAGATCTCACCGATGCACAAGTGCTATTGCTGTCGCTACGTGAACTGGTTGCTGCATACGTTTGATGATAACTCCCTGTCAGTGTTTCCAACCCCTTTTTTTAACTATGCTTGCCTAACCTAACCTTATCGGAAATGGTTCATGGGGCTATCCGTCAGCTACCTGTGCATAATCTACAATTTGCACACGTGATGAACACGACAGTAGGTATTTTTCTGTGAAGAAGGTTGGAAACACTAGTCAACCTCTGCCCGCCATATTGTGTTTTACGGAAGCAGAAAAAGGAATAACAAGAACTACTCTCCATGTGAAAAATTGTGTTTGTTTTCGTGTAAAAAGCATAATGACACCTTGAACTATGTTCCGCAATACACAATTGGTAAGTACGAACCATGCAAAACTGTATTATTTTTTAGTTAGGTTAGGCAGGTCAGGTTTGGTTATCTTAGCATTAAAATAAAGTCCCTAAATGCATTCTACTAAGGTTTCGATTTACTTCTTCATTGATTCCCACTAGCCTACAATACTTACAGCCGCTTGTCAACAGAAAATACATTGTCCATGGGTAGCACGCATCCTTGCGTAAGGTAATTTTTTTTTCAACATAAATAACCTATTTTTCAAAATCTAAACAGTAATCATTAATTTAAGGATAGTTCAAATTGTGTGACAACGCTTGTCCAAATTCAACGATAATTAATCTTCCTGCTAGGAGAATATGATAAAAATAAAAACAATTGAACTGTTACCCTTTACACTCGTAACCTAACGACATAAAATTATAGTTGCTGTTGTGGAATGTTGTGTTGAGTGCTATATTCACTTGTGTGAAGCCTTAGGGCTGTTTTGCTTCATGGTACGTTAGCAGACATACTTTAATTCACAATAACAAATTTGTGCAAGCTAAAAACACTGAAGGGTACAAAAATTTGTTTCATGGCAAGGAAACCACAAACAACCTATATATTTCATCCCAAAGCATGGCCTGCATATGTAAAAATGTCCTACATCAGACTACTTTCACTGTTTATTAATTATAAAATCAGGTTGCATGCACCAAAAAAAAAATGCTAAACCCACCTAACCTATTAGCAATGTCGCATCTTTATGCTTACTCCAGGCTGGTCATTCGTGAAACCACCCTGTGCTGCAACTCCGTCAATACATCGAGAAGAAATATTAATAATACCCCATAGAACAGATTCATTATCAGTTTTATGTGCAGCTAAATTCTGACATCAACAATCATTTACCTGAAAAAAAATATTTTGTACAGCATATAATTATCAGTAATTTACCCCTTCCCGAAAACAACTTCCATATGATAGGTGAAAGTTAGTTCTTCCTATAAACCTAGGATTACATTTAACCTTCAACCAGTGTTACTTACTTGAGGAAGTAATCAATGTTGACATAATTTGATTGCTTTGGAGAATCAGATTCTGGAGGAACTGGGCTGTTGGGCAACCATTCAGTGTCCGTGGTCCCTGAGCTGGTTGCACTATGGCCAGAGTAATGAGACGTTTGAGATTTGAAAGTTGTCTCTCCGTCCAAATCACTCATGCTACCACTCTGTTCATGTGACAAGTATACATAGTCCCCATCTACATCCAGAGGTACAGAATCATACACATGCTCTTCACTATCGACCTGGCTAATATCCTTGTCGAGAAGGATACCAGTATCAGGAAACTCTTCGGATCTTGTTGTTAGAATAGAGTCATCTTCACTCTGATGCACACACTCACTAATGCACTCTTTCACCTCACCTGATTCAACATGACTCTGCAATGTCTTCGTGCTTTCAGTTTTATCACTAACTTTGTTGTTTCTGTGCTGTTCAATGACTAGTGAGCACTCCATAACATTTTTGTTCTGTATTATCTTCTGTTTATTTTCATTGATATTTACTTCATATTCTATTTTCTTGCCATCACTAATACCTTCTTCTTTGTTACTCTCACTGTTCAGTACATCTACTGCTTCACCAGCTTGTTGGTAACTTCTAAGCTGCACATCTGCAGTTTGGTTGACAGTACCAACCTCTTTCTCCAATGAAACATTTCTATCTCTAAATTTTTTTCTATTAAAACTGGAACGTCGACATAAATTGCTTGCATTAGATGCAGTATCGCTAGGTACAGAAGTTGGCCTTGATGTAGCAGGACGATCTACATCTGTATTTGTTTGTTTTCGTAACTCTATGTCACAATTCTTTGGTGAAGCGTATTCATTGAGCTGTTTGTTTGTTTCGGCTGTTGGGTGAGGATTTGAAGATCCTGAGCTGAGAGCCCCCGAGGGTGAAGAGTTTGCTGGTAAACTTTTTCTAGAAGAAGCTAATAGTTCACTTTCATTATCTTTTGATTTTCTAAAATTCTTGGGAGGGGGCCTTGGGGGAATTTTCTTCACTTGCATTTTTGGTTGATCTGTTGGAGAACTTTGTGCTTGTTGCTGTTTTCCCGAACTGCCCTTCTTATTTTTTGTAACACCGTTAACTTCAATAACAGTAACATAATTTGAACTGTTTGAATCATCTGGTTTTGCAGATTCCAAAGAACCCTCACAAGAAGAACCACTTGATCTTCTCGTTCGTGTTTCGCTTAATGTTACAGATAGCTCATTTATACATTGATTAACCGATTCTTTTGTCTTGGTTTCATTGGATTCGCATTGTTCAGGCTGTGTTGGTGCTATGTGATGCCCACAACTCTCACTTTCCTTATCGCCATTTTGGCTTGCTTTTTCATTAACTTCCTTGTCATTTTTCTCTTTACTTTCTTCAGGTTTAAGATGTACACGGTTAGCTACATTAGAACCATCACAACCCTGACTTTTGTGCTTTTCGACATCTGAGAGAAGTCTTTCCAGATATTCAACGTAGAACTCCTCCTTCTCCAGCTCTTCTCGCAGAACAGCTACCTTTTGCTTGTGTTTGGAGAGATTTGCACGAACATCTTCTTCCCAAGCTGCCGGTAATTCACTACCGGGAAAACGCTGAATCCAAACCCGTCGAAAATCCCCATACACACTCATGATACCAAGAGAATACACGTAGTTTTATCCCAAAACATCACTAATTTCAATGTCATTTCTCCCCTACTGACTGGTGACTGCACCCATTCCTACACTACCTCCACCTTTTCCAGATTGCGGTACAGTGGCACCAGATACAAGTGATGGTTGCTTTCGTTGATAATTCACTGATTATACTATTTGATAAAAGATCCCTCGAGCTCGAGTTTTCCGGACAGAATTTATTTTAGTCGGGACTGGATCGGGACGGGAAATGTTCGAAATTTCCCTAAGCTCTGGAAATCTCGAATTCTACACGTCAGTTTCACCTTAAGTGATTGTTTTTGCATTTCTGGAATAAAAGCTAGTAATTTCTGATAAGTTCCAGACACTTAACAATGAAGAAAACGTCGAGAAATAACGAATTTTTGAAATGACCATTCGGGATGTCATTTCCCAAAGTCGAGATTGGGACGTGAATTTTTATCCCGATCCAGACTTTTCGGTATCACGTGCACGGTGCGCCCCTACCAGCACTGTCGCCATAGCAACGGCGGACTTGAGTTTACACAACGAATTCCCCACTTTCACTCCATATGGCTGACATTTGTAGCGGGTTGCGGTTAAGAAACGAAATGGTTGCATGTATAACCATGGGCGTATATATGGTTGACGTAAGGGGGAGGGGGTTCAACTTTTGGTATGATTAAGGTTGCTATATTTCATAAGTGAAAATCCGGGACACTGCTGACCTGAAGTTTGTTCGGGGGGGGGGGAGGTGCTTGACCCGACAAAGTTGTGTGTGTATATACATATCAATTATCATATTCTTTACACTTCTTAAAAAGAAACAGAAACCTATTCGAAGTATGTCATTGATATAGACCGTGTTAAAAATGTAAACACAAACATTGGTGAGGTCTTGCCCGGTCCCCCCGGATCTTCCGGTTTAGGCCAGTCCCCGTTGTTGCCAGTGCAGATTCACCTGCATACGAAGTAAGAAATGGGCGCTTGTTTTCATCAGTTGCGCGACGATAGTCAAGAAAGCTATTTGTTAAAGTTCTACTATGAAGGAGTGGACGTCTAGAATCCGTCGGATGATCAACTGCAGAGCAAATTATTAAAGTATGACGTGTCTTTGTGGCCGCCAGTTGTATAGCATACTACATACAAGTGTCTCGTGTACACGCACGACGAACTCAAAACGTACAAAAGTTTAGATATATTTAATTATTTTGTAAGTAAAGTAAAGCTTAAGTGAATCTTTGCCAACAAATCTGCAGAAGTAATGACACATAACAAATGCTAAAGTAAATATATGTGCTTTCAACGTCGCCTTTCCGCCTGAGGGATTTAGGAAAAACCTATGATATGGCATGCCACTTTCACTTGCACGAATATACTTCAAACAACAAGGTAGTTTTCAGACTGAAGCGACAAGCGATATCGGGATTTCGCACAGAAGCATTCGATCTAGAGCAAACCATTCACAAGCCAGGCTTGCGCAAATAACAGGCCGGGGCAACACAACTTCTAATAACCTTGACACAAAGCACGGTATTGATAAATCGGCTTAGTCCGAGCGACAAGCGACATCTGCAATTTGTCGTGTCGCTTTAATTCGGAAGGTGTCTTTTTATTTTTGAATGTTGGTTTCCAAGAAACACGTATCGCTTCAGTCTGAAAGCTTCCTTTCGAACCAATTCATCACGAGAAAATGCACGTGTCGCTTGGACTGGACTGTTGTTTTCTCATTACCATGCATCGTGTCTGTTGTACTCGTATGCAAGGTGAATTGTTTCCTTTAGAGTAAAGGAGCCGTTGTTTGTCGCTTCGGGGTGTAATCTCCGTGCCACTTAAAAGTGAATCCTCAGTGATCAATTAAATTTTTCGAACCTAACCAACACAACAAGCTGCACGTGTCGCTCAGATTCCCAATGGCGTGTATTGCGCCGCCTGAGAATTGATTTCCCATGAGCGGTAAATGCTTATTTATAGACTAAATGGGCCTTTGTCGCTTGTCACTTCGGTACGAACTACTGCTGTCGCGTGTCGCTTCGGTTTGAAACCTCACTATAGCTCTTTTCAGTTCTTACGTCGTCCGCTCTAGAAGCTGGCAGGGGAAGTGGAGAGCGGGGAACGTACCGCTGACCAACCAGAGAACAGACCACCTAGCGGTGGAGCCGAGAGTTACGCAGTTGCACGAGGAAGCTGCAGCGCTAACTTCGTTCTGCACGTTGCTGTGTTGCCAATTCAACGCGTTGCTGATGGTGTTTTGCCCCAGTGTTGATTCCTGTTTGTTATGAGCGGGATGTAGGAATAACATACGTGGGAGTAATTGTTGTCGCGTCGTGTATTACCTAACTGCATTGTTTCTTCGATAAACGTGTATGTGGCATGTGATGTGACGTTTATTTGTACTCTCGTTGTTCCATAGGGAGCTTTGTGCTTATTAACGCAGTAAGCATAGGCGCCGACTCCATGGGGATTGGGGGGGGGGGCTCGAGCCCCCCAATGTTAACGATGGGGGGGGGCAGAGCCCCCAAATAATTTTGCTTAAGAGTTCTAATGTATTATTTTGCTTCTCTTGTCAAGTTTACTCTGAATTGTGCCACATGAACTTAACTTTAAATACACATTTGAAATGTTCTAGACTAGACCATCACCTTTGGGGGGCTGAGACCGCTAAACCATCAACTTAGGGCGGGCTGTGACCAGAGAAAACAAAACACATGACTTATTACTATATACTAAGTATATAATTATGAGTATTGTTAAATGTTTTACTAAAAAAAGAGTTTCAAAAGACGATGTGCATGAACTAGGAGAGTGGATGGGACGTTCGGGCTACAATGGCTCTCACATGACATTCAGAACGAGATCATTGATATATTAGGGAGATCTGTTTTGCGCTCCGTGGTAACAGATATTAAAAGTCGAGAATATTTTGCTATTATGGTTGACGAAACTTATGACATATTCATCCGTTAACAATCAATATTCTGCATTCGAACTGTGAATAAAAATTTTGATATTTTTTGAGGAATTCATGGGCTTTTATGAGATTCCGAACACTGAGGCCAAAACTTAAAAAAGGGAGAGAGTGAGTCATTGATTAATTTACGTATTTCAGTGATCAGAGCTCCCCCCCCCCAATAATTTTGACAAGTCGGCTCCCTTGGCAGTAATTATCGTACGATGGCGAACAGGAAAGAGGGTAGTTTGTAGCCAAGGTAGGAAAATAATCAGTAGGGTTCATGGATATTATCAAAAGGAAGCAGAAAACAGTGGTCCCTTGGTAAGTGTGCACAAAGTGCAACAGAGAGTGTTGGAAGCTTTTGGAGTGAGTACGCGAACTGTGCAGCGTATTGTTAGGGAAGGCAAAGACAGTCTTGAGGCGTCGGGTTCCACGTCATTTGAATCACCGCGCAAACGAATCAAAAGGAACAGTATCACAAAGGCAATCGACGGTTGCGATAAAGATATAAGAAGAAGAATTATCCACGGGTATTATGTAAAGGGCGAATATCCAACACTGAACAAGTTTTCGCTGATTTGCAAACACAAATAAGCTTTCAGTGGGGAGTTTCGTCGTTGTGGAGGATACTGAAGTATATGGGGTTCAAGTACAAAAGAGCAATGACGGTAGACGATTTCTGATGGAGAGAGCCGATATAGTTACAGTCAGAGTAACGTTTTTTGCGAAAAATGGATCTTCTAAAAAAATAAGGAACCTTTGCCCTATATAGGTATTTCATTTAGATGAAACGTAAATACATCAGAATTACGGTCCAACGAAAAATTGGCAAAATAAAGAGGGTACATGGGGTTTAAAAGTGCCCGTGGGTAAAGGTGGGCGCATTATTGTTTGTCACTTAGGTTCCAGTCACACTGGTTTTCTACAGTAATGTAAATTAGTTTTCAGTGGTTTTTGCAGATTTTAGATCCGCTTGACGAAAGGAACATCAAAGACGCAGTGATTGTAATGGACAATTCTAGCTAACATTCGGTACAGTTGGAAAGAATTCCTACAACGTATACACTTGATATCATACACTTATCGGTATTCTACTGACCACAAGGTGGGGATAATATGCATTCTCAGGCCATACGCGAGCAATGGGACGTCTGTATTTCATGGTTCTTTCGATTTCAACTCCCCTTTCCCGCTACTCTGGCAACGCTGCAGTCTCTCTCTCTAACCGGCCTGTCTCGTTGCGCTGGATAGGTCGTTTCCCCGCTCTCCACTTCCCCTGCCAGCTTCTAGAGCGCACGCCGTAACAACTGAAAAGAGCTTATAAGAGGCGTGCTTTTCACCACAACACAATACGCAGATAAACGATCAACATGCTTAACAATGCAAGTCGTACAAATACTTTCTGGTTACCAATCCTTTCTTCGTTCTGCTTGTATCAACAGGTTTCGTCTCTCTACGTCCTTCGGAAACCTACGAAGTGATACTCGACTCAATAAATTTGTTCCCGATCGAACTGTGAAACCATATCCTACACAGTTGACACCCTATTTCCTTGTAAAAGAATCTCCACCTTGCTCTTTCATATTAACGTCCATAGCAACTTAAGCGTAACCGGATGTTCGAGGGGGACCAGACGAGTGCGCATGCTCCGCGGTAGCTCCGCCTTTAACACCGTCTATAGGCGTGACTAAGGACAGGGCCGGATTAAGGTGGGTTCTATTGATGCCGCAGCATTAGGCCCATTCCTGAAATAGGCCCAGATGAAAACAGACGAGAATATTCCGAAAGCTGAACAGTTTTCTTTCGCTATATTAACCTGAAAATAAATCTTAGAATGGAATTTGGAGCCCCAATTTCGGACGCCTAGACACAGGTAGTAGTAAAATTTTCATCTTGAAAGTTAGTTGTATACAAAAAAATCGACGGTATGCAGCATGAGGCCCAATTTCGTCTTAATTCGGCCCCGACTAAGGGGGACTAAAGCCTTGATGAAAGTTCAGTCTGGAAAGAAAAACCTAATTTTATCTCACTGGTTTAGTTTTATTGCATTGAGGGTGTGTGTGTGTGTGTATATATATATATATATATATATATATATATACATATTATTTAAATACATTCCATAGTCAATTCATTCTCCCCATAACAAATAAACAGCAAAGGATATAAATTGTCTCTGAAATGTGTGCCCATCTTTACCTCCAAACAATTGATTGATTTTTTTATTTTACTTCGCTTTTTTGCCATTTTTGGCTAATTTGCGAAGATGGGAATGAGTGATATTATGATGAAATTGATGAATCGAACCCGCGACCCCTGGAGTCGTAACGCGATGTGCTAACCACTCCGAACAATTGTTCCTGCATTTAAGACAAAACTGTTTAGCAGCAACAGTCTGAAGTTCTTAGTTGTTATTATTTCTCTCTCTCTCTCTCTCTCTCTCTCTCTTTCTCTTTCTCTTTCTAGTAATTAACAATGCAGTAAGGGAAAGAAGTAAAATGCGCGCGAAGAGAGCAAGAAAAAAATCTAATCCAAATTTTTGCAAACTGAAAACAATATTGATTTAATAGGGCACAAAAAACTTCATGAGGCACCATGGCATTCTCTTTACATTTTTCTTCGTTTAGATTGGCGCCGAGGGACAACTCCCGGTAAAATTTTAAATTGAGTGGATAATTACCCCTCTGTGCCCCACTGCAGGTCCTCTTGGCTGTCTGGAAGAAATGCAAGAAAGACGTAATACATAACTAATATCATCTTTAATGTCCTTTTGTCCTGCTACTTCGGCTAGCCTTGCTTTCTTTTACTTAAATGTTTGCCCCCCCCCCCGAATTGATTTTCGTCCACTGCACCCCCTTACCCCGTAGCTGCTTTGAACTTTCATCAGCTTGAAAATATAATATCGCTTAATAACGGCAATAAGGTTTCTCTACACTAAATTTCTAGGTGAAAGTATATATATTACAGGGGAATGGACATCTGGAAGGGGGACAAGGATTGCCACACTTCACTCTTAGAAAACGAATGTCAAACTAAAAGTATATATTTCACACGTATAATTTGATTTCAGTTACAGTAATTTACATTAATTATTAGAATGGGGATGCGGGAAAGTTCAAATTCAAGTGTTTTTTTTGTTTCTTTTTTTTTTTTTTTGAGGGAGCAACACTATTATCGGGGTAATATGTTCCATGAAAAAATACCTTGCTTGTCCCTTCGTGGAAAAAAGAAAGTAGATTTCCATGATTAGGAGGGTCAATTTTTTTTAATATCTGGTTTAGAATGACATGTTCACAGTACCCCTTTTGAGGTGCCCAACATAATCTTGCACTGCATGAAAACAATTTGGTTGGAACTAGTGAAGATGTTTTAAACTCCCCACAGGTTAGTTACACAGTGAAGAAGAGCTTGCTAAAATATTTCTCTTCTACTAGTAAATTGTAAGGTCCGTATTTCTATAATTAGTGAATACAATTCCACAAGCCACGTTACTTGGTATTGATGCTTTTCTGTTCATGTTGAGTCAAGCAACTTGAGAATGTTACGGTGTTTCCCTGGTTTTATCGCACTGCGTTTTTAAAAACCAAATTCCTTTAAGAAAACTCAAAGGAAAAAATATGACTGATTTGACAGTCCCAATGCAGTTTCTTATCGCAGAAATTCAGAAACTATCAGGAAATTGCAGACATTTGGTCTGCAGTCCCATCTAGTGTGTGAAATTACGTAATTTTCTTCCCATCAGTATCCCGTCCTATACGTTTCGAAGTTAGGAGAATAAAAATAAGTCCGAAGAAATTTTTATGAACAAGTGGATAGAATAGGTAATCTGGTAATTTTATTGAACCATAAGGGGGGTTCGGACCCGTTGAACCCCCCTTAAATACGCCCATGTGTATAATACAGGGTGGTCCAAAAGTGTGGAAACACCTGAATAAAAATTGACTGGCATGATATTTCCAAAAACTAACATTGCAGGTTTGTAATAGGGGTGGGGGAGAATGTTATAGGGCATGTGACGATGATGGCCGCCAATCCAAGTGTTGGGGAAACTGCACATCCAGGTACTGACGAACACAATTTCCGTAATGAGGAGGGGCGCCATCGTAATTTTGGTTTGTCAGCCACAGTCTCGGTTTCACGAAATTTTGCAAGCACTTTACTGACGGTACCATAATGGATGGGGACCCTATCTGGGTGACGGTGGTTATAATCGTCTGAAATCACCCTCGTGCTTCGTTCACCTGAGATCAACACGATCTCAATGCGTTCTGCCTGCGTGAGACCCATGCTGTGTTACGTCACCTGCAACGATAAAGCAAGCATAAAAACGTTAATAACTTCGTCCCTGTTGGTGCTAGAGCAAAATTATGCACACCGTTGAACTCGTGAGAAATTTCCTATATTTAAATGAGGTATTACACGATATGGTTTCCATTTGAACTTTTAAAGTTGCATTCAAGATGGCGGCCGTCATCGTCACATGCCCTATAACATTTTCCCCCACCCCTATTACAAACCTGCAATGTTAGTTTTTGGAAATATCATGCCATTCAATTTTTATTCAGGTGTTTCCACACTTTTGGACCACCCTGTACATCAATGTAAAGATGAGATTCGAAAGATTACGTGGATAAGATACAGGTTGCTTGCAGGTGACAAGTTAAAGAAGAAATGAAGAAACAAAAGCAGGTATTTTGCAAGAAACTGACCGGCAAACAATTGACCGGAACTTATGATTTCTTCGGTTTAGCTACAATAGACTTGCTGGAGTGTAGAAGAACGTGAAGTCACATGATTATTTGCATTGTTGTTTTTTGAATGCCCAGTAGCCTGGTGCAAAGGCAGGAAGCATGCCTAATATTTGCAATAAGACATATCTGGACAAAAGCCGGAACGCCAACCACATAAGAATAGAACAACAATTATTGCTCCTACTAATAATAACAATAACAAATGCATATTAAGATAACAATAGTATTATTGAAGTCTGTCTGCCTGTTTCTCACGTCAGCCATTTCAGGAAATTAGGTTCCCAAATAAGTTATTTTTCTAAATTTCCAGAAATACTGAATAATCGTAACTCGTAAATAAGGTAATTCTAACCGGATATATTTACTACATATTATCAAGAATTGACATAACATAATGTAGGCCTCCCCGATGGCGCAGTGGTAGCGTCGTCGCCTTGTAATCAAGGGGTACCGGGTTCGATACCCGATGAAGGCACTTGGCACAGTGGTTCGGATCCCACTTAAAACTGTAGGTCCAGTCCCGATTAGCCCTACTGTGCATAACGTGGATTTAAAACATCAACATAACATAATGTAATTGTTTCTAAGTGGTTTTATTTATTATAGTACAGAACTGACAATGGTAAACTGACAGCAAGCAATAGGAAATAATTCTCCTCTAGAAGTATATCTTCTCGCTTCTAGGAAATGTATCCCTCTTCCGAGGCATGCATATCGTTTGGGCATTTGGGGACTCTTCAACGAAAGATTAAATATGTCATAAACCTGCCACCTTGAAATACCTGACGCCAGGAACCTACAGATTGTCTACCGACATTTAGTACAAGAACTGTTTCAATAGGAATTAATGTAACAAATGATTGACTTTTGTACAGTGTATTAAATAAATAAACAGATGTTCAATTTTGCAGCAGGAACTGATTTGCCGGAACGGAGTTCCGATGCGTTCCGGCTCATTTTAAGTCCTGAGTATTAGTAATAACAATTGTTATTGTTACAGTTATGATTGTTGTTATACAATGACTATTATAAACTCATAGATATGAACCAATTTTATTCCACAATATTATTATTATTATTTTATCCTTGGGAAGATTCTTCTACTCGATCCACAAAATGAGTGAATCTAGCACAACTGTTTTTCATAATTTGTTTTCACATTTCCTGTAGTTGGTGTACTAAAATTGAAATGCATAGTTATTCTAGTTTGTTACTAAATTTTACACAAAAAATTAGACGAAATTTTAGTCCTAAAGTTTGTTGTGTGACCTCTCACATAAAACTCCAATTTTTTAAATGTAACTGTGAAACCATTTATTCCTTTAATTAAATGGTAGAATGTGAAAACATAACCTTGTTACTGTATTTTAAACTATTTTTTTTCAACATAATTGCAGTTTTTACTTTGGTTCTTCAGCTAGTTATTTTTCGTATTAACTTTTTTTTCTTTTAACTTGAAATGAAGTACGTCAATTTCCATGGGTGTCCAAGGACCGGTTCGACGCCCATAATTCACGCTAATATCATTTTGTTTCGAGCCCAGCAATTTCCCTGTACTTAACCTTTATCTATTGGAAAAAAAATGAAGTAAAGAATACTAAATGAAAGTTATCAGTACTGCTTATATTTTTGTTTTGAGGATTTGAATTATTGTCTGTAATCTCATGAAAAATAAATTACAGTAAGACATGAACTTGTCCACTTGTTGTTCAATTCTGATCGACCTGATGTTTTTAGCTTGGCAGACCATTATCAATTACAACAAATTGTTTTCGTTCAATTCTTTTGCATAAAGAACCTGATAAATTGGAATAAGAACGACATAATAATTACAAATAAAGAAAACGGCTAGTGATGGGTCATGGCAGTTCCTTTTCGGGAAGCAGTTCACCGAAAGGAAGCGTTCACCGGAAGTCATTCAAAGGAACTACGAGGCCGCGGAGCATGCTCTCGGACGAGGCAGTTCCTTTTAGAAATCAGTTCACTGGAACTTGCTAGTTGAAGGAGTCGTTCACAGGAGGAGCTACCATACCAACACAGCTCGAAGTTGGCTTCGTTGGGTGGAGGAGGGGATGTGGGAGACTGCTTCTGGAGTGGGTGAAAATAATTAGAGGGGGAATCCGAATTCGCGCACATATTAAACAGCTAAAGGAAACAATGTATCGACTGACCGACCGAGGTTCGGGAGCTGCTTTCGGGGTGGGGTGAATGAAAATACATTTTAATGGATAATTGAACTTTGGCGGACAAAAAGTCCTCATCGGAAAGTCGAAGGCAAGCCTGAACAAGGCGGTGCCGTTAATAAAGGAAAAGTTGGACAAGTTATATTCTCCCCTCTTCCTTTCCAAAAATGAATTCCTACCCCTTGTTGTCGCAGTGCATTACAGCGCCTGGTGATAGATGAGGAAAAATAATTGTAAATATTTTAAACATGGACGTCCGCTGTATTTTTTTCCAGGGAAGGGCAAACAAGGTATTTTTACAAGGTGTCAAACGATGCATATTTTCTTCCAAAATAGTATAATCTCCTAAAAAAACTTCAGTTTGAAGTTAGCATGCACCTGTAACGCCCTTCTAATAATTAACATAAATTAAGGTTGAAATGAAATTATATGTGTAAAATGTACAAATTTTAGGTTGAAATTTATTTTCTAGGGTGGCCGTCGTCCCTCCCCACCTTTCCAGACTTTCATGCAATTAAATGGATACACGGTCAAAGAAACACCCGTAAGAGAATGGAAGAGAGGACGCTAAACCTTTGACTACGAAGAACAGCATTCGTATATTTCAAGCTATCTCCGCCTCCCGGCCCCACTTTTACTTTGCGATAATGGAAGAGCACGGAAACGGAACGTTGTCGTAAGTTTGATATGATGATCTTATACCTGTGTAGTTCCTTCTACAGCTCCTTGCAATGCGAGATGCGAAAACATGCCACAAAAAGGGTTAAAGGTGAATTACTTGCCCATCCTCCCTCATTGTTGAGCTTCTGCAGCATTACTCAGTGACGTGCAGTGACATCGACACTTGGGGTAGCAATCACTGGCGTGCTCAAGGGGGTGGGGTTGGTGTGGGTCATATCCCTCCCCCTTTAGGACACAGTACTCCTAAAAATAGAACGTCAATAACAGAAAAAGATTGCAAAATGATGAATGAGTACCAAAAAAGTACACGTAACCCCCACACCCATTCGAAAATATAAGACGATTTGATTTGACTACTAAGCCAGAGATCCTGGGTTCGAATCTCGGCTTGACCACATGGGTATTCTTTGAGTGTGTCCCTTCATCAATTATAATGTATCATCTTCGCAATTAGCCAAAAGTGGAGGAGAAGCGAAGTAAAATAAACCAAATGAAGCAATCAATCAATGATTTGACTTGATTTTTGTTACTTAGCGCCGCTTTTTTCTCATATTTGGTTAATTGCGAAGATGATACGATAAATTAATGAAGGGACAAACACAAAGAACACCCATGCCCAGGTCGGGGTTCGAACCCGGAACTCCTGGTGTCGTAGCGTGCTGTGAAAACCACTCCCCCACGGTTGGTTGATTTGGTGTTTTAAGTCCACTTTATGCACAGAAACAAAACAGGTAACAAAACACACTTTTTTTGTAGTTTCTTCAATAATATTAATTGTGGCAGAAAAGCGAAGTAAAATAAACCAAACCAACAACAATATGAACGTGCGTTCTCTTGCCCAAATAAATACATCCGTTGGAGGCCAAAAGATTAGTTTATTTAAATAAAACACTACTAAAACGAAAGCGATAGAGATCCTGAGCAAATATTTGTAACTTAATCATTATATATTCCATATTTGAAAAAAAAAGAAAGAAAGAAAGCATAACATTATTGTCTGCACATAACACGTCCCCATTTCATAAATAATAAAACTACATCCCATAAGGTTCTGTAAATACAGAGAACATACGTAAGTAATGCAGAAAATTTTCCCTTGAGTTCTTTTGAGGATTTACAAAGAATCAAGGGAAACCTATCCCCTATCTGTCCTATAGGAGATAGACTGGGGGACCTGAAACCTCGGGCTTTCAACCAATGCAGCGGGGTGAGGTGACAAGGGAGGTAGAGGCAGAAATCTTCCCTTTTCCTTCGGGCAACCGTTTCTACCTGGAACTGGTATGGCGGAAGAAGAGCGAGCTAGGCCAGTTTTGCCCGCGGATCACACCGAGGGACGAGAAGCGCGTGAAAAAGAAAGTGTTGCATATGAAATGTGGATATAACAAGACAATAAATATTGTGATTTGAAAATAATTATAGATTATAGTCTCTGCTAGACTAGCTACTCCTCAGTGCACGTCACTGGCATTACTGTAAACAGAGTTGCACGCATAGCTACGCGGTAAACCGAACCGCCACTATCAACAATCAGCAACAAAAGACAGGACCTCGCGCTCTCTCTCTCTCTCTCTCTCTCTCAGATTCGTAGGAGTGAGTCATCGACTGGGAGCGTTGGCAACATACAAGCAAAGCTCACGACTTCTGAGGAACTACCACGGTTCATGGCAGTTCCTTTTCGGGAAGCACTTCACCGGAGCTCGCTCACTGAAGCAGCCATTCAAAGGAACGAATGACCAACTCCTCCCAATGTTGGTTTCGTGCAGCTGAAGTGAAGGGGGGTGGGGGAGAACTTGCTGGAGTTAGCTTGAGTGAAATGGATTAGGGGAGAGGGAACTGCGCTTACTACTCGACTTCCTACAAGAAAACCAGAGAACATGCACAGCAGTAACAATACACGCAAAGCTCACAACTCCTGGAACGATGAACTACTACAGAGGAACTGCTCGTTCACTCCGAAGGAGCGAGCACTTCACAGTTCCCAAGAGGGAGTCATTCAAAAGGAAGGGTTCGTTCAGGAACGACCCATTAAACGGCACATATTGTGTTGAACCCTTTTGTCCTTCCGATAACTTTGTAACAAAGGAATACAGGCCACATTGGTTAAATGATATAAAATCTGATTCACGTTAACATCTCTTCGGTCACACACGAAGTTATTATTAAGAAAACTGCTGTAGACATTTCTATCAAGTGCTAGTCCCAACATGTGCGGCATCATCTGAGTAACACTTTCCTTAATATCACATTATTTTTCTTTCATGCTTCATTGCACTCTTCCTTCGATGACACCTTCTTATCTTACGTAGGCCTATCGAAAACTCTGCGAGTGGTTTTCCTTATGTGCTAACTCTCCCTTCTTCATTGTTTTCACCTAATCTTTACAAACTGCAGGAACACACAATAGCGTTTCGGCATGTGGCCCCTTAGCAACCGGTTGTATAAACCCAACATGGCCGCACTCATACGCGGGATGCAAATTTTCTTTTTCCAGTCAACTTGTGAATGCGGTTTCATTTCTTGCTCTCTGATTGGCTGTTGGAAAGTTACGGTGCTGTGATTGTGAGAATGTCTTATTTCCTATTTTTAGCGCAAATTTGCTGCTTTCTAATCTAATCTAACCTAACCTAACGTACAGCGCAAACAAGATATTCTCACAATCACAGCACCGTAACTTTCCAACAGCCAATCAGAGAGCAACAAATGAAACCTCATTCACAAGTTGACTGGAAAAAGAAAATGCGCACGCGGGACTAGCAGACGACCCCACCAGCGTATGAGCGTTCTCTACAAACAGCATCAGAGGTAACGCCATAGTAGCTTATATCTAATCTGTGATAGTAGAACACCACGGTCTACGAGAGTGGTATCACTGATCGCACGTTTCTTCATCACCTTTCTCGGTGAAGTGAAGCAAATGGCATGTAAAGTGACATTGAAACAGTCAATATTTTGAAGGAGATGGTGTTCACTGAATAAGTATAATAATAATGACTTGCATTACAAATTTATTTGGGTGTGCACAAGCCAATGTACGAATAGACAGAAGCCGCTACTGACCAAAGGAGCACTTCGGAGAGACTAAGAAGGGTCGGTACTTCTCTGTCTGTGGTTATACTCCGCTTCTGGCTCCGGAGCGAAGCGTGGTAAAACAGCACTCCGATTCGGAGCGATAGTTATTTCTATACCCTCTCTAATGCTAACGCAGCTATGAATAATGGGAATGTGCAGTAAACAGAATCAGATTTATCTGGGAATGCTAAAATTATCTTATTATAATGAGCTGCGCGAAAACTGACATTTATTTCCTTCTCGTTAAGTAAATTCCCAGGCCAAAGTTATAATGGTTATAGGGTTAAAACAAGAATTGGAAAAACACAAAACCGATGAATAAGTACGTTCACTGTGAAGCTCACAATTTAAATCCAGTTTTGAATTGTGCTGCATGTGAAATCACTAAAGTAAGACAGTTTTATGAAACCGTAGAAAAAAAATACTATCAGTTTCCTTTCTTAAAGTTAAAGTGGAAAACGATGGGAACTATTCGTTTCAGGTACAGTTATAAAACTTCGTCCAACCTGGTGGTCTTCTAGATTTCGACCAATCATATCATTACGTTATGCTTATGTAGACGAATCGACCCATTTTCAGGAAGAATATTAACCTGTGGCGCAAGAGTCCTTGAGGGCCAAGGCTTACCTACCGATTACCAGCCTCATTCCCGCATCCTTCAGCAGAGGTGGAAAATCATACAACCAGTTACGGGGTGATATGTGGTCAGCACGACGAACCCCCAGTCATTGTAGCAGGTTTTCTATGACCAGATTACACTACTCATTCGTAACTCCCCAATTTCCTCACGATGATGGGTGGCCGACGGTGCAATACACTGCCTAAAATCTTATGAGAAAAGTTGTTACGCTTCTCCCGAGTAGACTCGAAGCAGCGTGCGTCCAGGAGACCCCCCAAAGCCTGACGCCTTAGATCGTACGGGCACGATGAAGGACTCAAGAATAATATTAGAATCTTAAAATTGCAATGCGATGGAATATCCTAAGCTTTATCGTTGAAATAATCTAGAAAGATTAGATTTTTTGTCAGTGTTGCATACAGAAGCACTTGAAGGAGTACATTTGGAAACTCAAATTCTGCATTCCGAAAATGAGGACTTGGATAAAAGATTCGAACCTGCTTAAGAGTGCTTCAAATTCGTTAGCAATGCAGACAAAATTTCCAGAAAGCATTGTCATATGCAAAATCGCTGGCTAAACCATGGAAAGTGGAACTAAAATTTGAAAGTGTCGAATACCAACTTTATTTGAAAATTTTCGATTTTCTTCTTCCTTTTCCATCAACTGCCATTACTGGGAGGTATGACGTATAAATTTCATATCCTCTAAAAGCCCCGTTCTTAAGAAAACAAGATCAATTTCATCTACCGAGGACAATTAGTTCTAGAGAAACTATTTTTTTTGTACGTACATTGCGGCAAGTTTGAAAACCGCACGCTTGAAAAGGTCCCATCCGCAGAGGCCATCCAGGTGCGCGAGGCTCCGTCCGCTAAAGGCATTTGAAACCCTGGCATGGGAGCAGTGTCGCTAGTTAAAGTCACGGGAAGCCTGTGGTTCTCATATTTTCTCCAATGTTTCAGAAGTCTTAGTGCTATTATAAAAGCGGAAAACAAACAAAACTGGCAGCTTCAACAAATAGAAAAAAAAGAAGAGGGAAAGTTTGCATCTGTATTGTAAAAAACGAACCAAACTCACTCTCTCTAAAAAAAAAAGTGTTAGGGTTCAATATATCGTGCTTTCCTCATGTAATGCAATATCTCAAAATCGAGAGTATTTGAGTTTGAGCAGTCGAAAAAAATTCAAAAGTGAGACGGAGTCGAGAACCAATATGATGAGTTCTGATTGTTTTCTTCTAAGTTCATATTGCATTTTATATGTTTATTTTTATCATACTTTATATATATACTTCTGTAAGAATCAGGAATTGGCGTCGCGAATGAAAAATTTAGCATAATTTAAATTGTATAAAATTTTAGTGTAGGGCCTCTTAAAGTTCTAGGGGAGGGAATACACTATTGCGCACACACAAAACCATGGCCTGGATCATGTCATGTTAGCCGTTTCTGCCTTTAGTATTCTCAATAGTAATAATATTAACAAAAACAACAATGTCTACGGCGAAATATATACATTCTATATCAATGAGTTTCATATTTCTTTGTTTTATTTTATCCCATCTTGATTTCTGTGCAAGCAGCTTTCATGTCTCTCAAACTGTCGTCATTTCTCGTCAGACAATTCCCTTTTAGCTGCACACATGTCCACTCGCCTGCTATCCACCCAACTTGTGAATATTCATTTAATTTAAATCAACCAATCATGCAAGAATCTTGATTATACTGACGATGCGAAAAAATGATAAAACAACATTCAGTTTACAACGTTTTCCGTTACCTCTTGGCTAGTACTACCATAGTTTGACCATTTGAAATTATGTACTATGGTCTTGTTTTAATGTAAGCAGTTCTGATTTTTTTGTAGGTAAGTGTTATTTCCGTAGCTATTTCCATATGAAAGTGAAATATGTTACTTTCTAAAGCAAAAAAGATCACAATTCCGGTAGACTTTATCCTGAAATCAAAGTAGATTACGGAGTGACAGTTTCAAATAGTTTTTTTCTTTAACAATGTTCTTTTTGGCGATGCAATCATTCTTCTTACAATTTTCTCTTAATACGCATGATGTGTGTAAGTATAGACCATTATTTGGCCAGCTAGCATATTTACAATTTATTTATGATTATGGTTATTTATAATTGAGAAATGAACATTAGATCATTCGCATTCGTGTTACTAAAACAAAGATTTCTTTGCAAGTGAAAGCCAATGGCGGTTCGTGGTATCTGCAAGGGGTAGGACACATTCAAAATACAGGCTATATCTTAGAACTAATGGAAGTCATACCAGCGGCATATACATCAAATTAAAAATATATGTAATGCTTCAGAAAAGTTTACCATGTTATTTTATTTCTTGTATATCAGTTCTATTCTCCTATTTTGTGAATTTTCAGCTGAATAAAATGCACAGAAAACAACAACAAAGGAAGGAATTATCTACACGACACCCGCACATCCATTCCCATTTTCATATATATTTTTATTACATTTTCTGTTGTATGTTCTGTTCTTATCTTTGAACACTTCATTTAGGCAAAGCTGTGGTCTTGGCGGGCCTAATTCTTTGGTCAACAATCGGTCTTGGTGATTAAAAATTTGACTTTGCAATATCTCACCTGATTCATTTTGTTTTATTTTCACGCGCACGGTAACACGTCAGTAAAGAACTCACCAAATAACACCAGTTTATAAAAACTTTTCAAAGCACATCGAACTTCGACAAGACTTCCCCAACTCCTTCCGAAGTTCCCCTCCCCCTACCCCTTAATTTTGTTCCGTAAGGTACGGGAAATGGACCCAGCCACCATCTAGCGGGAAACCGAAAATCAGGGCCTCAAGTGTTGGGTCTCAGCGATATTGTGACCATTCGCAATGAAAACACCCATAAACCCCCTGACTCTTCCGTAGCTCAGAACGCAGGGATAATTTTAAAGCAGTGATGCAAGAAGTCCGCAGCCAGAATGTGACCCTTGCTATGTTGCCACTCACGACCGGATCAAGAAAGTGTGGGGCGTTACCCCCACACCCCCTATACGCCTTCATGTCGTGGTGCTATGCACAGGGGAACACTTTACCTTTACTTTTGCTATGTTGCCAAGTTTCGTCCATAGCTGTCTTAGCTTAGATGAAGACTAATTGTTGCACAGCAAATACAAGGGTTGGAAACAGTATAAATTGTTGTAATTGTAGTTCTTTTCAGATGGATGAGCACGTGACCGTGAGACCTGAGTAGATCAGCGCCTGGTGAAAGCTAATCTACTGACATACAAAACAGGTAATGTAGATACTGTAGAACTTGATTCTATAATCCTAAGAAGTCAAAAAGTTTTCTGTCATAACTAGGGAATGGCTTTTAAGGTGCAGCTTTCAAAAAATATAGCTGTTTCCATACCGATCATTTGAGATATTTGTTTTAGGACATGAAATCAAGTAAAATGAACACACTTTGTTGCACCTTTTTGCGAGATTAGCACATGTATCCCTTTTTACCCTTCTTTCATGCTTCAGCACCTTTTCTTTCATGTTTTGTTAAAAAAAAATTGGATAGAAAAATAAATGATTTTCACTCTTCTTGAGCAGCTACATAGAATCCTATAGTCTCATTTTATAGAGCAGAACGAGAGCTATAAAATGGCATAATATAATCATTGCACTGCATCCACAATAGTTACCAACATAAAGTAGCAAAACCCGCTAGAGAAAACACAAACTTCAACAAAACATATTTGGTAGAACCACAGTTCTGTCTGCGGTCCATGCGCATTAAAATCAGAAGGCATAGAAAAAGAGATAAGACTGTATTCATTTCCTTTAACGCAACACTTGCGTGAGGACTGGGTGTAATGTCACATCGGTGTGCCAAACGTTACAAAGGTGGGAGACAGCGGTCCCTGCATAGCCTGGATATTAATCCATGTGATTTTTTTATGAGGGTTTTTGAAAGATAAAGTATTCACAAGGAAGCCTGAAAATGTAGCACAACTCAAGGCTCTTATTGTTCAGTTGTGCCGTGCAATTTCGGAAGACTTGTGCCAGAGGGTTGTGACAAATGTTGACACATTGAAAACACTCTGCACTAAACTAACTTTCCATTCTCGGATAATTAACTATGCATTAACTTTGTAATATTTTGATGGTAAATAAATGTGTAATCATCAAAACATATGGTATGACATTTTGTGCGCCACCCAGTAAATGACAATAAGTACCTAATGTACACAAATTGGAATTTATTTATGTTGTTCAAGGTCATTGTTGACAATTTCTAAGCAAATTTTTGTTTACTTATGCAACAATGCATTCCATAAAGGTCCACTATATGAGTAAATTGAATGTGGAACTAAGCAAATATTCACTCAGCACAATGGCTCCAAGGCACACGCACAAACACACAATTTCCCTGTGCATATACGAGGGGAGTTCAACAATTATTGTCCCTAACATAGAAGGAATGATCCGAAACAACTGAATTTTTTGGTGTGTCATGTATAACTCTTTGAATGATTACACACAAAATTTCAACCATATACGGTATATAATGTTATTATGTTATGTTTTTCAGGACAAGGTGAGCCCTGACAGCCGTCATTAAGTACTGCTTCAGTCTTGGGAACAAGTGAAAGTCACTCAGGGCAAGATCTGGAAAGTAGGGAGGGTGCTCGATTAGTTCAAATCCAAGAGCAGCAACAGCGGCGGCTGTAAGATGATTTCTGTGGGCTGGAGCATTGTCTTGCAGCAGCAGCACTTTTCCTGTGACACATCCCTGTGTTTCTCCTTGATTGCATCCCTCACTTTTGAAATCAATTGCTAATAATAGTGACCTGTGATTGCCTTTTGGCGCTGGAGGTAGTCAATGAACAATACTCCCTTGGCATCCCAAGCTTGCCAGCTGATGGCATTGTCTTGAATTTCTTTGGGGGCGGAGAATCATGGTGCCGCCACTGCATGCTCTGTTGCTTTGATCCAGGATCATAATGGTGTACCCAGGTTTCATTTACCGTTGCACATCTACCAAGAAAGTTACCCAGGTTTCTTTTAAACAAGGCCAAATTTGTCTCTGAACAGCTGTACTTAATGACGGCTCTCACTTCCGATTTTTCCACTTTCTCAGTCAGGGCTTACCTTGTTCTGAAAAACATAACATAACATTATAGACCCTACATGGCTGAAATTTTGTGTGTAATCATTCAGAGAGTTATACATGACACACAAAAAATTTCAGTTGTTTCGAATCATTCCTTCTATGTTAGGGACAATAATTGTTGAACTCTCCTCGTAGCATATAGCACCTTTAGAAGGTGTGGGGGTAAGGCCCTATACATTCTCGATCTCTGCCGTCCTATGCCATTTTGGAGGTGATGTCTTGAACACCATGCTCCAGCTGCCATTATATCCAACCCCCTCCCAGATTGGTCCCATTGTGCTCCAGAAAAGTATTTTGTTTTTGGCAATGTGCTCCCCTGTGCTTTGCACCATGACATGAAGGGGTATAGGGGGTGTGGAGTTAGGAAGAGAATCGAATAATGAGAGAGTAAAGTCCAACACCCTCATATATTTGTAAATAATATAATTTATTGTTTAGTAACAATATTTAAGCAACTTTAATGTGCAAAGGTGAATTTATATCCAACATAAAATTACAATTTTGATCATGATTTATGAAATTCGTGTGTATTAAGATTCTAAAGATTGTAAAGAGGTGGGCAGGAGGGAGTTCATTATATATATTAAGGAAAGGTTGCATAATCAAATTTTTATTTGAGCAATGTGCCATTTTTTACTATTTGTCTAAGGTTCTAAGTGGCAAGGTTTAAGTAATAACTATGGAAATCTGTATTAAAGAGGTATTTGTAGACTGGCGAGCGTTCGTTAGTAAATGCGAGCACACTGATGCGGCGTGTGATTAGAAATCATGATTTTTGGTCAGAACAATTTATTCTCAATTAAATATACATTCTTGCTTAACTTACAAACAAAAAAAAAATAATAATCTTATTTGTAAATGTAAAGACACGTAGGATGCAATGAGGTATAGTGAAATAATTTTAATTGCCTCGAGAGTTAAAACTGTACCCTGTTGAACATTTCAAGTTAAAGTACAATGGAATATGTAGAGCATAAGACTTCAATGTCTTTTTCTTATTTACACGTGATACAGAAATAATAATACACATTAATTAAATTTGAGTAGTTCATGTGAAAATTTTCAAACTAGTCCAATTTTCTCACACTTTACTTCAAAGTGCTAGATCTATTTTCATGAAGTCTAGATCACATTCGTTTTGCTAGCTAGCGTGGTATGGGTACGGGTAGGGGATCCCGATGGTTGCAAGACTGTCTCGAACAGTTTTCATAACATTACTTCCTCCTGTTCACTTAAAATGCATTTAACCTTTGAAGTGCATGGGAATCTAAAATTATTTCATGATTGGGAAAAGAGAGACGCGGTAGTATATAAATACGGAGAAACTAGTACTCACTTTTATCCGCGAAGCTGTTTTTTCTTCTTTTTCGATTAATTTCAGTGGCCACTGCCACCATCCTCGTTGGAACTTGCTGCGCAAGTCCAAATTATTTATTAGAAAAAAAATAATGTTAGGTGCCTTGGAAACAACCTACCTTTTCCATATATATATATATATATACTGTATTTAGTAAAGTGTAAAGTGGCGGGCAGGAGGGGATGTTATACATAAAAGTGTAGTAATATTTCAGAATGAAACAATTTGTAATATGATCAATCAAACTGCACATTGACGTGATGAATATAAGAAGTTAATCAAGAGAAAATAATTGAAGTACAACACCCTTATGTTATAATATAAAATTTTTCTTTAGACAACCGTAACGTGCAAAGTTGATACAAACAGTATATGCACATGAGGGTGGTAATAAAGTTCTATTTTTACGAAGAATGAAGAGTCATTGTCATTGAATAGATGGGCACATTGTGATATACTTAGTCCTTCTCTACCTATGCACCATATAAGGAGACATCACTTCTCCCAGTGATGGACAGTTTGCTGCAGACAGTGATTAAAGAAATCAGCTATTTGGGTTTCGAGAAAGGGCTCACTTTGGAAATCACATGCTCATTGTCCCTAAAACACCAACCATGAAGTGTAGTCTTCAGGCAAGGAAAGAGAAAGAAGTCGCCAGGTTGGACTAGTAGGGTGGGCAAGGTAGAAGTTTGAGCCCACAGCCGAAAGTGCCAGCAAGTGTTAGTGTCTCACAAGCAGAATGGGCAGGTGCATTGTCTGCAAGGAGACTGTTGTGAGCAATCTTGGAACCCATGTGTGGCGACCTCTGTCCCATGCAAAGAAATGTGTATAATGTTGCAGACGGATCCGTGACTAGTATCGATCACCTGCACAAATAGATAACAAATCACAAAATAAAATTTTAAGACAAATTATACAGAGAACATCTAAATTATTTTCAAACTTGAATGCCTAATGCAAAATAAACATGTATGTAAAGGAACCTCGATTTTACATTTTCCCACATTATACACTTAATCTTGATGGTCCAAACATAGCAAAATGTTTTACAATTTTCCTTCATTTTGCATTTTTCCATCTTTTCTGTTTTTTCAGCTCGGTCCCCTGAAAAACACAAAATTGAGGTTACAAAGTAGCTTATGTAAAGGAAGTTACTGCAGTTGTAATAAAATTAGTACTTATTAAGTTGCGATTATTATCAGGAAGCACGAGCATATTCCAGTCCTGCCGAGATGCTGATCCATTCGATTTCCCCTCTATTTGGATTTCTTTGCAAAAGCAGCCCATAGCATTCTCTGGGTATTGTCACTGCAACACCCTGCAGCAAAGAGTGAGGGATGAAGACAGGAACATTGGAAAAGAAGAATGCATATGCAACCCTCCCCTGTCCTGCCTAATACACAAAAAACAACAAGATGATTATCAACTCTAAAATAGCCTTTATTTGTTAATATGTATTATACCCAAGGCTGTTGTAAAGGAGGGTATTATTCAGTGATTGAGTTGGTGTTTTAAGTTCACTTTATGCACAGTAAGGTTAAGCAGGACTGGACCTACAGTTTATAGTGGGATCTGAACCACTATGGGCCTCCAATGGGTATCGAACCCAGGACCCCTGGATTACAAGGTGACAAAGAAGAACATCATACTCTGTCCAGGAGAATATGACTACCAATAAAATAGTGGCTGGAGAGGGATTTTGGTTATCATACGCATGGTTCATGGACAGTTTCCTGCTTCAAAGCATGTCGTGCAATAACAAACTCACGAGAGCGATGTATGATGTATTAATGCAGAAATTGTAATACTTTATGAGTCACAGCAAAAGGTTATGAACTATTCATTGATAAAACTCTTGCATTTTTATTTATTTATGGACTTTTTGACTGCATTTGGGTTTAGTAATCAAAGTTAACCGAAAAAAAATATTAGAAATTTACAAAATAATTTGTATGTTAAGGAGTTAAATAAACAAAAGGCATTTCTTCCAATATGTTTTCTTTAAAATTTAATTAAGGAGAAGGTGCTTAAGCTGAGAAAGGAATTTAAGAAAAACAACTTGACGCATTACAAAACATTTGCATTCATTTATTTTCCTTGCACAAATATGTATAAACACTCTTAAAAACATAAGTTAAAATAATTCTTAAATGCTAAATACAATGTATAAAAAAATGGGCATCAACAACCATCACAACCATTGACCCCGAAATGCATAGTTGGGTGAAGGAGCGAGGTGCAAGGCTCAGAAGTCACAGTCCCATTAGAATAGCAGCTGTTGTCACTTGTGTCTGAACGGGGGATGAGGCCTGCCGAACACTCATCTCCCAAGTGTCCAGCAGCTGAGACACAGAGAACCGTGTTGGAAGCTTTCTAATTCTAGATGACAATGCTGTCTGCACAGTGGACAGGAACTGTGTGGCACCTGTAAAAGTACAAATCTGTTGCATTTAGTGTGCACAAGGTAAAGGGATATCCGAATCATTTCCATGGAATTTTTAACAATATCGATTCAGGACAGTGGGTTTCAAAAGTTGTGAAATCCTAACTTGAAAATTGTATCCGATATTTACTCAGTTCTTTTCAACCTTCCCCCCTAGTCCTTTCATATATTTTTTAATATGTTATGTTGCCTTATTATCATAGACAGATAGCTCCAGAAATGAATGAGGAAAGCCAGAGTAATTTTTCTTGTTTGTTTTGGGGCAAGGAGGGGGAGACTTGCTTGTCAGAATATTAACCTCCAGGGAGAATATACAGGGTGTCATTAAAATCACACCTGCGCAGTGGCATGCCCAAGGTGGGGGGGGGGGGTTGGCGGGGGTCATAACCTCCCCCCTTGGCCCCTGTATTCCTTGAAAAAAAGGGCCAATATTAGAAAAAGATGGCAAAATGAGGACTGACTACAAAAAAAGAAAAGTGTACGTAACCCCTCCATTTTGAAAATCCTGGGCACACCACTGCACCTGGGAACCACAGAAACATATAGAGAAACCAAAACAAACAACTTTTCTCAGTAACATTTTTGTCAGTGCTACAGATGTTCAAGAGCCCGTTTAGCCGCATGCATGTTGGCAACCCAATACAACATTTTAGCATGACTGACGTTACTTCCTGCCATGATTCAGTGCATGACAGGGTTGCAAGGAACATGCATATTCTGTGAACAATGACATAGCTACTATCAGGAACATTATGTGCTGTGAAACAAAGTGAGAAACACATTCAGTAAGCCAGGAGGTAGTAAACCAAGGATGCAAAAAATGATGGGGAAAAAAACGTATTCAAAAGGAAATGGTTATATCAGATTTAATCTCTTAGCATATGTGTCATTTATTTGCTAAACTCATTGCCTGGTTAACATCTAGAGGCTGCTCTATCTACTTGTCCTTCTGTTACTGGTTATCTGTGACACACTAAACAGTTGACAAAATAAAGAATGAACAAACTCAAAATACGTGATATATGTAACATACAACTGTAACGTAATATCCAGGGCATTACACGTGACTACTCACTGTACTCCTGAGTGGTGATATCACACTTGGGTGGGCTCTTGGGGTAGTCCTCAGGTACTGTCACTGATATGGGAGGAACACAGGGCAGGTGGCGGTCGTCCAGGTAGCAGATCAAGCGCACAGAGTGGGAACCATGGTGCTGTGTAGGATCCAGGCTGACCTGTGAAAGTTCACAAAAGAGAAAGCCTTCAAAACTCATTCTAAAGCATGTGGGTGCACTCCAGTACAGCAAGGCCAGCAAAGCTCGCCCACAGCAGTTACAAAATACAATTTTTAGCTTTTAATTTTTCATTAATTCTTTCCTATGAACTTCAAGGTTCGTCTTTTTCAGATCTGGGACCATTCCAAGGTCCGTCGAATTGAGGTCCTCTCTCTGCCTTCAAGCATATTGAGGGAAAGCATAATCGCCGCCACTTGTTGGCATTATTTACTATTTTCTACAGAAAGAACTATATGGCACCCAAGTGGATTTGTGAATATTGCAATATGCGAAAATTGTTTCAATCATCCGTAATCGTCTGTTGCATTAAATACATTTCACGAGAGACCAACCGAAGTTCAAATAAATGAACAACTGTGCCCTGATATTCATCTTTCACCTTAGAGACGTTAAGGAAACAATATCAGGTAGAGTGCTAATTATTTTCAGCATAACGTGCCATGTAGAAGCAATGAATTCTCGGTTTTTTAATTTTTCGGGATCTGTTTCTGCAACGCAAAATGTCACCGCATGCCACTGTTCTAAAGGTACTACACATTACAAACTCAAGCATATACTGAAATACTCATAAAAACAACAGAAACCAACCTCCTATCAGAAGGGGGATTTTTTTTTTTCCCAAGATATGGAATGTTCTCATTTTAAAAAATATTAGAGATGGTGCAGAATAATCAATATTCTGTTGGTATTAGCTCAAATATCAACGCAGAAGTTTCATGGTAAAATTGTCAGTCAGTTATCACTGCAACATTTCCACTCCTGTGGGAAAAAAAAGTAATTTCTGACCTTTTCAAGTTTTTACAAAATTCCCTTACATTTGAGACCCTGTTTTCTTGGAATAAGTTAATTGCATGTAATCTGGTTTCAACACTACCAAGAGTTCACTGAATGTCTTCAGACATCCTGTTTAACTTCTATATGCAGCTATTTGTTATACATGATTGTACACATTGTTTTTTGTAACTCACCTTAAACCTTTGATCCAGACGGGCAATCTCTCCCTGGAGAACATCTGCTATGTCACTAGTTGGTTCTTCTACCCGTTTCTTCTTTGGAAGAGGAGGAAGCATTCTGAAAAAGGAAAGAAAACAATGCTAGTACTAAGGGTTGGATGTTCACCTGACCACCTCAGATTTGAATGAAATTTGTTACTTCGTATCTTCAAACAAATATAAAAAGTCGTATTTTGCAATTTTTGAACATCTACTCTAGCTTGAAATTTAGAGCACTTTGAAATTTTCCAACATTTCATGCTTATTTTTTGCATAGAAAGGCATGCTCAGCTTTGACTTGTATTCTCATGAATTACTAACAAAATTTAATTCATAATGCTTATTCACAATTTTATGAAGATTCAAAATAACATATGCAAAACATTATTAAATGTTTCCAAATTCTTGCAATCTGTATTAGAAATTGAAAAAGTGTGTGGTCAAAAATGCAAACAGTATCTTCAGTCTGTACATTCTTACACAGGGTGGGGATAAGTGCCACTGGAAGGAGCAAAATATTTGCTACAGGAAGGTGAAATAAAACTTACTTTTGACGAGGAAAATGCTTAGAGTACTGTAGTACAAATTATTCATTTTATAATAATATATGTAAGTAAAAAATTATTTGACAATTTGAAAATAAATTGTAATAGTACTTTTTGAAATTTAACTATAATTTGGTCTTGTTGAACATATTAAAAATAATGGATGAGAAAATGTGTACCCAAAACTATACTAGATACCAAAGATATCAGATAGTAAAGCAGTGCACTTGCATAGAAACTGTACCCACAATTTTGAGCTTGAATTTGAGGTGGTGGAGTGGACAATGTACATCTTGGTTGAATGATTTGGTCTAGAATGATGCCCATAATTTAATTACTATTATAATTTATTTTTACAGAGGAACATTTCTACTTTTTGTGTATTGGATTGCAACAGCCGCCTACTTCAATCCTTTTTAAAGTTTAATGAAAGCCTTCAGGAATCAACTCCCAGTCCTTCTTCCTCTGAAACACGTTGAATTAATGCTAAACACGACAACCTATTTTCCAATTTACAAAAATACAAAAGGGAGACTTTGCTGAGAGTTTACTTCATTGGGACAATTGGGCCAGGATTTTACAACATTTAGAATTTTCTCTTGGACCAGTTTCTTTTTCTCAGAATCGCAGCCCACTCGTCAATTGTGGCCATCCTCTTCTGAATGTTAATCTTGCTTCAGCATGAAAATTACCTTATGATTTCCAAAAATCCGTATCATTCTTACGAATGAGGGATCGAACCAACCACTCCTAATTTACTTATTGGGTGATGTATACTAAAATCTCCTTCATCCTCAGAGGAGTGTGTTAGTCGCTAGCAAGTTGGCCTGATGGTAAGGGGCCAAGATGTACTACTGAAACACAATGCACTACAAAACAACTGTAAATGGCAAATAGTCAGCACTTGGATTTTAAAACCTTCAAACTTGAATCATACATGGTAAACAAGGATCTGTCTAATATGTGAAGTCTGAAGGCTAAATCAAAGATCGAAGCTTAAGCCTGTACTAGCTTTCTCCGGGCTTCTCGTAGCTTTCAGCCTAAGTCAGGCAGACTCAGCCTGTTCGAAGAAAAACCAAAATGTCCTCTTGACTATTTCAAGTCAATCAAAAGAGTGTGTCTTCTCCTCTATCGCTCTGGCAGTGGAGACTTCCTCCGTGCCGATTTGTCAAGTCTCTGGCTTCCTATTATGTTGGCAAATTACTCTCCATTTACCAGTTAACTTTGTTACAACAAAACTTCAGGAAGCCTGCTAACCACTTGACTTTGCATATTTGAAATATCTAAGAGGAGCAAGTAGCTGGTAGAACAAGTGAATGACTCTTAGTCAGATTGAAGCTTCTAGAAAAAGTACAGGCTTACAGATTCATTGCAAATTCACTTTCAGACCTTTTGATCTCCTGTGTTGTTGGATAAAGTTATAATCTCATTTGACAAGAGTTCAAACTTATGACCTCTGGCTTCACAACATGTTAAACCTATCAAAACTCCCCCAGTGGTCTGTGTAGTAGATAGTTGTAACCTATGTTCGGTCCCATTCCATAAAACATATAATGTATAGTGCAATGGAAGATTGTGTGTCATGGGTCTCAGATGCCATGGAAGAAATGAGTCTAAAATTAACATGAATAAGTAGGAAAAAACATATCTGCTGCAGTAACATGTTAAAATGTGTTGATGTTTTGACCCTTCCACAAGAGTAATAACTAATATGCATAAGTGAAGTGGAGGAAGGTGATGGTGAGACCAACTGAAGGCGAAGAATGCAAAGAAAGCCAGCCACCTGTAAAGAAGTGCCAGAGGCATTAATGAAACATGATAACCACCATAACAAAGTTATCAAATTTAGGGAACAAAAACAGTTATCTTCAATAATGTAAGTGTGATACAAACAATTAGTGCATGCAGAACTATGAGGACTATACTAACTTGATTTCTGGGCCAAAGAGGGCCTCTAGCGTGGGTCCAAAGGTCCTCTGGAGCGTGTGGTTGATCACTGGACTCTGCAGGTTGCTGTTGACAGCCTCCACGAGTGGATTGAAGATGTGATGGTCTTTCATACCATGCAGCTGAGGGGCAGGAGGTGCAACACTTCCTTCTCCCTGTATGAAATAACACCAAGCATTATTATTTATTAAAATATTACTTACAAAAAATCCTTCACAGTTGTCAGCATTATGGCATTTGTTACTCTGGAAATATGAGAAAACAGGCAGGTACAAAGTAGTGTGTTGGTAAGTGAAGCATTCAGAATATTTTATTCTGGAGGAGAATACAAAGAAAATCACAATGTTGACAAACTACACGGTGGGGCAGAAACAATTAAACGATTTAAACTTGGCAACATATCAACATATTTGTAGGTGGCCTGTGAAACACACATCTCTGTCTTCAGTTGTCATGCAGTGTTGGTTGGAAGAGCATAGAGCATTTGCAGTGGAAACGCTGAAGACTACAATGAAATGCTTCTGCCACTCGGTGCACATTTTGTGGTGTTTGTATAGTTTGAGGGCGACCAGAGGGCCTCTTGCTGACAATGGATGTGCAAGTCCTGAATTGTGTAACCCAATTCAATATTGTCTGGCATGTTGGAACCTTTCCACTCGATCCAATGTCAAAAGGTCGTTGTAAAACTCACTCTTACAGTAGCAGAGTTATTGTTTCAAACTTTTCTAGCAAACGAACGATGCTCTTCTGACCAATGCTGCATGATGACTGAAGGCTTTAAACCGCTCTATCTAAGAATGTGTGTTTCATCATGCCACCTGCAAAGATGCTGATATGGCACCAAATTTAAATCCTCTAATTGTTTCTGTCCCACCCTGTACTTGGGACTGTATCATGTGGATGACAGGTTTACAGTGGTGCCTGCAAAAAAAAGGGTTTAGTGTTTGTACAAGTTCACGTCACAAAAGTAGTGGGTTAACAGAAGGAGTGGAGTAGAACTACGAAAAGATTGAAGAAATAATGGATCATGCATCATTGTCATGGGTGACTGAAATGCTGTAGTAGAGAAAGCCAGGATGGATACACACAAACAAACAAAGAGGGGTGCTCTCTTGGTAAATTTCTGAATAATGCTGTTTCATAATAGTAATAGTACATTTTTACAAACATTTACATTTTTCCATACAACCGATTGTACAGCATCTGTTAGTGGAGGTGTGTTCAATGGAACTTAAGTTTACGTCCATTACAAGGACTAGATTTGTGGAGAAGGATTGATTGATTCAATGGGTTTATTTTACCTTGCTTTTCTACCACTTTTGGTTAATCGTGAAGATGAGGATGACATGATGAAATTGATGAAGGGACACTCAAAAAACACCCATGCCCAGCCTGGGATTTGAACCTGTAACCTCTGGCATTGTAGCATGCTGTGCTAACCGCTCTGCCATGGAGGTTGACTGGAGAAGAAGAGGAAGACAAAGGAGATGATGATGGAAGAAGAGGAGCAGGATGAAGGAGAAAAAGAGGACAAAGGAAGAGATACAGAAAGCTGAGAAAAAGGGAAATTAGTAGTAAGAGAACGTAATAGTAAACAGTTAATATGTGTTAGAAACAAATGACAACTTTCACATCCAACCTGCTGGCAATGCTTACAATCTTACTCACCCTTTTTAAATCCAGCTTTTCCAATACGACCTCGCACTTCAACAGGGTCTCCAGGGGCATTCTCTTACTTGGATTTGACAAGATTTCCAACAGCTTCTTCATCTTGCTCAGCTTTTCCACATCTACAGAAATTCACAAGGATCAAATCATCATGATATATCACAAACTGCATTAATTTCATCCACGAGATATACAGGTTAATGTCTTCCAGTGCTGTTCTCGTGTATTTAAAAATACAGATGGGTCAGATTTTGATCAAAAGTTAAGTCCATTTTAAGCTCAGAAAGGCTAATCGGGACCATGTCTAAACCACTGTGCAATGTGCCTCAGTCAAGAATCATACCCTTTGATTACAAGGCAGAGTTACTCCATGCCATAGGGGAGGACTCTATTGGTATCGCCTGACATAGACATATCGGTTAATCAGTTAAACCAATAGTTTTATCCATCCGACACTTCCATAAAGAACCCATAATATGGTGCAAAATTCTGTCATTTTGTTATTACAGTACTTTCATAAATATAAAGACATGCATCCTGCTTTTGTAAATGTATGAATATAATATTTATTTTCTCAAAGTAAAATCCACTTGAGTCACCTGGTTACACTAATAATGGGGGTTAATTAACAATTCAGGTTGTTCAAGGAGCATTTGAAATGTTAATAGAAATTGGTATCTGTACTCACTGCTGATCAAGTGAGTATTTCCCCTAGATGCTTGAGAATTTATGTGTTCCATATTTCTTGTTAACTGTAGTGAATGAGAAACTGTTCTTATGCACAAAAAGTTAACGTTAATATTATATTGATATTAATAAAAATATCACCGAATGGCTTTTGTCACTGCTGGCACATGAAATCACCTTTTCTGTGCTAGATGCGCAGTACTTTTGCTGCTATTATCCTTCATAGTTTTATATTCCAGAGTAAGTAAAAAACATTCTATTGATGTAATTCCCAAATGACCTTTTTTGTTATTGTAGGGATAATAATTATGGCTATTTACAACACAAAAATTCTGGTTATGTAGCAGCTCTGAAACATTGATAAAAATTTGAAACACATCTTGTTTACATAGAAGAAACACTTTACTTGCAAACAGATTATCAACAAATATGTATTTTAGCTTTACTTCCTAGTGGTTTAAACATAATGCAGGTTTATCCAAGCAATATACACAGTTGTAAAAAATGTCTGCTGTTGTGTTGTGGGTACGATTTTTTTTTTGGAGAGTTCTTATTGTATCATCAAACAATAACTGAATATAATCATACGGGTACTATTTCTTGGCACAGGAACAAGAAGCATGGTGGTTGTAGTAAAATTAATTTTATTACATGCAGGATCATCAGTCCATAAGGGTGTGTCAATTTCACTGGAAAATGCCTCACTGGCACTTTCAGCTTCAGGGGCACTGCCTGAAAATCCTTGCTCGCTAGCACAAACATAATCACTTTCATCACTTGAATGTAAAGAGGGATCACTCAAACCTACAGATATCTTGTCCAGTTCACTGTCACTTACTCAACATCAAAAAACTAGTGGGCAGTTTCAGGATACGGCACACTTTTTCATTCATTATTTTTGGGGCATGAAAATACTGAAGTATAATATTAAAACATCTTCCATAATCCTCCAAGTACAGCATGTAAGTGAATGTGGCCGCGGTGGCTCAGTCGGTAACGTGTCTGACTACCATGCTAAAGGTCCCGGGTTCGATCCCCGGCCGGTTCAAATCCGGGAACTTTTCTAACGTTGGAAGTGGCCCCGGCGCCCACCCAGTGTCGAATAACATGGGTACCTGGGGGATAAAGGTGGTCAGGGGCGTGATGCTGATCACATAACCCCCACTCACAACCGGATCAAGAAGTGTGGGGCGTTACCCCCACACCCCCTATATGCCTTCATGGTGTGGTGCTAAGCACAGGGGAACACTTTACCTTTTTACAGCATGTAAGTGAATAATGAACAACGCGACAGCAAGCCTAGTGAAATCTTTCACTACGTCATCACAGGGTTTGCTGTATCTATACAATTCTGCACAAAATGTCAGCTCAGTAGGTAAATGACAAAATAAGAATTGATGGCATTCTTTCTATTTCAGCATAGGTAAACCAAAAACAAAATCCTCTACTTCCTAGATAACGTGATTTACTTTATTTAATGTTGCATTTCATGGGAATTAAGGTGAAATGCATGATACGACAATCACAAATACATAAAGATGACATAAGCCTCAGAGGGTTATACTGACTGTTGAGTTCAGACAATCGAGCCTTGCTAGTCTGCCAAATGCAGTCCAGAGTGTACTACATGGAAGAGAGGTTAACATTTGGGTGTCATGGGGTCACCCGTAGATAAAAATAAAAAACATGATAGCCTTGATACAGAAATTTCAGGGATTTTTAGATTTAATGGGATTTGGATTACAGGGTGCCACAATGTTTTTCACGCTTATGAAGAAATTCCACACAGAATTCCCAGCCAGTAGTATATGGACACCTACCATCATTCCCCATCTTGGCTATCATTCTCCTCAGGGGTTCGATGTACTTGCTGAGCTGCCTGACCTTGTCCCTGTAGGCCTGCTCTTCCTGAGTGTTGCAAGGACTGGGGGTTGGCCCTCCCTGGTTGGGAGTGTTGAGCGAGCTGCTTGGGGATGGAGCCATTCCTGCAATGGGGCACACAATAATCCAGAACATCACTTTCTTCAATGTTCACGTAACCTCATAATATATCAGAAACTTATTATTCACTATTTATTCTTTTATAGCAGGCAATGTTTCAAAAAATTCTTATTAGCACTTGATTATGATTATGAATTATCAAAACAATAACAACTGCAACAATGGAAACATTATCAAGAGAGGGAGATAAGATGCTTCTATCATGGAAAACTTCCAATCTGTTCACTCTAAATTATGTGGACACAAGTTATATGCTTATTTAAATATAACATTTTAACCTCTTAATACCATGTGATTTTACCTGAAGAATTTTCTACTGCTTCTTGAAGGAAACCAATGTTTATTGGTTGAAAAACTGAATGAATACAAAACAAAACACTGCAAAGTATATTGCTTAAATTTCATGTTTACAACTTAGTGTTCACAAAAGAACAGCAGGCTGTTTCAATGTCTTAAATCTGTTGATGTATGCACAGAATCCTCTCTCCTGTGTCTGAGGTTCTCCTTAAGCCCATTTGGTGGCATTGACTAAGAGGAGGCAGCTTGGCAACTCTCACAAAGATTTACGGCTGTTAACTCCCACAGGGTAGGGAATGCAAAGGTCATTAAAGCATGTCAGCAGCATCCTTGTCAGTTCTTAAAATTATTAGCAAGTTCACAAGAATCAGTAAAATTCCATCTTTAACACTTCATTGCTGAGAAGTAGGGGTGTGCAGGATACCAGAAAGTCTGAGCCCCCCCCCCAAAAAAAAAAAACTCCCGTCCCAATCCAGAATTTGGGAAATGATTTCCCGACTTTCCAATATCACGAACAGTTGGAAAATTTCAAATGGCCATTTTAAAAAGTGGTTAATTTTCAACGTTTTCTGAAATTTAAGTGTGTGAAACTACTCTGAAATTGTTAGTCTATCTATACTCCAGGGAGAGAGAAAAAAACATTTCATAGAAAATTGCATATATAATTTTGAGATTTTCAGTGTTGGAAAATTTCGAACATTTTCCATCCCAAAAATTTCCCCGACTTGGTAGGGAAATCGTGATTTTTCCCCATCCCAAATGTCGGGATTAAAAAGATTTCCCATCCTGATCCCATCACAACCAAAAAATCTCTGTCCCGCACATCCCTACTAAGAAGGTATAAAAATTTCATGTGACCAATATGTTTGTACTTACCTATCGACCTCTGTCCTCCCACACTTACAGGCTGAGAGCTTGGGGAAGCCACTAATGCAGGAGATGCGGCCATCTGGTTGCTGACAAAGAAAAACCAGTTGTCAATATTTCACTGCTACATTAACACTGGTCATTCTTACAGTTAACATTGAAAATGTTTTTCATAGGTAACGTAAAGTTCCCCGTGCATGCAGCACTGTGCCATGAAGGCCCACGTAGCAGATGTGTAGGTAGCACCCCACACACTCGGTCATCTTGGAGGTGATGTGATTAGCACCATGCTCTGGCTGCCTTCACCCTCCAAGGTTGCCCCCAGGTACCCATTGATTTGAGGCTAGGTGAGGCCCAGTTTTGATAATTTTGTTATTATTTTATGTTACCTTTCTACTCTTTAGAATGATCGCAAAGATGATGAATGGTGGAATGATGAAACCCATCAAAAATAAACACAATGAAACATGCACAGCTTTCACAGCATTCCAACCTACGACTTCAAAGCAATAACATGTAAAATATTTAACCAGGGTTGGACAGATAATTTACTCAATTTGTATTTTACGTAAATCCCACATAATTTACCAGTATATTACTTGACACAGAAAACTGCTTAGTAAACAATTCCTGTTCAAGAGAATATCAGTTATCGGTAAATTTTTGCTCATACCAATAAAGTACAATAATAAAACTTACTGATAACCAATAGTCTGCCTATCCCATGTAAAATTGCAAATGTTCCTTCAAGAATATGAAGGTTTCATTAACCTTCCTAATTAATGTATGGAACCAGATGACTGAAATGCCTTACTAAAATGCATTTAATATCCAGAAAAACAGTGATAAAAATAGCACCATATTGCACTGGTAAAATTGTTGGAACCGATACACCAATATAGGTATATCAGGTGATATCACTAGCCACCTAAAATAAAAATATTAGGTGAATAAAATTTCCCAGCCATTTTCTACATAACCCACCATTACCAGTTCATATTTCATCTCTGAAAATTCTCTGGTGATATTTTTACCTGTATCCTGACAATGAGATAGAATGATTAGAGAAAACAGAAGAAAGAACAAACATAGCGAAACACCAGTAGTCTGGTTGGGAATGAAATCCAGAATTATTCAGAAGTGAGAATGAGAGCTCAACTCATACTTGTTTGCCCTCTGAGCTTGTTGTTTGTTTCCCAATACCAGCAAACACTTCACATTGGCTCATCTCCCTTAGCAATAATGATGGATTTAAATAATGACCTTACCTGGCAGACTGGAGCCCGGCCGCAGGCGATGCAACCGACCCTTGTGTTGAACTTGGAGTGGGGCTCTGACGAAGGAACTGGTTTGACCCTGCATTCCCCTGCCGAGGGGCCCCAAACTGACCTGGCTGCCCAGGACCCATTACAAGTCCATCATTCTAGAAAATATCAAGACTACAATTCACACAGGAGCTGTGTTTAAGTATGTAGTTTACTACAATCATGTCCGAGTTGGTACCGCAATGCTAGCAACCTTAAAAATAAAGCTATTCCCCTGCACACTGCAAAGTGCTGTGGAGGCATATGGGCACCACATATTTACAATTTCCACCATTTGTCTTACCCTGCCTGTCAGGGGACCAGGACAAAAACATCGACACAACCATAAAAGGCTTTAATAGTAACATTTACTTTATTCTTTGTATGTACAAGAGTGGATATGCAAACTTTTAAGAACAACATCAATATAAAAAACATCAATACACAGTCAATTATCTGGGTGTGTGCGGGAACCCAAAACTTGATACCAGGATCAGAGGAGGAGTTGATTTTTGAGGTTCTCAAACAACATGAAATTGTGATCAAAATGCTTCAAAATAATTACAATGGGGAGAAATTGTCCACTTTCTTCATGTACTGTGTTATTTATCAATCTAACTATAAGCCAATACAAATACAAGAAACATTCTCTTACATAGCAATAATTCAGCTTTACACACAAAAAAACTTTCACCGTGCTAAATGATTTTACACCAATGTATTGTTCTGCATATACGCTATTGGAGTGATAAAGAAATACGGGCAGAAGTAATGATGAGATGTACAAACGTAATGATTGAATTCCTAAAAATGAGCAATATAATGTTGGGATTTATATTTCCACATTGTTTACTTTGGGTTAATTGCACCAATGAGTACGATCAAAAGTTTATCAAACTTTGCTTTAAGTCCACTTTATGCTCAGAGGCTAACCGGGACTGGACCTACAGTTTAAAGTGGAATCTGAATCACTCTGTGCCTCCACCAGGAATCAAACAAGGTGATGGTTTTACCACCACTATGCCATCAGGAAAGCCCAGTATGAATGATGAACTGAAACAGACTTAGGGCAACTCTGAAAAATGGATTCCCTGCTTGAATGCTGGAAGAACGTGGATGGGAAATTCCAAGTGGGAAGGAATTATGGACAATTCAAACATTCACGATGAACGGTTTGGACTTTTAACCACAGTACTTGATTTTCTGTATATACACCAACATTTCGGGCCGACCTCTATGGCAGAGTGGTTAGCACAGCAGGTTCGAATCCTGCGAGTGTCCCTTCATCACTCACCCTCACCTTCGTGATTAGTCAAAAGCGGCAGGAAAAATAAACCAAACCATTCACGCAACATTTTGGGCTTGTTATGTCTTCATCTTCAGGGTATTTGATTGATATGAATGATGAAAGATGAGATGGATGTGTGGACAATCACAAACACACAGGATGCTAGAGCCTTGTTGACTGCAACGTTGCAGTTACTGGGGTGCGCAATATGGGGAAGTGAGATTGACATTAGATCACCACTTTTACATCCCTCTTCAGGATATTGTATTATGTATTGTAGTCTATCAACACAGGAGCTTAGTCAATGTATTCAGTAATGCCTGTTTAGGCAGGCAGACCTGCTTCGTTAGCATACAGGCAAAATTTTAATGAAATGAGTGAAGAAAACAATGCCGGAGAGAATTATTTTGAAATGGCAACAGCTCCATGTCGAGTGTTGGACTTTTTTGTGCAAACTTTCCCAGTGGCAGAATCAGGCTCACAATGGTTGTGACCATATGGTGTTAGAGAAGTGTCCTCAAAGTGATGTGGGAGGTTATTGCAACTAAGTAGAGAGGTTAAAGGTCCAAACCATTCATCATAAATCACCACTGACCATTTACAATGAATACTTTGTTCAAGTTCGGAACACTCAATCAAATGTAGCAGAAGATTGAACAAAAAGGGCTACTGCTCCTTTGTATATAAACAATTTAGAATATATAATGCAATGCAAATGATCAAACACCATATTGCTGTTTATGGCGCATGCATACTTCTAAGACATGTGCCTAAACAATGTCATGGGAGAAATACACAGTGTTTCAAAATAATGTGAACGATTTCAACTCATTGTAAAAATAAGATGCACACATATGTAATGTAACAGACCAAGTTTCTTCCCATTCAGAAACTTTCATGCAGATTTTTCCTGAATACAATCAGGACAATAAGCACAATCTGTTGAACTACAGTTCATTTACAATATCTTCAGTTCCAGCACAGAGTGAACCTGGAAACACTGCAGCCAAAGCCATGCCACTGCACGAGAACAGTGGGAAATCCTGAAATGTTCCTTTCAAAGATATTCCCTGGATTTTTCCACCCTAATCCTGGTCCAATAATACAAAAAAAATTACATCGCACACACCACTACAGTTATTGCTGAAAAATAAAAAGAACAGATGTAGGTCACATTCTAAAAAGAAAGAAATAAAGCAGCAAGCTGATCCCAACGCCTAATGCAAACCAAATATAAAAAAATAAATATGGAACAAAAGGGGAGGGGGAAGATAATGTTTCACAGAAGCTTTGCAACCATCCCCGACTCATGGTCCCTCGCAACCAAAGCATGCAGAACATCTTTCGCTTTCTCCTAGGAACAGGGGCCAGGCAGCCAGAACAAATTCAAAGCACTTGTCATACAAATTTAAAACAAATTTTCTAACTTGTAAAACTGCTGTAAGGAAAATAGCAATGCAACCTTAACTGTGATATGTTTTCCAACTTTGTCAGTTACATTTTCTGCAGCACCCAAATATGAAAACACCCAGCAACTGCATTTATTTACGAGGGCTGTCCAGAAACTAACAACAGTACAGTAAAAAATATTTTTATTATGTACATGTTAAAAGTATAGTTCGGCATAATTTTTCAACATAGTCTCCAGCCAAATGTAAACATTTAGCGTAGCTAAGACATAACTTAAGCCATCATGTAAATAAATAACCAAGTCCAGTTTAGGCTTGTACTTATTATTATTTACTTACTCAAGCTTTTGCCACATCATGTGGCTTCTTAAGGAGTTACGGCAATAATAGTAAAAGTTAAGTAAAAGGCGAGTAGGTAAAACTGCCACTTATGTGGACTGCAATGGTCAACATACTAATAACTAAATATGCAACTTCTTTTGTACTGCAGTCACCTCGAAATATGCCTTTATTACGGTCAATGATCCATTCAGGTTCATCAAGGACCATTTGGAATTTTACATCCCATTGGTAGAATATCAGTTATCGGTATTGGTAAATTTTATATTGGAACTTGATCAGTATCGACCAAAATTTCATACCAGCCCATCACTAATTTCTTCTTTTGGTGAGATTTCAGTTCCTTTGTATTTCTGCAGTGTCATGAAAAGAAGACCACAATTAACATACTAAGGGTGTCGCAGAGAAGGTGAGAGCAAATGTACTAGGGTGAAAATTTGGTTCATTAGCTGCCGATTGAGACCAAAATGAGCGCAATAGGTCAAAAAGTCGTGACTGCGTAGCAGTTAAAAGACAAGGATGTACATGGACCCCTCCAACAATCATTAAAATGAAACAAAAAAATTACAAACCACAAAATTTTTATTCAGAATCAGCCATATCGAGTAGACGTACATCTTTTTCAAAATAGGCACCATTGACAGCTAAGCAAGCGTCCATATGCTCCTGCCACTTTGTGAATGTCTGAAAATACGTCGTCAGGTAGCAAACTGAAGAAAACTTGCGCTGCTGTGATCACTTCTTTGTTCGTCATGAAATGACGACCACGTAAAGCTGCCTTTTAAAGTGGAAATAGCCAAAAGTCGCAGGGTGCAAGGTCTGGGCTGGATGCAGGAAAATTTATATTTTTCTCTTTGACCCGTAATCCTGAAAATCCCGCGCAGCATGCGGGCGTGCGTTATCGTGGTGCAATATAACTCGCCTGATTCACACCCATCTTCGAACAACTTGTGCCATCGGTACACTGTGGCTCTACTCAGTCTGTCTTGATCAGCATATGCCTGTTGAAACATTGCATATGTTTCCGCAGCACTTTTCCCTAAGCGCCAACAAAATTTAATGGCATGTCGCTGTTCATCTTGAATACTCATTGCGAAAAGCAATGTTATACACAAAAACCTGGAGAGGAAAACGAAACACATTCCACGTAAATCAACACAGCTGTTCACTAATGTGGTTTCGCAACATGTGACAACTTGCTACGGAAACTGAATGAGTCATCCTACACGCATCCTACACGATGCAATTAGTGCTGAAACCATAGGCAGTGTTGCCAAGCCAGGAAAAATTCTGTCTCACCTTCTCTGCGACAGCCTTTGTATTAACTCGAGGCACCAAAATATCTTCCAGAGAAAAATATATCCAGAGTTAAGGCACACAGCTAGAATAATGAATAAGATAGAAAAATAAACTTGAAAAAAAACAAAAAAAACACAAGGTTATGCTGGACTTTGTATGAAGAGTGCTCGTTTGCTCAACTCAAAATAATCCCACAAGCCATCCACCCCACCACACCCTCCCGACACCTTTACACATCTGACCTGATGGGGCTGAGTCAGCTGCTGCTGCAGAATGCATGACACCAGGGGGGACTCGCCGAGGTCCTGTGGAGGCCCAAACACAGCTGTCTGCACACAGAACAAGATCCTGTTATTCAAACCCTCCTAGGCATTAACATCTTGCATCAAAATGCTTGCATCAAAACCACATCACAACAAGTAACAAGCATATCATTATAATATGTGCAAAACCACCAAAAAAACTTCCAGTGAACACATGTTTAATATGTACTTACATCAATGGCAAATCTGTTTTTATCATTCTATTTTTGGTGGACATTGCCACATAAGAACATGGTACTTTAATAGAACAAAAAACACATTTGCAGATTGGATAAAAATGTGCGTATTTCACGCCATGTGTAGTCAACATCTTATAAACCAGATAGAACCACAACGCATAACTTCTTTTGTCCTCTTAATTTTTGGACCAATCTCTGTATTTCTTCAAATATAGGAGGAGAAAGGGTTGAAACATGGTTATAATAGTTCAAAATGGTTGAGGCTGATGATATTTCAAGGTAGCTAGCTGCAAGGATGGCTGATACGCAGTGACATGGTCAGGACATAAACTTTTTATACTTTTTGAATTATTTTAACTATATTTTAACCTCTCCTGAGCCTGTCTTTTCAATCCTTGAAGAACAACTAAAGTTAGTCTGAAACAATAGAGGACAAAACAAGGCATGCGCATGCTTTGTGATTTTATCATATTGTTAATAAGTATTAGGGATTTAGGGATGGATCATTTATTAGTAAAACTGCCGATAATCTTATTGACCAACAGTCTGTAATTTAGTTCAAAATTCCGCCATTGCAGTCAATTAGAAAGGTTAAATGAATCATTCTTGGGCACATGTACCAGATCTGTACAATATTGGTTATCGGTAAAGGCAAACATTTCGTATTCGTCCATCCCTAATACGTATGTATTTCACATGTATAACATTCAACAGGGATTTCCATTTCTTGAAACATGATCAGAACTCTCATATATAGGGACCTTGATTTTTCGAAGTTATTTTTTCCAAAGCTGCTTTTTATCTTTCCAAAACTCGAATTTTTATTTTAGCAAACTTTTCTGCCAAATATACCTCAGCATACCTTCGGTGTATTTTTAAACTAGTATTTTAATTTGTACGTCACATGGTTGATTTTAACCATGTTTCATTTTTTCAATGGATGGATTCTAATTAAGCCCCCAAAATAACATTTCCCTCTGAAAATGCCAACTTTAGTACGGTAGGTTAAATAATTGTAATTATTGGATATCTGTTTATTTTTTAAAGCCTAAAATGCATTTCTAGGTGTTGAAATTTGCAAGCACAAAATATTCACAATGTACTCTGCAGTATAAAATTACTGCATAACTAGGACTTTCCACGTCTTAAAAATTACAGATTCATGTTCTAGAAACTTTAAACAATAAATAACTTGCAGTATAAAATTACTGCATAACTAGGACATTCCACGACTTAAAAATTACAGATTTATGTTATACAAACTTTAAACAATAAATAATCCTAATTTCAAAACTTCCACACAATACTTTGTAAACAGGAATACATGCATCCCAGCACATAGTTGTGGAGTTCATTATCTTTAAAAATAGTAAAAAGAACCCTGCTGAGATAGTCATCTAACATGCCAACAGTAATACAACTTCTAATTCCGGTTTTGGACTTTTTATTTCTAAATTTTGTTATTGATTCAGAAAAATAAATATATTTTGCATTATGCTAACACAGATTACAGTAATGAAATGAGATGTAAAATTAATTTCCACAAACTCAATCCAGCTTCGTACTTCAGGATTTTCTAGCTTTTCCAATTCGGTAGTAGCCTTCATAAGGTTTTGACTGTATTATATGCAAAAGAACTTGGTTCTGTCTATATCCATTTTGCTGCCCAAAACAGATAGTTTATGGATACTGTATTTGGGATGAAAATCTTGTCATTCATTGTTTCCTTCTACTTTGTTCTCATGCTCATCACTGTAATATTTTACAGCTTAGAATTTTAAGATCATTGGAATAAGGCAATCTTTCTCAAACTCTGAAACTTCTGTCGCATGCTTCTCAGAGAACCAGATTGAAATAAAATCCAGACGGAAATAAGGTTAATGTTAAACAAAGTTGAGTCGTAGCAAACCTTCTACTTTCGTCTTCAAAATTGCCTGAGGCATCCCATGGGTCACCACAAAATCCCTTGTTAAAGTTTTCACTTCATTCTTATTGGAATGGTAACAAAACATGAATTCAGTCTCTTGCAACTGTGAATGTTAAGTTAGATTTTTGAGTTGTGTGTTATTTCAGGATTTTGAATACATGAAAACCGGTTTAGAACATGTCACTGCAAGACATAAATCCTATTTTAATTTTTAAAAAATTAACGTTTTTTGATGTTATCATGTTTGCGAAAGTCAAAGTTGTTGGTTTTTTTAAAGTCCACTTTATGCACAGGAAGGCTAATCGGGACTGGACCTACAGTTTAAAGTGGGATCCAAACCACTGTGCCATGTGCCTCCACCAGGTATCAAACCCGGGACCTGCGAAAAATCAAAGTCTCTACTAATATATTAACATGACATTTTCTAATTATATCATTATATCCTAAAATGAAATCATAAAGAATAAAATTAAAACTAAACTTCCACCTAAGATAATACATCATGTCATATTTCAACTAAATCAAATTCACTGTGCATGGAACGTTACTAGTCATTGAACTAGGAAAGAACCAACTGTTGTTCTTTCATCTGACAAGAGTTCCTTTATTCAGACAAAGGAAGTACATTTTTATTTACTTATATTGAACACAGAGCTGAACATGAGAGAGGAACAGTATGGATTCAGAAGAGGCAGGTCAACAGTAGATCTGATATTCACCATAAGGCAGTTACAGGAAAGGCACTATGAGTATGGAAATGATTTGATTATGGCATTCCTAGATACAGAAAAGACATATGATAGCATGACAGAACAAAGATTTGGAAGGCTCTAAGAGAGAAAGGAGTTGAGGAAGAGATAGTGTGTAGAGTGCAAGGCACATACAAGGCCAAACAGAGCTGTGTGAAGACACCGGTGGAAAGAATGGAGTGGTTCAATATAAGTAATGCACTAAAACAGGGAAGTGCTCTCTCCCCACTGCTCTTCATAATTACAATTACAATGGATGCAATTAATGAAGAGGTGGGGAAGAAGATAGGAGAGGAAGAGATGAAGGCCCTGTTGTTCGCTGATGACTTAGTAATATGGGAGAACAGGGAAGAAGAAGTACAGAGACAGCTTCATAGTTGGAATGAGGAAATCAGAATAGCAGGAATGAAATTCAGTGCAGAAAAGAATGAGGTGCTAAGCCAGAAATTAACCAAGAATAAAGATGGACACGGAAGAGTTGAGAGTAGTGGAGAGCTTGAAATATATAGGAAGCATAATTGAGGGAAGTGGAAGATTAGATGAGGAGGTGAACAGAAGAGGACAAATGGGTGGTGGACTATATGAAAACGTCCAAAGATTAAAATGGAAAAGGGATGTACCTACGAAATGCAAGAAGGTAATATATAACACATTCCATGTGTCAATTATTACGTACGGAGCAGAGACTTGGATAATGACGGAGAGACACTAAAGAACGATGCAGGCAGTGGAGATGAATTTTTTAAGGAGTACATTGGAGAAGACTAGAAGGGATAGAATAAGGAACGAGGAGATCCAACAGACAGTGGGGGTGGTGAAGCTTCAGGACATTATAGATCAGGCACAGATGAGATCACCAATTGACCAAACATAGCCCAAAGTTGTTCGTATGTCTTCTCGAAGCAGAGTTACCATATTTGTTCCCTTCAAGCTCAATGGAGAGATTCTGAGAACGTAATCAGAAAACATTTCTTCTGCTGTTCAGACATGTGCAGAGAAATATATGCTAAGAAATTGTTAATATATTTTCCCCTTAATGAAATTTTAAATCTACCATTTCAATATTTGATCCTGGAAATATAGAAAATTTAATTATATTTCAGTGAACAAAATTTTCAAAATAATAACATAATAATACTGTAGATGTGGTTAGAATCATAATGCAAGCCATATCTTACCTTTCTCTGCTGTTGTTGCATTTGAGCCATGTGTTGTTGCATCTGACCAGGCATTTGGGGCACCATCTGTCCTCCCTAGAAAACAAAAAATATACATCAACAGTTGTTAATGCAGATTTCAGACAAAAGCAACACAAGAATTTCACATTGAAGTGACAAGCAACATGACTAGCAGACTTGAGGTGAGACAATGCACACTATTGAGAAAATGGCCCGAGTGACAAGTGACATGTGCAATTTGTCACTTTGGTCTAAAAACTAACTGAAAGATATATAAATCTAAACAGGATTTACAAGTTGGTGAAGTCTTCTGTTTTGGTTACCTTGAAGATGGTGTTAAATAAACATAGTAGTTACATTCCCTTCAGTTAGAAACCAGCAAATGATAGTTTTCAATTAATTACGGAATAAATACATTTGAAAAAATGAGATATACCTTTTGGTTATCCAACAACATCATGTATCTTTGGTATTAGTCAAAGCTGCAGACAAGCAAAGTCAAATAATGTAGAACAAATCAAATCAAACTAATTACAATATGTATGTGTGTATCAATGTAAACCAGCGGTTCCCAAACTTTGTTGTCATTGTACCCTTTAGTCGTATCTAAACGTCTAATGTACCTCCACCATAGGTTCTCTCTGAATAGTGGGATTCGGGGATTTTTTTCGCTGTCTGATTGGCTTTTGATGTGTTGGAGGCGTGTATCTGCAACAGAGCAAAATTGCATTCGGGCTGTATGTGGAAACTTTAATTTTCATATATTTTTTTCAGAGTTATTGAAAAAAAGTGAAGAACAGAAAAAAATTTGTAAACAAACGGAGTACATTTTTTTTAACTTCTTTTTAACACTTTTCAGTCTGACGGTTTTCACACATCTTTTACCTGTGGACGGACGTTTTAAGGCATTTTTTAAAAAATCCAGAAAAATACACTATTAATGGTATCACAATGTATTATATATCAAATGAAAGCTTAGATTCTGTAGATGTTACATTTTTATAATTTACACATTTATAATATTTATTGAAAAAATTATGTATATTTTGTATTTTTGAAAAATCAGCATAAACACGCACTGTGCATGTTATTAAAAAAATACAACGAAATAACAGTAAGGGGTCATTCCATGTCAAATCATCCAGAATTTTGTGAAAATGTCACCCACCATCCCCGATTTTGATGAAATTCGGTATGCTTATAGAACTTTTCATGCTGATTACAAAAATGACAACTTTTTTAAAATTGGTCAAGGGGTTCAGAAGTTACGCACTTTTTAAGATCTCCGTGTACGCCACATCCGGCTCCACTTTGAATGACACGCATTAGGTTATAAACGATCAGATCTTCCCTCGGGTTTGCCGTAGAAACTTCAGGTTTGTTTTCTTTTGTTCAGAATAGTATAAGCTTTCATTTAAATAACGTTTCAGATGAATGCATCAGTAAACATGTATTTTTATATATAGTTTTATGTATTTTTTTTAGAAAATAAATGACTAACTTCAAGAGCGAATTTCATGCAATGCCCCCCCTTCAATTTCCCCCCAATTTTATATGTAGGTAGCTCAGAGTGTGTACTAATGCCTGATGAAAAAATTGGGATGGGCGGTTCAGAGACAGGGTGATAAAAAAATCATTTGCATAAAATGACATTAAAAGTAAATCTTATTAAAAATGCTTATGTATTTAGCACAAAGCCTGAAGTACATTATGTTTCAAGTTACAATATTCAAAATTTATGTTCACTAAGCATAGGCGTAACCTGGCGGGGGCAAAGGGAAGCACTTGCCCCCTCCAAAATTTATAAGTTAAATATATTTTGTGATCCTCCTGGCACTTGAGGAACAAACGAATAAAGAGTAATAATTGTGATTTTTCAAATGTATTTATCAAATAATCCTGGACACTATTTTTATGCGATGGATAACTTTGCGATTATCTCAACCCGAAGAAAGTTTCCAAGTGGCCCATTAAGATAGTACTTAAAAATTGTACTTTATGCATTGCCAAAATTTCATGTACTATAAATTGTTCCGTTCACATTTTAGATGGATATTTTGACCATTTCAAACACACTAAAGTATTTGACTTATCACTAAGTACATATGTTCATCCATTTGTATTGTTAATGTCCACTGGACACAGCATACTTTTTGGCCAGTAGTGGGAAGTTGATGGACAAAGTGGATGCAAGAATTTAATTGCAGCATCGCCATTTTCACGTGGACTTTTGAAGCAATCCTACAAACAAATTTGAGTCACGCACACACATGCTACTACATAACTGTTCACTGTTGGAATTCGAAAGCCACTTCTTCACAGAAGTCAAACCATACAGTTATACAAAACATATCACATCAGCACTTACTATTTTGGCTCTGACTGTTAAACAACTAGTGTTTCGAAGTAATTAGTTACTTTTACAAGTAACAGTTACTTTTTATTTAGGAATTCTAACTGTAACTAGCTACTTTTAAAGGTAAGTACCTGTAACGTTAACAACGGTAACAGAATTACTTTTTGCAGTAGGGAAATAGCTAAATTGGACAATTCTGTTCCAGACTATAAAAATAAAATATGTACCTTCTCCAGATGCTACGTGAAAGGATTTACTTGGAATTGCTGACAAGGAAGCTATACTTTGTTGCATGCTAAATTTAGAACATCCACGCTTTACTGTAATTCATTTCTAATTGTATGTGAAAACTCCATTGTTTTTGGTAGACTGCTGCGTTCGTTTGGAATGTTGTTGTACAACTAGGAAAAAGTCATTGTCGATGGAGTGGATCTTTGGATATTGTTGAACTTGGAATGGAGGAGGAAGAAATAGGTGCAAGTGGAATCAATGACACCATATTCAAAATACCGTAGTCAGCATACAAATGATTTTTAATTATAATCGTTCAAGCAAAGTTGACTGTGTTTTCCATCATTTATTAGCAGTAATAATGTAAATATATGAATACATATTATGTACTAGAAACATAAGTAAAACATGGAAGTCTTCTTGATCATTGATTTTGTGTAACGTTTACACAAATCAATGATCATTAACAGTACGTTACTGTTACAGTAACTGTAAAAGAAACTCAGTTACTTTCAAAGTACCAGTAACAATAACTGAGTAACTTTTTTAATGATTGACTGTAACTCAGTTACTTGTAAAAAGTAACTTACGGAACCTGTAAGTTCAAAATAGTGCATACTTCCTGGTACTGTTGTAGTACTTTGCAATCGCTGACACATTGTACTGTGGGTTGCTGTCATTTCACCCTAGATGATTACTAAAGAAATTTATGCCTTGAATACTATTTCTACATAATTGCCGTACTTGTTGCTTTATACTATAGAAGTCTTTACAAGTATTTTTACTATTCCAACCATCCCGTCAGAAGGATATTTTCTGTGGTATGTGTCGAAAAAGCTCCATTTGAAAAAACATCAATCAGCACAAATGTGTAGTATTAATTCTTACTTCATATTACGTATCCCCATGAAGAGTAGCCAAAAAAGAACTTCCATATTGAGATAAAATGCACAAAAAGAATGTTCTCGAAGATAAATTTGCTAAACTTGGGAATATTAATAATAATTATATATATAATTATATAATATATAAAATTTTAAAAAATGAAGACTGTTGAAACTAACTTAGATACAGTGGAACCTCAATTTTACGTTATGCAGGAGACCAAGCTGAAAAAACTTAATACGTGGGAAAATATAAAATCATGGAAAATTTCTAACCAGACCATCAAGATTGAATGCAAAATGAAGGAAAATGTAAAATCGAGGAACTTAAATCGGGGTTCCACTGTAATTATTACTTGCAATATTTTAAAATTAATCTATAAATTTTGGAGGGGGCAAGTGCTTCCCTTTGCCCCCGCCAGGTTACGCCTATGCTTAGTGAACATAAATTTTGAATATTGTAACTTGAAACATAATGTACTTCAGGCTTTGTGCTAAATACATAAGCATTTTTAATAAGATTTACTTTTAATGTCATTTTATGCAAATGATTTTTTTATCACCCTGTCTCTGAACCGCCCATCCCAATTTTTTCATCAGGCATTAGTACACACTCTGAGCTACCTACATATAAAATTGGGGGGAAATTGAAGGGGGGGCATTGCATGAAATTCGCTCTTGAAGTTAGTCATTTATTTTCTAAAAAAAATACATAAAACTATATATAAAAATACATGTTTACTGATGCATTCATCTGAAACGTTATTTAAATGAAAGCTTATACTATTCTGAACAAAAGAAAACAAACCTGAAGTTTCTACGGCAAACCCGAGGGAAGATCTGATCGTTTATAACCTAATGCGTGTCATTCAAAGTGGAGCCGGATGTGGCGTACACGGAGATCTTAAAAAGTGCGTAACTTCTGAACCCCTTGACCAATTTTAAAAAAGTTGTCATTTTTGTAATCAGCATGAAAAGTTCTATAAGCATACCGAATTTCATCAAAATCGGGGATGGTGGGTGACATGGCCTGGATGAATTGACGTGGAATGACCCTAAGCCTTTACCCTACCAGCATAAGATGCTCTCTCGTGGTGAAAAATAGAACTATCTCCAAGCATGTGCAACGATAATTGCATAAGGTTCAGGCAAATAAATGTAAACGCAACGGAAATACGGCGATCGTATCCTAGCCAATTGGCGACCGGAATGGGTGTTTTACTCTGCTCGCATCACATCCAATTCCCGACCGGAAAGTGTTAATTGTAAATTCTCAGTTTCTAGTGAGAAAGCTGTACCTGCATAGCCTGACAGTTTCTTGATGTCTGATTGTGCACTTGAAACTTTCAAGCTCCAAATTTAGTCTATTATAGATTTTGAACGAGTATTTTATTTCAAAACATATGAATAAAGATAAAGAGTGTCAGTGACAACAAAATCAGCCTTATTTTCCTGTTGAGTGTTAAAGCTATGAAGTTTGAAACAACACACACACCTGCAGCAAAAATGTTGTGTAGGTATTCTCGACATTTCTCTTCCGAGCCAATCGTGTACACCCTTCAAGTTGTTCATGTACTCCTGGGGGTACACGTACCACAGTTTGAGAACCACTGTATGACAAACTTTGTCATAAGTGTCATTCGGGTGAGAATTAATTTGCTTTATACTCAAGTGAGTATTTGTAAGAAATTTGATTCATGACTGCCAACCTCAAATTGCCTATTTAGCTTAACAAGTTGTCTAGTTTATTGTTTGCACATGAGATGGCAGCAGTAGGTGGTAATACATTTTGAAGTTTTTTGTAATAGCAATTGTACTCAATAGATGTCCTCGGTTGACACTTTGTAAAGAAATAGTCTTCTTTCTTTTCTTTTCTTTTAGTCGCTTGGTTATAAAAATACTAGTGTATATTATAATTGAATTAAGTAATAACATTATGCAAATAAAGCAAATTGTACTATTAATACGATATTATCTGGGATTTATGGATTTAACTTGGGAAGAGTGAATGTGCATAACATCTGAGGAAGAAGAGTGCGGCAGAATCGAATCGTTTATAGAAAAACCGGAAAAAGAATGGAACGGAAAAAATTCTGGAGGGAAGAAGGAGAACGAATGGACGAGTTAAACTGAACAGCACGATTTGAGCACAAAAGTTAACATTTGATGATTTGATAAGAATATGGAGTCGATGGATGCTTTTTACGAAGGGTAAGTGAATTTATTTTCTGCTTATGGGAATTTATGATTGATATGCGCAGTGACTATGTAAGTACTTAAAATTCTTTATATTTAAGGGACTGCCAGATGCTGATGTAAGGATAATTGAAAAAACCACAAATCATCGCATTCTGTATTATGCTAGCATTCGTGTGCAACCGGTTATGGCCATAACATATTTGCGTAAACGCAATACCGCAAAATGTGGTCGGCAACGAAAGATTCTCAGAGTAGCTACGTGGAAAGTTTATCCTTGACTAGTCATTAATAAACATTTATAAACAACAATGGTAATCTATCCATATTGTCTGTAAAAGGGTATTAATTTCTTATTCATTGGTTTATATACAGCGCATAGGCATAATTTGGTCGTCACGTGACGTAGGTTAACATATGATTTAGCTCTTATCAAAGTAGATGTTGAAATCTCAGCAAAATTCGTTGTTTATGTTTATTATTTTTTATAAGGCATCCATATCTGTAAGAGATGCATAGAGTCGGGAAAGATTGAATCCTTTGAGTGCCACTAAAGTATTTTCTGTCACAGATCTGTGTACTTCTAGAAAGTTTTGAGCAGTGTCAGTATAATTGTTTCATACAGTACGACATGTTGCCATAAGGCATTTTGGTTATTTGAGTTTTGTGTGTGCATACGGGAATAAAATAACTCAACTAACGTCCAAAGACGATGCACTCTTGTAGTATGGAGAATTCACGAGAGGTGGAAGGTCAATGCAGAAAGAAAACATTGTTGCTTCCACGATAACGCGAAGAGTCGCTAGATGGCTCTGACCGGTCTACATATTTGAATTGTAAATGCTCAATTTACACCTCAACTAATTGTCAGTTGCCTAACAAAGTAAATTCCATTGTTGCTTAAGCCCCATGGAAGTTTACTTGGTCTTGGATTTATCATACTTGTCATTCCTTTATCTGAAATCCAATTTGCTTGCGGTTGGCTTATGCACAGGGACATTTTGAAGTGCCGGCCACTGCACGCATGGGTAATTTGCAGTTATGGCGGTAAATTATAATATTTACAGTGTTTTGATCTACCTGTCATCGTATAGCTAAAGGTAAAAAGTTTATTCCAATATGTATTGCAAAAGGATTCTTCACACTTACACATGCATGTTAACATGAGGTTACTTAAACATGTAAATTGTTGAGTTGTCAAGGAAAATCGTGTTGTGCACAAAAGGATGGGGGAACGAGTAGTAGAAGAACAGGAAGAAACTGAACGACGGAAGTGGTTCCCGCGTGATGGATGCTATTGAAAGCGCACCGAATGAAAAAGTGGGAAGAAAAATTGGCGGATTTCGGCATACAGGCTTGAACTGCATGGTGAGGGCATGTTGCCTTAGGACGAATAATGCCTAGTGAATGATACCACAAGCACCAAACATTGGTGGTGATGGTTGAACTTTGTCAGCAGTGATAAAAAATGCAGGTAGTATGAAAATCGGAGATACGACTCATCGCGGGACAATGGAGGTAAGCTTTATCTCAATCCTGGTATTGCATGATCTCATGTGTAGATATTTGTAGGTAGATCTACCGATTATCAACGTGAATATTAGCATGCTAGCACGTGTTCGTGTGCTGCTTAAGGAAAGATTATTTCTTCGCTTTCTTCAGCGTGGTTTGGCGAGATGGTAAAGGATACCATTGTTGTTCAAAAATAGAATTTTGATTGTCTTGAGAGTAAAACGAGTGAAATCAGATTCCAAGGCTGTCATTTGGGTGTACTTAATATTGAGCGTTAATTTCATCACAAACTCACAAAGCATGATGTTGTTTTATGCTTTTAAATTTGTCAAGGTCACATGACCATATTTGGTAAGGCATATGAAAAGCTGGTTCACAGCTTTGTAGGCAAGTTCGGAGAGTGGTTGATAGCCTCCTGTAAAGGCATTGCTCTCGACACACGGAACAGTTTGTAATGTAACCTTCGTTTATCTTACCTTATTGATTGTCAAAAGAATATAACATTTAATAATTACCCAGTTGGTATCTAAGCATTAATTTGTCAACTTGAAGTTGATTTCCAAATTCGAAGCTACGCATCTGTTAATTTGGTGAATTTAGTATTAATAAATCTTCTAGTTCAATTACGAGACATAATTCTCAGAACTAAATATTTTTTGTTATTGCCACACTTGATAAGTTCATTTTGGTTATATTTATAAATCAGCTGACTGGCAATACTAGCAATGAACCATATATGTAAAATGTCAACTCAATAAATTGGCTTATTGTTTCTCAGTGTATATATTTCAGGTCTTTAACATTTTCTCACTCATGTATTCTGGTTAATCGCGACAGTGCATAGATGTTTAATTCTTTCCTTTCAGAAAGGGGGGAATCCCGTATGTGTCTGTGAATTGGTATAGTGTTGCTATATTCCTAGAAATAAAGATTTCACTGCCGTGGTAACAGTTTAGGATAATATACAATTAATTTGGTTTTGATTCCTGGATAATTGGTCATATGATATTTAACTTAACATGGATGAACATGACATTATGCAAATAGGTCATAATACATGCAGTAACATGTAAGTGAATATGTGGTTGTAGTAAGGTTGCAAATGAAAATAAGCAGCATATGAAGTTTGATGTTGTTTATTGTATTACATTCATATCATTGTGGCTAATACTCTTCAGAACATTTAGGTTAATTGTGAAGAAGTAAAATTTATTTTTACTTGAACAGAAATATTCATAGGTTGACGTGATATATTTGCATAAATATTTGAATATTGATAGTGTGTGTTGTTGTCTGAAAATTAAGTACTTTCAACCTGGCATCCTAAGATATAGAATTTTCATTCCGTAGTAATCTGCAGGCGTTACTGGCGTTATCTATCAGGCAGGTCGTCCTGGAAAAAAGAAAGAAGGGTGGGTATAACGGATATAGTGGTATTAGGCATAATGGTTTATTGAAGGGTTCTAGCGACGATCACGGCTTTTATATTCACAGCATAATTTTTGAACTTGAGCTTCACAAGATTGGTGAGAGTTGGTCTATGTACCAGTATTCCGAGACCTGCTCAACAAGTTCATTGCGACTCAATGGTTGTTGCTGCTGCGAAAGATCATAGTCTCTCAAATCCTCTTTAGCTCTTCACAACAGGCACGAGTAAAAATGTCGGTAGATGATATTTAATATATGGCTTTGGAGCAGCGTTGATTAATAATTGTGAACCTTAATATACAAATTCTTTATCATGTTTATTGGTGAATAAAGTTCCTATTGTTAACTCACGGTGTTACAATTTAACCCAAAGGGTACCTCAGTGTGTAGAATATACTAGCATCTGTACTAATGCCAGTTTCTTTCCATAAGGGGGGGGGATGCCCACCTCCCACTTTTCATCCTGAGAATTGTCTGTAATAGTGGGATTATGATGATATCTAGGGGTATACATTACTGTTAAGAAGTTAACCAATATTAGCTTGAATTTGTGTTCACAATCTCCGGAATGTTCAGTCCCATTGTAATTCAAGGGAGCCCAGTATGGTGGCATATGCCTTAAGTAAAGTTCCAGTGTTATCTCTCGTGTGAATTGTCAGTGGTTTTGATCCCAGGTGGCATACCAGTTTAGTGTAACCTTTCAATTTGAAAAATGAAATTTCAAAAGCAAAAGATTCCGTATGAATAATCAGAGAGATTATTTGAGTTAGGTCTAACTCAGCATATAGGGTGTGCCTAAAGAAAGGGTACATATTGGTTAAACAAAAAAGTGAGATAGTGATATGAAATTTGATAACTACCAACTCGAAGGCTTGATCAGATTTGGCTTAACTTAACGTACAGGGTGTATCTAAAGAAAAGGTACATTTTGTTACTAAATAAATGAAAGATGTTATGAATTGTTTTGAAAGATAGGCTCCACATTACCTATAACGAGTGATTAGTCGACAACGAAAGGTGGTTTTCCTAGGAAGTTTATTAAGTTTATTTGGAATCAGTTTCTATATACATAAGTTTCACTTGCGGCCCTCCAGTCATAGCTTCTACTGGCGAGACGAACGAGAACAGATTGAATGAAAGGTTTAGGAATTTAGTTGGGAGTTTTGGGCAAGATTGAAATATTGGTTGGTGGTTCTTGTCACGTGATGGAATGTAGGGAAGACCCCTCCACTGGCGAATACGTCTCAACTGCTGTAGCTCTGTCCATGGTTTTCATTGCAATTTTACCGCTCGTGGAATACTATTAACTGGCGATTTTTGACAACACTGGTTTTGTGAATGACAAATTTTTGACAGAATTGGTCCTTTTTTAGCATTGGTTCATATTTTTATTGCAATATTTAAAATTATTTTTTAAGTTTTCATGTATTTTAGTTGTAACCCCTTCCTTCAAAAACTGATATTTTCTGTTTCTCAAGTGCATAGAGCCAGACCCTGTGGCCGAGTGGTTAGCACATGGCGCTGCAATGCCACGGGTTCCAGGTTCGAATCCCGCTCGGGCTTGGTTATTTGTGAAAGTTCATTCATCAATTTCATCACTCATCCCCATCTTCCCAAATTAGGCAAGAGGCACAAAACGCAAAGTAAAATAAACTAAATCAATCAATCAAGTGCATAGAGTGACATCCTTTCACAGAGAACCACACAGAGACAGGAAGGAATCAAAAACATGGCATTGCAAGCAGTTGAAAAGAAAAATGACAATAGCACTCAATTCCTCTTTAGTTTCAGTTAGGGAAGGGCTGATATGAAATTTTGGTCAATACCGATAAAGCACTGATATAAAATTTATCGATACCGATAACTGATATTCTACCGATCCGATATAAAATTCCAAATGGTCCTCAAGAACATGAATGGTTCATTGACCTCTTAATAAATGCTTGTTTCCAGGTGACTGCAGTGCAAAAGGAGTTGCATATTTTGACGTATTTTCCTTAAAAAGTAGGGCATGAGATTAGCCATTAAAATATTAAAAAATGGCAGAATTTTGGACTAAATAAAAATATATTTTTAGATGTATCGGATCGGTAAAATAATCGGTAATTTTACCGATAATCCATTACACTGGTATGCCAATTTTGGCTGATACCGATAGGGTACCGATTAATCTGTCCCATCCCTAATTTCAGTACTTTAACTATCAAATTCTAAACTGTGTCGAATATATTCACACACTTTCACAAATGCTTACACTTCAATATCAAAAGTAATTTTGTAGGACTTTTAAAAAATATTTTTAGACATTTTCCTTTTTTTTTAGAACATAGGTCATCAACCTCCAAGCCCTATCACTTACTCTATTACTGGTGTAATATTAATAGTAAATTGTAAGGTAAGAAACAGTATTTTTTGCAGGGGGATCAGGCCAATGATATAAAACTGAATATTAGAAATTAAAAAATAATATACAATCAAATGACAATCAGTATTATTGTAAACAAATTAGGAGGAACTTTATTATTAGTATGTGCATAAGGAGAGATTTAACAGATCCACCACATAAGTGATTATCCACAAATGTTTTGTTTTAATCTTTTACATTTCCTACAGTAAATATACTGAAATGCACAGTTAATCTATTTTCTTATAAACCTTTACATATCTCATTAAAAAAAATCTTTCAAAGCTTATGTTGCAACCTCTTTCATATCACTCTGATATTTGGAATTTTGAAAACTCATAGAACTATTTATTACTTGGATTAAGTGGCAGAATATAAAAACATGAAGTTCCGATCTGTTTCCTGCATTTTAGTCAATATTTTGGTCTAATGCATTCTTTGATTATTCTGTTGGAACACTAATTAACTGAACTTTGCACACAAATTTTAACCCCTTCCAATCATTCAAAAACTTGAGATTTGCATGGATTACCTACCTGTGGACCTTGTGGAATCCCCATTGCATTTTGGGACATCTTATTCTGGAGACCTTGCATTGGGTTCAAGTTCTGCACAGGCCTCTGGCCTCCCATACTTTGCACAACTGCAAATACATACACAATAGAAAGCAAAGAGCAAAATTGTAATTTCTATGTGGATGTGTATTAAAATTCTGAATAACCCAACAATAAATAATGTATGCAATAAAAATAGCTAGAAGGAAAAAAATTAATGGAATTATAGCATGAAAAATCTGTAAGGAAACCTGACTATTAAGACAAAAAGACAAGCGATGTTAACTCCACTGGGTACTCTAAGCTTTGGAATAAAATAATTCTGAAAATGCAGTATAACAAAATGTATAGTATGCTTAACAGTGAATCAGTTATTCATCTGCCACCCTTGAACACACTGGCAGATTTCAATAAATATATCTGGCCAGTCCTCCAAAGTATCTACCTGCTATTACAATTTCAGCTGAAAGGCTAATTCGCAGCAGTTATCAAGATTGCAAAATTGTTACCTTGCTCCTGCCATCCTTCATAAACCATGCACATTATATTTCAAAGATTTTATTGGGTGTGGTGCAAGTGGTGCTAATACTCTTTATGAGTTTTGTGTTTTGTTACCTAAGCTTCAAAACTGTAGTCTACACAAACATATATATATATATATATATATATATATATATATATATATATATATATATATATATATATATATATATATATATATATTCTACACCTCAATATGGATACTTAAAATGTTGTCTGAGGTATAGGCACAGCCTTTAGGGGGAACAAGACACTTTCTGCCCCCTCAAAATCCTCAAGAAGAGCAAATACATAATCTCCTTTGTCCATAAAGTTCAGAGGTTGATAACTTACATAGGTGCTGCACAATTCAAGTTGATAGTGGAAGGTGAAAAATCAGGTCAGCGTAGCATTATCTACTGCAAATCCTCCTCAAATTCATGTACTATGGCGTTACCTAAGTATGGGATAGCAGATAATAAATTGGTAATTACTGTTGCTCCTCAGAAGGATATTTGCCCTGTGAAGCCACTTCACATTTTATTACTCTCCTGTGGTATTGACGTTAGTTTACCCACCTCTGTTAAGTGACAGGACATGGTGGAAGAACCCCCATGTCATTTGTCAGGGATGATTTTTCCTGTGAGAAGCATGGACATCCAATGTGAACAACATACACCAAAATTCATTGTAGGTAATGACACCGTAACGAACATAGCATCATTATGAAACTTGCGTATCAAATTAACACACACAAGATAGCACCATGCCTAGCATAGAGTTTTTACCCAAGCCTTCCCACAGAATTTGGTGGCAATTTGACTTACTGACATTCAAGGCAACAGCCAACTGTGCAACATTACAGTAGATCTTCCTGTACCTTATCTCTGATGCAAACCATGTTTTCTTTCTGTGAACTCACGGGCAGCCTGCCTCATCCGGTGTCGTCATTCATTGACTTCCTCAGACTCCTTGCTGGACACAAATTGCCTGTGCCACTCAAAACACTAGATTCTGAATAAAGCTTCATTGCCTTCAGCTTCACACTGATGTTAAAACTCGAACGGACATTTGGCCAACACCAGCAAAGCCATTTTTGAAATTTCTCCTCCTCTTGAAAAACAACAATGCTATTTGAAAATCTGAAAAATTACATCTGCTTAGAATTCCTTCCACAACATTCACACGAGTCTTTGTGTGGCTTACATCAGTCTCGGAACTTTATAGACATAGGATGTACAGTGGGATCCGTGAGTATTACCGTGCAAATTGTCCATCACCATATTCGTGCACTTTATTTGACCCAATAAGAGCTTCAAGAATTAAGAAAAAAATCAAAACAAGCTATTGACAACTTCTGCACCAACATACATAAAAATCCATCGCTCAAAAACACATACGATGTAAGAGAAAAATTAATGAAAACAGTCATGGACAATTTGCACAGTAATACTCATGGATCCCACTGTACATATTTACACACAAAATTTTGTTCATGTCAATCTTGCCCTCCACACCTAATTTTCATTTAAGTTGGAGCTACTGGTCTGAGGAATGAATCACTACAGTTGGTCTATTTTCATCTTTGGAAAATGCACTAGCAAGTGTACAGCACAATGAAACAAATAGACATATCTATACTACAACAGAAGCAGCTCCTGCCAAGACTTTCCTGAATGTTATAGAAGTAATATAAACAGATGATTTTTTTCAGAATGAATAACACCCACATGGCTCTTCAAAATAGGGGACATTAAGAAAGAAGAAGATTGGCCAATCACAAAAATTAGTGTAAACTCAAGATAGAATGTTAACTCACACTGGCCAGCTGAAACAGGCTGTTGCTGTTGCTGCTGTTGGATCACTCCAGGCTGTTGTGGACCTCCAATCCCCATCATCATGCCTTGACTCATCCCAGGCTGCGGACCCACGTTACTTGACAGGGTGTTGGCTCCTGGAAAGGATCAAATTTCTAATTACTCATACGTCCTGATATAACATCTCCTGTCAACAATGCTGGAAAAGGTTGTAATCATGCATGCTACCATAACCACTGATCACCCATCTACCACTCAACCACATATTTCTATTTATCATATATACATCCTACCCGGAGTAACGGGTCAAAAACTGATGAGAGCAGAATTTGGTTCAACTCCTGTACTGTTATCACCTTATTACATCTAGAAACAATGCAGCATGATACACACACTGTCTTCGATTTTATAGTAAATATGCAGCCAGGCAGTGAATTATTGAACCTCTTGCTTTGGGGGTAAGTTCAGTCTCCTTCCATTTTGACACAGAAAGGAGGCGAGGGGTGTCACCATACAGAACATTAAATTTTCACTGCATGAAGATGGCATGTTGTGTTTTTCTTCTTACAAGTCTCTTTTCCCTTGTTTATGCTACTCATGACCATGAGGATGAATGATGATTAGAGGAAATTGATGAAGAAATACAAACAAACACCCACTGTATACACTAGGACTTAAACCTGGAACTTCCATGAATGCAGCATTGCAAACAGAGAAGTGGAAACCAGTCAAAGGTCAATTACCGACATAACTCACAAGACAAACAAATTACTGATCAATTGACTTCAGACTGTCAATAAATCAGAATTTAAGGAGTGAACTGCAACTTTATTGCTTTCAAAAATATATTATCCGGTATCCTCAAAGCCATAGCCAGTCATGGCACATCTTTCTATTGAGCATTTAGAGAAAGCCAGCTCAACCACACAATCATGTATTGTGTGCACCCACAGATCTTAATAGCAGGTACTCAAAGCAGGCATCTGATCGAAACACTGTTTATTTATTTATTTATTGAACTTTCCAGTATAGCAGAAGCCATTTTAAACCGGAAAGAAACAACAGTAAAACAGTACACTAGTGTTAAAATGAACACCCGAAACAAGATAATACAATAAAAATATTGTTTTATGATGTTTGAAAGCATGAAAATGGAAGCCTCAATAAGCAAAACATTATTAAGGAAAGTTTATCTCCTTTATGTTCTCTATGCTATATATTTTTCTAATGAGGGTGTGTTGAGAGCAGTGGCATGCCCAGGATTTTCAAAGGGAGGGATTATGTATACTTTTTCTTGGTAGTCAGCCCTCATTTTGTCATATTTTCCTACCTTTGACATTATTTTTTTTAGGAATATTGGGCCAAAGGGTTATAACCCGCATCAACCCCCTTCCCCACCCCTTGGCACGAGTCTGGTTGAGAGGGCAGAGGTGGGTATAATACCCTCAAAATACCTTTCACTGTTCACTTACTTTATATTGCAATATTATTATGTTATCTATTTCTTGTTTACAAATTGAGTAGAAGTTTTTGTAAATAGATGACTTCACTGTATTCAATTGAGTAATAAAAAAATATATCAAGAAGTCCACCAGCTCTCATACAAAGTGAAAACTAATTTGATTTTGCTCTGCAAGCAATGAGGAAATTGCAATCACACATTTTAAGTTTTTGCAAATCACTGTAAGTGTGCAGATTCCAAAATTGAAAAAAAAAAAAAATCCTGACCCAATCCCTATTTTAGGTAAACATTTCCCAATTTCCGAGACTCCAAATAATCAGGAAATTTTGAATGGTCGTATGTTGAAAGTGCTTAATTCTCAAAGATTTTCTGCACTATGTACATCAGAAATTTCTTGGAAATGTAAAATGTTCAGTCGTCTCCATTACTTCACACACAAATTCTTCCCGGAATACAGTTCTCTGCTAATGGTAATTTTTACAGGAAACATAATTTCCTTCATTGTGTACAGTAAGTTGTATGAAGAAGATGCAAGGAATAAACACTATCTCTGTGTGCATGCTGATGCTATAAATGTACAGACCTGCCCATTTTAAAGCAATTGTTCCTCTGGTTTGGAGCAAGTCCAGATTTCAAAGAATCTTGCTTGAACATATTTCTGAACTATCCTTTTCTACTTGTGCATAGGATGTTTGTACACTAGTGAATTAGGCAGGGGGTACCATAAAGTGATGACCAAGTAACATGAAAAGCAATAACATTATATCACAATGAAGTTCCAAGTTGTTGTCTATATTATACATTAAACGTAAGACTTCCATTGAAACTTTGATAGTGTTAAGTATCAAGTAAATATACTTGGAACATTGTGAATTTTTGGTAGGGAGATTTTAACTTTTCTTATTACGGACTATCCTAATGCCCATACATGTTGTGAATTGTCTGTGCTGAACTAATAATATGGCTATACTCACGCATCACTCAACTTCGTATGGTACCGATGACAACAAATTTATAAAATTACATGTGCTAAACAAAATACAAGTATATAATATATAAACATTTATGTAAAGTAAGCAAGAAATAATACATGAATAAATTCTCAACTTCTCATGGTGATACAAATATAGTTTACAGTATTCTAGGAACTATAAATGAACAACTGAATTATTTATGGCTGTACCTACGAAAACAATAACCAATAATCAAAGTCATGCTAGTTACATGCAATAATACACTTAAACAAAACCAGCTATGTACATCAGTAAAATGAGAGGAAGAGAGTCTCACAAATAACCAGAAGCAATAACAATTTTTATCACGTGTAATTTAATAGCTGCATTCCATTTCACATGCACACTACTTACAAAAAGAATGGGTAAAAAGCTAATGTATATATTTTAGACATGGATGGATGAAAATTTTACCAATTCTGTGAGTATCCAAATAAATTTACAAACACTGCACCAGCGGATGTTAAATGGCAAGTATTAAGTTCTCAACATGAATAATATATGCACCCTCTAAAAAATATATGTTGGGTGGTAACACATGAAATTGCTTTATCAGTAAAATTACTAAACATTTCTGAATAGAGTAGGGATGGGTCGATATGAAATTTCGGCCGATACCGATAAAGTACCGATATAAAATTTTCCGATACCGATAACAGATATTCTACCGGTCCGATATAAAATTAGAAATGGTCCTTGAACCTGAAAGGTTCATTGACCTCTTTAATAAATGTGTGTTTCAAGGTGACTGCAGTACAAGATAAATTGCATATTTAGACATTTACTTTTTAGAAAGTAGGGCATGGATATTAACCATAAAAATTACAACAAAATGGCAGAATTTTGAACTAAATTATCAGATAATAATCAATATATCGGATCGGTAAAATAATCGGTAATTTTACCGATAAACCAATACACCGATATGCCTATATCGGCCGATACCGATAGAGTACCGATTAATCGGTCCCATCCCTAGAATAGAGCTTTCTCTTAATGCACAGGAGGATAAACATTTTCCTAGTTGTTCCCGACTATGAACATTGAAAATGAAGTCAAAGGGGTTATTGCCCTTTACTCTTACGTCTATTGAAGATTTGCTGAAGTCCAAATTATCGGGGGGAGGAAATGCTGGAGTGCCTTCACAATGTGGCCACTCTAAGGCCATGATAAAATTCAAGTATAATTCCTAGTTTCAAAGATGAACTTTCCAAAAATTCAATGGTACAAGCAGATGTTTTCTCTACTTCAACCTTACGTATTACACCCTCTCACTACACACATACAAATATATTAAACATATTAACAATATGAAGTGTGTGTGTGATTCGAACACATCCAAAAACTCCAATTCAATAAACGGTACATATACGTATATACAGGGTCTGTCCAGGAAGTAATAAGACTGGCCCTGGTGTCGCATGCAGACTCACTTGGAGGGAAAACCGATGGTGGGGAAAGAAAGAGGGGAAGTTAAGCTTTTCAACGGCACCGAGTTCATTCTTCTCCGAGCAGTGAGAGCGACAGGACAGCCGGCGAACATAACCACTACCCGAGAGACGCATCATGGAAACAATGCAGAGAACATTGAGCAGCAGCATTACGGTGTCAAGTTTTGTGTGAAGCTCGGTAAATCTGGATCCAAGACGATGGAAATGTTGAAGACAGCCTACGGCAACGACTGTTTGTCCAGAGCCCAAGTTTTTAACTGGCATAAAGCCTTTAAAAACTAAAGGAAAGGTGTGTAGGATGAGCAGCGATCCTGGCACCCTTCGACGACGAAAACTGAAGAAAATGTGGATCGTGTGCGAAGTTGTTGAACACTGCCCGTCGCCTGAGTGTTCGTTTAATAGCAGACATGTTGGGAATTCCAAAAACCGAATCTCATGAGATTGTGACTGAGAAATTGCAGATGCGAAAGGTGTGTGCAAAACTGGTGCCGAAGGTTCTGAGATCGCAACGACATGGATGCTGCATCATGACAATGCATCCTCGTCCACCACATTCGTTGCTACAGAGTTTCTGACCGCAAAAGATATAGCAACGCTTTCACAGCCACCGTACAGCCCGAATCTCTCTCCGTGTGACTTTTTTCTCTTCCCCAAGAGTGTCTTGAAAGCACACCGATTTGCGACCATAGATGGCATTCAAGGGGCCGTGACACACAACTTGAACAGCATCCCGCAAAAGGAATTCCAGCAGGCATACAAAGAATGGCAAGATCGTTGGAAATGCTGTGTTACTGCGGAAGTGTCCTATTTTGAATTATTAAGAGTATTTGGAAGTATTGTAAATAAAATTGGGTTTTCTAGAACCAGTCTTATTACTTTCAGGACAGACCCTGTATTCAAAATATTTAATTTAAGGTGCAGAGTTTACATTTGCCATTTCACGTACTCAGACACGAAATACGACTACAACACAAGTCACAAATGTCATGGAACGTAAAAATGTACGAAAAATTGTTAATTGAATAAAAATTTCAAACTCACTAATCAACTTCCAAGATATTTTATCGTGCAATAATATTCAGTCTGTCAGTTAGACTGCTCTACAAAGAACACTAACAAAGCAAATGAATTGAGAGAATTCAGTTTTATTTTCCACATAGCTTTCTTTTCCTTCCTAAATAAAAAGAGAAGCTAAACTGTAAAAAAATTGCCAAAAATTGCCTCAGGGCATTTTTATAAATATGTATAAATGCAATGGAATCTGGATTAATAAAAGTAGCAATTTTTCATATCTACGGAGAAAAATTCACGCAGAATTCTCGGAGACAATAATTCACACATAATTCCTGGAATTCAAGGAATTCCCGGTGAGTAGCTACCCTGCTTCAAATACTTCCTGAATCGATCTGTGGAGAAACCTAAACAAAAAAACTCAGAACACACTTTTCACAGATGGAACATTATTTTGTGCCTTTTTAAAATAGCTTAGGCACTATAAACACTAACATTCAAAACACACGTGTGTTTCACACATACTAAAAAGTGTCCCTTTCTGTAATAATGGTACAACTATATAAAACTGTAAGAACAGAACAAGTTTTTCTTTTAGGCAATATATCTTGTTTCGTGGGCATTCCTTTCTAACGCTAAAGCATAACGTTAAAATAATCACAATGATGAAGTGATCACCTACTACAGGAATAAAACCCTTGTTAGTTTATTGAATAAAAATAATTCTTCACATCAAAAATGCTGCTTCAAAAACTACTAGTATATAATTCAACATCATACACACTAGATATGAGTTGTTGTTACAAATATACACATAGTGAAATTATACATGTAGATATATATATATATATACACACACACGCACACACACATACAGTAATTCCAATCTAAAAGAGGATAAATAAATAAAATAAACTTGGAAATGGCAAACAATTTAATATCTGTACATCTACAAAAAATCAAATCAAATAAAAATTCTTTCCATGCTTTACATCTTCTCATTATGAAATTGTAGAATAGAAAAACCAAGTGACAGAAGAAAAAGTAAGTGCAACAGATGAGCAGAGTGCACAATTTTTATATATATATTTTTTACAAACATAAGGTGCATGAATGACAAAAATGTGGTGCGAAATCTATCCAGTGTGTTTAATGTATTCTTGTGTTAAGTTCCATATCATGTAGAAGTAGAGCCTGTCCGATAACATAATTGTAATGTTGTACCCTTTTAATTAAGGTGTTCTGGTTTGGTACCTGGTGGAGGAACATAGTGGTCTGGATCAAACTTTTAAACTGTAGGTCTAGTTCTAATTTGCCTATGTGTGCACTGTGGACTTAAAACGAACTTCATGAAGTAGATGTACAGACTTGGCATGACTGATAATTATGCTTAGAGGTGCTTTTGTTGCCAAGTTTATTGAAGGCTGCTGTTATCTGGCTTCTAGACCACAATTAGCTACTTCTGTTTGAACAGTTCCACCAAGCTGCATCAACACTGAGACTCTGGATATCTACTGACAACTGGGGTCAGGATTGATCAGCCAAAGATTAGCAATAGGGTAGGAGAAGACCTATTCTTTTCATAACTAACATTAAACTTCATGGGATGATAGCCCGTTTGCTACCTCAGTGGGCAAGAACAGTGAGCCAAAAGTTCTGGTATACGAGCATGCTGAGCCACCAAAAGTTCCCGTATACAAGCATGCCGAGCCACTAAAAGTTCCGGCAGGTGAGCAGGCTGAGTCACCAAAGGTTCTTGTGGACAAGTATGCTGAGCCACCAAATGTTCGAGCGGATCAGCATGTTGAACTACCAAAGTTTTCTGGTTTACTTCACAGTCAGAGAATGGTATTCCTTTGTGTGTATTCTTTCTTTACTTTAGTCGAATCATTCATCCTTATCACCCAATGGATAAGGAGCACACAGTATATGGATACAATATCTCCTTGCGAGTAGCTTTCCGTTCACTGGCACATTGTGCATCAAGTCTCATTGCTGCTGCCTTTCTAGAGGGAAGACTGAGACTTATACAAGTCACCCGTAAATTGGACTCTCAATGCTGTGTTGATTACAAAACTTCACATCTTCATTGACATTGAATTCAGGATCGCTTGAAACTAATTTGTGTTTTTTTTTCACAGACAAGACTCAAACTTGGAACTTTTGGTGGTTAGATCTGAGTTGATCACTCAATGTTGCACAAATTGCCCACAATTGTATGCATTAGGTTGTGTCAGACATGGTAAGGAGAAAATTCACATTGTTAGGGACTTCTTTAAAATTTTGCTAAAATTTCTACAACTCGCACCTTATCGTGAAAAAGAACCCTCCAATGTACATTGCCTCTTGATTTTTACCATTACACGACTTGTCTGCCAAAAATGGGAATTTTAGGGTGAACAATTTTCTCCTGATGGTACACAATGTGAAACAGTGCAGTTGACTTCTTTATTGTTTTAATGTTAATACAATGTGGTTACATACACATTGGTGATACTTTAGTGACGTTTGACTTCTGAGGACAGGCAATATGGAACTTAACAGCAGACGAATACCTTAGGTGTTGCCTGAATGAGCCACTAGAATGGATGCTGGAGAAATGACATGCACACACAAATACAACTTCACAATGACATACACACCTTGCCGAGCGAGGGTCTGGAGCGCATTGATTGGGTCTGGCATACCCTGACCCACAGCCCCAGGCGTGCCCATGCCTGAAGCTTTCTTTGTATCTGAAATTAAAACCAGCATCTGTCAAAGCTTTTTTTCACAAGGCATGACTGTTGCACGCAAATATGGTTCCATGTGGATTTATCTTGAAAAACCTTCTCCTAGCTACACGTGAGGAACATCTTAGTTCTACCTTTTAAAACACTACAGGGAATAAAATTACACATGAAGGTAACTAGAATGTCATGATGGTAACAACAAAACACAGGTGTTGTTGCTTTATTTGCACAGGGTGATACATATTGTATCTACTAATTTCAGTCATATACCTGTCTTAACACAGGCATGTATGTGGAGGGACCTCCCATGCTGAAAGGCTCGTAATCAGTACACCATGGAATGTTGTTGGTTGGTTCATACACGAATCATGGCAGTGGAGGCATTCAGGAGATGGAGTGGCATGGCAGTGGAGGCATTCAGGAGATGGAGTGGCCATTGTGACTACAGTACAATGAAGAATGCATCTATCCATAATGGAGAGCCCATGGCAGTGTGCAAAATCGGAGGTTAGAGGAGAAACATCAGGATGGCAGGCAATGAGGAGTGAGTCTGCCCGAGTCTCCTGAATGGAACATGTTCGGATGAAAGCTTTCACTGTGATTCGGGTTCGAACTGGCCAATATAATCAATGGCAGAATGATGCAAGTCTTGCAGCTGTCTATTAAGGTAGATTCCAGGCCACATGCACCTGCATTTGGACAGGGTTATACACTGATATTGGTGGATACAACATGTTCATCCTGTATTACAGGGTGACTACTCTGAGACCGAGATAAAATTGAAATATAATTCCACTTTATGACGGTGAAATGTACTGTTTGGTAAATCTCTATTAACACTACGTAAGTTTATAGCTGTTTCCAGTGTATCCAAAAACTCTAGTGCAATATTGTAGTGCTTTCTAAAGTATACAATTTAAGGTGGACAAATAATACATCACACAATTGTGTAAACTCACTTGGAAAATAAATTTTGTTTAATTAGAAAGTGTCTAGGACTAACAAAATCCTATGCAGAAATTTTAACATCGCGATTAAAGCAGTGGAACCTATTGGATAACACCTGCAAGATATCCCTCCAAAGGAAGCGTCATGAAACTTTCTCACAATACTTCACTCTCACAGAAACAATATGCTATTGCCACAGTGTGGATGGCCTTTTCAAAGAAATAGGGTTTGAATATAACCCAAGGAACTGGCGGATCTTCATTGACAGCTCCTGCAGGAGTCTTAAAGCTGTCCTCCTTCACAATGGAAATGAGTAATCATCAATTCCAATCACTCATTTGACTCATGTAAAGGAAGATTACTCCAGTGTTCAACATCTTCTGCAGGTGGTAAGCTATGCTGAACATCAGTGGGAGGTAATCGGTGACTTTAAAATGATTGAATTTTTGATGGGCTTACAAGGGGGAAACACAAAGTATCCTTGTTTTCTCTGCCTTAGGGATACAGGTAGACATTTTGAGACTGTTGAGTGGCCTTTAAGGACGGAGTTAGAGATTGGACCGAAAAACATGAAGTGGGAACCCCTTCTCAAGCAGGAAAAGATCCTAATGCCTCCCCTGCATATTAAGCTTGGTCTCATCAAGCAATTTGTGAAAAGATTATTACATACAAATGTGGAAGCTTTCAAGACTGTTTTCCCCAAACTATCCGAGGCTAAGATATAGGGTGGAATTTTTGTGAGCCCTCAAGTGAAGAAACTTCTTAACGCTGACGACTTCATCAGAAAGCTTCGACCTGTTGAAAGAAATGCCTGGAATAGCTTCATGGACATAGTGAATGGTTTCCTGGGTAATCACAGGTTGGAAAATTACAGAGATGTAGTACAGGGTCTTCTGAATAACTAAAAAGCAATGGGATGCAGAATGTCTCTAAAGATGCATGTACTGCACTTACATCTAGATGTCTTCAAATCCCATATGGGTCAGAGGAACAGGGCGAAAGGTTCCATCAGGACTTACAATTGTTTGAAAGAAGGTACCAGGGATAGTATAATGAGCGGATGCTAGGCGATTACATCTGGGGACTGATCAGAGAAGTTGATGGACATCTCGATAGGAAAACAACACATTTTTAGAGACCTTATTATCTTTACATGGAATGTACAGGTCCTCATGTACTGTAGACCTTTCTTTATATTTCTTCACTCCATTTTGACATGTGTTCAAACTTGTTTATCAGTGTAAACCAGCTCTCATTGTCCCAAATACATGCATTTACTAAAAAATCAGAAAATCATTGTCATTTCATTAAAAACAATTTTCCACATGTAAAATTGTTTTTTTCTAGTGTTTTGTAGTAAACTGCATCAGAAACAGGAAAAAATTTCACTTAAACAAATTTTTGTTACATGGTGTAATGTTCACGTGAAATAAACAAAATCAAAAACAATTTAGCACAACCACTCCTGCTTATCACGGTTGCCACAAGCTTGTTATAGTAGAGTAACTTCTTTAAACAAATTACTGAAATTAGTTTTATAACACACAGTCTTTCAATGTACATCTGGTCACAAATTTGTTTCATAATGACAGTAATGTTTGCAGAAACTGATTACATGTGTGTGTTACAGATGTTTCATTACACATGTATGATCAATTTCTACAAAAATTAATATCAAACAGAAAAACAGAACGTATTTCAGAAAACAGGTGTCATTCAAAAATTATTCTGCTAAGAGTAAAATTATAAGATCGAGTGGATCTTTGATGTTCTATCATGATGACTGCAAGCCCAGTTAAATACTCACAGAAAACAAGTACAAGGCTTTTGTCAGGTTGATTTCTCAACAATGAACTTTCCTACATAAAGGCAGCAATATTGTGCTTTTCAGCAGCCAATTTTACAAAGCTATATATTTAGAAAACTTATATTTCTTCCAACACATTTAACTAATTGCAACAATGAGGATGAATAATAATTAGATAAAATTGAAGACCTCACAAAGAAACACCCTTGATTACACTTGAACCTGGAACCTTTCAAGAGAGACTGTGAATTGATGGCTCAATGCTCCTGTTCAATAAGGCACCTAGAGAACTGATAAATAAAGAAACAAAATGATATACATGCACAAAAGAAGGACTGATAGTAAAATTATACGAAAATAAACAAAATAGAAAAAAAAAGTGTATTTCTTGTAGGTGAGTACAAATACAGATAAATATGTTAATGAATGCAGACTATGAAGAAGTGGAAGGAGTACCAATGAGAAAAATTAAACAAACACAATTAGCTGGATTTTATATGCAATGTAAAGGACTACTTTTGAAAATGAGATTTCTTGACATCCCGTCACATTTTGTCATTTGGTTAATTGCAACAATGACAGGTGAAACTGACAAAGGGCCTCTCACCAACAACTCGATGCCCTAGGGACATTAAGGTGGCTATGATTTGCTAAAGATATAACTTTATTAAAATGATTATTGTAGAGGAAGAAGAGACAAGAATTGTTCTACAAACTTTCCTCCCCCCCCCAACACACACACACACACAAATAAACTTGAGGATGTCAAGATGTATTTACATTCACATAGTCCAGTATTATTCCCTGCAATGTTCTATCAGATAGGACTGGCATATGTTCCAGTGTATTTCTTGCATTAATGTCCAAAGAACATGTTGAAGTGTTAAAAAAACTTAAGAGATGAGAGGAGAAGGTTACTTAATACTGAACCTGGGCCTCCCGGATGTTGTAGTAGTATAGTAGTAACATTGTTAACCTTGTAATCAAGAGGTCCCAGATTTGTTCTCCAGTGGAGGCACATAGTTGTTCCGTTCACACTTTAAACTGTAGGTCCAGTTAGTTAGGAAGGATTGATATTTGAAATGGGTAATAATAAGGCATGGTCTAAGTTGCCGTATGCCAGAACCAACATATTTTTGCCAATTTTGTGGCCGCTAATACAGGCCATTGAGAGAGGGCATGTAAATGTCACACTGGCAATAAGGTAAAACATTAAAAACATATTATAAATAATGCATAAACAGGATGTCACTTCATCATGTGATTATTTCCACATTTTCCCATGAAATATAGATATTAAAAATCATACAATCTACATGTATTGAAATGAGCAATAGGGTGTGTATATATAGTATACAATCAAGCATACAAACACTTAATTTGTATATTTCTTATCAAATTGGAACAATAATAATTGTAGTAATAACCTACAAAGTTGCGATTGTACACAGGCTCTAAATTAGTACATTCAAGATCGCTACAGCTGATATTTCTGCTCAAAAATTAAATGAATCAACAAACAAACCAAGCCTACATGATAGAATCTTTGTAAAATGTCCTTGCATGCTTGTAGTATACTACGTCTTTACCTGCCTGTCAATTCGAAAACAAAAAGATTGATATAGACATACTGCATATAAAACACATATCAGCTGACATGAACTTTCAAAATCTGTGATTAGATTTTAGCTAACGTCAGCACTTATTACGTTTTGGCTCATTTCTTAGTAATGTGTTGGAAGGGAGCCAATTTGCAGCATACTAAGTGATTTCATAGTGGGCACGTTAAAAGGAGTTTTAACATTGAATAGGTAGGTAATGTTCCCTGTGCATATAGCACCCTGCCATGAAGGACTTCTGAAGGATAATCTGCTTTTCTATTATTATTTAATTTATCAGCAACAGAACCTTCTTGTGGATTCCATGTACTTTTGAATTTATTTACTTGATCATTTACTTGTTCATATCAACTAAACAGTAGGTAATGTCCAGTTATTTCCACATTGCAAATTTAATTGGTTTTTCTATCAATTTCAAAGGACCACTGCCTACATTAAAAGCGGAAGAAAGAAGGAAATACGCAATACTATCAAGGAAATGTAAAAAAAGAATTATGTCACCTGAACATTTTTCATATTTGATAATGTTTTATTACTACTGAAACCCTTGCAAGTAGCTCACTCCGAACAATGAACAAAAATTTATAGCTGTGCATCAACTAAAGTGGCACTCTTTTAGCAACTTGTATGTACTTAGGTTATTTAGTCCCGCTTTCCTGTAAAATTTGGTTGATCAAGACTGGTGATTAGATGAAAAGGCACTCACAAACAGTGGCACAGGAATCTTTTCGATTTGGGGATACAAATCTTAACCTCCATATATATTAATTTGTGTGTGTGTCTAGTATGTATGTAAACACTGGCCATTCCTTTTGGAATAGCTCTCAATTGTTAAAATAAAATTTGCATAATCTTGTACTGCCAAAATAAAAAGAAATACTCACAAAAAAATAACTTTTAACAAATTTCATGATTATCTTCAAAACAGTTATTAATAGGTTTAAAAAACCTTGCACAATTCAGGAACAGGTAAGCTCTGGGATTCATTCCATCCTTTGACACTCATTCAAACGGTTATCTCCTTGTAAAGCTTTCCAAGCGCACTGATGAAGTAATTGGTACCACAATGTAGTACAATTGGTTATTGGTGGTTTTGATTCTTTTGGATAGGGATATATTGTAAACAAAATATACTCTCTGTGTTTGGAAGACACAAATAAGATTCGTCCAACTGCAGTCTTTCGCCTGTCAAATTATTCGTGGGGGTTATAATTTGCATGAAAGGATTTAGAGAGTACTGTCAAAAATTTTGATGGTACAATGGGATGCATAAGTATTTCCAATCAAATTGTCCATGTTTTTTCTCCTTTTTTCCCCATGAGATCTTCAACTGAAAGAAAACGAATCAAGATGCTGACCACCTCTGCAGCAGCATGCGTAAAAAACATCATTACAAACACATAGGATACAATAATAATAAAATAGTCATGGACAATTTGCCGCGCACTACATGTGCATCCCACAGTACACCCAACGGCAAAAGAAATGGTTGCGAATTGTCCATGACCATTTTCGTTCAGTCGATTTTCGCATTGTGACGATGGTGATTTGAAATAAAAACGTCAATAAGCAGATGTCAACAACATCAGCAGAATTCATTTTCTTAAAATAACACAGGAAGTAGAATAAAAAAAAGAATGAAAATGGATATAATTTGCCTACTGTTATCTTTGCCGTTGGCTGTACAATGTATCCCTCCCCCCTATCTTAGTTCCTGTGCCACTATTTACAAAATACCACCCTGGTCGAAATTCGAACCCGGATACTTCGGTGGCGAGATCGAAAACCGACCACTTTGCGTGCTCAGAGACAGAGCCCTCTAGTAAGGGTGAGAGTTATTGCACCTGTTCCTAGCGCTTTCTTACATGTTCGTCACCTGGTTAGGGATGTAAACATACCACACGCGTTACTCTCAACCAGATTTCAATCTACAATACTGGTTACGAAACACACGGGGGGGGGGGGGGGTTACGAGAAAACAGCACTAGGCCGGAAACATATGATAAGTCATGTCCAAGTTATGCATCATTTTCACCAGATTCGCTTTAAGACAAACTTGCGTAACGTCGACTGACCAATTACGATATAATAAACAAACTATCCTCAGCTTTGTCGGGAGGCACATGCGGCAAGAAAGCGGGGAGAGAGGCACACACATATGCTTGAACGACGATGTTGTAACCTAATTACGCTTGCGAGATCTTTTGACAGCGAAACCACGTGATCGACTGACAAAAGACAACACAGACGAATGACGAGCAATTGCGTAAGTTCACTTGTGGTAAAAAGTTTCGCTGGATACGAGGTAAATTACTGGTGCTTGGTTTTCGGCTACTTACAAGGTCCCAGGAAGTACATTCTAAGGTGGTGTCGCTGACTTCTCCTCCATGTCCACTGCTCCGATTTTTCGTCCGTCTTCTTCCTTCTTGCACGACGATCGATGGTATTGCACTGCGCACGAGCTTCCTCTACACCAATGACGTCGTATTGTTTACAATGATGGCGAGTGTTGCCAATCAACTACTCTTTCTCCACACTTTTGATCCTTACCCGACACTCCCCAAAACTACATTCGTTCTGAAAACTGTTGCTGAGGGAGGTAGTTGCGTGTTTCTTGTGCGATGTTCGCCTGTTGATGTCTCACATGAAAACAAATTTCAGATACTTTCTTTAAAAAGATTACCGGAAGTGTCCACAAAGTGAAACTTTCGGACTCATTTCTTTGCGAGACTACTGCTTTGGCGCAGTACTCTCCGGCTTGGCAAAGACGTGACAGAGTGTTTAGAAAATATATTGAGTACGTTAGCACTGAGGCTATCTGGAGAGGGAAAGTTCCTTGGCAAAACACCCCTTCCCTGCTCGGTGTTGCGTAACTCCACGGCGATGGTCAAAATTTTTCTCGAAGAATTTGTTGTGAAGTTCGCCGTGGAGATAGGCAACACACATGACGCCATTCAACGAAGTTATGCCTGAATCACACGAGGCTAGATTTTCTGCTGAATTTTCCAGTTGGACTTGGGACTAGTTGTGTAGTACTTGCTCATCTGCTAGTTTTCGCCTCTCACGATACTCGTTACCGTACTTGTCGGTATACTTTTGTTCCCACAAGGCATTGCGCACAGCAGACAAGCTAAAAAGATGAACTAGCCACTTGAGGAAGAACGTCGTAGAAGAATAGCCACTGCCGTTAATATTTAATTTTTCGAAAGAAAATATGGATTCAAGGTATACTCAACAAGCTTTTTAATGAACTCTGATATATCAAATCATACACGAGATTCGCAGGATTCATTTTAAAAAAAAAAAAGTCAGTGGCGAAGCGTGACATTTTTACGTAGTCATCGCAAGACTTGCCAAACGTCAGGGTCACTCTTTCAACCCGGGAAGGGGAAGGGGAAGGGGGAGGTGGCATTCCTACATTGATAATGATGATAACAGTGTTCGTACATGACGTGTGAAGTAGAGATGGCTAAATCTATTCTTAAAAAAAATAAAAAAATATTAAAAAATAAAAAAAATTGTTAAACTTCTCTCTCCGAAATTTGGATTGCTTCCGAAATCCGGGTAGTAGAATTTTTGAATAGAAATTTTTAGATTTTCCGGAATCCTGATATTTTTGCCCATCCCTGGTGTGAAAGTAAGATATGTTAGGGAAAAGGTTCTGTTTGAGTAAGTATCTATCACCTCGAGAACAAAAATCTTGATCAATCTTGTCATTTGTAAGCATAATAAACACAAAACAGCAGCAGGAAGTACTTCGTGTTTTGTAAACCAAGAACATTTTCCCCCAAAAAATCGATACTTGAACCGCAGGATCCAAAAAAATTAAAAGACGAATTACTATGAAGAAAATAGAATGAATCCAGAACTGCTTTCTTTTTTCAGTTCTTTCTAGCACTAACCGTGGGGAAATTTATGCTTTTGATTACTTATATTTTTTCTATGCATCATTACTTTCATCATGTATTCTGTGCAAGTTACGTTGCGATGCCCTTCAATATGTTTTCTTTCTCTTAAAAAAACAAGAGCGTTGCATGCTTTACAGTGCTGGACATTCTGAGAAGTTTCATCTTGATGTCACAGAAACCCTGCCGTGTTTGTAAACAAGGAGGCTGAAAAAAAAGGTATCTTCAAAAGCGGGGGAAAAGCGGTCGAAGGACCTTGGATTCGCAGAACTGATGCGATGAGCTGGCCCGCCTGACACCATTGAACTCAACGGAAACGCAGCGGGACGATTGGGCACGGGGGGGGGGGGGGGGTGTAGAACTGGGCTCTCCTTTCGATGTGCTAAACTTAGCAAATCTCTTGCGTATTTCTAGCTGTTTAATGGTGTTACTTGACTAATTTCGCTCAAATATGCGAATATTCTGATTTATTTTTTCTTCTTCCCTAAAATATTTAAAAAGCAATATTTTTATTTTGCTTTGTAATCGCCGCATCTCCCGATGACCGGACGTCTCGCCTCTGATGTCAAACATTTAATATATTGGTAATAATAAGGATTTTCATTATCGGCTAATCACATCTGTCCTCTACAAGTCGCATGGCTTTGGATAAATTCCTAAACATCAATGCACCTCATCTGTTTTTCTTCATCAAGCAGCGAACGAAAACAATGAACATTCGGAAACCACAGAAAAAAACCCCTCTTCTTCTTTACCAAACTCACAGATTATCTTCATATGACCAAACTTTCGCTCTGACTAGCAGCCATAATTTCCAGCCAGGTAAGTCATTCCTACTGGAAATCCAGTTCCTTGTGATTCGGCTTTGTGTTTTAGGCTCTAGGTGTCGTGGTTTTTATTGCAGACGACTGTATACCGCGTTTGTTACAACCTGTCCCGGTTCCCGCGCTAGGCGATCGCTGGCTTTTCTCCGTGCTGGGGAAAGTCAAAGCCAGGCAGCCAATTAAAATACGCAACGTCGGAACAGCGCCTACGTAAGCGCCTCTCTTCTGGCTTCCATTCGCTCCTCGCTGCCCAGCAGACGATATTTTCCTCGTTTCTCATTGGCACCGAAACTGTCGAGCGATCCTTAGCGCGGGAAACGGGACAGGTTCTACCAAACGCGGTATAGTCACGGACACTTCTGGGCTGTAACGGCAGCAATGAAAATCAAGTGTTGTTACAACCCAGATATTTCCGTGACTGTACGACTCTGGAGGTGAGTCTCGCATGGCCATAGTTGATGTGATGTAATCAGCAACAAGTTCCGGCCGCCTTTACCCCTCAAGTATCCACTGATTAGAGACTACATGGACCTCACGGTCATTTAGGAAGAATATATCCCGCTCTAGATCATCAGAGAATCGATCCCGGGTCTCCGTAGTCAGACTCCGCTCTGACTGGACCAAAGTGGCTCTCTTCTTCGTGTTATATGAAATTATATGACTGGATTTATTTTACTTTGCTTTATTGCCACTTTTGGCTATCGCGGCGATGAGAATGGTGATTAGACGAAACGAATGAAGGGACAATCACAATAGCCATAACACAAAGCCGTTAGAACCCAGAAGTGCACGAGAATGTACAGTCGCCCGCAAAAGAAAACCAAGACACCTAGATCCTAAAACACTAAAGTCCGAATCACACCGAACTGCAGCAATGCACAAGTTGGCGCTGGACTGGCTTACCTGGCTAGAAATGACGGTAAAGCACACTGGTTGTGGATCAAAGCGCCAGAGCAACATTCGCCTGTACGGATGCAGTATCGAATGTGTATTATGTGGATTGACATTTGAGTGTCTTTTCCAACAAGATCATCCCTTGAAATGTGAACTGTTTAACTGAGCAGCAGCCTCTTCGGTTCGCTGCAAGTAAATAACAACGCGCCTAGTGAATTATCTTGAACGATAGTTTGCAACACTGACGAAGCATGCGCATGAATGAACTTTACTCGCTCGCACCACGAGGACCCCGCAACCGATTGGCCTTGTTCCCGATAGATAAGGCTCCTCCCCCTCCGAGAGAAGATCACGTCACAAAGGCAAAAATTCCCCTCCCCTCCGGCCCTTTCTTTCAAAGTTACCGTGACTTACTTCCGCACGCGAAATGAGGGAACGGGAGGGGGAATCCCACAACGTCTTCCTCGGATTAATTTTACACGGTAACTTTCCGCACAGCCATTCGCGGCAAGGGAGGTAAAATCAATTTCTCCCTTGCTCCAGAGCAGCGGCCGTCCGAGTTGCAGAACTGAAACTGAAGAAGCCCTTTGCCCCCAGAGCTATCCTTTGGACAGCCTTTCTGACCGCTATATTACAGTGCCGTGTCCAAGAAGGGCATTGGTTAAGCTATAACCCCGCCCCTAGTCTGGGCCATCACCCTTTCCCCCCAAAAAATGGAACGTGGAATGCATGAAAATGATAAAATAGAGGCCTCAGCATGTGTATGTATAGGTATGTATGCATATATATATATGTAAACAATTCTCACTTTGCGGTTATATTCCCCCCAGTATGAAAATCATGGATATGGCAAAGGTAAATTTCCCCATGCACATACAGGTGCCTACTCTAGTACCATGATAAAAATCAAGTGTAATTCCCGTTTTTCAAGGCGAACTTTAAAAAATCCAAGTGTGCAAGCAGATGTTTCTCTATTTCAAACTTAGGTATTATCGTTTCTCACCCCCCACACAAATATATTATTAATATCGTTTCTCACCCCCCACACAAATATATTATTAATACTATAAAGGGTCTGTGCGATTCCATGTATCCAAAAAAATCCAATTCAATTTAATGGCATATATTTAAGGTGCAGAGTTTACATTTTCCATTTCACATACTCAGACTACAAATAAATCTTCAGACACAAGTCACAAATGTTACGGGATTAGTATCTACGAAAACTGTTTAATTGTATAAGAATTTCAAATTTACCTAATCGACTTCAAGATATTTTATCTTGCAATAATCTTCCGTCTGTCAGATACAATTGTCAATTGTTCTGCAAAGGACACTAACAAAGCAAACGGATTGAGACAATTCACTTTTATTTTCCACTTATTTTCACTTTATTTTCTTCCTTCCTCGATAAAAAATAAAAGTTAAACTGAAAAACTTGCCTCAGGGCAATAATAAATATGTATAAATTAAATTGAATTGGGATTTAATAAAGTTGCAACTTTTCACGTCTACGGAAAACAGTTCAAGCAGAATTCACGCATAATTCCCGGTGAGTTGCCACCCTGATATAGTACCATGTCATGAAGGTGCATTTAGGGGATGTAGGGGTAGGGCCCCACGTATTCTCGATCCAGACCATTTTGGATGTGATTTGATCAACACCATGCTCCGATGCTCCACAGATGCCGGGGATAGAGTATAGCTTTCGAACACAATGTTTATGAAAAACTCTCGTGATTGATGCAAAATATACTACTTTTGTATCAAGATTGCATTTGTTTTTGTCTTTTTTACCTTTTCTAAACGCTGATGTTTAACAGAAAACGAGAGTTCTTGCAAATAGGGATGCTTTATGCTCGATACGAAGGGCTTGATTGAAAATTACCCATATCCTTCAAAACAGCATTGTAAATTAATGTTAGATGTCTACGTACGCTATGTAAACTGTAAGGCAATGTAATGTACGTATATGCAATGCATGCAGGACTAGACTTACAGACTACGGCACATCACTCTTCAGCGTCAGAGCTTCCCTGTGCCGTTGAAGTCGTCCGAATGTCACCCGGCGCACAATACGCAGACGGCGGAAACCAGCCAAACAATGTTTTTGCATCTATTTACTACTTATGTTGAAAATGTGGCATGCGACTTCGTCTTCTCAACACGTTAAGATATCGTCCATTCAGTGAACGTCGCCCCCACAAAGATAAAATTGCTACATTGTCTGCTGAGTGTAGCGCTACAGCGAGTTGTAGGGTGCACTTGTCGCGCCTTCCACCTTTCCCCTCCAAATCCACCTATTCGGATTAGAATGGTACGGCGATTCCGCGTTTGGAACAGTGATCTGGGAAGCAGCAGCTGCCGATTCGGACACGGCCGGAGCCAGTGGCCGAAAACTATCCGCGGTTGACCAACCTTCATACTTCCGCCTTGGAGAAATCTACATGGAAAACAAAGTAAAACAACTGGCAAGCAATCGTTCTATTAGCAAGCAACAAACACACATGTACTCACTCATCTCTCTCACATGTAGAATCAGTCTCGCCACAAAGCCAAGGTACTCCTCCTGGGAAGGAAAAAGATATCACCAGTCATTAAACAAGAAATGGAAGCACTCGTATTTGATAACTACATCAAGATTACAATTGTCCTTCGCACCTCCTTAATCTATCAATAAGTGAAATTGAGATAAAGCTATAAACCACAGAGTGGTTCTTAAGGAACTGAACCTTAGAAATTAAGTCATAGATCAGACGTGGAACTTCAATTTGATAATTACCAATGACGTCGCAGGAAGTTATTTTCCTTTTCTTTCCTTCTTGATCTTAAGACAAATTGGAGAGGGGGAGGCAAAGAAAGAATTGTCATCCGAGGACATCAAAGACCAAATCAGAGAATTTTTCCAATATGTCCTCAGACTTCTAAACAGGTTCGTAGACGGAATCCCACGTTGCTGAGCACAGGGTAACATAATCTGGAGCTGTGGCATTCGTCCTGCTAGCATCCTGGTGCGAAGGTAGGTCACATTGGAAATCTTAACTCTGTACTCAGTCAATTTAAATGTGACCTATGAGGGGGGGGGGGCTTTTCGGGCACCCTGTAGAATGTTCACTTTAGGCATGTGCATCGTCAGCAGGGAGAGCGGTCAGATTTTTTCTAAAACCGATTAAAAGTTGCAGTAGTGTAATCAATAAGAACTGTTCATTATTATTCTACGTCCATCGTAGAATGACGTGAATATAAATAAAAGCAAGTGGCTTGTGCTGTTTGTTTATTGGTTAATTCGATTCGGGCATAGATATATTGACCTTAGTTATAGAGTTCATAAAGGACAGTCACTATTCACTATTAAGTAGTGTGGTTTTATCTAAAGGAAAATATTCCCACTCGCAAATATCTCTGCGCAACAGATGGCCCATTACTAAAACGGACACAGCAGAGAGAATTATTATGGTGGTTCCAAATGACAGTTTCGTTAGTCTGCAAAATTCAGGATGAACTGTGCGGAAGCTGGACAGGAAATTGAATGCTTACGTGCTAAGGAGCTTTAAAATGCGAAAATAGCGGTTGTAAAATACAAACATAAATAGTTCCTTTCCTGTGTGTTTCTTCTGGTATTACTTTGTCCATGGATATACTGGTTGTTTAAGGATAATTCATAAGGTCGCTCAACTTCAATACAGCAGGTTTGGGTGGTACGACTTTATGACAAGCACTATATTTCTCCGCCAAGATTCATGCACAGGTAACATCGGAATAACGAATAGAGTTTCTCATCAGCGACGTGTATTTCTCTTTTAACTAACTTCGTTCTAACAGCGAATAGGTGGAAATAGGTGTAAATGCTTCGACTGAAATATTACAAGAGTTAAATAAAAAACTTAAAAGTTTAATCAAGTTGTAGGACAGACTGCATAAAGCTCAAATTTACATGAGGTATCCACTGTTGCTTACAAAAAAGAACTTAAGTGAGCTTCAAAACACCATTTTTGTTATTTTAAAAATGGCTCCTCCATGGGCGTCCGGAAGGGGGGCGTGCACCCCCCTGGAAAATGAAAGTCAACCAAAAATTATTTATTTCGCACATATAATTTCATTTTAGCCACAATAATATGTGTTATTGCATGAAGACCATAAATTCAAATTTAAGCAATGTTTTATTTAGGGAACAACACTCTTTTTGGGGAAAATATGTCTTGTTTGCCCCCCGGAAAAAATACCTTCCTTGTCCCTCCCTGGAAAAAATCCTGCGGTCGTCCATGGCGCCTCCTATATACATTTGCACCAGTGAAGAGGAGTGGTTTCTTGCCTCTGCCAGCCTAAAACTTACAGAAATTTCTCGGCAAATTAAAATTCAATCTCTTTGTGTATGCTTATGCAAATTTACTAATGCAGGAGAAAGTTCGCAGGCAGATTGGTGGAAAAGCCTTCGCAGTGGCTCATAAGTGACTGGACGTGGACCCCAAAGACATATTCTTCTTAGGGCATAAAGGCACTAACTCCAATTTCAAGATATATGTAGATCAACAATAGGTCTGTGCTAAAAGACAGCAAACTTGTGCAACTCTATACACAGAAATCTACTGGAACAGAAACAAAAACAAATTAAGGTTTTCATTCGATTCTACCATGTACGTACCTCGGTTTGGAACAAGAGAACACAAAGAAAACTTACGAACAAAATAGATGCGCTGAAGATTCTCGAAACGATAACTCAACAATGTTAATCTTACGCACTTAACCCTTTCACAATCAGTTAGCGATCCCGATATGCAGACACAGTTCACTCCTTACGCATTCCTGGACCCTGAACTCACGACTAGTAACGGCAAAGATATGCGACAACAACTGATACGGTGAACTGCAATCACATGTGTTGATTGTCGTTATGCGGAATTCAATTGTTCATGTGGTGCCATTGTTCACTGGTGCTTTTTTTCACATGACATTCCTTTCGTATGTACCGTATCCTGATATAAAACTAAACGATATATTTTCATTCTCCTAGTAAACAAAAGTACGTCAGTTGTGAGGAATTATATTGGTCAATTCCCATGACCGTAGTTTTGGTGTCTTGTTACACAACTGGCTGTGAATGCGTGTATAAAAATCTCCTTTTTTTTCTTTCTTTTTCTTTTTTTTTTTGTAAGGTTGCTATACGTCCCGGTCCCGGAATGGTATCATTTGTCCTGGTGTCCCGAAAAGTTTCTTCGGAACGCACTAATGTCCCGGAATCTGGTGGGATATATACTTTGATCTATTTAAATCCGTGGACGTAATTTTAAAATGCTTATTGTACACTCGTGATGGGCACGTGGTACTCTACCAAGTGATGGGCACGTGGTACTCTACCAAGTTATGCCCAGTTGGTCATAGGTCATCTGCAGTGGCGGCGAGGGGGTCAGTAGCCCCACTACTTTTTGCCACTTTTGTCCCTGCACTATGCTAAACCTTATCTACCAAGGGAAAATAAACTGTCCTTGTCCCCCAGTTTTGGAACCCTAACGCCGCCACTGGTCATCTGGGAATGCAAACGCCAGCACAAAAGGAAAAAAAAACTGCCCGGAAAATATGCAACAACATTACTTCGTGACCTTTGGTCCAGCTTGCGTCAGAAGATTCCCCAAACCCGAACTGCTGCCGGTTTCTTTTTTCAATTATGCACCTCGGCGAACCAATATCTGCAAAGTGACGCTCGCCTGCTGACGTCACTCCGACGTCAAACGAAACGTTATTCCGGGAGGAAGGGAGCACGGAGTGGTCTTGGTGTTACGGTGTATCGATCGAGCTCGCCAGAGAACTTAAAGCAGATCTCGCAGCAGAAATCTTGTTTGTTTCTGCACAGGAGAAGGGGAGGGGGGAGGCACTACTAGGAAAGTCGCGTGTATTTAGACAGGATGTAACACGGATGCCTTCATTACGTCATCAACCTTTTTGATTCTTCTACTGTGGCTCCTCACTTGCGCAAAGGGCGTGCCTAAAGGAGAAATTTCGGTTGTTCAAACACGTCTCTCCCTCCATATATATATATATATATATATATATATATATATATATATATATATATATAAGTAAAGGTAAAGTGTTCCCCTGTACATAGCACCACGCCATGAAGGCGTATAGGGGGTGTGGGGGTAACGCCCCACACTTTCTTGATCCGGTCGTGAGTGGGGGTGGTGTGATCAGCATATATATATATATATATATATATAGTACATAGCGCCAAAACTACAAATTACTATGTCGTTTGCTTAGAAATCAAGTAGAATTGTTAATTGAATTGTTGTTTTATGTCCACTTCTTTATGCACAGATAGACTAATCGGGACTGAACCTGCAGTTTAAAGTAGGATCCGAACCACTGTGCAATGTGCCTGCACAAGAAGAATTGTAAGGTAAACAGGGGTTGCACTGTGTTATAAAGAAAGCTCTCCAATACTTCAAACCCATTGAAGTAATAAGAATATAAGTCGAAGAGTTACGAGCTCCCGTGCACAGTACATGAAAACTAATGTGATTTGTACATGCAAGTTACAGAGAAAGTGTCACCCACCGCCATACATGTCTCGTCTATTCTGTAAAGTTGAGACGCTAAAGAAGGAACGCGGCAACAGACGCGTTTCCGGCGTCTCGGTGGGCGATAACCTTTAAGATAACTTCCAGACTTCTGGCACGGAAATTTCGCCCTTCGGTTCCCTGTGGTGGGTGTTACACCATTTGATTTCAACTGAAGCAGACAACAGAAGTTCTGTTGCCGCGTTTCTCAGTGGGCGATACGCTTTAGTGTTAGGGCTTGCCAAGCTCCTTTCCATCGGGTGGCGCTGCCCAGCGTGTTCAGTCCCTTCGCCGCTGTTACTGGTCTTCCGACACCAGAATACGCCACTATTATTTTCAAGCAGCTCCCTAATTGTTCTCACGATGGTGGGTCAACATCGAAATGTTTCCAGCTCCCTCCATGGATTGAACCCGGAGACGGCTCACACCAAAAGAGCACTGCCGGTGATCATTCTGCAAGGTGGGACCGGACCTCCCTTGCCTTTATAGATTTTTCTGGTGAAGCTACTGCCCGTCTCGCACAAAGGGAAAGTCCCGATATCGCCTAGGTCTCCCAAAATAAATAAGGTAAAAACATAAAAAATACATAATTGAAATACGTTTAAACACTTCTTGGCACATAACGTGTGTAGAAATTTAACAGAAACGCACGCTCGAAATGGAAATTTTCATGAAACGGACCGATTTACTTTCGTTAATATGTTGTTGTCTTTTATTATTATTTTTTTGTATGATTACATCAGCGATTAGATTAACGACTGGATTACTGTAATTCATTTAATAATAGTTATTAAAATATTTACATCAGAAATATAAAGAACGTGCAGCACGAATTAACGATTTCTGGACTTAGAAATCTTTCAGGGCTAGTGTTGCCCACGAGACATGTCCGGTCTCGTCTCGAAAACGAGACGGGACAGCCTTTCTAAAATTCGAGACGGGACGAGACTGACCACCTGTCTCGTCTCGTTTTCGAGACGAGACGGCTCCTGAAAAGTCTAGTCTCGTCTCGAAAGTCTCGAAAAAATATAAACAAAATAACTAATCAATTGCAAATATTTATTTATTCGGAATAAAGCATTTTCTTTGGAAACCCAAAAAAGCTTCTATTACATGAATAAAGATCTGCAAGATTCTCCCCTCGAAAAATCCCAATTCGTCACACGTTGTCCGTAACGAATTTGCCCAGACTTTAGCCTAGCGTCCCAGCTATCTTAACTTGCAAAATCCCTGTATCTTCCTACTGAAATTTTCTCAGATTACCTTAAATCTGGCAACTATCTGCTACCCCAAGAGCTCTCTTCCATTCATTCTTGCGAAAAACCATCCGGAGGTAGTCACTGCCGTTGTTTGCTATGGCCCTGTTCCAGCCATACTGACGACAATCGTCATAAAATGTCTCGCCCAAACAGACCCTTCTTTCATTTGCGACCCTCTTCTCAAAATTCACAGCAGCTTCGAGTGCTGGTTTCGAACTCCAAACATTTCGCACTAAAAACCTAGGTAAAGTTCCAAGTGCATATAACATAGTGCCATGAAGGCACATTTACGGGATGTGGGGGAAAGGTCATTTTGGAGGCGAAGTGATCAGCATCACACTCCGGCCGCTTTTGCCCTCCAGGATTGCCCCCATGCACCCACTGACATGAGGCTGTTGAGCCCCGGAGCTGCTTATGCGGGGACAATGCGGAATAATTCCGACCTTTATTCACCCACTCCGGGAATCGAACCCGGGTCTCCCGCCTGGCAGTCAAACGCCCTAACGACTACACCACCGCGGCTCTAAAAAACGTAGTAAAAGCTAGTTCAATTAGATACTCTGCTTTGACGTAACGAACATAAAATTGCCTGAAGTCATAGGAGTAATAAGCGACATGAGACAGCAACAGGTATCGCTTGAAAATGAACCCACAGTAATAAATGCAACCTTCCGAACGGGAGCGACTAGACCGGCAAGCGGCACGTGTTGCTTTGTCGCTTGCCTGTCGTTCGGACTGGGCCGTTTTTTAATAGCGTGCATTGTGTCGCCTCTGTCTGTTGGTAGTGAATTTACAATGAAAGCTTGCTTATAGACTAAGGGAGATTTCACATCGAAGCGACACGCGACCCGTAACACATGTTGCTTCAGGATTTCACCAATCGAACGCAGGTTTGTGCGGCCTGCCATGCTCCTACGCTGTGAAACGTTGCTGTTGATTGGCTCGTTCCAAAGCAACATGTGTCGCGTGTCGCTTCGGTCTGAAATCTCCTTAAAGGAGCGTGTCGCTTGTCACTTCAACCTGAAAGCTATCTTGTGGAAATTTTACACCGAAGCGACAAGCGACACGTATAATTCACACCAAAACGACACAATCCCCTTCAGTCTGAAGGAAAACATTCACCCCGCATCCGTGAACAACGGACCGAGGCCACAAGACATCTGTTCGAAAGGTTGCATTGACTACTGAAAATTCGCTTCCAAGCGACTCGCGTCGCTTGTCGCCTGTAACTTTGGTGTGAAGAAATCTTGCTCACAGGAAACTCTTCGAACCGAAGCTCCGCTTGTCGCTTCCTTGTTGTTCTGCTTAGGCCGTTTTCTGGATACCGTGTATATAGTCGCGAGGGTTGTTATGCGCGATGAATGCTTGCTTATAAACTGAAGTATCCCTGTCGTTCGTTGTGGATGCGGAAGACTAAATCCAAGTCGAAGAAAGAAGACTGAAGAAGCCATCTTCCGGTCTAGCAACTCCCCTCACTTTGGGAGGCTAAAGGATCTAAGGATCCACAGTATTAATCTTAATTATGTATCAATGTTCTGTGCTTAGTATACTGTATTATATTTTTTATATAATCATATTATTTATTCTATTTTATATCATATCAGATTCTATTATGTTGCTAAGCAAGGACAAGGGATTCTAAATTGTGATTGTGATGTCTTAAATACTTTTACTAGAGCAAACATCATCGGAATTGGTCTAAGGACCATGACTGAATTAGTCAATTATTTCTGACATATCACTTTCATTATTATTTTCTATATTATTTATATATGTTGTTTGAATTTATTCATAGTATTTATTATTTCATATCTTTGTTCTGACACAAATACTATACATAGAGAAAACATCCAAACAGTACACACACCTTGGTTTTTCAAGATAGGCACCAAGGTTAATTACCTCTCCACCATCACCTGCATCCTCCGTTCATCCTTTCCTTTGGGACACTACCGCTCCTGGTAAGATTATAGCTAGATTAGCAATCGACGCCAAGTAAGCCAGGAGAGAGGGTGATACGTGTGAGTGGCGAGAGGAAGCTGGAGGACCTCGTCCCTCAGTGTCCCTATATAAAAAAAATGTCGTTCGTTGCTTCAGTGTGATACTTCCGTGTCGCTTGTCACATTGAACAAGCCACAGGAGAGAAGCGACAAGCAAGAAACATGTTTCGCTTGGATACGAACCCTCAGTAAACGTAACCTTCCGAATCGAAGTACCACGTGTCTCTTGTCGCTTCCGTGTCGCTCAAATTGGGTCGTTTTCTTAATATCGAGCGTAGAATCGCCTCGATCTGGTGGTACTGCCCGTGCGGTGAATACTTTTATCATAGTCGGAACGGAAGGGGATCCTGTCGCTTGTCACTTCAGTATAAACCCCCGTGCGGCTTGTCGCCTGTCGCGTGTTCCTTCTGTCTGAAAGCTACGATGGTTAAAGAGTGGATGGAAGCTAGAAAAGCAAGGCAGATTCTATACATTATCTAGCTATTGATAATCAACGAACTTTATTTCATATGCTCATGTTCTTATGATTAAGGAATCATATTTATTCTCACTATAGCTACAGTGAGCAAAGTGATTACAGGTTTAACCCATTTTCGAGAATAATATTTCGCGATGTCTTCCAGTTATAACTTTTGTTGGTATAATATCCTGCATTACTTTTACGAGACGAGACAGAACCCTTCGAGACGAGACGAGACAGAACCCTTCGAGACGAGACAGACCAAAGTCTCGTCTCGTGGGCAACACTATTCAGGGCGGTCAAATAACATTTGGAGAAGTGTACAATTTTGAAAGAATCGAAGGACTTTTTGAGATACTGCTATTTCAAAATTGTATTTTTTTCTCATTTTCTGTCTATTAATATTTCAGCCAAGTTATTTTAGTGCACTAATTACATTTTTCCTATAAAGTTGCTAATCAACACCACAATCCTAGAGTACACTCAATGCAACAGATAATTTTGTTACTCTAGGAAATAGTTTTGAAAACTGGGAAATTTACATGTTTCAAGATTCTTTCAGTGTCTCAATCCACTTGGTACTATTTACGAACCTCACTCTGCCCACTTGTCATGGTGATAAACACTGACACAGTAATTTCCAAGCACACAGTGACGTCCTTGGAATTTCAGGTAAATCTGGTGACGCCTTGTTCATATTTGCTTTTGTTATCTTTTCATGTACCTGATGTTTTACTTTAAGAGGGAAGGGCCAAGGAGAATTACCTAACACTGGCCAAATACTCCCTTCTTTTCTTGGAGACACTCCATAGTACCCCTACTACTGATGTAAAAATAGTTAACAAATAATGACAAATTTTATACCAGATTAGTACATATTGCATCCCCCCTAAAAAAATCACTGCTCACTATCCCACACTAGAATCCTCGTGGTAATCTAATGGTTTAATATTGATATCCAAGAGTTATTGCACCCCCCCCCCCTGTTATTATTGTTCCACCATCAGAATTCTTACGAAAATCCAAGACTTAATATGGAAGAGCTAGAAATTGTCCCAAATTTCAAACTCAACCCTCTCCTTCTAAGAATTCCTGTTGCAATCCAAGAATTAATACTGTTATGCATGAGCATAGCCCTCCCAATTTAATAGCAATTCCCAATCAGAATTCCTGTGACAATCTAAGATTTTGATGTGTAAGAAATAATGCTTATCCTCGCAAATAATTATGTAGTAATAAAACGGTGACGCTTACATGATGGCGTTGTTTGATTTGGTTTATCTTACTTCGCTTTTCTGTCACTTTTGGCTAATCGCGAAGATGAGCCCGAGTAATGATATGAGATGAAGTGACAAAGAACAACAATGCCTAGTCCAGGATGCGAACCCATGACCCCTGGCGATGGCGTAGTTCAACTTTCATCCAAAGCTGTATTGTTTATTCAGCTAAATTTTCACAACCACAGCCCAAACGAAAACGTTCGATGGACGCGACCTGCGTCCAGAAACCCCTCCGTGGACCCTGTAACGGCAAGTAAAAGAGTTGAAGAGCATTTAGCTCGACCAGTCAAGGAAGAACCCAGGAAACGTACGTCTGAATAACACGCGTTCGTTGTTGAAGCAGGAAGTAACTTTTTCTTCTCCGAAACCACAGATAATGACGGGATGAGAAGTTTCTGGAGGAATTCCCCATCACTGGATAATTTAATGATTCTCGCCCCTCCTTCTCACCACCACAAAAAGGCACAGGGACGGAGATGATGAGAAACATTTCCTCTGGTTGCACGATGAAGAGCTGAAGTCGACAAAACTTGGTGGCTGGACCAACAATTTAATTCGAACCACTGTTCAATGTGCCCCAACGGGGGATGGAGCCCGGGCCCCCATGATTACAAGGCGAGCACACAGCCAGCAGCAGAGAGGATGATCCTGGTCGTGGTTTCGGTCTCGTTAGTCTGCAAAATTCGGGTTTCGGGGTGAACTGTGCCAAAGCTGGACAGGTACTTTAAGGCTTACACGCTACGGGGATTTAAAATTCGAACGGTTTAAGGGTAGCGGTTGGAAAATACAGTGCGTTCAGTTTGGATCGGGGCCGAGATAGGGCTTGACCACAGGCGGTGAGGCATGGCGCAGATGCCGGCATTTTCGATCTGTAACTTCCCGCTTATGTTTATGTAGAACATTATATTTATATTGCATAACGAGTGCTAACCTGCGCAGAATGAAATTTTGAGAGTGCGATGTTGAAAATAAAGAAAACATGCATGCATGTTTTAGCTATTACATCAAATACCAATAAACTTTTAGTAGCCTTTTATGAAAATATGCGAATGAAACTGAAGACTTGTTTTATTTTTGTTTGTCTTGAACACAAGTGCATGCTTTCTAATTTGAAACGAACAAAGCTTGTTTAGGCAGGCAAATTATATATATTGTCTTACAAAAGAAAAATCAATATTTAACAACAATAATGGCGAAAGAAAGATAACAGCCACTATCATTGGAGAGAATGTCGCCCAGTGGAGTAAAGTAAATGCGGGTTCTCTTTCAGACCAATGGCTTGTCTGTTGTATGCAGTAACAGCGGTGTCGTTTCAACACCAAACATTCTGCGCTCAATATGACAAGGTTTTAATAAGTCATAACGTAATATGGCAATGCAAAAGTTAATAATGTTTTCCGTTGAAAATAAAGGCCGCGGCAGAAAATTAAGGGATGCGCAAGTACCCCTTTCGCATTCGCCTGGCGCCGCCCGTGACATTTAGGTCAACAAAAGTTTTTTGGTTCCTGTACATTTCCGAAGGGAAAGCGCTCAAGAGACTCCACTAAATGTCATCCATCATTGAACTTCAACATTGCACGATGGCAATACATTACAAGACTCGATGCTCGCACCCAGGATGTTTTTGAGGGAGGGGCCAGATCCGAAAACATGGAAGAAAGAAAAGATCCGAAATGTTGTTGGATTGATTGAATTATGTTATTTTACGTCGCTTTTCTAACACTATTGGTTAATCGCGACGATTAGAATGAGTGATATTATGAAATTAAGAACAACCACACTCAGGCCCGAGATTCGAACCCGGGAACCCTGTAGTCGTGGCGCACTGTGGGTACGCGAAATGCTGTTGGGAGTATTAGATGTGACCACTAATGCTATGGTAGTATTGCAGCTAAAGCTAAATGTACAGTGTCGCTTACAGACCAAGGCTGTCACACGGCGTACGATACGGCTTGGTGCTTACTATTTACATTCAGTTCTCAGAAGTATTCGAAGAGCAACAATGTTTTCAAATTTCCTTTATTTTCTTGTACCAGGATGCAAATTCTAAAAAAACATTCACATTAAAATATATCATACTTCGATGGGAAAGGGGGGGGGGGGTGCATGGCCCCTTCCCTGGGTAAGGGCCTGCAAGACTCCGGGAGCAAATTCTCCCGGCTCCAGCAGAAATTGTTTGTCTCTCTAGAACACATTCCTTGCAAATCGATTCCTTCCCTGTTGGGTGGTTCGACTTTTGACCTTTGAACAGCTCATCTTCGATTTCGGCGAATTTTTTGCGCACTCTGGTTCCATCCAGCTGTTAGTCGTTTTGGCCTGTGACGTATAAGCCAGCGGCCACGGAGGAAAAATTTCGAGGAAGTATTACCCTAGACAACCGTTAGCATCATGTTACCGAAACTATAGAAGATGTTTCAAAAGTCTCGCAACCCTAACTTGAAGTCTCATAACGAAGGGCGCCGATTTTGTGTAATTAACTAGTTTCTCCCTTTGTATATAAAAAAAGTCATGTGCTCCCGTGCTTTGCACCACGCCATGAAGGCGAATAGGGGATGTGGAGTTAGGGCCCCACACTTTCTTCATCACGACCGAAGGTGGGGGTGATGTGATCAGCATCACGCTCCTGGTCGCCCTTAACCCCAAGAGTTTCCTCCAGGTACCCACTTAAAGCTTGTAGCACACCGAGACGCAGGAAGCGCGGCAACAGAACGGAACAGTTTCGCTTCCGGCGTCTCAATGGGCGATAACCTGCAGACTTCTAGCCGGAAATTCCGTGCTTCGGTTCCGCACGTTCCCCTGTAGTAAGCGTTACACCATTTGGTTTCAATAGAAGCAGACGACAGAAGATCTGTTGCCGGATTTTTTCGTGTTTCCCCGCGTCTGTGTGCGGGTCCTTTATACGACGCTGGGTGGGCGCCGGAGCCGCTTGAACAGGTGAAAAAAAATCCCGGTTCTCGGCCGCCGGGATCGAACCCGGGTCTCTCACCCTGCCGACTGAGCTACCGCGGCTATCCCCTTTGTATGTAGCCGAACAAAAATGACATATGTCGTCGAATCTCATGTTAACAACATACACAAATTTCATGCTACATATTTACATAGTTTGAGGCGCAGTATTGTATACTAAAATAGTAACACTAGTAGTAGAAACGGCGGCTGAGGTGCACACCCGTAGGTCCACACATCAGAGCCTCTTTGGAGGCAGGGACGTCGGAACTTATTTCGGAGTGGGGGGGGGGGAGTTCTTAGATTAAATTAGAGATGCTGCTCCTACCGTCCTCTCCACTCTAGGTAATATAATTGCACAAACATGCGGTGGTAAATACATTAACCAGCCAATCGATGGTCTGTTGACGTATTCGATTCCATGTTACTGTTAACTAAACTGTGATGGTATGTATACATTGGGGCAATACCAGCTTCATTGAGGTCACATCACGATCTAGAAGAGGGGCTCCTTAACATATCAAAGTTCTTAATTGTTCAAGACTTTTTTTAATCATATAATTTAAATATAGAAATGGCTAGAACAAAGTTAAAAGAACGTAATGACTGAGAATAAAAACCAACCTTTTGAGAAGCCCTTGCATCGCGGGCCGTTATAAAATATACTGTGCTGGTTTCAACACGTTTATCGGAAGTGAGGTCCCTAAATAGACTAAGACCCACAAAACTTTCTTAGAAGCTCCGTACCATTGCTTAAAGCTGAAGCTAAGGAGACACTCAGCACACGTAAGAACAACACATAACCCCACAGAGGATTATACTGGGGGCGGGTCCAGGCGCCAGAGCCCTGATGGGAAACGTATTAGAATAGAGATAGTTATTTAGCCGGGTCTACACCCAGAGAAATTCTCTTCAAGTCACAAACTCTTTTTATTCAATTTTTGTCGCATTTATATTTCTTGAATAAATAATGATAAGATTAAGTAGATAACGCTAGGACAATGACACATCCATGCGTTGTCCAGGATTCGAGCCTAAAACCGCCTTCCCCATTTCAAATGCCAGGTTCAAGAGCCAGGGAAGTCTACTTGCAGGCATTAAAAGTATACAGACATTTAAAAGTTCAAATCATGTGTAAAAATACAATTATTTTCAAAATTCGAAATTTATGAGGGTTGTACTGTTTGAATTTGAGGAAACTTGTATCAAAACTACTTAAAATAAAGAAATGTGAAGTAGAATTACTGTTAGGTATTTTTTGGCAAATCATAAACACAAGAACTAAAATAAATAAAAATGTCTGGTTTCAATTTTCCATCGATATTCTACGTAGAAGAGGGAATAATGCAACTGGTAGGCACATAGAAAGTATAAGACATTTCACCTTCCAGGTGTGTTTACTTCTATTGAGTAGCAGGTTGTAAGGTTCATTGTGGGGACAATCGTTCTAAAATGCTGCCGATGGCTTTAGGTTGATTAAAGATGCCAGATTGTTTAGTTAGATGTCACGTTGTCCCCCAATAAAGAAAGTGTGATTTTTTAAATGTAATTCATACTGAAGATTCAGGAAGTATATATAAACCGATAGGGGAATAAAGATGGAAATAAAAGCAATAGCTCGAGGGAAGAGGGTTGAGTGTCCCCTCAATCCTGATGTTTCGTGGGTATTTATAAATATCCAGAAAAATAGGTATCCCAGACGTATCCACAGACTCACAAACTTTTTATGTGCAGAGTCAGTAACTATTTGAGCGATTGAGTGCAGGATATTGCACCATACTTACGCTAAATATATTGCATAATGTACTAATTAATTTTTATTATGAACAAAGATGAACCAGATTTGGAATGCGGGCAGTAGTTTGGGTGGCTGTGAACTAATTAATTAAAACAATGTAAGAGACATTGTATCTCCTAAACATTTCATGTTGTAACACTAGTACCATATGTACAACGGGGAACAAAAAATCTTGAGAGTCGCAGATTCAAACTTAGTAACCAGCCATACTATCACATTTTCTGCAGTTCTCATTCCTGTAAGGTTAGTGCTGATGTTGCACCTTTAATAATTAATAGACAGGAACATCTCTCTCCCGTTTTATTGGTTTTTCAACAGTGAAAACTCCAGTAGTAAATAACCTAGTAGTTTAATTAACTTTTGCCTGTAAAAAAGGAATTTGCATCTTATTTGTAGGAAATTGGAATATCCACCCTCAAAATAGTCTCGCTCTCGTCCCCTACCACCTCCTCACTCGTATTGGGGAGTTACTGCTTTCCAATCATCCTTGCGTTGAATCTAACTTTATAAATATGTGATGTTAGGGACAACGTTTCAAAACTGTCATGAATTTTCAAGAATCTCACATGCTATTGTCAATTATAATCAACTTTATATGCTATTTCGAGTGGGATACATATTTCTGAAGCATTGAAATTGCCCCCTCTCCCCAGAAATCGAACCATGTCCCTTTAACGATAAGACAGCTACATTAGCCACTATGCCATGTCGCTATCATCAGTGAACAGCCAGTTTTTGTAATTGAGGTTTGATTTAGTCCTCCAATTGCTCCAATAATACTTTCACAATCATAACTAAATGATAGCAAAAAAACAGTTAAAATATCATACAAACCATTAAAAATATTCTTAATGCTCCTTAAAACAATTTTTGTTTTCAGAATTTCAAATAGCGAAATGATTCTTGGAAAGGCAGGCAAAGAAAATATTACCCCCACCCCATGGCTGGTCCTAGGTGGAAGCCATACAATATACCCAGGGCCTGTAACCAAAATATTTTAAAAAGTCTGAAATATCTAAGATTCTTGTTCCTTAGTCTGAAGTATAGTGTTCTATGCAATCACAATTTTCTTCTATTACGTAAGAGCAATAAGCAGGCAGAACAAACCAAGAAATATGTGAGGTACTAAATTGGTGTTTCCTTTCATGGTTAGAGGTTCATTATATTTAATTTTAATGTGCTGTGGTGAATTTGCATTGTTTCATGTAAAATAATATTACCACGTCCTGATTTTATAATTAAATTAATAGTGCATATGAGCAATTTTTGATTGAAATGTTTGAACATGAATTTTATTTAGTACTTGTTTAAAATATGGTTTCTATAATTTGGGATATTTTTAAGTGTGTCAAAACAATCCAAGAAGTTATGAAAAGTCAGATTAGTTGCTTCATTGGAACCACCAGGGGGCGTGAGACGAAATGTGGTGCAATGTGTTGCCGTGCGATCAATATTTATGTTCAGTTTTAAATATATACATTCAAACAGAGGCAATTACTGTTGCACATGAAACTGAATTTTGCGCAATGGCTAAAGAATATGATGATGATAGTCATGAATGAAGGAATCATGTATGTGCTTCATCGGAAATCGAACATCTTGTTGTTAAGCTTTTAATTTTGGCGGCTTTACCATTCCACAATAGCTTCATCTTATGTAAATAATCCAGAATAATTTTCTTCTACTGCTTACCTTGAAAAATAAGTATTTTGTGCTGGTTGTTCCTTCACTCTTTCTTTGCAACCACAGAAGCACATTTGATATGTTAATAATGATACGACGCGGTCGTCGACGGGCTCTCTGTTATTCACAAGTTTTCGATGCACCCGATAACTAACTACTGGTTTATGGATGGACCAACCCAACACCAAACTTCAACTGAAAAGTACAAGACAAAGCGAGGGTAAATGCAATCATCTTCCGAAACGTCCATCTGGACAAAGCTTTCCTGACAAGGAGGTTGTGGCCATGCAACAGCAGGAGGGTGCAGAGAGAGAGAGAGAGAGAGAGAGGCCAGGAATTCTTCAAAGGATATTTGGTTCCTCCACAACACCTGTTTCACAGAAATATGTCGACTTGGATCGGAACTAGACACCCTTCCTATCTGAGTGCACAGACCTCTGCCCCCCCCACCCCTCCCTGGAGCATTGTTATGAGTGAGGGCATCTGTAGAAAACCTGCTGGAACTGGAAACAGGAAGAAGGAATTCTAAGAGAGACAATTCATGTTTGCACTTGCTTTGAAAGGACGAAACTGCCATTCCTCATCTGCTTAGGATCTGTCAGTCAAGTACTTATTTTCTTGTTCTTCTTGCTATTAGCAAAAACTTCAGCCCACGTTCATTTAACAAATGGAAAAATACTTTCGCAAATTTTATTCAGAACCAAAAATGAGCAGAAAAAATAGTACACTTTTTTATGGTGCGTCTGGGGGGGGGGGTAAAAAGACCATATTGCCGCCCCTCGATGATGAGTGACGATGTAATCTGTGGAAGTTAGGTTCACTTTATGGGCCCCTTCAGGGAAGTTCAACCTTTTACATCCCTTTATCCTTGAGATGGCAGAAAATACAATTTGTAAAGTTTTTTTTCCTATCTAAATTCTGACATCCATGGCGTGATCAAGAAAGTATGGGGCTCTAACTACTCCTCCCCCCCCCCTCCATATGCTTTCATGGCATGATGCTAAGCACAGGGGAGCACGCTTTTACACAACACAAGCCACATAAGATTATACTGGTTGTTGAAGACAGTAGAGCCTCACTAGTCTGCAAATTCCAGTCCGGGCATTTCTTAGATCAGTCAAAAACTTGAGTACACCCACAGCTGGAAACCGTGCCTACATCTGCCACATAAGTCACTTTATATTCAGTTGTCATATGTAGTAATGTTCCCCCTATATACCGGTATTTGGTTTTCTTAGGTCATGCTGATCTAAACCAAATACAAAAGACAATCTTGCTGTAAAAGAGCAGTTCTCAAACTTTCCAAACTGCAGAGCCCTTTTCACACAAGACGAAGCAATGGAGACCCAATTTTTTTTTCTATGTCTGTCGGAGACAAATTGCATTTTTACAGCTAATTAGGATTCGATAATTAAGTTTCCGAGAAGTATTGGTTTTAGCTAAAACCATAGTTCACTTTTAGCGTTTCTGGTGTTCTAGGCATTTAGTTAAAAAAAAATCCATTTGAATCTTGCCTCAAAGAAAAGCATCAGGGAAACATCACTTTATTTCAGAAGCATTATCATTGCACTTCAAAACCGCCAAGTTGACCTCACTTTCCACAGTGATACAATAGGTCATGCTTACTTTTGCCTCCAAGTTGCGGCAGGGACTCAAGATGATCGAAACTAGTCTATGTTCCTTGCACTGAGTCAGAACGTGTTGCAGAGCCCTGGCTCCACGATGCACACTTTGAGAATCCCTGCTATAAAACATTAAAATCATTTGCATAATGGAGATTTCTTCACTGTCCATTACTTTCAGCCTGTCTCTCATCCGCTCAGAGTGACTATAACAAAACTATGGTCACTGGAGAGCTCAGGCATGCACAGCAGGGTTGTAAGGAATAATTGATTCGATTACGGATGACAAATAGGACATGATTGAAGAGACTGAAAGAACACTATCTCCATATCCTCAATAACGCTCAAGATATAACAATATTTTCAGTATTGTTAATTAACTAACAGTGCAAGCAATCACAGGTTAATAACACTGTTTAATAACAAAAATATAAGTTAAATGAAAGTTGACAATTCTTGTCAGGTCTTGTCAATTTGGTGGTGTTGGATAACGAATATGGAAATGAAAATTGGAAATAAGTTCTAATTTTCATTTCACACAGGTTGGCTAAAAATAAGCGGAAATTTAAACCAAGATAGGAAATCTACTACTTTAAGTTGGCAATACTATTCGAAATTTCCAACAGTCAAGAGTTTTTTTTTTCCAGTTCCTAACCTTTAATTGTGCTTTTGTATTCTGGAAGTACAGTCTCCTGTGCAATTATCAGTGAACTTAAATGTGGTTAGAGCGGTTACATCTGTAGGGAAGCATCAGTTTGAGTAGGTCTAATATTTGTCTGAATTAGGGATGGCCAAACGGATCCGGATCCGAAAAATCCAGATCCGGATCCGAGAGTTCCGGATCCGCAGATCTGGGTCTGAAAGTTTCAGATGTGGATCCGGATCCGAAAATCCAGATCCGAGAGTTTCGTATCTCAATCCCATTATAATATTACCACACCTTAGTCCTACAAGAATTTTTTTCAAGTGTTGTTCCTAAAATACTTTGCTACACATCGGCTAACACACTCGTGCACAAATGTCCGAAGTGATTTTGTAAATGCCATTGAAACGAATATGTATTCATTCGAATGTATTGGAAATGAAAACACACATAAATGTGAGACATTCCATTCCAGGATGAAACCTTTAACACATATAACAAGATAGAAATGTTATACAAAAATTATACAATTGTTCTACAGTTACAGTTTTACAAATTAAAATAAAACATTATAATATATGCAGTGTTAAATAATTACAAAGTGTAAGACTAACAAGGGAGGTTATCTAAGTGTCCCCCTCCGATTTCCATGAAACTTGGCAGTATAGTGGGGCCCAAAGGAAGAATTACGTGTTTTTTTGTTTCAGCTAAAAAACGGTTTTAGGGGGCAAAACCCCCTCAAATGTCAAGATGAGGACAAATTGAAGTGAGGATCTGACCCCTGTGTCCCTCCCATTTCCATAAAACTTGGCAGGTGTATAGTGGGGCCCAATGGAAGAAATAAGTGTTTTTTTGTTTCAGCTAAAAAACGGTTTTAGGGGGCAAAACCCCCTCAAATGTCAAGATGAGGACAAATTGAAGTGAGGATCGGACCCCTGTGTCTTTCAGATTTCCATGAAACTTGGCAGGTGTATAGTGGGGCCCAATGGAAGAAATACGTGTTTTTTTGTTTCAGATAAAAAACGGTTTTAGGGGGCAAAACCCCCTCAAATGTCAAGATGAGGACAAATTGAAGTGAGGATCTGACCCCTGTGTCCCTCCCATTTCCATAAAACTTGGCAGGTGTATAGTGGGGCCCAATGGAAGAAATAAGTGTTTTTTTGTTTCAGCTAAAAAACGGTTTTAGGGGGCAAAACCCCCTCAAATGTCAAGATGAGGACAAATTGAAGTGAGGATCGGACCCCTGTGTCCCCCTCCGATTTCCATGATACTTGGTAGGTGTGTGTATAAACGGGCCCAAATGAAGAAATACATTTTTTTTTGTTTCGGCTAAAAAACGATTTTAGGGGGCAACCCCCCCTCAAATGTCAATATGAGGACAAATTTAAGTGGGCATTTGATTTGTGTGTCCCTCTCCGATTTCCATGAAACTTGGCAGGTGTATAGTGGGGCCCAAAGGAAGAAATACATGTTTTTTTTTTTTTGTTTCAGCTAAAAAATGGTTTTACAGGGCGAAACCCACTGAATTGTCAAGATGAGGACAAATTGAAGTGGGGATCTGACCCCTGTGTCCCCCTCAGATTTCCATGAAACTTGGCAGGTGTGTGTATAAACGGGCCCAAATGAAGAAATACGTGTTTTTTTGTTTCGGAAAAAAAATTGTTCTAGGGGGCAACCTCCTCTCAAATGTCAAGATGAGGACAAATTGAAGTGGGGATCTGACCCCTGAGTTCCCCTCCGATTTCCATGAAACGTGGCAGGTGTATAGAGGGGCCCGAAGGAAGAATTACGTGTTTTTTTGTTTCAGCTAAAAACTGTTTCAGGGGGCAAAATCCCCTCAAATGTCAAGATGAGGACAAATTGAAGTAAGGATCTGACCCCTGTGTTCCCCTCCGATTTTCATGAAACTTCGCAGGTGTATAGAGGGGCCCAAAGGAAGAAATACGTGTTTTTTGTTTCGGCTAAAATACTGTTTTAGGGGGCAAAACCCGCCTCAAATGTCAAGATTAGGACAAATTGCCGTGGGAATCATCTGACCCCTGTGTCCCCCTCCGATTCCCATGAAATTTGACAGGTGTAGAGAGAGGCCCTATGCCCCCTGTTTCTTCCTATGCACTATTTACGTGGTTTCGGGGACAGATCCCCACTTCAATTTCTCCTCATCTTGACATTTGAGGGGGGGGCTCTATACACCTGCCAAGTTTCATGGAAATCAGAGGGGGAGACTTAGACCTCCCTAGTAAGTAAGTGTATTAATTAATTACAAATCGCGCATGCGAGCACACACACTATATATATATATGTGTATGTATATTATATATATATGTATATTAGCAGGTAACAATATGTTATAAGCACATTCTTACTTTCCAAAGAAGCGCACGTGGGATGGCAAAACGGATCCGGATCCGATAGTACCTGATCCGGATCTGAAAGTTTTGGATCCGGATCCAAAAATTCTGGATCCGGATCCGAAAGTTCTGAATCCGGATCCGAAAGTTCTGGATCCGGATCCGAAAGTTCTGGATCCGGATCCGAATCTGAAAATTCCGGATCCGTGGATCCGGATCCAAAAGTTCTGGATCTGAAAGTTCTGGATCCGGATCCGAAAAATTTTAGGATCCGGATCCTAAGGATCCGGAACCAACCGGATCCGGATTTCAGATCCACCAGGATCCGGATCTGGCCACCCCTAGTCTGAATACATAACAATGCTGCGAGGTTGTGTGTTGTGTCACTATGCTACATGTGAGAGGTTGTGCCATTTTCTTCTCAAAATAGCATTCATTAAAAAAAAAAAAAAAAAAAAAAAAACTACTATTCCTAATCGGAGTACAAGATTAAACCAAACACTGCACGTTGTTTGTATTTATTCCAGCAATCAAAGAAATTACATTCATGAGAAAGGACATTGAATGCCCTTTGCAGTGCCCATGATTTGGGAAGAGCCCAAAGACCACAAACGAGATTGACCTTCTCCACCTTAACTGAGATTCTAGTGTAATAATTATAAAGGTGATATTAATTAGATTACAATATATCTCAATCAAATGGTGTAAAGAAAAAGTTCACATCCTTCTTAATCCTTGTTTCATGGGTGAAAGTAGAGGCTTTCGGAATTAGTTACTAGTTAAGGGAGAGGAGAATATCTGTTAACTCTTCCAAGACTATTGGAAGCAATGCTCCTCCATGTTGGAAACAAGATTCCTTCAATTCCAATTTCATATACATACTTCCCGTGAAGAAACTTAAATAATATCTACTTGAAGTAATAAAATATGGGGACTTCCAAAGACAGAATTATGGTAACCTAAAAATATTTGCAGTCTTAATAGGCATGCAACTATGGTATACAATACTTTGTTGTTTACTTGATGAGTGTAAAAGTTTTAAGACTGTTTGAGGAAAATTAATACAATACTATTTTGAGTCAGCTGCTGGCATGTTATGAAAACATGCCTCCAAAAATCAACTTCCTTCATGTCCATTTTGAATTCTAAAAGTGTTCTTCCCTGTTATCCAATATATATATAGCCCCAATCCCACCACTGACTCACTGACATAAATGTTCTCCATGAAGGAAGCCCCGGAGCCGAAAAACGCCCGATTACGACCCCCCATGAAATCGTCCCGAAAGGCCGAGAAAATTAAGAAATCGCTCACTTTGCCCTTCCTTAAGGGTGAAAATGCCCTTTTTTCACGTCCTTAGCAACCGTTGCCACGGGCATTTCTTTCGCACACATTGTTTCCTTCAATTCTTAATTGTCGAGATACATTATATTTCTCACAGATCAATAGCACACAGATGAATGAACTCATGGTTTTGAAAAGGTGCCTGAAACAAGTGTGACATCTACATAATAAGGAGTTTCAGCCCAGATGCAATTACGTATATACTTGTATACTCAATGCGAAAATACGTATCTACGTCGTGCTTGTTTTATCAAAATATTTAGATGCATAATAACAAACAATTATTAACAGCTTGCCATGCTTGTTGTTGTCCATGGAAACGGACGTTGCTAGGGAACTTAAAGAAAGTTTATTTTCACCCCGAAAACTACTGAAAGTGAATTATGCTAGACTTTTCGAATTTCAAAATATGAGCGTCAGAATTTATTAAAGAGGAGAGGTAGGAATTTGAGGTGAATGATGGAAAACAATTATTTTTCAATTACATTAAAAATGTCAACAGAAGTAAATGTTGCTCTTCCAATTTAGTGTCGCTATTGAATTCATATGTATAAAACATCTAGTTAACTATTTCGAAACGGATATTACTTACTCAATTTATTATTAAGAAACTACACAATAATATTTTGAATATTTGTACAATATTAGAGCCCGTACACACGTAACGTTACGTTCCAAACTTTTCAAATAAGCGAACCACGTCAGCGAGCGTACGAGACGTGGCCAAAGGCCACGTCGAATGTGCGCGAGTCTTGAATTATATACATGCAAAATGTATGTAGCTGGCGAAACTGTGTGAAAAGATTCAGGTGAAAACTACTTAATATTGAAGCTATATGTGTTTGTTATTATCTAGTCAACATTAAATGACATAAACATGTCTTTTTACACATGTTAATAAAAAATGAACTTGATACTTCAAAATAAATACTGATTTTACCTGCATCTATGAATTATTGTCCTAACAATTTTTACAATATATTTTTATGTACTGGTATTTAAAATCATGTTTTGATATTATTATTATGAGCCCACTATTTCTGAAACTAGAGCCAAGTATTTTCTTTTATGTTCATATTTCTTCTACTCAAATAAATGTAAAGACTCAAATTGAAGGTATTTACAAACTTTCGATAAAAATTTGTTGAATTTGAGACCAGAACAATGCTTTGGCATGCTAGTGCGTGCAAGTGAACATGAAACTACTCACCCAGCTCTGTTGCATGTATCTTAGGCTACAGGAATGAACAGATTCCTTTTGTATTGCATCCCTTTCTAAGCGGTGCAATTTCTTACAAAAAACTGACATTACTTGGCCTTCAGGCTGACTGTCATGCAGCAAGCTGAAGAACATCAACTGGGAGAATGTGGAAATAGATAATATTGATTAAAAATCACTGACCTTTGCACTTCCTGTGCCAAATAAATCAAATGGCTGCTAAGGTCACTGCTAAAGTTGCCAAAAAATATGTCTGCGATTTTATCTCATAAATCTATTATGCAACTGGCTATTTTGACATGATGCTTTATAATGAATTGTGACGTTCTAAGGTGCCTATCTGTTAAAATCAAATTATACCTTGAAAAAAGTATTTCAGAATCTGCGTTAGTCACTGCTATCTAAATAGTTTGCATACACAAGCTTGCATTTCAGTCTTAAAAGCTCCTACAACATCTACCTTTCAATTTCTCAGTTGATTTTCAAGAGATCTATGAACGTTACATAGCAAAATAGTCATTTTCATAATTATTTTGGAAAAGGAATATGAGCCAGCATATCTTTTATGCTAACATGCTTTTACTTGTTGAAAGAGCCCAGCCTGGGTCGAACAAATTTGAAATAGATGACAAGTTTAGCTTCCTTACTTAGAAGAAATTTGTTTACGTTAAAAGTTGCTTTTGTGCACAGACCTTAAACTGTGTAGTTTCTTCAGAAGGAATTTCTGGGGAGAGAGAATCTACCAAAGGAATTATAATGATATTCAACCATTAAAGTGAATTTGGTCTTCATCATTTCCAGCCACCCCATAACTTTATGAGATACTGTTTATTTCGTCGGTAGAGGATGTAAAACGAAATGTCACCTAGTCAAATGAAAAAAAAAAAAACACCTTTCAGAATGAAAAACTCACTATAAAACAAAAATTTGCTGATAATTCAAATTGTGTTCATAATTCACACTTATGATCCAATTTTGCGATTGTCATAATTGTTTCATCATTAAATTATTTGTCAAAACCCTCCAAGTAAAATCAAATGTTTATCAATCATGTCATGATTATTGTCATCTCCATAAATACCTGGCCCTGCCACTGAATAAAGGTAATTTCAATATTTCACAACTTAAAATGCTTAACATGAGTATCTTAACTTCCATAATAATAAGAACAAAAGGAAGTACACACAGAGGAACCATGATTTTGCATTCCTGCACCTACGAGGAGGTACCCAAAAAAAACCAGAATCATAATGTTGCGTGGATTACCGATGTAGTTATGGCTTGTGCTGCTAGGTGTCATTAGTATGGGATATCTTGCATCAATCTGCAAGTTGGCATTATTCTGTGCTGAGCGGTTCGTTCGGAGTGTTGCGGCAAGAGTCTGGCGATTTTTGAGTGATTGTTGAGATGGCGCACCACAAGGAGCAAAGGACCTGTGTTAAATTGTGTTTCTTGTTGGGAAAAACGGCTGCTGAGACCGTTGTTATGCTTCGCCAAGCTTTTAATGAAGCTGCTTTGGGAAAGACACAAGTCTATGAGTGGTTTTCCAGGTTCAAAGATGGCGACATGTCAACTGAAGACTTGCCACGACCTGGCCATCCTTCGACAGGCAGAAATGAAGAAAACATTGGAAAAGTTTGAGATGCCATTAATGAAGATCGTCGAAAGACCATCAAGCAAATTTCTGAAGAAGTGGAGTTGTCCTGGAGTACCTGCCAGCGCATTTTAACTGACGATTTGAAGATGAGACGGGTGTCTGCTAAATTTGTTCCTTGCTTGCTGTCAGAGGAGCAGAGAAAGAATCGAGTGAATGTTTGTCGCAACTTGAAGGCTGAACTGCACAAGGACCCAAATTTTCTCAAACGAATTGTGACTGGGGATGAGTCCTGGTGCTATGGGTACGATCCTGAATCAAAACAAGCATCCAGCCAGTGGAAGACTCCAAATTCACCACGTCCCAAGAAAGCACGTCAAGTTCAATTAAATGTGAAAACAATGTTGATTTGTTTCTTTGATGTGAATGGGATTGTCCACAGGGAATTTGTTCCCCAAGGACAAACAGTGAACCAGCAATTTTACCTGAATGTCTTGAGAAGATTGCGTGAAAGTGTGCGACGGAAGCATCCAGAACAGTGGATAAGTGGAATGTGGTTACTGCACCATGACAATGCACCAGTCCACACGGCCATGTCATGTGACAGTTCTTGACAAAGAACAACATTGTGCTTGTGCCCCATCCCCCATACTAACCCGATTTAGCACCCTGTGACTTTTTTTTGTTCCTGGGGATGAAGAGGAATGTGAAAGGTAAGTGATTCCATGACTTCAATGAGGTCAAAGACATTACGGACAAAACCTTGAAGAGAATTGCGCCAGAGGAGTTTCGAAACCTTGAAGAGTATTGCGCCAGAGGAGTTTCGAAACTGTATTCAACAGTGGGAAAAACATTGGGACAATTGCATTAAAGCACATGGGCAATACTTTGAAGGTGACTAGAGTAGACATGTTTACGTGAATGTACCTACAACATGTACATGTACGGTCAAAATGAAACAAGGTGACAAAACTCCGTTCTTTTTTTTGGGTACCTCCTCGTATGTATGTTTAAATTTACCACTCTCAGTAAATCAGTGTTAAATAGTCTTTCTAACCTCAATTTTACAATTTACAGAATTTGCCTTACACCTGTATGCAGTGGCGTGCGGTGACATTTTCCGTTGGTGAAGCAGATCCCGAAAAATTAAGAAAACCAAGAATTCATTGCTTCTACATGGTACGTTATAATGAAAACATTAGCACTCTACCTGATACTGTTTCCGATACTGTTTCCATAACATCTGTAAGGGAAAGATGAATGTCCTGGCGAAGTTGTTCATTTTTTCGAATTTCAGTTGGTGTGTTGTCATCAAACATATTTAATGCAACAGACGATCGTGGATGATTGAAACAATTTTCAAGATTTTCACACATTGCAATATTCACAAATCCACTTTGGCATCACATAGTTCTTTCCGTAGTAAATACTAAACAATGCCAACACTAAAGTTTTTGAAGCAAACAAATAGAAATTCACCCACCTGAAAAACCATAACTTTTCACCTTGCAAAGTGCTTGAAAAAGTGTGACTGCGGCCAGCAAGTTTTACCAACTCTATTTTGCAGAAGTGTCCATCTTAATAGACCAAACGCTCGGAAACATTTATCTTCACATAGAATATGTCACCTGTATGTCAGCAATCATATTTTTGTGTTTCTCCTGTGTTTTGAAAATTTATAGTTTATTTATGAATATAAATTTTAACTAGCTTGGTGGATATGCTACATCGCTGACAGTATACAGTACACTTGGACACTTAATTGTGCAGTTCGCAACACTGACGGCATCAAGAGACTGAAGCGATGGCACTATCGGCTTTCTTCCAGCCCTTACGGGTTGGAAAACAAATTTTGTCTCCACACAACGTTCCCTCCCATTGGATCCCTCAAGGTCGCCGGGGGATTTTTCGGGCTTCTGGTGGCATTGCCAGGGTGATACTATGCAAATGTTTTGTCAACACGCTGCGAGAAGGTGTTGATGGCCCCATATCGGTAAAGGACGAACCTTGGAGGCTTGCAGGTTGCTATTCTGTTGAGGCAACCCGGAAGAAATAATGAGAAACCAAAAGTAAAAGAATTAATTTGTAACAGTTATGCTGTGTGCCACCACTGCTGGCCTTGCTGTACCGGAGTGCACACGCATGCCTGTATGTTCCCTCAGCCCACATTGTATGGTAACATAGTTCGCTGCAAAATGCAAGTATGTCAAACAACAATTATGAAAATTGCACAGAATTTTTTTTAAAATGAAATTCCCTTCCTTCAAAGAAGCGGGACAGTCAAGGGAACAGGTATGTAGGCCAGTATGTGCTGTTTACATGAAGTGATGCGTGGCATCGGTTTTCTATGTTGCACTTTGACAAAATATTTTTTCTCAAGCCAAACTGGTGCATTGCTAGATTGCTCCACAATAAAACAACACTCAGATGTCCACATTATCTCTTCCCAGACACTAATTTTACATCCCCAAAGATGCATACCTTTGACACAATATAAGAAAATAAGGTTGTTATGATGATGATGATGAAGAAGGGGAGTAAATAAACCTTCATTGTTTTTAGCGATGAATAACAGAGGAAAGGAGATGAAGACTCTTTAACGTTTCTTTTACACAAGCACCTAGCCCGAAATTTGTTAAATCTCCTTAACTCTTTTATCCATGGCGACTTAGGTGTGGAATTCTACCTCATGCAGCACCGACAATTTAATAATTATTAAAGAAAAACTGTTGTAAATATATGATGGCAGTGCTTTGATGTCTGATGCATGGTTCTTTAAAAAAAGGGGGGAAAGTACCTTCCTTCACATATCTCTCCGCCTGGGCACAAATATCTCTCCATTAGATTCGCCTTTCTTTTCCTCACAGATGATTTCTGTTTGGTCCCGAAACTAGATCTTAGTAGAGCAGTTAGAGATGCTCTTTTAAATGGAATCTTCCATAATGCCATCACAGGTATGGGTTAACTGGATGGAAATAATTTGGCAGAACAACAAGAAAAGAAACCTGACAACGTCTTGCTGAGTATTTACCAGAAAGATAACACACAAATCTTACAACAATGAGTACAGGCAAAATTATATTGCAAGAAATTTTTTTTACTGATAATCAAAATTGCTTTTATTTAGATATTTTCTCTTCTTTTTAAAAATAAAAAGGTTACAACAATGGGATTTAAGAAAAACTCATAAAGAAAAACTTCCACAATGTCAACAATCACTTTCTACCATGGGAAAGAATAAACAAGCTTTACGGATTTTTACAAATATCAAATATCTTTCTCCTCAAACTCAAACGATAAAAGATTTGAATGTATGCATGGCTGGTAATCCAATGGTCCGTCGGTTTGATGCTTGTTATGTGTAAAGACGACAAAGGACTAGAACCCCAATTACAATTTTGGAAAACATGAGAGAAAACTACATGAAGAAAAAGAAAAAAAATCCTTATTATTTGAAAAACCTTGCAAAAATCTAGTATGTGAAATACTAGACTGACTCAAGTCTAAAGAGGCCATAACTACGCCACTGCAACACTAATGGTTACGTTCACGTTTTAAGTCCCTGTGCGGAGTTCTGCAAAATCCAAAAAGCAATGTAAGCATCATTGCACAGAAAGATTTACAAATACAAGAGAGAGAGAATAAGTCACATATTTGAAAATAAACAGAAGAACAAACTTCCGCAACTGCAACATTGATGGCTAAACAATGCTCGGACTCAAAATGTCCTACAGAGCACAGGCACGTTGTGCGGATAATAATTAGCTTAAAATGAGAAAATAAAAAGAACCCCTAAAAGTATAAGGCTACTTCTGCCACTGCAACACCAATCACTAACGAATGCTCGCACTCAATCCTCAAATACGAGATTATCGAAGTCCTACAAAGCACAGCCACATTGCGCACAAAGAAACAAACATCTTAAAGAAATATGGAATAAATAACATGGCAAAATAATTTAAAAGGCTTAAAAAAAGGAAAACTACTAATAGCACATAACATGGTTCTCCCTTGCAACACCAATGACCAACAGTTTGGGCCCAACCTCATTTCGAGGCTAATCGAGATCTCAGAGAGCAGAGAACGATGTGCACCCTATTAAATCTAACAACAAACTACCTTTGATTCCACTACAGTACCGTATATATACGAGTGCTCAGGCTAGATTAGTTACGTTAGCCACTCGAAAATTCCCAAGGACTCACATAGCTTGCCAATGCTAATTATCACAAATGGTATCCGAACATATACAAAAAAGGTTAAATATTCTAAAGAATGAGGGGATCTGAACCAGTTGTTTATGCAATTAATTGCTGGGGTGATGTAAACTACTCATCATTCATCCTCTTGATGAGACCACTCGTCATTTGCATGACGAGTTAACGCTTGGCTATGCGAAAGGTACAAAATCACACTAAGGAACTTAACTACAGAAAAGACAATGGTCACTCGTTGGATTTTCTGAACCGTTGAACCTGAATCATGGCTGGGTGTAGGATAATTACCTGTCTATCTGAAGTCTTTAGCTGAATCAAATAAGCGAAGTCCTCTGTAAGCTTCTCCACTATGCTGACCAAAGCGTCCTTCCACTTCTGACCTACTGCCTTGCTGACCACCTCGTCTCTCCCAACTCAATCCCAAAAGTCAGTCCCCTCTCAGCTTGTCTCACCTCTATATTACTAGGCCATCGAGCTCTTCCTCTATGCCGAATCGTGTTATTTAATTGCTACCATGCAAAACCGCTGACTCTATAACCAGAAGTATTACCTGTTTCCTGAATGCTCAGGAGGTCTGCATGGCACAACACAATGCATTGTAAACATGCCTCAGAGGCTTGAGACAACTGAGAAAACAAGTGAATGCCCTGGTCAACATGAAGCGTTCAGAGAGACTTAAATAAAATAAACATATAATCTTAGGGATTGATACATATTCAATGAGGTCCATAATGGTAAATACAAAATAGGCAGACTGGTTGACAGGGACATCTCACGTTTCCCATTTCTTTGTTTTTTAACTGGGTCCCTTAAAAAGCACAAATCAGTGTTGCAGAATATATAGAATTACAAATCAATCAAATTTGATGTTGAGCTGAATTATTTTTCAGCGAAAGGTATATCAGCTTGCCCAAATCCCGAAGCGAAAGAGTTAATATTCTAATGACAAAGTTTTAAGCTAACTTTTTTTTTAAACAAATTGAACACTCAGCAGCTACTTTCTTCTTGTTGTTACCTGCAGGAGTTTATCCAAAATGTTCCATCTGGGGGGTAACTTCATATTTAAGTGGAGTGTAAGGGTAAATTAGAGCCAAAATAACCGGGCCTTTATGAAGAAAGTGTTGAGGAAATTTGGGATTTGTGTTAGGGAGCGTTAGAGTACATGTATAAATCACTAGTCATGTGTATTCAGGGTGTCTACAATTTTGTAACAGAATTCCCAGGTTTTCCAGACCAAGAACCAAAATTTTCCAGACTAAAATCATTATAGTAATTCATGTATTCAAACACGTGTGTAAGAAGGTCACTATATTTTAGCTAACAACACACTCAGAATCGCACTTAACCCAGTTTGAATATTCATTTTGCATGTAAAGTGATAACAAGAAGGGAAACTGAATAGAAATTGACTGTTCGAAAGGGATATCAGGGGTGAGCTTTTATGTAATACTTGGCACGTATTGAATATGGTAAACAAAGATTTTTTTAATAAAAATCATAACAATTATAGCAAACTTATTTAGTAATAGTATCTGTATGAATCCTAATATCTACCAAAAATAACCCAAAATTTGTGAAACAAAGAGGGAAATTCCAACAGACAGGCACTTACTCTACTAGATTTCTACTTGAAAATAGTTCAAAACATGAACTTTTCCTAGAGTATTTAATATATAATTACTTCTGTAACTATCGGTAATACTCAGTACAGCAAACTGAAGAATAGTTTCTCCACAACAAATTTAAAATGTCTTGTCCTTTCTTTCATTGTTCAAAAACCTACTTTTAGTGCACTACTACAAAAATGTTGACTTTTCCAGAAACACAGTAAATGGCCCTCACATTTCCAGGATTTCTAGACTGGTATTACCTATTTAACATTTGATTTGATTGTAATTCATGATGGTTCTACTGCAAAGGTTAAAAAAGTGTAATTGTGAATGATTTTGCATTTCACTACATAGTTCAATACAATTGTATTTTGTGTTGTATGTTTACAGTGCATGATCACTTTCTGGGAGTGTAACAGACGATATGTCACTGGTCTACTTCGAACAAGCTTGGTTTCAAATTACAAAACATGTGGTTGTTGTAGTCAAAGGAAGCAAAAATGAAGCAAGTCGTTGGTAAATTCCATAGTATATTTGCATAGACGTTTACTAAAGGTTGACTGATATTTGATGTAGTTGCTAAAGTATGCATGTGTTTTTCATGTTTTCTTCATTTTCAACATCACACACCCTAAATTCATTCCACACTCCCTGAGCACCCCTAGATGATTAATCCTGGCACTGCCACAGGCAACTACACAATATAAAAATTCCATGCAAAGAAATAAAAACTGATTACTAAAGCATTCACCTTTGACTTGGCCTTCTGAAATACATGATTTTCCATCTCCATGCTGTTTTTAGCATTGGACATCCCAGACTGTCGGATAGCCTCATCACTGAAAGAAAAAGTCAGATTATGTAAACTTTTATGACTGTACACCAAGATTTCAATATAATTTCTAATGGTCTATAATATCATGTGCTGTAACTAATATATAATCTTGATATATAACACAGAAACTGAAACAAAATGTTCCCATTTTATAAACTTCTTTGCATAATCCTGGACGTACGTAACTTTCAGACCAAAGTGATATTCAAGTGGATCAGATTTACATCAAAGTAACAAGTGACATGGGCCCCTGCAGTCTGTAAAAAAAGGCACTGACTGTGCATGAGCGACCCACCAACAGACCAATTTGACGTGGCACACATTATTGAGAAACGGTACACAAGTGAAAAGCAACACATGCAGCTTATTACATCACTTCAGTGTGAAAGGTTGTATTTATATGTCAAGGTTCATTTCCAAATGGCACATGTTGTTTGACGGTTCAGTCTAAGAGCAGACTTAATAAATCATTAGACGATCAAAGCCATTTGATGGGAATTAGCCATCTTAGATCAAGATAGAAGTTGAAATTTGAAAAAAAAGTTCATTAATGCTTTCACCACAGGGAACGTATATCAACGTTTTCCTCTATGGTGCACAACACTGGTAACATAGATATACGTTCTTTGTCTTTGAGTGCTTTTGGAAGCGTGTACGTGTTTCTATGTCGTTTGTCGAATGTTTTCATGCAAATGTTTGATATTTCAGTTCATACCTTGCCCTCCTGAGGGCAGCACAAATCCTGTTTCCTTGTTCTTTCTCTGCTAGCCCATGAGGCATGTGTGCTGTTCATTTTTTCATTTGGCACAATGGCTGACAAAGTTGCTCCAGGATGTTTCCAGCAAATACTCTCCCAGGAAGATATTCAGCAATGTCTGAAGGAGGTTGTGAATTATTATGGTCTGAACTGACGAGAATGTAGAAAGTGATATCATCCAATGTATATTTAGAAAAAAAAATATAGATAATGAACAAATTCGTTTTAGATTTTGAATACTCTGTGATGGCAACTCTGACACTTGAAGGAAATTACACATAGTGTTTGTAAGTTATATTGTAATGTGTAGGAGTGTGTATTCAGGTACAGTAAAACCTCAACCAAAAATCTTGAGGTGTAGTACGCACTGACAAAGAAAGGCTAGTTCCGAGTTGCCAAGCGTCCGACCACCCACTCTCCCCCCACTTAAACAGAGCAGGGAGGAGGACATGCTTCCCTAGTTCGTTTGACTATTTTTTTTCCAAGGGTGGTAAAATACAGTCCAGTCCATCAATACCAGTGCCAGTAACATCTCAAACAATGGACAATTTGATCAAATCTCGATGTTTTCGGCTTTCATTACGGCTACTAATTATAGTCATTATTATCCACAATTAGTTGTTGTGCAAATTACTCACCGATTTCAATTCAAAAAGTATTCTAAAATACAAAAAAAATTGTACTTACAATTCGTGAGTATCTGGTTTTCCAATGAACGACGTTTCGAGAACAGCTGTTCCCTTCTTCAGGTTCTTAAGTTACATAGGCTACCCAAAATACACCATAGCCACGTCAATACTTTTCTCCCAAAATTCCAGGAACAAGGATACATGTTTGGATTAATATAGGAAAAATTGGAATCCATGCTAACACACTTTAAAATATCAGGACTTAAGATGACCGGACCCCTCTCCAATTTTCTTCATATTTGGCATAGTCACTAATTGAGGCTTCCTAATCACGAATCTAAAAGTTGTTGGAAACGTCAAGAAATTGCAAAATAAGCTAAAATAAGGCGTTAATTTTCGGAATGGAACCATCGATTTTCACGAAATGTTTTGTTTCACAAGGAAATATATTCCTGATACTACCATGACACCAAATTTTAACTATGTTTGCCTAACCTAACCACACGTCAATGATTCATGGGGCTAGCGCCAATGGTTCGTGGGGCTAGCACCAATGGTTCGCAAATATTTTGCAATTTCTAAACGTTTCCGACAAATTTTAACTTCAGAATCGTCATTATAGCAGGCCTCAATTAGTAAGTATGTCAAATATGAAGAAAATCTGAGAGGGGTCCGGTCATCTTAATCATACCAAAACTTCCAAGGTCTTTGTTGAATTTTAGGTATATAGGAATCCCATATTTCCAAGGGATTTCTGCGAAAGTAGAGAAACTAGTAAGAGGATATGGAATAAAAGCTCAGACTTTATTAAACACTATACAGGATACAAGATGGAAAAGAGGGGGAAAGAAGGGGGTTTATGGTATAAAATGTGAATGTAATAAAGAATACATATGTCCAAACCAGGAGAAGTATGGACATATGGTGGAGTGAGCATGTCAAAGATACAAGGGAGGGAGTTCCTAGGACAGGGCTCTCGGAGCATATCATTGAGGAAGGACATGAAATTAGAAAATGGGAGGAAATTCGCGAAGAAAGTAAACTAATTAGGAGGAACATATATGAGGCTTCCTATATTTGTAACGGCAGGGAAAATAAATTAAACAGGGATGAAGGAAACGTCGATGAAATGTGGATAGGGATGTTCAAGAAATGGGAAAAGCGGGAGTATAAGAAGATAAGGTGTCCGTATCACCCCAGATGTATTACGCGAGGCTCAAAACCCCCCCTGACTTTGAGCTCTATATGACGTACGTAGTGGAAGTAAGCGAGGAGAAAGCAGCGAGCGAACAACTTCCTGCATTCGTTGAGGAGGCATCTTGTAGCCAGTACGAGGGAGTAAAATAGGAGGTCGTGTCTTATAATTTTATCTTTTTAAGTAGGAGGGGTTCTTTTAGCCTAAGATGGTTTAATACCATGTTTTTAACAACGAAGACCTTAGAAGTTTTAAAGGGTTTTAGTATGGATTCCAATCTTTCCTATATTAATCTCCAACCCTGTATCCTTGTTCCTGGAATTTTGGGAAAAAAGTATTGACGTGGCTATGGTGTATTTTGGATAGCATACGTAACTTAAGAACCTGAAGAAGGGAACAGTTGTTCTCAAAACGTCGTTCATTGGAAAACCAGATACTCACAAATCGTTAGTATATAAATTGATTGATTGATTGATTTAGTTTATTTTACTTTGCGTTTTGTGCCTCTTGGCTAATTTGCGAAGATGGGGATGAGTGATGAAATGATGAAATTGATGAATGGACATTCACAAACAACCAAGCCCGACCGGGATTCGAACCCGGGACCCTTGGCATCGCAGCGCGATGAGCTAACCACTCGGCCACAGGGTTGGGCCGTTAGTACATAAAGTTTTTGTATTTTAGAATACTTTTTGAATATTAGCCATTATTATTATACATATTCAAATGAAAGATTGATTATATAAAGTTCGCTTTATGCCCAGAAAGGCTAATCAGGGTTGAACCTACAGCTTCAAACCACATTGTGCCTCCACTGGGTAAGAAATTCTGCACCCCTTGATTTCAGAGCGACAACGTTATCACTACATGCTGGAGGAGGCCGAGTTCTAACTAACTAACTCCCTAGCCTTCTTAAACCTGAAGGTTCATGGCTGCAGCAACACAGGCCTTCCATCTTTCCCTATCTTGAGCAAGTTCTATATACTCTTTTCCATCCCTACAGATTTCCCTTAGGTCCATCTCAATGTTGTCCCTCCATCTTCGTCTTGGCCTTCCTACAGGTCTCTTACCATCAGGTTTCCCAACAAGAATCCTGTAAACTCCTCTTTCCTCTCCCATTCGTGCCACATGGCCTACCCACCTAAGTCTTCTTCATTTAATTATTCTAATAAAATCTGGACATGAATACAAATTATGTAGTTCTAAATTATGTAACCTTCTCCACTCACCTGTTTCCTCATCCCTTTTAGGTCCAAAGATTTTCCTAAGGATCTTATTTTCAAATACTCTCAATTTATGTTCCTCTTTCAATGTAAGGGACCAAGTTTCGCATCCATATAATATTACAGGCAAAATTACGGTTTTGTATATTTTAACTTTTAGTTTCTTAGATATTAAATGAGAAGACAAAAGTTTATGAAGAGAGAAGTAACATGCATTTCCTGAATTAAGCCTACTTTTTATTTCCTCTTTAATATAATTTTCATTTGTTAATATTACTCCTAAGTATTTGAATTTGGAAACTGGTTCAACCGAGTTGTTATCAATAATTAGATTTTGATTATTACCTAACACTTGGTTTCGGCCTGTAAGCATATATTTAGTTTTGTCTTTGTTAACTTACAAACCTATCTCTTTAGCAGTTTTGAAAAATATTTTAGCATTATTCTTAATTGTAATCACATCATCCCCTAGTAAGTCTACATCATCTGCATATGCTAACAACTGAGTCACACCATTTAATTTTAGTCCTTCTTTAGTTTCTTTTACCTTCCTAACAGCATATTCTAAGGCAAAATTAAAGAGCAATGGAGATAATGCATCTCATTGCTTTAATCCATCATGAATTGTAAATTTGTCAGACATATTAATACCTACACGAATTTTACTTTCTGTTTCACTGGTGCATATTTTTATCATACTAACAAGCTTCTTAGGTATTCCAAACTCTACTAATATATTATACAATTTATCTCTTTTGACCGAATCATATGCTTTTTTGAAATCAATGAATAGCTGATGGACATTTTGATTATATTTCCACTTTTTTTCAAGTGTCTGTCTGATGTGAAAAATTTGATCTGTAGTTGATCTGTTACGTTTAAATCCACATTGATAATCACCTATAATTTCATTAGCATATGGGGTTAGTCTTGTTAAAAGAATGTTAGACAATATTTTGTATGTTGTTGAGAGTAGAGAAATTCCACGGTAATTATTGCAGTTCATTTTATCACCTTTTTTAAACACAGGAACAATTATGGATTCTTTCCACTGTTGAGGGATTTCTTCTTTATTCCATATTAAACAAATTAATTTATGAATTTGACATATTAATGAATTTCCACCATATTTAATTAACTCAGCTGGTATTAAATCAATGCCAGGTGCTTTGTTATTCTTTAGCCTTTTAATAGCATCTTTACTTCAGTCAAGTTAGGTTCTGGAAGTAAAGGTTCTGCTGTGTGGACTTCAATGAGTTCAATGAGAGATATTCCAAAATAGAAAACTTTGATTTCTCAGTGGTTTGATTGATTGATTTGCTTTATTTTACTTCACGTTTTGTGCCACTTTTCGCTAATTTGCGAAGATTGGGATGAGTGATCATGTGATGAAATTGATGGACACTCACAAACATCCATGCTCAGGCCAGGATTCAATCCCGGGACCCCTCATGTCTTAGCGTGATATGCTAACCACTCCGCCATGTTGGCCAGCTGGTTTCTCAGTGGATTCTGGTTTCTCAGTGGGTTAACACTTGCTGCTGTGAAGAGTACAGAGTACAGAATATAAATTGTAAATTAGGTCCCTAATTCGATATGCATTGGAGATGAACTACATGCTGGTTCATATATTATATTATACTGATTGATTGATTAGGTGTTTTAAAGTCCACTTTATGCACAGTAAGGCTAATCGGGACTGGACCTACAGTTTAAAGTGGGATCCAAACCACTATGTGCCTCCATTATATTTTATATGTAATACTATATATAATATCAATAACAATTTCTGCTTTGCTCTAAATGCTACCTTCCACAGCCCTTTGTGGTAAAGTCGTTAATACACTGTGCTACGATGCCAGAGTTTCTGGGTTCAGATACCAGCCTGAGTGCTCCTCAGGCAGGTTTTTTCTCCTTCAAATGAGAAAAATTACTTTCTCCCCCCACCTGCATTTTCTTGCCTCTTCCTTCCTTTTCATCTTCTCAATGAGAAAACCCGAAAGGTGCCAAAAGGAAGAAGTCTGGTTTGCAACACACACACTAGGTGTGCTTTCACATAGTTAACAACATTACTAACTGCATGCATGACGCATGCCATATACAAGGAGGGCTCTCTAGAGTTCTACTGTACCTGCCTCACAGGTGGTAGGGCCCAAGAGAGGCTGCCATCACTCTGCAGCACTGTTTGAGATGAGATGGGCCCCACTCAATACGCCGAAGAACTTTTGTTGTCATTGTCATTTGCCTCTGCACTTCAATCCCTGAAGATGGGAGTGTTGTTAGCTCTCGAAAGCTAAGAAGCTTATCCGGAAATCACCTGGCTGATTGCCTGTGAAACCTACTCATTATTCACCGCCAAGAATTATTTCAATAAAGGTTATAAGCTATTTAAAGATTTGCAAAACATACTATTACTACTTATTTGGGAAACAACATTTTAGCAGTGTATAACCAGAATATACATCTCCTAATTGTAAATATTTTCGTTGCATAACCTGGCTTTAAAAAGAAAAAAACATTCTATGGCTTTTGCCACTCCCCTCTCCTACTCCTCGCTAAAGGCCTGTCTTCACCCCTCCCCCAACATGCAGCTGGGCGATGCAGTGACCATAGCTAGAGGAGGGCTGGCTGCTGACACCCGAGAAGCACGAGAAGATGTGGCAATGTTTCGACTGTCAACGAAAACGTGTTGAGATTTCCGCAGGAAGAGGGGTGAGGTAAGGTCGCGAAGATGTGTCGAACAGAATACATGAAAGTTATACATGTTATGTACAAAAATACAGTTTGTGTGCTTGTTTTCCATTAGGTAACAGTATGGTATAGTGAAAACACATTTCACTCGTTTATTTCCTAATTATTTACATTTGTACTTACCTGATATGTATAGCGGAACATTTTTGAACGTGGGATTATGCTTTTTTCACTGAAACAAGCGTAATTTTTCACATTACAAGTATTTATTGTTCTTTGCTAATTCGCTTTCGTTACACACAACATGGCGAGCAAATCTTGGCTCATGTCGTCTATCGTCAGCTGTTATGCAGTGTTTCCAAACTTATTAACCGAAAAATACTGCACAAACTATTCACAGAAGGTTTTTAAGCGAAAATTGATCGACAAACCATTCACAGAAGGTTAGGTTAGGCAAACAAAGAAAATTAAAAACTCAATATGCTGACCAAGGCAGAAATTCATATCATGGAAACAAGGCTTAATGGTGTTATAAAGAAAATTAAATTGGATAAAAAAACGCTCACATGTCATCTTGTAAAACTACTATGTGGTTGCTACGCTAACACTTATTAACCGATAAATGCCGCACAAACTATTCACAGAAGGTTTTTAAGCGAAAATTGATCCACAAACCAATCATGGAAGGTTAGGTTAGGTTCAGTTAGGTTAGGCAAACAGAAAATTAAATTGGAAAAAAAAACTGCTCACACGTCATCTTGTAAAACTACCACATGGTTGCTACACTAACAGGGGGTTACATAATCGAACGTACGGAACATTTGATTCAGTAGTCGACTGTAATGGTGGCAAGAGCTATCGTGCATTGGAGATACATTAATGTCGAAAAATACATGATTTACCGTCCGAATAAGTTGAACGAAGGGAGACAACACTTCCACGAGCTTCCAAAAGTCTACAGAAACCCAGTGTCATAAGTAGTTTCTCCTGTAAATTTGAAGAAATGTGTTTTCACTATACCATACTGTTACCTTCCATTATTAGCTAATGTCAATGTGAAATTCAACGTGTTGAAAAAATATTTCAAAATAGTTTGTTCCAAACAAAAATACTTTAGCACAGACCCATTCTTGAATAATTTATGAGGATAATCACATCTTTGATACTATTACTACCACCACTAGTAATAATAATAATGTCATTATTGGTACGTTTATCCTGGTACTTGCCCTCCCGACAAAAATTCGTGGTTGCGCCTCTGGTTGTGTTGATCACATGAATATGACCTAGACAGCGAATGTGTGGAGCCTTCCCTCCACATCCCCTTTGTGTCCCCATGGTAGCGTGCAAAAAAGAGGGAACAGTCATTTAAACTGACGAGTTACCGCAAGGACTTATGGCACGTAAGATATCTTGTCTGTCAACTAGTTCAAAATTAGCTTAAATTAAAAGGGCTTGATGAGTAATGCTTTTGTCAAGTTACACATGCACCAAAAAGGATCACAGAACACGTTATAAACGATGTCATGTGTCAGAATCCCATTTTAGTTATTGAAAAGTTCAACAAGTGAAGTACCGACTAGCAGAGGAAGCAACATAGAAAACGGTAAAAAATACAACTTAAACTAGTGTTTAAAATATACCGTACGTTTCACACAAAATTGCTAATTACAATTTTAATGTACGTAATATTCCTTACATTTTGGCAATCACACTATTTCGAAATGCCGCAGTTCGCCAAGAACTATCTTCCGCTGCCATCTTGCTTCATAAAATTTCCACTTCAACAAACTGACAAAGTGACAACGCAACGCGCAACGCGATGCGCCTGAAGTGAAGGTATTTTGAAAATTTTTGTTTATTACTTTCCAGAAAATTTAACTTTTTCATTTTAGAAAATTTTCTTTCGTTTTCAAATGCAGTATATATATGTTGGTTCTTCACTCATCAAATGTTTGTGCCAAGCAATAAATATTTCTTGTCCTGTTTTTAATTTATGATTGAAGTTGTAGTAAGAATAGATTGTAAATCACTTGTAATCCGCCTGCCAGTTGAATCCGTGCAATCAGAGTAAATACAAACATAGAAAAGTTAGGTAATAGAAGTGGAAGCTACATTTAAACCTCGCTGCGCTTTGAAATTGCATTTCCATCGGTGGCCAGTAGATGGCGCGGCCGTCTTCTTTTGCTGCTCGCAGTAAATAGGGGGGGAGATTCATTGTCCCACTGGAGTGTCCTTCACCACAGAAAGGACAGGGGTGGGTTGTGAAACAGGTTTTCTGAAAACGAGGGGGGAATATATGTCTTTTTCTGATTTCATGCAGTTCGTGAATTTACGGAATGAGGACTTTGCCAGGCAGCTACATACCCTACCAGGGCGCGAAATCATTGAAGATTGATTTTGGGGGGGGAAGAAGATTGTGGTCTACACAGACATACACAAACTATACATATATATTATGTATGTGCATGAAACTTTTCAAATTTTCTACCAAGCAACTGAGAAGAAAGAGCCTATATGATTAATATTTATAATGTTATTAAATATAAAAGTAAATTACTAAACATGTAAAAATACATTAGTATTTAATACATATAAGGGAATTTATTTGATATTGTTTATGTATCAGATATTTATAACTGCCTTCTCGATTGCGCCGTGAATACGTTTTCGCCTTGCAATCAAGGAGTCCCGGGTTCGATACCTGGTGGAGGCACATAGTGGTTCGGATCCCACTTTAAACTATCGTTTGATTGACTTGTTATTGATTTTTAGTTTTGGTTATTATGTATAGGTTTTCTACCTACCTGTGGGTGATCGCGGCGATAGGGTTGAAATAAAATATTATCTCTTATGCCTTTAGAATCGGTTTGGATGGAAGGGGGAAGGGTGCGTGGTATTCGCATTAAGACAAGGTTAGTCGAGCAACTGTGCTTAATAAGGTTGACTAACAATGGCAGTGAGCCTAAAGTATCCAAAGTAAACATATATTGCTTAAATATGTCTGCATTATACATACAGTGACTCAACTACAGGGGGGGCAGGGGCTAATGCGAGCAATTACCCCTTCGATTTCAAATTTTATGCAAATAAAAATTCATTTTGTAAAATTTTCTTGCTTGTTTCGCTCGCATTATCTGCTATTCTTGTTTTCATCAAGTTCAGAGGGGCGGCGGGAGCCAGCCATTGGGCACGAATGATCCAAAAAAAAAGTTGTAAAAGAGAGAATGCCATGGCGTCCAGGGAAATTAATTGAGCACTAATAAATCAATATTGTTTTCAATTGCACAAATTGGATCTAAAAATTTTTGAGGTATCTATCTGCATTTTTCCGGACCTTCTCATCGGACTAAAATGTATGATATAAAGTAATCCCCTCACATTAGCCTTCTAATACTAATAGTAACTAATGTATTAAACAAAGTGCTCATTTCTGTTTTAGGGGTTGAACTGGACCTCTAGATTTCCAGTGTTAACCCAGCATCACAAGTTCAATTGAAATCTAGTAGAAGGAAATATGGCGGAACTCCAGCCTTGAAAGACGGGTAATAGGGCGGTGATGGGACTTCATTCACTGAAAATTCGTCACTCAATGAAAGTCGATCGGAAAGACTGAATTCCGAAAAGGATTTCAATTTTAACAATAGTGGACATTATTAATAATAATTTCAACAATAGCATTTCTTTTCGATATATTTCATGAAACAAGACCTTTTTATATTAATAATAGATCATCAGTGCTGGAGTTGTGGGTGTGGAGAAGGAGTGCAGAGGGGTGCTTTTCCCCCAGTTATGTAAATTTCCATTAACTATTCCCTCCTGCTAGGATAATTTGCATAAGCATCCCCCACTTCTTCATTGTCTCCATGCTGATCTACACAAAGACCCTCCTCGACCAAGAGGCCTCCCCGATGGCGCAGTGGTAGCGTCGTCGCCTTGTAATCAAGGGGTCCCGGGTTCGATACCCGGTGGAGGCACAAGAGGTTCGGATGCCACTTTAAACTGTAGGTCCAGTCCCGATTAGCCTTACTGTGCATAAAGTGGACTTAAAACACCAAATCAATCCAATCCTCCTCGACCAAGCATACCAGCTATAGGAGTATCCACTTCGAGCACTGTAGATCATAAAATAAAAACACAATGGAAAGAAGGAAATGTCCACAGAATTTCAATATGGAAGAAAAATGAACTTCACAAAATGCCCTCAAATAATGGTAACATTTAACCCATACGCTGTGAACCCTTAGGGCAAAGGGATAATTCGACTCCACATCAAACTGAGTTTTGGGACCACTTTGAAGTAACATGGAACAGGTGTAAACTATTTTAGAATTTCTTTCAGCTCTTATTTGAATATAAAAAGGCTTAGAGCCATCTTGAAAATATTTGATGTGAAGTTACATTCAAATACCACACGTAAAATTAAAATTAGTGATAAAAGTTTATGATTTATCAAATTTAATTCTTTATATTGTGCAGCAACAAAGCAACGACTGCTTGAGTAACTGGATCTTTCTATACTGGATTCATGCAAGAAATAATAAGATATGTCAGCGTTTCGTTAAAAAAACGCAACAAAAGTTTTTTAGTGCCTAAAAACCTATTTTGCTTGTTAGAACCTATTTTAGGTTCCACTGTTACCTGTACAATACAAAGTGGTCTGATCTGTGTGGTCTTGCTCACTTTCGCGTCACTTCGGTGCTTTGTGGCATTCACGCCTTGCAAACTAAAATTTCAGCATTGAAGTTTGCACCACTGACTATGTTTTTGTTGACAGATTATTTTCAGCATATAAGATAGACCTCGCAGACAAAATTGGGGATTTTGACTTTGGATAACATGAAAAAAGATTGTTGCCTAACTATACGGCGAAGAGAGGATTTTAATAGCAAATTTCCAATGGTAAGTTCTGCCATCGCCGTAGGGTTAGGCAACACACATAACGTTATGCAAGATAGTGCATATTTCAGGATATATGTGTCCCATTTTCATTGCCGGTGACTATACCTAATCAGTAGTATTCAGAAATGTTGAACTATTTTAAGTTTTTTTTTAACCTACTTCAGGATTTTTCGAGTCTAACTTAAGATTTTAGGACCTATTTCAGGATTTTTAGAACCTATTTTAGGGTTTTCGAACCTATTTTAGGATTTTTCGAGCCTAACTTAAGATTTTTAGGACCTATTTCAGGATTTTTAAAATCTAAAAATCCGAGGTCTAGTTATGAGATATGGGATTTTTCCTATAGATGTCCACCTGCGAGCAAGGAAGTTAATTCTGCATTTCGGAGGGGACACATATTTTAAGTTAGCCGGGCCCCTCTGGCCGAACCAGAACGCCCCTGCTAATTATCGAAGATGTCGTATCATATGTTACTGGAAACCAGATTTCTGTCTTGTAAATTAAATTATTTCATAAGCGACACTTCCTGTTGAATTTCTAAGCTATATAAAATTTCAGATGCAGAGAGAGAGAAAGAATATTGCGGGGCTGGTTCTACACCTCGCCACACCCTGCATTGCCAGGCGGCCACTACGCCACTGGCTCTAATTATCATGATCAATTGAGCTTTCGTGGCTCCCTTCAGTAGCTGTTATGTCAATCTTCGCAGGTTTCAGATTCAAATCTTCTGTGGAAAAATAGCGACGCATTGGCTTCGAGGAGGAGGGGGGGTAACCTTGAGTTAGGACTCACTCACTGTCGTAATGTTCCCAAGTTTCCGACCGCAACCATTACCCCGATGCCCAAACTGCTCGCGGATCTGATTCAGGTTTGGCCCGCTTTTGAAGACACTACAGGCCTTTTTTCCCCCAGCTCTCGTGTTTTCGACCCCGACAGAGCCAGTTTCTCTGTGACGCAGGCCCGTAGCCAGGAATTTTTAGTAGGGGGGCGAAGTCAATCCTAGAGGGGGCAAATTTTTAATATATTGTGTTGCATTGGAAGATGTCCCCCTCCCCCTCCTCCAAAAGTGATAAGTAACAGGAAAGGGATGATATCTTGAAACTCCAACGAACAAAAAAGTTCGAGCAACATCAAATAACAATATTTCGATAATGACCTTTTCGGACTACCAAAGAATACAAAGATAAAGTTTAACATAAATAGGCTAATCGGGACTGTATCTACGTTATATTTACAGGTTAATAATGTTAATAGACGATTAATATGTACCAACAGCTTTGGGCTTCTCTGCAGTACTGATTAAGGAAGACGTTTATAAATCGTGCTTCATAATGTTTTCCTCTAGTTTCGAGTATGCAAGATTTTTACGCACAAAGGAATCTAACGAGAATCCAAGAACACCGTTGTGTTGTGTTAGGCAAGAAAAATAGAATTAATTAAATAATAATGGTTACATATTATCTACACTTTGATGAATTGTGTAAACATTTACATTTTTTTAGGCCTACTTGCTAAAACATTAAAATGGGTCCCTTACTCCACCATGGATTCTATTTGCTTCAAATGAAAGACTCTTGCATCACTTCAGACAATCTTTGCCTACGTTAACCAGTTTGCAAAATATTGTGTTGACACCTGACAAACAAATAGGAATCCCTTGATTGATCAGCGACTTCTTGGATTACACTGTCATCATTAATATTTCATGTTTTATGAAGTTTTATCGAGGGAAATGCTGTATCCTCTTTACATTTTGAAAAATACCTTCCTTAATGACTATGGTACGAAACCGAACGATATAAGGGGCCTCCTTCGCTTTACCCCATTTCCGCGGCACGAGGTCTCTGAGCAGCTTATCGTCACCACTTTTTGAGCAGAAGAGTACAAACCCCAAATATCAGGGATTTTTATTCTGATACTAATTTTTACCAGTCACACAATGGCTTAAGATATATATGAATAAAATTAGGAGAATCCACTACATAGCAGAAGAGTTGACATAATTATTTGTCAAAAAATTAGGCTGAGGTAGGTTTAACAGACAACTTCTGCTACAGACACAATTTATTATAATAAATATAAGAAAATAAATAGAATGTAATTTGAAAGATTTTCAATCGTATTTATTTCACTGCAGCTTTTTTCTACTTGTCATTTTCTTGAACCTATATTCATAAGGTGCCGCCTGATAACATTGACAACTTTCACAGTGTGTGCAGGACATCAAGGCAAGCAACTTTTCTCAGTCACTATTTGCGCCTCTAATTCATCTTTCGATGTTACAAGCAATCAAAATAGGCATCTTCTGTCCTTAATGGATGCAATCCCATTGTAAGCTTCGTAGTTGCAAATGTCATTTATTTTTACTGCCGTTTAAAATTCTGAGAGCAATATATAACATGCTATTGAAACGATATCATGCAAACAGTCAGGGTTAAAATTTAACTTTTCCTTTATAAAATGGATATCATAACACACACCTATGTTGCTTACCATATTTGATGCGTTTGCATAGAGAAATGATTCATAAGATTTGAAATTGATATTTACACTCCATAAGATGCTTAGTGTAACCCTATCGAACTACAAATTTTATCGCTTTCTAACCGAAATAATAATTGTGAAACACTATCACATTTTCATCGTGTTTGATAATAATTTGAGCCAGTAAGCTGTCCTACATCTTTCACTAGCCGACCTACATGGTAGGATGGTTACATAACACTAGGGTGACCAGATATTTGTTGACCAAAAAGAGTATAGTCTATAGGTTGAAGGTGCGCATGCACAAAACATAAAAAGAAAACGAAAATAAGGGTGGCTATTTGTTAGTGCTTCTATTATAGCCCCTATAAAATAGGCCTACACTCTACAGAGTCAAATTACTTATGGGTCTAATGTAATTAGCTAATTACAAATACTTACTCACCAATGGCACCATCGTTCATACTTCTGGGATGATTTAAATCGTCCTTTATTGCCAGTCCAAACTCGTCACAGGTCATGTCCACATTGAATTTCATTTTCATTACTTGTTCGAATGTTGACACTAGGAGTGTACTTTCTTCCTCTCGCCAATAAGTTTTAGTAACACTGAAGAGTCTTTCACAACCAACATTTGTACCAGGCAGAGTAAACAAGAATTTTATAAGAGGCACAATCACTTTTAAATTTGACCCAGCCTGTACTAAATCTTTGCACACTGACCTCCACTTACACATCATTGATTCTTTTCTTTCCCCCCAATCTTCAAGATGTTTTTCAACGGCTTTTGAAATTGCACAGTAAGTGCATTATGGATCAGCCGATACCGATACCAGTGGTATCGGTATCAGAAAGTATCGGTTGGAAATCAGCTACCGATACCAGCCGATACTTTCTGGCATTTTGGTCTTTCACGGGGTCTGCAAAAATCCCACGCGACTTCTTGACAGTCTAATTATCCTGGAAATTATGCAAAATAAAACTTCCTTTTTATTTTACACTAATTTTGCACGAAAAACTATATTTTGTGACTACATAACATGTATTTTAATATTCTAATTCAATTCTTGAATATTCTAAAGCAATTTTCTTGGTATGTTGATGCATATAATTGGAGGAGAATATTTACACACCAATATTGATCAATATTTTGAACAAATTTTAATTATTGCAATTTTCAAGTATCGGTATCGGTGGGAATTGGTAAGAGTATCGGCATAGGTATCGGTATCGGTTCAAAGTGGTATCGGCTCAGCCCTAATCATTATCATTAAATTCCAATGAATTTGGAATTGTTTTGCTTGTTGATGAAATATGACTCTTGATATTGTTCATAGGAAATTCTTGAGTCAAGGAGTAAATACTTCAGTTTGTTGACATCTTGAAGTTTTCCGTTCTGTGGATTTTAATGCATTTTTACGCGTAAAATAATGAATGAAATTAAATAGCAAGGAAAAGAGTATATGTGGGGATTTTTGCAAATTGAAAAGAGTATAGAGTATATGAACCTCTAAAAGAGTATAATACTCTTAAAAAGAGTATGTCTGGTCACCCTACATAACACACTGCGAAGCCAGGGGTTCCAGGTTCGAGCCTGGGCATGAGTCTTCTTTGTGAGCAGAGGCGAAATCACAATTTTTTATCTGGAGAGAGGGGTCAAGTACCAGGACAAACGTGCCAATAATAATAATAGTAATATAGTGGTGGTAGTGGTAGTAATAATAGTAGCATTACAAGACGTTATTATCGTCGTAAATCATGCAAAAGGGGATAGAAGTCGGTGCTAAAGCATTTGTGTTTGAACAAATTATTTGAAATATTTTTCCAACACGTTCAATTTCATATTAGCTAATAATGGAAATCAAGCACACAAACCGTATTTTTCAAGGACAGAATAATGACGAACATTATTATTTTGTACATATGACACGTATAATTTTCATGTATATAGCATACGTATATTTTAAACATATGTAACATAGAGCGACATAAAATAAAAAAACACATATGCAAAATGTTAACGCTAAATTGTGTACGTATTCAAAGTTTCTTTAATATGTATATATCTATATCTATATATATATATAATTTAAATATATTACATGGTCAATTCATCCGCCAAACTGTCTCTCAAATGTGAACGCTCCATTTCCTCAAAAGAATTGTTCATGCATTTAAGAAGCAACAGTCTGAAGTATATATCTGGCCTTACCTCTCTCTCGGGTAATTTAGAATGCATTACAGAAAATAATCATATTGGGATCGAAGCGAGCAGGAAAATCTTTAGTATCAAATATTTGCAAACTGAAAACAATATTTATTTAATAGGGTGCATCAAATTTCACGGTGAACATGGCATTCTCTTTTTTTTTATTTAGATCGTTTAGGCTCCCAGGGCTGACTCCCGCCGCCCCCTAGCTATAGCTCTGAACGTGGGACTATAAGAATAGCAGATATTGACCTTGCGAGCGAAGCGAGCAAGAAAATTTTACGAAATGTACTTTTATTTGTAAAAAAAAAATTGAAATCGAGGGAGCAATTGCCCCTCCTTGTCCCCTGCAAGTGCCCTTGGCCGTCTGGAGGAAAATAGCAAGAAACACTTGAAAACTAATTCCAACTTGAGTATCCATTTTGTTCTACTATTCTTAGATTCTGCTAGTCATGTTTTTTTACTTCAATGTTTGCCCCCTCCCAGATTGTTCTTTGAAGGAGAGAGGTTCCCGACTCTCGTCTCATTGTCTTCAGCGCAGTTCTGAATGACTGTGTTTGAAGAAACAAAGAAATTCTGTGCAGGATTGTTGACACAAGGTGTTGTATAACAATTCAGCTCAAACAATGTGATTTCCCCTATATCAGTAAATATATTGTCGCCAGACGGATTATCAAAGTTTTGTGCTCGGTATCGGATATTTTGTCAGGGAGCAATTTGCACTCTATGGAATTGAAAGTGACTTAACAGGAAGTGATATTGTTCATTTCAAGTAAGCTACTCTTGTGTAGGTGGAAGTCGAGAAAAAAATTTCGGTGTACAAGGCTCTCTTGTCCAAAAACCGACAATCACTCGTTGTGTACTGCAACTCAGTACTTGAAGTGTAAAAGATGACAAAAAGTGAACTTTCTTACTTGTACTACCACCATACGCAAAGAGCATGTGATAGATACTGTAACGTTGATTTGTAATTTGAATTTCTCTTGGTAGTATATAAATTTGTTTTAAAAATCTTTCAGAATTTTTAGGTCATTTTACTAAGTTTATAGGGCATTTTCTTGCATGTATTAGGTCATAAATGCATTTACAATGTACTTAAACCTGAGTTGAAGAAATAAAGATGAATAAAAAATAATAGAAAAATTGGTATTTTAGGCAATATTATATAATATGGGTAGGCCCGTACCCAGGGGAGGGGCCACGGGGGGCATGCCCCTCATCGAACTATGAAATATTTAAATGTGAACTTACAATAAGCTACGAAAATAACATCGACGATTTTTCATATTTGTAAAATTCCAGTTTTCTTCTTGCAAAAATGAATGTGTTTGTTGTGTAGAGAGGCAGACATCAGAAGTTTGCAGTCTGCAATATTGTGTATATTTTTAGTTCTATTTTACAATCATTGATGCAAGGGGGGATTCTCTTCGAGATTCAGACTTCGGGAAATGATTTCGCAATTTTCAATATCTAGAACAGTTGTGGCATTTTGAGTAGTGTTGTATTAAAGTTCCCTAATGTGTTCGGATGTTTTTCTTTGATGTGTTGGTATGAACTTCGAACTGCTTAAATTTTTGATTCCCAAGTCTACCTTTTGCTAATATTGATTCATATCATATGAATCATATGGTAGAGAGAGGGAGTGGATATTTAATTTTTGTTACTTAGCTTTACTTTTGTGCAACTTCTAGCTAATCGCAAAAATGAGTGATGACGTGAAATTGATAAAGAGACACTCACAAACAGTGCCACAACTACAGTGGCGAAGGGGGCATTGTCCATCGCGCCCCCCTCCCCGACCTTGGATTGAGTTCATTCTAGGGGAAGCAAACATTGAGGAAGAAAGAAAAACAAGGACAAATGGATACTCAATATGGAATTAGTTTTCACGTGTTCCATGCATTCATCTTTCAGACGGCAGAGGGCACTTGCAGGAGGGCACAGAGTGGAAATTGCCCCCTGGATTTCAAATATTATACAAATAAGAATACATTTCGTAAAATTTTCTTGATCGCTTCGCTCGCAATATCTTCGCACTTATAGTCCAAATTCAGAGCCATACTATGGGGCGGCGGGAGTCGGCCTTGGGAGCCAAATGATCTGTGTGGGGAAAAAAATGTTAAAGAGAATGCCATGGAGCCCCTTAAAATTATTTGCACCCTTTTAATTAAATTTCTCTCTATGAAACTTCATATGAAATATTAATGATGCCACTGTAATCCAAGAAGTAACTGATCAATCAAGGGATTCCAATTTGTTTGTTGGGTGTCAAACACATGTATTTCAACAATAAAATAACAAAATTCACACAACATTTTGCAAAATGATTAACGCAACCAGGAGGCAAACATTGTCTGTTGTGATGCAAGAGTCTCTGCCCTTTGAAGGAAATAGAAACTGTGGTGGACTAAGGGACCCATGTTTTAGCAAGTAGAAAAAAAAATATTACAAAGTTTTACATAATTTATCATCAAAGTGTAGATAATATGTAACCATTATTATTTAATTAATTCGATTTTTCTTGCATAACACAACACAATGGTGTTGTTGGTTTCTCGTTAGATTCCTTTGTGAGTAAAAATCTTGCATACTGGAAACTAGTGGGAAACATTATGAAGCACGATTTATAAAGGACTCCCTTAATCAGCTCTGCAGAGAGGCCCAAAGCTGGAGTTTTTCTGGCTTTGATTCTCGGGATGGGTTATCTAAGGTTGGTACTTTTCCGGCCTTGTGCCTCCAAGGTTCACCCACCCTTATATCAATGGGTACCCGAGAGTAAATCAACGTTGTAAAGGCTGCCGGAGCGTAGTGATCCCATCACCTCCAAAATGGTCGAGATCGAGAATGTGTGGGCCCCACCCTTGCATATGCCATCATGGCACGGTCATAGGAGCCGACTCCATGGGGCTTGGGGAGGCTCGAGCCCCCCCCCCCCCCCCAATGTTAATGATATGGGGGAAGAGACCCTCAAATAATTTTGCTTAAGAGAATCTAATGTATTATTTTGCTTCTCTTGTAAAGTTTACTCTGAATTGTGCAACATGAACTTAAAATACACATTTGAAATGTTCTAGACCATCAAATTTGGGGGCTGAGACCGCTAAACCATCAACTTGGGGGGGGGGTGCTATGAACGGAGACAGCAAAACACATGACTTATTACTATATACTAAGTATATAATTATGAGTATTGATAACATTTTTACTAAAAAGAGTTTCAAAATAACAAGGTGATATGACAATTATACCAGTATGTTTCTTGTTTAGTAAATTCCAAACAATTTGAGGTAGTAAACACGACTTTCAGGCAATATTGATATGTACGAAATTTAGTTATCCTCGAAATCTCTTCCTCTAGTCCAAAGAATAAGGGGAAAATAATTCTAAAGTCTTTGAGTTTATTTAACACTGGCTTGCAGTAAAGAACGCAAGGAAAGCTTATGAAAAGTCTGTATGGCAAAAGCGGGAACGGCTATGATCAAAGGCATTATTGCTAAAGCACGTTGCTATGTGTTTATTTATTATTGCAAAATTAAATTTAAAAGTAAAATATTGTAGCAAGAACAAAAAAGTAAAACTATTTGCCTGCGATTTGTGTTAGCATTTATGTAAATAATTAAATAAAACCGTTAAATATTGTAAATATTCGCTATTTTTATGGGTACGTCAACACTAAGGTTCTTTGCACCCGTCACATGTCCTTTCTTTACAAGTCTGTTGCGGACATTAAAACACACCCATGCCCTCGCCGGGACTCGAATCCGACACCTCCGGATCAAAGCGAGCTGAGCCGACCACCCAACACGCTCGGCTACCGAGGCCGGCATAAAACTGTTATGTTGGCCTCTTAATGTAAATACATAGCCTACTTTTAAATAAAAATGTTAATTGTTATCTAAAAAACAAATGAGCAGACACACGTTTTTCATGTTACATTTCATTTGCATGAGGAATATAATAGCTGCTTAAATCTGCCATACGAAGACGTAATTTTTATTTTTTTAAAAGGGAGGGAGTGAGTCATTCATTCATTTATTTCAGTGATCAGAGCCACCCCAATAATTTTGACAAGTCGGCGCCCCTGGGCACGGTGTTATATGCACGTTAAAATTTACATTACCTTTACCTATCGAACTCACCAGAATACATGTTGCTAAATTCCACTGAGTCTATTTTTGCGTTCAAAAGTAAATTTTAAAAAATTGCAAAGCATTAATCACTTCTAGGCTATTCAGAAAACACTTCATCAACATTATTTACTGATGTAGATGTAGATTCAGTACCACTTGAGAGTTCACAAGGGGATACGAAATCAATACCGGGAAGAACGTTCGCAATAACGACGACCCAATGCGACGAGGCAAGGAATTTTCACAATTCTGTCAAGAGTCACCGCGTGACTTTTTGGGGGGGGCGGGGAGCGGGAATGCAAAATTGAATGTTGCGGTGGCGGTAGCTTACATGGTTTAGACATATCGAAAGTTCTCAAACGACACTGTAAAGATTCGTGATAAACCTCCAATACCGCTCTCCAAATTTTCCATTATATAATCAAAGCTCAAGAATGGGTTTAAACTCGATGACGTCACAGAATTTTCAGACCGCGAGGGTTGACAAAATCCCATTCATTCTCTTTGCAAAAGGGGATGAGGCCTTGCTCGAAAAAGGTTTTATATCCCTGCAAAAGGGGACCTTCAGGCAGTGGGCAGAGAACACAACGTAACTTGACTGCGGGACAGAAGGGATGCCTTCTTGCCAGGCATAGAGGACCAGTCGTCCTTGAGCGAGGGAAGGTTGGGGGAGAGACAAATCCATTGACCATAGTTTGATGTCGTGCGTCAACGATTTCTTTAAAAACAACCCGCAAACTTCGTGCTGTGACTTCCTGCGTGATGTAGGCTTTGTCTTGGTTGGGACCAGAGGCGCAAACACGATTTTTTTCTGGGGGGGAAGCAAGTACCAGGATAATCGTACCAATAATAATAATAATAATGTTAATAAAATAATGTTAATAATAATGTTGCTAATAATGTTATTGTAACATTATTATTATTATTATTATTATTATTGATTTACTTTATTTTACTTCTCTTCTTGTGCCGATCACCACTACTAGTTAGCAGTCTTAAAAATATTCCCGAATCAAACGATAGTATTATATATATCGTAATATTGGGCAATGTTTGTTAGAAGTTTTAATTTAAATTTTAGATTAACTGAATACTTAAGAAGAAATGATGCCTCTCGCTCGAGCGAGTTCGTCTCCCGAGTTTTCCCCGTTTACTTCTGAAAGAAGTAATCAATTCCACTTCTCCGTAACTATTGGACTTACGACCTTCAAATTTTTATGGGACACTTTTCAAAGGTTTATTTCATAATCTATTCATTCAAATTTTCATTCTCACAAATGGTTTGATTTACATTAAATTTGGCAATGTTCATTCCAAATGCCATAAACAGGCGAAGTCAAAAGCGACCCTTTACACGGAACGGGGTCTTTCGCGGCGGTTGGAGTTTTTTTCCCCTCATTTCGGCAGGACCGCGAAGGAAGGGAGGGGTGCTGCTAATGGCCCGCCTGCTTTTGACCACGGAATGCTTGAACCTCCTTTCAGTGTGTTTTACGAAGCAACGGGAGTTTGTGTTATTTGTAACAAGTGCCAAACCTTCGTTGGAAGAGTAAACCTTCAAGAAATGGAAGATAGTAGAAAGAAAAGGCGCAGAATAGATCTAATACAGTGAAGACAGCCCCACCCATAACGGCACAAATTATAAGACATATCCTAAAAATTAGTGCCGAATTAGTGCTACCAAAGTATGGAATCCAAAAAATTAGTGCTACTTTAATATACCAGAAAAATGAAAATCATTCTGGGTGAGGCTAACTTCACGGTGGCCCCACCCACAACAGCATAAATTACGAAACATGTGCTAAGATTTAGTGCTAAATTAGTGCTGATCATCCCGCCTGAAAGAAAAATTAGTGCTATTAATACAAGCAAGTTATTAGAGATTTATTGATTCCTTTGATCTCTGCCGCCTGTGAAACTAGCCCCACCCACAACACCCAAAATGTTTAAATCCCACGCCAAGATTTAGTGCTCAATTAGTGCTGATCAACCCGCATGAAAGTAAAATTAGTGCTATTAATACAAGCAAGTTATTAGAGATTAATTGATTTCTTTCATCTGTGCCGCCTGTGAAGCTAGCCCCACCCACAACACCCAAAATGTTTAAATCTTACGCCAAGATTTATTGCTAAATTAGTGCTGATCATCCCGCATGAAAGAAAAAATAGTGCTATTAATACAAGCAAGTTATTAGAGATTTATTGATTCCTTTGATCTCTGCCGCCTGTGAAGCTAGCCCCACCCACAACACCCAAAATGTTTAACTCTTACGCCAACATTTAGTGCTGATCAACCCACATGAAAGAAAAATTAGAGCTATTAAAACAAGCAAGTTATTAGTGATTAATTGATTTCTTTCATCTCTGCCGCCTGTGAAGCTGGCCCCACCCACAACATCCAAAATGTTTAAATCCCACGCCAAGATTTAGTGCTAAATTAGTGCTGATCAACGGGCATGAAAGAAAAATTAGTGCTATTAATACAAGCAAGTTATTAGAGATTTATTGATTCCTTTGATCTCTGCCGCCTGTGAAGCTAGCCCCACCCACAACACCCAAAATGTTTAAATCCCACGCCAAGATTTAGTGCTCAATTAGTGCTGATCAACCCGCATGAAAGTAAAATTAGTGCTATTAATACAAGCAAGTTATTAGAGATTAATTGATTTCTTTCATCTGTGCCGCCTGTGAAGCTAGCCCCACCCACAACACCCAAAATGTTTAAATCTTACGCCAAGATTTATTGCTAAATTAGTGCTGATCATCCCGCATGAAAGAAAAAATAGTGCTATTAATACAAGCAAGTTATTAGAGATTTATTGATTCCTTTGATCTCTGCCGCCTGTGAAGCTAGCCCCACCCACAACATCCAAAATGTTTAAATCCCACGCCAAGATTTAGTGCTAAATTAGTGCTGATCAACGGGCATGAAAGAAAAATTAGTGCTATTAATACAAGCAAGTTATTCGAGATTTATTGATTCCTTTGATCTCTGCCGCCTGTGAAACTAGCCCCACCCACAACACCCAAAATGTTTAAATCCCACGCCAAGATTTAGTGCTCAATTAGTGCTGATCAACCCGCATGAAAGTAAAGTTAGTGCTATTAATACAAGCAAGTTATTAGAGATTAATTGATTTCTTTCATCTGTGCCGCCTGTGAAGCTAGCCCCACCCACAACACCCAAAATGTTTAAATCCCACGCCAAGATTTAGTGCTCAATTAGTGCTGATCAACCCGCATGAAAGTAAAATTAGTGCTATTAATACAAGCAAGTTATTAGAGATTAATTGATTTCTTTCATCTGTGCCGCCTGTGAAGCTAGCCCCACCCACAACACCCAAAATGTTTAAATCTTACGCCAAGATTTATTGCTAAATTAGTGCTGATCATCCCGCATGAAAGAAAAAATAGTGCTATTAATACAAGCAAGTTATTAGAGATTTATTGATTCCTTTGATCTCTGCCGCCTGTGAAGCTAGCCCCACCCACAACACCCAAAATGTTTAACTCTTACGCCAAGATTTAGTGCTGATCAACCCACATGAAAGAAAAATTAGAGCTATTAAAACAAGCAAGTTATTAGTGATTAATTGATTTCTTTCATCTCTGCCGCCTGTGAAGCTGGCCCCACCCACAACATCCAAAATGTTTAAATCCCACGCCAAGATTTAGTGCTAAATTAGTGCTGATCAACGGGCATGAAAGAAAAATTAGTGCTATTAATACAAGCAAGTTATTAGAGATTTATTGATTCCTTTGATCTCTGCCGCCTGTGAAGCTAGCCCCACCCACAACACCCAAAATGTTTAAATCCCACGCCAAGATTTAGTGCTCAATTAGTGCTGATCAACCCGCATGAAAGTAAAATTAGTGCTATTAATACAAGCAAGTTATTAGAGATTAATTGATTTCTTTCATCTGTGCCGCCTGTGAAGCTAGCCCCACCCACAACACCCAAAATGTTTAAATCTTACGCCAAGATTTATTGCTAAATTAGTGCTGATCATCCCGCATGAAAGAAAAAATAGTGCTATTAATACAAGCAAGTTATTAGAGATTTATTGATTCCTTTGATCTCTGCCGCCTGTGAAGCTAGCCCCACCCACAACATCCAAAATGTTTAAATCCCACGCCAAGATTTAGTGCTAAATTAGTGCTGATCAACGGGCATGAAAGAAAAATTAGTGCTATTAATACAAGCAAGTTATTCGAGATTTATTGATTCCTTTGATCTCTGCCGCCTGTGAAACTAGCCCCACCCACAACACCCAAAATGTTTAAATCCCACGCCAAGATTTAGTGCTCAATTAGTGCTGATCAACCCGCATGAAAGTAAAGTTAGTGCTATTAATACAAGCAAGTTATTAGAGATTTATTGATTCCTTTGATCTCTGCCGCCTGTGAAGCTAGCCCCACCCACAACACCCAAAATGTTTAAATCCCACGCCAAGATTTAGTGCTCAATTAGTGCTGATCAACCCGCATGAAAGTAAAATTAGTGCTATTAATACAAGCAAGTTATTAGAGATTAATTGATTTCTTTCATTTGTGCCGCCTGTGAAGCTAGCCCCACCCACAACACCCAAAATGTTTAAATCTTACGCCAAGATTTATTGCTAAATTAGTGCTGATCATCCCGCATGAAAGAAAAAATAGTGCTATTAATACAAGCAAGTTATTAGAGATTAATTGATTCCTTTGATCTCTGCCGCCTGTGAAGCTAGCCCCACCCACAACATCCAAAATGTTTAAATCCCACGCCAAGATTTAGTGCTAAATTAGTGCTGATCAACGGGCATGAAAGAAAAATTAGTGCTATTAATACAAGCAAGTTATTAGAGATTTATAGATTCCTTTGATCTCTGCCGCCTGTGAAGCTAGCCTCACCCACAACACCCACGCCAAGATTTAGTCATTTTGGGTGTTGATGGAGACCCGGGCTCGATACCCGGCGGAGGCACATGACAGTGCTTCGGATCCCACTTTAAACTGTATGTCCAATCCCTATTAGCCTTTCTGTGCATAAAGTGGACTTAAAACCACAATTCATCTCTTTTCATTTAGATCGTTAGGCGCCCAAGGCCGACTTTCGCCATCCCCAGCTATGTTTCGGGACTTGATAATACTAAGAAAAGCAGGTACTGCAAGCGAAGCGAGGAAGAAAATTTTACGAAAAGCTTTTTTATTTACATAAAATTGGAAGTTGTGGGTGGTAATTGCCCCTTGCAGATGCACTTGGCCGTCAATGTTTCCCCCCCCCCAGAACTCATTTCCGTCCAAGGCTGGGGTGGGGGGCAATGCCCCCTGTAGTTGCGCCACTGTTGCATGATCTCCCTCTGCTGAGGCATGTGGGAGTGATGCCGGCAGTATCTTGACCTGCTTGGACCTTTGCGCCATGGGTTATAATTATAATTATTGTTTACACGGATAGAGAAATTGTATTGTATATGCTTCATCATCCTCATCGTCGCGATTAAACTAAGAGTTATAAAAGCAACGAAAATAATAAATACAGTCAGTTTATGTGAATTATAGGACTGTGTTTTCCATAAAGACCTCGTATGCTTTCTTTCAATTTACTTTATCTTGAAACTTTTTTCCATCAAAGTTGATCTAACGGTGAGGTGAATATAAGTGTAATAAACTTAAATATATTGCTCTTTATATCATTAGATTAAGAAAGACGAGATGGAGGAATAAAAATATGAAACTGGGAGGAAGAGTCTCCATTATGGTACCATCTTTGAATTTATCCGGAGTGATTAAGTACAAACTGATACACGTACCTATATTTTCTACATTTAATGGACAGCCTCAGTGGCCAAATGATTTGAGTTATCGACTCAAAATCTCACCGCCGAAGATTCCAGGTTTGAACTTCGCCCTGCATAATGTACACGTTTTCTTGAAAATTCTATTAATGTTTGAATTAGTAAGATTTTCGGACAGATTTCATTAGTGTATATCCCACGACATATATTGATCGCTGATCATATAAATTAGAAACTATCTGTTGAAAATATAAATTACAAATTTGCGCTATCTGGGTGTCGTTCAATTTGTCTTTCAAACATGGATTCCTTAAATTGTACGCAATTGAGGCTTTTCAAATCTCATTTCACAGTGGATGTTTTTTTTTATGTGGAAGCAATTCTGTGAAGACGGGACTAAATATAATCTAAAAACTAATTTCTGACATAAGCACAGAAATAAGCGTAATATTTCTAATGGCGCCTTCTTTGACGAGATCCCAAGAGAAGAAATGGAGGACCTCTTCAACCTGGACATTAACGATAGGTTAATTATCATCTCTTAAACATGTAATTCAATTTCTGTAACAGTGCATTAATTATTATAATAGGCCCGAACCCGAAGTGACATTGGAACATGCTCTTCACAGGAATATTAGAAAATGGAATCCAAGAAGTTAAATGAAGATAGAAGTGTTTTAGTGTTCCAAGGTAAAAACCTGCAATTTTGTGACTATCTTCGTTTGGATATCACTTTAATTCATTCCTGAATTAACAAACTTACGGACAGAAAACGGCAGCAAAAGTTTCACTAGAATAACCAACAAAAAAAGAAGCTCATTAGTAATAAAATAACCCAATATTTTTTTCAGCGAGTTTGCAGATTCAAAATAAAATACCAGGCTGTCCCAGAAGACCTGCACCATACTAAAACGAAAACGAAACTCAGAACATCAGAAACAAAGACAGACTTTATTCAGCAAAGTACAGGCCTCCATGTTCAATTACCTTCACCCACCTCTGCGACAACAGTTCAATCTGATGGCGATACCAGGTGGCAGGTTTAGAATTGAAAACCTCACGACAGGCAGAATTTTCCTCATCATATGAACTGAAGTGCCGACCACACAGGAAATGAGAGAGAGCGAAACAAACCGTAATCCGATGGTGCAACTTCCAGACTATAGGCGGGATGAGGTAACAACTCAAATCCGTCAAGCTCAGCTAGTGTGTTGGTCACTCTTCGAGACCGGTGACTGGGAGCATTGTCATTTTGCAGCAGTAACCTCTTCCTCCTCGTTAATGCCGGGTATTTCCCGTCCAGAATGGCATACACTCGGCGTAATCGTTCAGAATACATTTCACCTGTTACAGCATGACCTTCTGGAACAAACTCATAATGGACAATCCCGTCAATATTCCACCACACACTCAGCATGAGCTTTTTCCCAAATCTGTCCTGTTTCACATGGGCGATGGCCTCCTGTCTTCTTTTCACCCACTGTTTACGTGTATCGGGGTTTTCAGAAACACCCACTTCTCGTCTCCTGTCACAATTCTCCTCCAAAAACGAAGATCATGCGGGTTTTGTAGCAATGTCTAGCAAATTGCAACTCTACGCTGGGCCTGCACCTCTGTCAGCTCGTGTGGACTTTGTCGATATTGTTTATTGCTGTAATCCATGTCATGCAAGCGAAGTTTTACTGTCGATTTGGATGCCCCAACCACTCTGGTTAACACGTGTGCTGGATTGTGGTGTAACATGCACAGCATCCTGCAGAGACTCGTTAATGTCCATCGGAGGTCACCCCGTGCGGGCCTTGTCCGCGAGGCGTAGATCACCCGAAGCGAATTTTTTAATCGATTCACCACTTCTTCGTTCTCGACACGACAAATTTCCTCCGCTGCCGCTTCTGCTGTTAGACATTTTTTCCATAAAAAAGCTAGCACTGCACGAAGTGCAATTTGGTCCTCACTCATCGTGCCCACTTTAATTTCAAAGGAACACTCGCTACACATGCTGCGCGTGCCTTCACTTGATCCCACGAACCTGTCCTCTATGCCTGCCAACAGCCTTTCACCGGTGGCGCCACCTACCCTCGCAAACTTCATCTCTTGGGGCTCAGTGTGCTGATGGTGCAGGACTTCTGGGACAGCCTGGTATTAGTGTTGAACTAGTGTTTATTGACTAAATTATATATTTTACGCATGTACATATTTGTTGTGTGTATATGATAGGACAGGGTTTCGCCGATAAGCTGTCATTCTTCTGCTGGCTTCCTGCTTAATTGACTTCTATAGTGAGTACAGTTTTAATTAAAATTATTGATTTGATTTGCTTTCTTTTACTTCGCTTTTTGTGCCATTTTTGTCTAATTTGCGAGGATGGTGATGAGGAATGATATGATGAAATTGATAAATGGACACTCACAAACATCCATGCCCAGGCCGGAATTCGAGCCCAGGATCCCTGTCGTCGTAGCGCGATGTGCTAAGCACTCCGCCACGGGGGCCGGCAGTTTTAATTACACAATTAAAATCAATCAATTTAATAATACAATAATTAATTTTATACGGAATAATATTATATATTTTTTATCAGAAAGGGGTTTGTCAATAATAATGAACAGAAATATAATTTAATGATGATGGCTTGAGGAACTTATATGCTATAATATTGCATTGGTCCAGTGATTGGTAACTAATTTAAATTTATATTTGTCAGTCTTTATGATTATACCACACTTTCCAATTGTTAGTATTAACTATAAAAAAAATTGAAAAGTATTTACGAATAAATGTGTTGGGATTGGGCATCGTCCTATAAAATAAAAAAAATACTAGACCGAGGTCTCGAAAAGGTTGAGAACCACTGGGATAGAGTAACCAACCTACCATCTGCTCTGTGTTCCTATGGACACAAGCAAGTGGAGAATAGAAGCTGCTGCGGATTTTGTCACGCTGCCCCTGCCCATGGCTATGGTAAAAGGCCGAGGCTATTTATTCTGGATGAGGCAGTTCACTCCCCCCTCCCCTCTCTCTCAATCCCTCCCATCGGGCGAAACACTAGAAACCTGCCCTCTAGGTCCCGTCGATTCTCGAAACCTGTTTTGTTTACCCTCGCTGAAAATGAGGAAGAAAACGGAATCGGAAAGTGAGAAGCCGACCATTTAGTGAGGCAATTGTACGCTGTTACCAAACTCAATATAATTAAAATCAAGTATGAAATCGTTATTGCTACAGAGAATTTGAGTGAATAGATTATGAAATAAACCTTTAAAAAGTGTCCCATAAAAATATGAAGGTCGTAAGTCCAATAGTTACGGAGGAGTGGAATTGATTACTTCTTTTACAAATAAACGGGGAAAACTCGTCTTTCTAGGAAAGGGAGGGGGAGACGGTCGCGCTCGGGCGAGGGGCATGATTTCCTCTTAAAATACTATTTTTATATTTATAAAGTTACTGGACAAATGACAGTTATACAAAATTTTATTGCTTGAGACCTCAATTCGAGATGTTGGAATGAGCTCTAATTTATATGACTGAAAATGTAAGAACATAACCATCAACAAAATTTTCAATATGCAGTTATTCTCACAAAATACTTTAAAAATGAGTATTTCACAAAATAATCGTTTATTTTTTAAAAATAGATTTATTGATTTAGTGTGAAAGTTTATACTATTTGGAGCACTTCTGAGAAAACCAGACATTCATAGGCGTCACCGTTCCCGAGAAATATCAAACCAAAATAAATCTAATACGGTGGACTATTTTGAACATGGGAGGCATCGGCACGCACATAGCGATTGGCTCCTCGACTGAAAATTCCTTAAATGGCATAACAATTATACTACCAAGACTCTTGCTTTTATCAAAAAGTGTAACAATTCGTCAGTCATTAGGGACTTAGCCGCTGGACAGTGATCAAGATGGTGGGTACAAGTCCTCTATTTGGAGACACATCTTATGGCGATTAAAATCTTATTAAATACATTAAAACTTATATCAGTTTAACGCTTATAAATTAGGCTATAATTTTTATTCCAAATAATTTTCTCTCGCATAATTTATTTGATAGTTACAATCGAGAAAATTCTAAAAGTGCAGGAAGACTTGTGTCCATTTTACAGGGGAAGACAAGACTTGTCTTTATTTTAAAAGATGATTTCTTACATAACGCGAAAACCACTTACATTCGTATCATTGCCTATCCTTCCAATTTTCATTTATTTCGAATTGAAATAAATGAATATCCCGCATCTATCACCACGTGGGATCGTACTACGGGTAATGTAGCTCATTCATCATTCATCACCCCCAACTATTGGCATACTCGCTGTTCATGGCAAACCTGATGGTAAGGTGCAAGTGGTACTGACTAAACACATACGTGTGGCTAGGGTTAGCAGATCGCTGTAAGGGAAATGTAGGACATGCTGTCCCAAAATGTAGGTAGGACACAAAACATTCTCAATAAATAATAGATATTTCTATAGAACACTTTAGAAAGTAGTTGAAAAGTGACACTTTTCAGTTTTAAAAAAATGAATTCTTAATGAATTTTTAAATGCAAAATTTCAAAACTTGCAATCATACTAATCAATGCACCTCTTACTACATGATTTAAGCGGTACTTCTCAGAGGAGACAATCTTTATCAAAATTTCAGGTTTAGCCAAACTATATTTATGTTAGAGTGGACAGTCGAACTCTTTGAAATTATAGGGACCAGTACCAAACAAACATTTTACAGACTTCATGAAAAAATAATTTCTCTCGTGAGTCTGTTGTGCTGATGGTAATGAAAGTACTCTCTCAACATTTGAATTATGACCTGTAATGGCAAACAAATATTCAGCAGTTACCGTAATTGAAAATGGTTCGAGAAGTTTCATCTTGAGTAGTGTCCAGGGTGTCTACCAAGATAACACATCCAGAATTCTTGACTTTTTCTGGACTTTTCTATACCTTTTTCCGTTTTTCTTAATGTCTATTTATTCGACCCCTACTTAGGTAAAGTTGAAAATTAGTAATTAAGAAAATAAATATTTATTTAATGAAAACCCCTACTAAAGAGCCTGAACTGTGTTTGGCAGATAAGCGAGGCTTTGGCGTCTACTCATGTGGGGCTTGTGTCGGTTATCCCTATATGTTTGTGACTGTCCCTTCATCCATCTTATCTTACCACCATTCATCCTCATCTTCGCGATTAGCCAAAGGGACAGAAAAAAGTGAAGTAAAATAAACTAAATCAACCAATCAGTCATTATGATAGCAAAAATTCTTGACCACAAGAATAATTTATTGCCTTTTTATTGACTTCTTGACCTACTTGTTAATTTCTTTACTTTTTCTTGACTACCATGACTTTCTTGACTGGCAGACACCATGAATAATTTTGTTATCTATACCCCTGCTTTACAATCAAATTGTATTGAATATTGAATCAGAATAGGCAAGTCCTTGTTCCATCAGTATAAACCCTAAGGCAAGAAATTCTGCTCAGGCATTGAACAGTGACGTTATCAGAAAGTGGTCCCAAAACTTTGTTCATTAAGTGCTTCCGTTTTCCTGTTTGTTTAATAGCAGGACAAACTTTGGGGGGGGGGGGGGGCAATGACTCATGGCCGCGTTCACCAACGCCGATTATTTCGAAGTTCAGATGAACGAGATCAATTTTAATCCACAATAAATGAACTTGGTTTAAGGATTTGCATTGCACCAACGAAAAACGACGTTCAGGAGATTCCGTTCAACTGATCCGAGATTAATTTGTAAGGCTATACCTGATTGGTTGGCTAACACAAATTACAACCAAGAACTCCATAGAGTAATGTGATGTGGTAAAGTATCAACATGTAGGAGAAGAAGATAATTCGGGCTGCAAACTTCTCTGAATTTGAGAGATGTACTAATCAACCTTGTCAATATGTACAAGGATGTAGTGGAGTGTAAAGAAATAATGATATTAAAAAAGAACTGACGGCACAACACAAAAGGAGGAGAAAGCATGGAACCTTCTTCTACGGGACTTTAATGCCTTACGAAATACATTCGATTTTGAGAGAACAGTGTACGCTGAACCTCGCCCGCAATAAAGATATATTATTATTATTATTTCTATTATTACTGTACTGTGGTAACTATTTGAATTTTTCATTTCTTAATTCTTATATATTTATATTGTCGTGTCGTGTAAATAGCCAGTAACATGTATTTTCGTAAATTTATACAATCATATTTCCAACACCATGTAGCAATATCGTAAACATTGCTGTGTTCTAATTTACCTTGCACGTAATATATGACATTTATATATGTTTTGTGTTCTGGGATAGAAAGTACAGTATTTATAAACATTACAACTTTGCACCACAGAACCACAATTTATTATTATTATTTTGGCAGTTTTTAGTTTACATAGTTCTCGAATTATCAGCATTGTACATCCAACATCTCTAGCGTTTGCACGCCCTCGATATCACTTTCCGCTCTTTTTATATTAAAAAACAACTGCCTGCAGTCGAAGCGTCAGTATCGTGAACCAGGATCACACACCAAAACGGTCGCGAATGGCCGATCAGAAGATAAACAAGTGTTGAACCGTCTTCGTGCAATGGAATTTTCCAGGGATCCTTTCCCGATCAGAGTTTAAAATTTGATCTTCGTTCGTGCACACGGACATCAATGACTGAAGCAAAATAAATGTCACTATTGAGTTTGGAAGCGTAGTCCATAGATTTGTAACTTGCATGATTTCTTTCTGTTACCTATTTTCCTAATTAATATTTTGTGACGCTCAAAATGTAGGACTTTTATGATATTTTTCAAATTCCTCCCGGACGCCGGACATAAGGCTAAAATGTAGGACATGTCCGGGAAAAACCGGACGTCTGGTAACCCTACGTGTGGCAAGACACACCACTTGAGTTTTAAACCCCCAAAGACTGGATGAACATGGCTTATTGGAAAGGGTATACTTGTCTCTGCACTACAGCTGAAGATATGCGATGAGAGGTTACGCTCGAGACTATACAAAGAGTCTGACTTGCGACTCGTCTCGACACGGTCCCCCCAAGGCGTCCTCTTATCTCTCTTCGTAATCCTCGTACTCGCTCCTCGATTGATTGACTTAGAACTGACCACTGACCTCTCTCCTTTCAGACATTTATTCCAATCGAATTTACTCAGTAATGCCGACTCAGTTATCTGTAGACTCTTCCTTGATTGCGATCGTTTACACCTGTTTGCAAGGATGGCGATCAAGGAAGTTCGGCAATGTCTGACAAGACATTCATTCCTTAGATGGTTCTAGCAATTTCCTGATTTGAAACGTGATGGCTAAATGTCTGGGATTTTAGAGTTCGTTGTACGTTACATTTAAAAGATTCTACAGATCGTTACGATGCCCCTCTCCGGAAAATAATTCCTTTGAATTCGTCTTTATATGTGATCCAATCTTATAGGGGTATCGTTCATTACCAAAATATAAAATCCTACAGATCGTTACGCATTATTGAACAACGAAACATTACCTTTTCTTCAGTCTATCTAATGGGGATCAAAAGTTTAATAGAAAAATAACTGCTTAGATATAATCCAGTAACTAAGAGTCTGTGAATCCGATGCTTGAGGGGAAGCACAGGGGAGAAGGACGTGAACTTTTGAGATTTTTTTCTTCTAGTAGAGGTCTAACAACTGACCAAAATCCATATTTTACGAAATCATTCCCAACATTCGTCGTTTTCAACTTAATTTTTTTTTTTTTTTTTTTTGGCTAACACAGAAGTTTTCACAACACTCCCACATCTCGTCCCCATGAACGCGGCTAAAAATATGAAAACAGTAACGTATAAATTAGCAATAACAGCACAAAATAAAGGCAATTATCAAGAGGAATATCATCTGTCTCTGAACAGTACGTATGTATATCCTCTAGCGCGACACAAATGAAAAGTCTCATTATAGCTCAGTTCATTGCTGATGCAGGACAAATTTCAAATTCATTTTTCTCTCTTATATAAAAAAAAAACCCTCGATAAAACTTTATTAGTATGAAGAGGAAGGATGGTAGTTAAAAATATTCAAAAATGAGAAAAATCGATGGGGGTATGTTTTGAGCTGTTCAAACTTGAAATTTGAACATTTGAACAGTGTGTTCAAATTTTACAAAGTTTCAAAATTTTATCATCTCATAATATGCAACCGTTTTTCCCCTTTACAACGAGCTCAAGAACAACTCTTCTGTATCTTCGTTCGTTCCCGAGATATACTTAATTGAAAAGAGCATGTTGCTCAAAAATGACATTTTGAACAACCCTTATATAATTCGTAATAATCATATTTCAGCAAAATCCTTTCACAGGTTTTGGAACAAAGCAAAGCTGTGTCCGAAATATCATCAACATCGTGACTATGAGGGTCAACTCCTGCCTGATTTGACATGGAATGAATGACCCGACCCATATTTATATATATAATGTCATTAAATGTCTCAAATTATTTTATAAAATATACAATATATTATATCGACTGTCTTTCATTCAAAATGTATAATTGCAAATAGATGAACAATGATGTGCATAAGGGAGGAGGGATAAAAAATAAGATATATTAAGATGATAATAGTTTCATGTATAAAATTCACATATAAATGCTATTACGTGTTTTATTAATATATCTATGTACTTCGTGATTGCTAACGAAAGACGATGAGAAATGGAGAAGAAGTAACAAGTCGGTCTAATTTCTGTGTTCTGGGGATTGCTGGGTTTAGTGTCCTTAGAGGTGAGGCTCTTTGTTGTCTGTTCTTTTTGTATGTTCTCGATATTATTCCAGTCATGTATATTCGAATCCGTTGGAAGAATTTTGTGGGGGGAGGGGGGAATTTCAAGACAAGATCGTTGGTGGCAGGAATTCCCCCCGTCCCCCCGGGATTCCGCACCCTGGTTTGGAACATTTATGTTACATATTATGCTGTTCATTAAATCACATTTTTGTAATCTGTAATTTTAAGGCAGTATATTGTTTGAAATAAAATATTCCAAACCATTTCAAAGGTAGAATTACAAGTATTGTCAACTGACCCCGAACATATCGTCAACTCACTCCACATACAGGTTGAATTGACAATTGTCACTCTTCAAAAAAAAAAAAAAAAAAAAAAAAAAAAAAAAAAAGCGCAATAATTTTACAATTTTTTGGAACATGGTGAATTAAAAATTTGTAGTGGTTGAGGAAAATACAAATATTGCTCGTAGGATTTCATCAATAGTATATCTTAATTTTTAAAAGCTGCAAAAATGTAAACATAAAAACATGGTCAAGTACGATTTGATGTTGCTCTTAAAGTAGGGTGATCATAATATTTTGACCCGAAGGTCACTTTACTCCCTCCTGAAAAATTGGTTAGGCCTAATTAGCTATAAAATTATTGTCATTAACGTATTATTATTATTATTTATAGTAACCGCTGTAGCTCAGTCGGTGGTCGGCCTCCGTGGAGGAGTGGTTAGCATAGTGGTCCCGGGTTCGAATCCCGGCTAGGACTTGGATGTTTGTGTTGTCCGTAAATTTAGAAAACCGAGAATATAGAGAAAAACTGATATGTACGAATGTTGAGAAAATGTGTGTGAATGACGGGGGATACCACCGAATAGGGGTATTTCTTTATTTTATATATAAAAAAGTCGGTATGGCGTCTGACTACCATGGCCCGGGTTCAATCCCGGCTGAGAGAACCGGGACTTTTTCCACCTGTTTATGCGGCTCCGGCGCTCGCCCAGTGTTGTATAAAGTGGATACCTGGAGGAAAGTCTGGGAGGTAAATGCGGCCAGGGGCGTAGTGCTGATCACATCACTCCAAGCTTCGGCCGAGATACGCCTTCATGGCGTGGTGGAAAGCACAGGGGAGCACTTTACCTTTTTTATTATTTATTATAGTATGGATCACATAAATGATACATCATGAACAATATCTATGTAAAATATGATCTCTCGTTGTCAAGAGCTATTAATTTTTATAATCTCGGTATGACTACTATGCCAGAAGTATTTTGCAGAAGGACCAATCTTCTTGAGAACAACTTTATTCTTTACTAACCGTTAATAAAGTTCCCCGAAAAAGTTGCATCACATATTAATATCTAACACAAAACGAGGGATTTGACATTTGAATTTCCGCCAAGACACAGAAAGTCATTCTTTTTAAGAATCTCTCAAATTTAGACTTGGTTTTCAAGCTAATTCCTAGACTTTTAAAAAACGGGACAAATAGTGTTTCTTGTATAATATCGACGGGACAACTGGGACACGCCTATGAAACGGGACTCTCCCGGTCAAAACGAGACGAATGGTCACCCTATCTTAAAGAAACGATTTTATTTCGAGCAAAGTGAAACAAAAATTATTTGAATTTCACGTTATTCAGTTCATTTTCATTTCTTGTGCGGCGAGGTCGAGTAAAGATTGTTGCAGTCAAGAAATGATTGTTGCGCCGGTGCATGGAATTCGCCGCCCCCAGTTTGTACTTCAGTTATGAGTTATTTTTTTTTCTTTTTGCTCAGGCCAATCGGGACTAGACCTACAGTTTAAAGTGGGATCCGAACCACTTGTAGCTCCACCGGGTATCGAACCCGGAACCCCTTGATTACAAGGCGACGACGCTACCACTGCGCCATCGGGGAGGCCCACACACTGTACTCGTTATTTCAAAGGTGGTAATGGAAATTTCCACAAGCGAAGTTGAAATATTTTTTTAAAAAAAGTTTTTTGAGAACTGAATTTGAAAATTCAGGCGCCAGTTGAAAATGCCTACATTTTACATTCCCAATTTCGCCTTCAAATAAACACTCAAAGAATCTGTTAATTGCATAGGAAAGGCAACCTTACTTTCGAGTAAAAGATTCCGAAGAACTTTGCGGTGGCGGAAACGCATCACCCATCCCATCTCTTCACCCCACCCCTAACAGCGGTGCTTGGAAGGGAACCAGCGAAAAAGAAAGCCCTTGCCATTGGTAACAGCCTTGCTGGTATACAAGAGATCTGACCAATAAGGACGTTTGAAACCCACGTGACTGTCACCGAAAGAGCTTTCCCCCCAATTTGTGCTGGAAACAGCAAAAGAAGACGGCCGCGCCATCTACTGGCCACCGATGGAAATGCAATTTCAAAGCGCAGCGAGGTTTAAATGTAGCTTCCACTTCTATTCCCTAACTTTTCTATGATACAAATTCGGAGAACAACGGATCCTACTTTCCCAAATGCGAGGGGTACGAAACTTCGAAGGGGACAGAACAACTAACTTGCTGTACCCAGGCGCACAATCCCGGTGCGCCCTCCCGGAAACACACATTCGACGCCCTTTTTTTCCTACTGCTCACAATCGGTTCTTACTACAGAGGCAGACGAAAGAGCGTATACCCTCTTTGCTACTGAATAAATCTTTTCTTTTCCCTCACGTACTTACCAGGCGCGGATCAACAAGGAGGGCGATAGGGGCCATTGCCCCTCCCCCTAATTTTCTCGATGTATTATTATTATACCCCATAATTTTGAAGACTCAAATGTTCAATTTCTATCTTTTATCACCAAGTTTAACCACTGTGTTAACAGGTTTTTAAAGTTTGATTAAAGTTCACTTTATGTACATGGTAGCCTATCGGGATTGGGCCTACAGTTTAAATTTTGATCCGAACCATTGTGCAACGTGCCTGCCTCTAAAGGGGATCGAATCCGAGACCCCCGAGAGAATAGGTTTTCATCTCCTTTGTTTATTCACTTTCTCCCAATTGTTCAGTTTACCATGGCAATGGGAGGATTTATATATTTGATCCTGGACCGGACGGCGCTACAGGAGGAATTTGGGGAGGGGGGATGAAGACCCCAAAACAGACCTCGCCCCCTAGATTTTTATAGTATGGTATAAGCATTTCGTGTAAAACTTCCATTGGGGCAAGGGCACTTCAATGTTGAAGCACAGGGTCAGTGAAGTTAGTAATAAGTTGTATATTACATTATTACGACGTTCTAAAATCTTAGAGGTGGGGGTTGGGTCAGCCGAAGAATATGCTTGGATCAACATTAGCCACTTTTCAGGCTTGTACCAAAGGGGCGCCTTGGGCCCCTTCGAGGCATGAGATATTTTAATGTGAACCAATAAAAACCTATGTTTCTAATAAAATAACATTGATGATTTTTCAGATTGTGCAACAATTTCCATTTTGTTCTTGCAGAATTAATTGATTGTTTGTGGAGACAGAGAGGATCCAGAAGTCTGCAGTCTACAATATTTGGTAATTTTAGTTTCATAACCATTTATGCGATGATACCAATCGTCCCGATTTTGTCGAGAAAGCCAATTCCTTTTAATCCATGTTCCAGACTTTTTTAGTCTCAGAATCTACCTCGGACACTACTTGCTACATAGGGAGACTCTTGCACCAACCATTCTAGACATTATACTGGCTATGTAGGGCATTCTGTAGAGTAACGTGTCCATTGTTTAAATTGTTTTTGTTTTTTTATGAGTCAAGAACAGTTGTTTGACACTCGACAAATAAATAGGAAACCCTTGTATAATGAATGCTTTCTTCCATTACAGTGTCATTAATCTTCCACATTCATTTTCATAGAGGGGAATTTTGTAAGCTCTCTACATTATGGTTATAAAGGTTCAATGACTGCAGTACAAAACCAATCATAAAAGGGGACCATTTATCTCTCCACCTGCACTGCAGTCAGTGTCCCTTTTCGCCGCCATTGAGCAGGAGAATAAAAAACTTTTATCTTCTTTCTCAAACTTCCTGTTTTTCTGCAACTTAAGTCAATTCTGCTAGTCAAGTCACAGGATGACAGGATTTGTGAATATAATGTAAATAGGAGAATCTACTCCTAGCAGAAGAGTTACTAGAATTTTTTTGTCAAACATTTGCCTGTAGTATTTTTAACAGATAGTTTAATTTTCCAAAACACACTGCAACTTTTCTCCTTCTAATTGTCTTCAACATAAATACACAGGGGTGACACCGTACAACACCGACAACTTTCACAGTGTGTAGAGAACTTCAAGGCGAATCCATTTTTTTGATAACGTTTTGTTCATCGAGACATTTCGATGCTACGAGCTGCTGAAAATGGCATTTACCATCCTACATGTATGCAGTCCCATTCAATAGTTTCTTGGTTGCCACTGGCATTTATTATTACTGTTGGCTAAGATTTTAAAAGCGAGAATACGCCATGGAAACAATATTGTGCCAGCAGACACACTAGCAGGGTGGTCACTAATATTTCCATTTTGTTCAGATAATTCATTTACACGGTTCCCATAAACTTGAGAATCCTGGAGTGCCTAGAGAAGTCAGGGAAACTAAGCTAGGAGTGAGGTCATTCAGAACACAGGAAAAATTTGTAAATGTTCATATCCTGGAAATTAAATGATTTTTTGCTTACCAGGATTGGGAACCAAAAAAGCATTTTGGGTTTTCTTTCCAACAAACTTCTATTGAATACAAAAAAGTTATATTATTTTTCATTTCATTTTTCAACAGTGTTTACAAACCTGATTCATTTGATAACTTTGCAAAGGTTAAGTATAACACTTATTTAATTGGAAAGTTAAATCACAATCCAGTGAAGTTACTTAAATATAGCTTAGCACCATGGTGGACAATTAATAGGATCTGCCCTGACAAGGTGTGCAGTAAGTCCATGACCAAAGGTTAACTCATAAAATGATCGTATAAACTCAAGTAAAGTATTATGTTTGTATTACATTTTGTGTAGTACATTGGTAGTACCTCTGGTAGAACTGCGTTAGGTTGTGCATATTGAAGAACTTGGAAGTTTGAAGACAAGATGTTGTAAACATATTTTACTTTCTTTCATTATGATGTCATGGAATATTGTCATGAATTTATCTCAAACTCGGTTATTGACTAACTTGTGGTAACATCATCTTATTTTAAACTTCCAAAAGTTCTTGAATATGCAAGACATAACACAGTTCTACCACAGAGAATTACTATCATGTACTACACAAAATGTAATACAATTATAATACTTGAGTTTGTATGATCATTTTATGAGTTAACCTTTGGTCATGCACTTTTTGCACACCTTGTCAGGGCAGATCCTATTACGTAATTGTCAATCATTTTCGGGCTGTTGGTTTTCATCCGAGTTGTCTGATGGTGCCCATGGGGGGGATAATGCACAGGTTGCGCCATCAAAATTTGGGGGGGGGGGATTTTTCCCTTTAGTTAATATAAAATTGAACATTTATATATTTTTCCAAAATTTTACACATTAAATGCACCATATTTAATCCATTAGATGAAGAAAAAAATATGTTTAAGGGTGTTATCGAAGGGAGGGGGTGGGAGAAATATCCACCTCCAAAATATTAGGCCTTATTTTACACCTGGGTTCTGGGGGGGGGGGGAATTCTGAATTAAACATTGGGGAGGAGGGACAGTATCCAAATTTAGATCTTAGATTATGACTGGTATTTTAGTTGGAGGGGGATTGAGAATTACATTGAAGGAGGGTATCCAATTCTTGGGTAACACTATTGTCTTCGACTGTTGCGAAATTCTGGTGTGGGGACAGAATTAATTTTTTGGAGAATCTGGAAAAGAGTAAATATCACATTGCAGGATCATAAGAAAGTATTGACATCCCATTAAATTAATATTCTTGAAAGCCTGCAAAGAGATGGATAAAAAAAAATTTCTTGCTCGCTTCACTTGCAATAATGCGTTGCAAGAATACATGTTCCTTTGGCACTTTGCTCAGGTGAATATTTATACTATAGGTAGGTGCATTACAAGACATAAGCGATATTCTTGATATTCATTAATAACATCACTTAATGCTTAGTGTTGGTACACTGCTTAATTTAAAGCAGGTGCTTCATTTGGAAAAAAAAAAATATCGAATCTGCATTTCTAACTTCACGTCACAGAAAAAATTTACTTTGACAAGTTAAATTTGCACTGGACAAAATTCACGTAATTACATATTGTTATGGGTTACTAAAATAATTATCTTTACCCCAATAAAACAGGGGCGAGGGTAAGTTCTTTGAAAGAGGAACCATATTATATTATCGCCCTGAGCTTTACTTTGTGGGGATTACTATATGGTTTGAGTGCACGAATTTGGGGGACGCATGACATGATTTTCTTTTTTTTGGGGGGGGGCACCCCTGGTGCTAGCTACTTCAGTCCCCAACAGAAATGTCACTAAACAACTTCTGTTTCCAACTAGTGATTTCCCGAACACTCTTTTCCTCTTATATATCAACCTTGGCAATAGTATGGAATGGAGTGGAGTGTCATGCCAGGATAGACACCAGCAGAGGGCCCAACCCCACTCACTCTTATAATGCTGTTGCTGCTGTAGTTTCCACTTTATGCACAGACAGGCTACTTGTGACTGGATCCAAACAATCTGTGCCTTCACCAGGTATCCGAGGCGAGACCCCTTGATTACAAGGAGGCACTCAATCCATAGCACATCCTACATAATGTTCTTGCATTACAGAAAGCTTGGTCAAAATTTTCTGCAGGGATTCACACCACAAAGAAAACTTTCACTTTGTTCTTTAAATAAATAAATACAGTATTTACTCATGTATAATGCGCATTTTTTTCAAAAATGTTTGCACCCCAAAACTGTGGTGCGTATTATGCACGGAATAATTCAGACAGCCATGGGTTGTTCCATGATTTTGGGACACTTGCATTGATTTTTCATGTTTACGGAACCCTATCATGTTATTTATCGTTGTAAAGCTTCAATTATGTAGTTTCTGAATATGGCAACAGTATTGCATACAAGATAACAACACTAACGTGAAATGAGGTTGAAATAAGTTTATCAAAATATGAAGAAACGTTCTGATTCTTATGGTACTTTGGATGGAAGAAAACATATGGAAAAGATAATAAAAATTAAAATGTATTACTGGCCAAATAATATGACATACATGGAGTGTGTAAATTCCTTAATGGAAGAAATCTTGTGCAGCTAACTGCTATTTGGAAGGTCCTGAATGTGCCTCGTATAAATGTTATATTAGTCACGGAAAGAAAAAGTATATATCTTGAAAAAGAAGGAATGAGCAATTGAATAGGTATGACATCATTCACTCTTGATCAGCATAGCAACAGATTTACAACCTACAACTAAGAAAGCAATTCCTTGAAACTGGATTGTACTGCAACATTATATACGAGATATAATTTTTTGTCACCTTTACCCATTCAAATGATGGAAGCGGCCCCGGCGCCCACCCAGCATCGAATAACATGGGTACCTGGGGGAAACTCTGGGGGGTAAAGGCAGTCAGGGGCATGATGCTGATCACATCACACCCCTCACGACCTGACCAAGAAAGTGTGTGGCTTTACCCCCACACCTCCTATACGCCTTCATGGCGTGGTGCTATGCACAGTGGAGGACTTTACTTTTTTTTTTTAACCCATTCAAAACCAGAGTCGCATTATACATGCACGCGCACTATACATGCGTAAATACGGTAAATAATAATAAAAAAAAAAAAATCCCACAGAATATGACTCAACAGCAATGGTGAATCTGTATAGCACAACTGCATATATACAGGATGCAAATTGCTGTTTTTCAAGGACTTGTAGAATTAAAACAAGGTCTTAATGAGCAAAATTAAGAAATGTTATTCATCTTGATGTCATCTGCAATAACTTGTCAGTGCTGTATAGTGACACCCTGTATGTATCCCCACACACACACCTTTTGGTATATAGGCCATTGTTAATTTTTAGCAAGCACATGATGTGAACAATTTCAGTTTGAATTATTTCCTCAAATTGGACAGAGATGGTCAGTGATTACAGGTTCATAGTTAGGCAATGAGGAGTTGATGTAGTACACATCAAATGAGCCTATATTTCCACAGATCTAAGTTATGGAACTTGCAATGAGGTTGGAGGATGACATGAAAGATCAGATACAACAGCATATAATGCCAAAGGACACCATTCAATCACTGGTTGAGTCACTTTTGACCAACTTTTCTGCAAGTTATACACATTTTTATATTCTTCATGCAGGTGAAAATAACAACTACACACTAGTTTACCTTAACTCCCATTCTCCAACCCTCCCTCCCCCCATAGCTCACAGCCTAACTGCGATTTTAGAGTTTTTGCATGCCCATGTCCGTTTGTAAGTATTCCTTAACCACTTTCAGTTGATCATCACACCCTCATCATCACAATTAGCATAAAGATGGCTAAGGATGATGAAGAATACAAATCATAAAAAAGTACCTATTAAAAAAATTGAGGAAACGAGAGGAGTAAGTGAGACATGAAAGAAATACGTAACATTTCCTATAAAAATTGTATATTTACATACAAAATTCAGATTATCTTGTATTGGCTGGAATGCTTTCAAACTGACAATGAAAAATTAAAGAAAAAGACAGAATAACAACCTGTTAATTGAAGTACAGTGTGATTAAAGCACAAGATAATATGCAGGGGCTAATTTATTTTTCAACCACTATCAAGCTAGAGATAAAAATATGCTGTTAAAAAATTCTTACATCACGTGCTGGCAACATTCTTCTTAAAAAACATACAAAACAAATAAACAGCATATGAGACACTTTAAAAAGTTTGTCCAAGCTTTCGACTCAATCTCGGAGTCATCATCAGGGCTGGTCGAGAGACCAGCAACACAGCTCTTGACTCCTATCATGCTGTTTATTTATTTTGTGTGTTTTTCACACAAAAATGTGACGATCTTCTGGGTTTTATAATTAGATAAATAGTTCATCTCCATCTGGCAAGCTGTACAGATGAAAAAAAAAAAAATAAGACGTGGAAATTTGTCAAATCTGGAAAAATTTTAAATTTTGCTCTACTAGGACCATAAGGATGGGAAGATGTAGAATTCGGGAACATAAAATTGGGGTTCCACTGTATTGATTACAAATTTAGGTAATATTCGCAGCAATTTTAAGTTTTATTTTGAAAATTTGGAAGTTTTCAAGTCATGTAAATGCTGTCCCTAGTCATCACAATAATGTCTTTGGTGCATTTTAGATCTGTCGGAAGAACTCTTCCACTGGTCACTATGTACAGTCAACTCTCGATTCAACGACCTTTCACAGTTCCCGGGAAAAGGGTCGTTATTTCGAAGGGGTCGTTATTGGAATTTGCACCAATTTTCAGCTTAAAGGGAGCTCAAACGGACACAAAGATGCCTAGGAGATGATAACACCATTTATCCTGGTAGTTATACAACCTGTTATGCACAGGATGCGTGTTGTGAGAAGGAAAATAGAACATGAAAAAGTTTTCACAAAAGAGAATTTAAAATAATGTTACTTTGTTTCAATTGTGCACAGTCGTTGCTTTTCCAGGAAATTCTTACAATTCTAGTTCATGAGAAACCCATTTGCACTGAGACCAATGGAAAGGAAAACAATCTCTCCCTTATTGCAAGCGAAACTCGAAGAATCTTGACACCAGTCACACTGGTGCCAGCAAAAGTCGGGAGATAATCGGGCAGAATGAACGTTGGATTTTATACTGGTCTACTGGAGCATTGTCTGTTACAAGATTAACTGGTAACATTAGATCTCTCGGGAGAAACAACACAACCACTCTAGGTACCAGACAAAAAAAAATAAAGGCAGGGCTGTAATTTTCGTTCTGGTTCGGCTGTGTAAAATACATCGTAAAAGAAAGTCACTTTTCTTTACTTCAACCAACTTCATTCACCCTCCCCCTTCCCCAAACTCCTTCCTCGACTTGCATTGTAATCCAGCGTGAAAAAGGATCTTGCGATCTGTTTTCACACAATGCGTATTCTAGGACACGTCATTAAACAGCGTGGCAGTCGATAATCATTCGGGTTTGGAATTGAATTTCACTTTAAACTGTATATTTAGTCCCGATTAGCGCATCAGCATAAAATGAACTGAAAACAAGCTTTATGAAACTGCGCATTTTCACATATCAAAATGGTAGATCGTTATTTACTCTCACGTTAATCGAAGATTTAATGTTGGATTTAAGAGTATTCTCGATGTCAAACACCCACCCCTCCAAACGTTTTCCTCTTGAATAATGTATTTTTAATCAGTCTCAGCAACCATTCCTACATTGAACACTTTTTTTTTCCTCCACAATGGTTCTGAAGAAAAGCGGATGCAAATTAAATTTACAGATTTGCTTATCAGAAGGCGCAGAACATGAAGTTATTTTAACTCTTGTTTTCCTTTCTGGAGATCGAATTTCGTTATCGTCAAATCAAAACAGCTTTGCGAGATTCAAAACAATAAGTTTTTCCTTCGCGCTGGATGAGTCATCGCTGTTATCGGCAAGCAAGAGCTTTGCGGACGCTAGACAAAACACTGGCGCCAGCTGCATCGTAAAAACAAGGAGACCGGCTGGAAGTTCGAGCAACAGGTGGCGGAAGAGAAAAGTCCCAGCATTTTAAAGATAATGCAACTGTCGAAGACGTAACTTTTAACAGCAGTGTAAAGAAGAAAGAAATGACCCTTGCCTTACGTTTTACCATGCAACAGACAATAATACGGGCAATATTTCCTATGCAGACAACAGCATTAAAATAATAATAATAAATAAATAAATAATAAAAAAAAACAACTGAAATCTGCAATTATCAACATTGCTGTGCACACCAGTGGCGGAGAATGAGCTGGGGAAAGGGTAGAGGATCACTTTTTTTAATTGTTCTATGGTTTTTGTTCGTTTTGAAGAATATATCCAGAACTGGTTGCCCCATTTTAGACGTCAAAGGAAAGGAAGAGGGGTGGTTCATTTTCCACCCTCGCCTGTAATCAGCCCGCATCAGCAAGAAAATCGTGGCTGAAACAATCTGCATCCCCCCCCCCCACTACGTTTGCTGACACGAAAAGAGGGAGAAGTCACTCAGCCAACGGAACACTTTTTTTGGCAGATATTACGACATCGACACAATTAGGAAAACGTATGAAGTGGGAAACGGGAGTTATGATGCACGTAAGATCGAAGTAAACTTTTTTGGAAACCTGGATGACAACACATTAAGCGGGTTGACGATCTTTAGTTCACCTATGTGGTTTTGATTATCTCTAACAGTTCCGCTTTTTTATGAAGTGTTGCAGGGAACAAAGAACACGTTTTGAATGAAAGCGGTTACCGGAAGTTGTCGGCTACATGGCCGAATGTTGCTCACTCACGGGAACCTGCTGAACTTTAGGTCAGAGCTGGACAGATGGGCCAGACTTCCAGGCGCCACCCATCTGTATTTTCGAACATTCCTGCGATCTTATCTCTCAAGGTGGGGTCTTTATCGATGAAAGAGCTTGACCTGCCATACACATTGGCAAAGACTGCAAGTCCAGCAGTCATTCCTCCCCTCACCCGCGAGTTTTCAGCAGCTCTTAGGACAAGGAAACAAGTCAATTTAAAATGACATCCAAGCACATTCGATCTTCTCTTCTCGCGTATCCAAGAGAAAGCGTGGCAAAACAAGCCTGGCGCGTTGGGTAGCGGTAGTCGGGTGCGTGGTAACATTGGTGCACTTGAGGGAGGGGAGGGCAGAGGTCAAGTGCTATTGGATATCACTCAAGCATGATGTGGTGGTGTCTGTTTTTAGTTCAGACCTAATTGTGAGCGGTAGAGCACTCGTAAAGGGAATGAGTGGAGGAAAAAACAACGCATATTTCGGCCGATTTCCTTCAATTTTTCAACTTTTTTTTTTCCCAAATTTTTCTATTTTTTTCTAAATTTTTCACGGTTCCCGGGAAAAGGGTCGTTACTTCGAGAGGGTCGTTATACCCGGGGTCGTAGAATCGAGAGTTGACTGTATAAATACAGAAAATGATGCCTGCAGATGCAGAGGTACTAAAATAATAGGTTTTGTAAAGCCCACAGTGCCAACTCATTAGGATGACGAGTTTCAGAACACACTAAATACGACAAGCAGTGAACCTAGCCAATTTTATTCTGAGGTTCAGAAATGAAGCACTGACACATAAAATATCAAATTTCTCTGTAAAATCAGAAGGTTATGGGAAGATCTCATACCAAAGTGAGAAATGTAACTTTGTAAGAACAAATCACCAGCAACATTTTCACACTTCAACGCATGATACCCTACTCAAGTCCACAATTTATTGATGAAATTCTCAAGTGACATGCAACACACGCTGCTTTGGTATAACATTTTCCTGAGACTGTCGTTGCCGTGATGCTTCTTCCAATTTCTTCATTCTCGTTTTGAAAGCAGTCATTTGCAGATTCCGCATGTAGATAAAGATGGTATTACATTCCGTCATGTAGTCGATCCAGTACTTAGTACTGCCACCTAGAAAAAAATATAACCATGTTCCAATAAGAAAAACAACACAAACAGAAAAAAATACCAAGTAAAAACATAAAATTCACAGACTGACGCAAAAGAAACAAAACTGAAGTAAGAATTCTCAATAAATATTGTACAGCAACAATCAGCTCGTATTATTGTGCAACATGGCTTTTCTATTAACTATTTTACTCAATTTTGGCACACATAATGACATTCAACATTATTTTTCAGCAGCTGAACCTTCCAAAACTTTGTGGATGTACCTGTGCATGGGGCAGGTTAGTTGGTATCTTATTAGTCAAACAGAAAATAAAATATGCAATCAAGACAATAACATCTCTGGTAAATTATAAAAATTTCACATAAAAATGTAAGGACGAAACTGTGTGCTAAACTACATGTTTCGTCAACAACAAACAACTGTACTACTTGAAACTGATTCAACAAAACTACGTAATATACAATAGAAGTTTTTGGGTCCGATGATGTAAATGAGACATTTGTGAAACATTACCAGTTATAAAATGATCAATGTGCTGTGTAACAACAAATAGCAAATATCTTCCAGCAGAAGATGCAAGACAGTTTCTTGTCAAACAAACTGGCACTTAATATATGAAAATATTATTTTGACAAGATTCTTTTATAAACTTTTTTTTTAAAATAATTAAAATGTTAAATTTCTTGTACTAGTATAACTGTAATATTGATCATCATTACATGTAAATGTCTGATGAAGGGAACTGGTGTTCTCCTAAAGAGACCTATTAATTTGAACAACAAAGATTCAACAGTGGAAGTAATACACACATACAAAAAGAATGATACAAGGTGATCGGTTAACTTATCTCCCAAGAATAATCAGTAGTTGTTACAATAAACGTATAATACTTACAGCTTTAAAACTTTGTCCCTCCCTCCACTGGCAACACGTACACCATCTGGAGACCAGTCAACAGCGAAGACTTCATCCGCATGACCTGGAAGGTCCACTTCTAGTTGCTTCTTTGACATGTTCCATACTGAAAGTCAGCACACCATAATTAAAATTATTGTAATTTCTGCACAGACATAAAAATCCTGTAAACACTTGGTGTCGTACACACATTCCAAATATAGTTATTTCATCACTTTCTAACAACAATGAGTTCCTCTATCTTTAGTTTCGCATATCCTGATTTTTTTTTTGTTATTTTAACTTGTTTAGTAATGTTTCCCTTAAAAATTTAATTTAATTCTAATAAATATTAATCATGCTGTTTCAGACCCAAGTGACATGATAAGCAACAACGTTTAATGTTGTTCTATACAAAATCTACACATCATTTTGGACAACATTACATTATATTTGCATTTATGTGTTTCTTCAATTCCCCCATGTTGTTCACATCAATGTTCACCTTGCAGTACAAAGTCAAATTTTGTTTTAAGTTCCCTTTATGTTCAGATAGGATAATTGGGGTTGGACCTACAGTTTAGAGTGGATCTGACGCACTATGAAATGTGCCACAACTAGGAATCAAAAGCAGGACTCCTAGATTACAAAGGACATTATCACTGTGCCATCAGGGAGGTCGACAATATCTTAGTGTCTTGTTGTTGCATTATGATATGAACAGTCAAAATACAGTAGATACCCCAATTTTATATTCCTGGATTTTACATATTCCTACATTTTACGTTCTCTCGTCTTGATACCCTGAAAATGTAAAATCTAGGTTCCACCGAACCTGTGTATAGACATCTGACATTACTTTTCCACGATATAAAGTAATTTTTGCGTTAAGTTGCGGAAGTTAAAAAGGTCCAGTTTTGGCATGCAGTAACTTATTTTTCTCAAGCTTTTGCCACATCATGGGACTTCTTCAGGAGGTAAGATAAGAATCAACGTGGCTGCCAAGCTGACAAAGAGTTAGCCACGTTTCCCATTGTTGTGATGTATTTGTAGATGTATTTTACAAATACATCACTATACTGATAACTGATCAAAGGACAAACATATGAATACAAAGATTCTGTATCTTATGTTTCCCTACCTTACATCTTAAAATATAATACTGTGCTTAAATGCTTGTGATCAAAAGATTGCTACAAGGAAGTGATAACTGTAAAATCACATGAGTCTGCCCCTGAAAATACAGGGTGATGCAAAAAGAATGCATGTTTTTGGAATAAGCGTAACGTCGTTGATTTTCAAGATACAAACGTTTTATTAACACCAAAACCATTGTTATGAAATGCAGTTTGCATTGGTATCCAGTGATGATTTAAGTATGGAAAGGTGACGTCATTGTTGCTGTACACATCTGGAGCCTCTCCTCTAAGTTCGCATTGCCCTTGCCAACATTTTGTCTGGCAGAGCTGTAATTCCTTCACGAATGGCAAACTTTCACAGCTCGTCGACTGAACGATGTTTTCGACTTGAGGTAACCCCAGAGAAAGTAGTCGCAGACAGACAAATCTGGGGAGCGTGGTGGCTAAGAGACATCGCCGAAACATGAGATTACATGGTGGGGACAGAAACAATGATGTCATTTTTCAGACATCATCTTCCATACTTAAATCATCACTGTATACCTATCCAAACTGCATTTCTTACCGATCGTTTTGGTGTTAATAAAACGTTTGTATCTTGAACATCAACAATGCTACACTAATTCCAAAAACATGCATTCTTTTTGCACCATCCTGTATAAGCATTCTTGGTATCATCAACTTCCACTCACCTTTCAATGTAGAATCACGACTTCCGCTAACCAAAAGGCGAGAGTCTGCTGACCATGCCACCATATACACTGCCTGGATGTGGCCTCTCAATGTGGTTATAAATCTAAGTGGGAGAGAGACACAAAGAATGCATTAAGAGGCAGATTGTCTGCAGCACTTACAGCGAATATTCCTTCAACAGAATAATTACACCGCTCTACATGGAAGCATTTTCCTTCACATTTTTATTAGTATGTCTTCTGTGATCAAAATGCTACCATACAAAGAGAATTTTTTTACAGTATTTCAATGCCATAGCATATACCAGGTGGTTATAATTAAAGTGACTGTGTTCAGAGTGGTACAGCACGGGCTGTAATGAGAGTAGCAGTCTGAAACTTCGTAGATATGCTAATGAAGCAATGAGCTCACGAATTATGGGGAAAAAATAGTTCCAATTCTCGCCACCAGGGTAAAAAATGGCACTGTAAGCAGTCAAAACTTGGTATAGTTACAGGAAAAACACTATAAATCGCAGAAAACAATACTCTTTGTAATAAAATATCGCTACAATTTCACTATTCGAATTACATGAACATTACTAAAGGAAAAAAGCAACAAGCGTCACCAACCACAACCAGGGAGCTCACACAATGGTTAGGCAATTTAACCGACTTTGACGTCAGAGTTATGGAAAATTCCACGTTTTGACTGCTTACAGCGCCATTTTTTACCCTGGTGGCGAGAATTGGAACTAATTTATTTTCTTTGCATAATTCGCGAGCGCATTGCTTGATTAGCATATCTATGAAGTTTCAGACTGCTACTCTCATTACAGCCCGTGCTGTACCACTCTGAACACCGTCACTTTAATTATAACCACCTGGTACCATGGCATATTTGCCAGATAGTAATCAGTCTAAATTTCTTAGCATTTTGCATAGCATAACTAATCAGTTTTTCCTTTAATATTGATTTTTGTTATTTAGTGTCGCTTTTCTGCCACATTCGGTAAATTGTGACGATGACGATGACTGATGAGATGACAATCACAAAGAACACCCATGCCAAGGTTGGGATTTGAACCCAGAACCACTGGCTTCATAGCATGCAGTGATAACCACTCTGCCACGGAGATTGGCATAACTAATCAGAAGTGAGCTGTACATCACAAGTAAAGATGTAATGGTAGCCAAGTACAACGTAACAAATGTATCACTTCACATTTTATAATGGCAAAAATGTTTCCTACAAACAGTATTACGTATTAAGACTGCCGCAGTGAGGGCTTTTTGCTCGAGTGTCTAATAGCTTGCACGGACGACACTAGATAGAGACTCAAATGAGTATAGGCGAGAAACAGTGGTTCCATGCAGTACTTTATTAGGTATAAATCAATATGTGCTTCTTAAATACATGTTTGATAGCACATACAATAAGATGAAGTCTGATTTGTAATTCAGACTAACCTCAAACTACAGTTTTGACAAATATCCTGATAAATATACAAAGATTTATTTATTTTTTTATTTGGAATGACAAATGTTTCTTATGTCATTTGGTAGGTTATTCTGCAATCTGGTAACAATGAACGTAAAGCCTAGGTCCTTGAAAATGGGTTTATGTTATCTTTGATTTTTTTTGTTTTGAGTCCACACAGGCTATTTGAGACTGGATCTACATTTTAAAAGTGGGATCTGTATCACTGTGCAATGTGCTCCTGCAGCAATCAAACCGGGGACCCCTTGATTACAAGGCAACGAGATTAAGAGTTATTTTGTGAAAATAATTGATTTCATAAATAAATTGGACACATGTATTTTGTATGCAGTGTAGAGATCTTGGAAATTTACTACTGAGGTCAATGTATGCCAGATTACAGTAGTCTATTTGTAACAAAGCTAGTGACTCCACGAGTGGTAAAATGTTTCTTAGACAGTACTGTGACTGTACAGCATAAGATTTTTTACCTATGAACTTCACATGGTCACTCCAAATGAGGTTTTCCATCAACCAGAATATTGGGGATGGAAGTAGTTCCCTGTTGTGGAAACAAGCCGCCTTGAGCCAATTACAATACATATACGATAGTTTTCTCTGTATTTACATATAAACCATATGTCTGTGACCAATTACACACATTCAATCATTAAGAAAAGTAATTGCACTTATAAGGGAGCAGAGCGACCACATAAATAAACTTACTTTCCAGTCTTGCCATCCCAGATTCTCACCGATTTATCAAATGATGCTGATGCTACCAGCCTCCCATCTGGTGAGAATTTTACGTCATTTACAAGCTGTTGGTGTCCTAGTAGTCGTGCTGCGAACCATAAAGCACAAAATTTAATAATTGCCATCATACTAAGTGTAAATTATCAAGAAAGAACAAAACCTAAACTTAAAAAATATCATGGACAAATTATTTTTAATGACAAGTTACACCCCATGGAGGCATATAGGGAGTGTAGAGGTAGGGGCCAACATATGCACAATCTTGGCCATGAGGATGTGGTTGTCTTTATTCTTGCTGTCAAAACCAGTTTATTGATTTCTTTTTTAAAAAAGGGATGGTTTTCAATACAAGTTATTTGGTTTCAACATTCTGTTTTCTTTCTTTTCATTTCTATTTTGGTTATTTTAGTTTGCTTTTCTATCTCTTGGGTTAATCACAATGATGAGGATGAATGAACAACTGATACATGAATAATGGGACAAACACAATTATACATCCATGTCTCAATCAAGCTTCAAAGCTGGTAGCCGGTAGTCATGGGGGCTGGTGGTTTCACTTTTCAAAACAGTGCCTTAAAAATTATTGAATATGGAAAAACCTACAAAAATGTTTTCAATAGTGTCGCATTATATGTGTTTAATGCATGTAGCCGCTGTTACCGCAGGTAACACCAAAATATAAAGAATTGAAGAACCAGTCTTAAAATATTATTATGTACATAAACTGGTAATATTGTCGTAAAGTAAACATTGCAGACTGACATTTTTTCTGACACCGGCAAAAGCGAAGAGGAGGACTGATCCGGTACCCTCCACAGGCAACATGAGGAAAGGACCCTGAGCCCACGCAAGGAAGACTTCACGTTGCGGCAAAGACAGTTATGGCGGGAGGAGGAGGCAGGCTGTTTAGCCGGCGCAGTTGCCAGTGATCCTTACCGGAAACATACCAGTGTTGCCATATTCAATTGACAGAAAAGAGCTAAGTCGCCTAATCGGGTCTATCTTACTCTGAAGGTGTACAGTCACACTGGGGAACGATGGCGCAGTGGTAGCGTCGCCGCCTTATAATCAAGGGATTCCGGGTGCCATACCCGGTGGAGGCACAAGTGGTTCGGATTCAACTTTAAACTGTCCCGATTAGCATTACTGTTCATGAAGTGAACTTAAATCGCCAAATCAAAATTTTAAAAAATCAAATCACGCTGGGGCAAAAGCAAACTACCAAGTGATATTTTGTATTTACACTAAATATCAGCGATTATGAAAGTCCTCTTTGTCCTTCTTCGACATCATGGGCGAGAAGGAGAGGAGAGGGATGGGTATGGTCAAGGGGTCCGCTGTCCTTCTAAAAATGTCAACCTAAAATTATATATTTCACACATATAATATTATTTCGGTTACAGGAATTTGTGATAATTGTTGCTAATACTGATTGAGATTGCCATACGTTGTCGCAGGAATGCCATAATTTCGGATTGAAGCAATGTTTTTGAGGTGGTAGAACTGTTTTTGGGTGAAAACAATACTTACAAGCATAATTTCCCGATTGTTATCTTAGCACGCTCTGAAGTGTCAGGTGTCGCAGGTTCGAATCCTCAGCAAGAAATGGTTATTTCAATGTTCGTTGTTATTATTTTACTTACATAATTATAAAAATTCGCAGGTTCGAATCCTCAGCAAGAAATGGTTATTTCAATGTTCGTTGTTATTATTTTACTTACATAATTATAAAAATTAATAATTACATACACAAAGAAATAAAAATTTTATTTCAATAATTCACCATGCATCCTCATCGTCACCATTATCCTATAAAGTGAAAGCCTTAAAGGTAGCAAAGGACGTAAAATATACGAAATAGTAGTGGTGTCAGAAATGAGATTTCAGTGGATTTAGCGAAACATGGGAGTGGGAGTAGTTAGGAAACATATGAATACTACATCTACTCTACATTTGAAACGAAAAGTTTCGCAATTTGGGAAAATCTGGTTTCAAAAGAACTAAGATGGCAACATTAGTAGAACTGGACTTCTTGCAGGTTCCGAAGGAAATATTGGGGAAGGGCCGATGCTGAGAGGGGAGGGGGCAAGGAGGGTACTTCACGTGTTACAAAAGTAAACAACGGTTTGTGGGAGGGACTGTGCAGTGGGAGTTTTGTGACTGGTGTCTTTCGTCTTTATGTTGTTTTTGGGCATTGTCAATTAATTAATGAAGCTTGCTCCGAGTTCCGAGGTGGCAGGTTCATCCTATCTGGACAGTGTGTGTAATCGTGCGATAGAAGATATTTTGAAGCAATCTTTCGGTTCGTTATTTTGCAGAAAAAATCGAAATTGTGGCGAAAGGGAGGCCAAAGCCTATTTTGAACGATTTAAAAACCAAGTCGTCTTCTGGATATGACCGACATTTCAATGTTTCGTGGTATAACGACTATCCGTGGTTATGTGGATGTGTGCAGTTGTCGAAACTCTTTTGTTGGCCATGTACTCTATTTTCGGGTGAAAAAAAAACGTGTGGAATTCAGATGTGGATAACATGGACCATGACCATGACGCACCCAAAAATTCAAATTCAAATGAAAAACTTCTCTTTATGACAGCATCATAGAAGTTTTTTGATTTGATTTGATTGATTTTGCTTCGCTTGTGCCATTTTTGGCTAATTTGCGAAGATGGGGATGAGTGATGATATGATTAAATTGATGAATATACATCACAAACGCCCATGCCCAAGCTAGGTTTCGAACCCGGGATCCCAGCATCATATAACTATTTTCAAAGTCGGATTGATCTGCTCTAGCTATAAGTAGCCTTCGATGTTTCTGTAAGTATCAAATTACGTATTATTGTGTCAACAACCAATGTTTGCGATTTCACTTTAGTCCTTATGTCAACATTTTTTTTCCTGATTAATAACTTTACCAAAATCTAGTATTGAATTGCATACGTACCAGATTAATATTATATGAACTACTTGGAAGACATTGGGGGGGGGGGGGGGGCATGAGGTGGGGAGGCGCCCAAGTCTCCCTTAAATGTCCTACTGATAACCGGTAACACTTTTAAAAATCCACGCCACGCCACTGGTTTAATGTTATATCATGAGAAATCACATGTACCATAAAATATTAATTATATCAATAGAATTTTCTTGTGTTTTTTTTAAAAAATTTACTAAATATCGTATTGGATAAGCACGTTTTTGGTGTTCTTCATTTCAGACATAAAGAAGACAATTCTATTTTTAGACATTAAAAAGGAGTCATTTGCCAGCCTCTGTGAGGGAGTTATTAGCGTAACATGTCATGAAGCCGAAGGTCCCAGATTCAGGTCTCATGTAAAGCATCATTGTTTGTCCCATCGTCCAAATTCATCCCAAAGGCAGAAAAGCAAGATGTAATTACCTAAATAAAAAGAAAAAAAGGGGCATTTATCATTTGCCCTTATATTAATTGCTAATGTATTATTGTTTCCGACAACTTGGCCTTTTTAGGCAATAAAAAATGGGGAGATACCCAATATTTGCTATTATTTTAATTGGTGATTTTAGTATCATTGATTTTAGACCTTTCTGGAGAAAAGGGGGTTCATTCCTCCCCCTTCCCCTTAATGTGCAATGGAAAAAAGCCTTGGCATGAACATACGTTACCACAAGCATTGATACTATGATTAGAAATCTACACATGTACCTCACTTACTGAATAGCCCATGTACTGGTCTAATAATCGAGTAAGGGTATAATGAAACAATAATACACTGCCTGCTGGTTAAATTAAATGTGTTTTTAGATTTGAGTGAATTCTTCTACAATCTCAAACCTCGAGAAGAAGCTTTGATTAAAAGAACAGTTAAATAGTTAACCGTGAGAATATTTTTGGAAAGTAGGAGCTTACCCACAGGTTTTTTGCTCTTCTCCGGATGCCAGAGGAACAGCGTGAAGTCATCCGATCCCGAAAGAAGATATTCACCTTCATTCGAACACACGGCAGAGTATCTTGCTGCAGCCCTTTCCTTCAACTCTTCAGCTGTAAAAACAAATGTCGGATTTAGCTTTCAAATGTCGAGCCAATACAACAGAACCAAACTACTTTAAATGTTGCAACATATGATGGGCAATGGCCATGAAAGTAACTGAGAACTAGTGCAGGAGCCATGCTTTTCACAGAAGCAACTTTAATACAAGTGACAATGAATTGGCTGTTACAGTCAAGTGAGTCTCCACTGCGTGCCTATCTCATGGGTCCGTCACCTGTCACATATGGCAAACTGTATAGAATACATGTGTGGCAGGAGGTAATATATTTTAATAAGAAACTTTGGGAATGTTCTGCAGATTAGGTAATGCTCTAAATATTGATGTTTCAGTTTTTTTTTGTTTTTGCCGGAGTCCACTATATGCATAGATTGGGACCGGACCTACAGCCTGAAGTGGGATCCAAATTACCATGTGCCTCTACCACATATTGGACCTTTCACTACAAAGCAACAACATTACTACTATGACATCAGGGAAGCCCAACATTGATGTTGGGTTTGTTACATGAATTGCAAGATATGGCAATACTAATTTGACCATGTGAAGTAATATGTGTGAGGAACCCACAGAATTTTTGAAAGTAGAGTTCCTTAACTGGGTTTTAACTAGTTCTTGCCTATACCTGAAGTTATCCAAATGCAAATTAGTAACCAAACTCAACAGGTGATAGATTAAGGGTTTTATCTCCAAAAAATACAAGAAGTGACTTTTGAACATTATGTTCAATGTAACAGTCTTCTGAAGCACATACTGTAGCAGCCAGGCAATTTCTACAGCAAACAAGTTATTTTCATGAAGAAAATAGTTTTTCGCTTTCTTCTTTTTCTAATTGCTATAACTCTCACATCACTTATCAACTTGAACACACTAATATATAAATGTTACATCTTCAACTTAGTATGCTATTCAAATGAACTAAATTTATTCAGTACTGCTGAAAATAAATGAAGAACAATACAAATTAGGGCTTAACTGATACCAATACGAATCAGCTGAAATTTATTTACGATACTGGCTGATACTTTGCAGAATTTTGGTCTTTATATGTAATTAAACACTAATGTAATTCCAGAATTTTTTAAAGCAAAGCTCTTGGTAAATTGATGCATATAATTGGGTTGGAATGCATACAAACTTTGAGAATGTTCTGTAGATTAGCTAATGTTCTGAATATTGATACCATGGTAGTCTAGTTTGTAGGTAGACCTGGGTTCGATTCCTGAGGGAAGGTGGTAAAGGCAGCTGGAGCATGGTGTTGATCACACCACCTCCAAAGTGGCCGAGATGGAGAATGTATCATCTAAGTGTGGTTTCATGGCACAGGGAATTTTACCTTTGCATACAAATTAACATTAAACAATATTTTGAACAACTTTTAATTATTACCATATTGAAGCACCAGTATTGGCATTGGTGGAAATCAGTTAAGAATATTGATGGGTACTGGTTCAAAGCAGCTATCAGCTCAACCCTAATAAAAATATGAAATATTTTTACACACAATACCCACAATCAGTAAGCATGTTGGAGAATAATGTGCTATGTTTTTTTAGTCTCCAATTCTGGTAAATTTAAACTTTGTACTACTTAATTTGATTTCCCTGACTCTTCAAGGACTTCCAGATTGGCGGAAACCCTGATTATTGATGTTGAAATCCACATGGATTAAATGCTCGACAAGGGAGGGGAAAGACACACAGATACTACATATATGGAGACATTCCACGAAAATGGTCCTACTTCAAGTAAATAACAAAATGAATCACACTGTAAAGTATTATTGTTTTTAATTACATTAAAGTTTAAATGTTTTTTGAATGCATATAATTTACAAGGCACATTCAATAAATAACCAGAAAAGTATATCAAAAATCTAAAATACAACCGTGATTGTTATAGGTTTGTTATTTTGTGAAGACATCTGTAAGCTATTCATAGCTGGGGCTGGCACGCCTGCCTCGTGCACGGGATGCTGGGAAACAGTTACACAAGATGGCGGCACCCTTACAGGAGTGCTCCAAGCCAGAGCAGTGAAATGTCGTGAGATTTTTGTTGAGTGAAGGCATGAAACCGATAGAAATTCATCGCTACATGCCATTTCAGTACGGTGACAACTGTATGAGTCGATCACAAGCATACGAGTGGGCTGAGAAGTTCAAACAGGGCAAAACCAGTGTTGAAGATTCTCCACTTCCAGGTCGCTCTGTCACTCCAGTTACAGAAAGCAACATTGCTCAAGTGGAGGACTTGATATGGGAGAACCGGCGTATGAATGTCAGTGAAATTGCTTCCCAGATGGAAATAAGTGTAGGATCAGCCCACCATATCAGTCATAACATACTGAGGTTCAGGAAAGTGAAGAGAGACGTGTTGATGTGTGCAGGGAGCTCTTGCGCCATTATGAAGCTGACGATGAGGCATTTCTTCATTGTATTGTCACTGGAGATGAAAGTTGGGTTAATTTCTATGAACCAGAACATAAGAGGAAACAATGGAATGGCAACACCCTTCGTCTCCCAGACCGAAGAAAGTGCGTGCTCCAACAGAGTGCCGGAAAGGTCGTGTTAACTTTGTTTTGGGACCATAAGGGGCCAATTCTTGAACATTCCATGCCCAGAGGTCATAATATAAACAGTACCACCTGCTCAAACCTTTTGACGTAAAACTGAAATCAGCCATTCTGCACAGACAACATGGTCTGGTGTGCACTGGTGTGCTATTGCTTCATGACAATGCGAGAGCACACACTGCCAGTGTCACACTGTATACCATCGAGAACCTAAAGTTTGAGTGCTTACCCCACCCTCCATATTCACCCGATCTCGCATCTTCCAATTTCCACACCTTTGGTCCACTGAAAGATGGACCAAGTGGATCGAGGTTCCAGAATGACGACGAAGTCCAGTCAGCGGTGCACAAGTCGTTACGCACGCGTCCAAAATATTTTCTTCCCTGTGGAATTGGTGCACTTATCAAGCGCTGGCATAGGTGCATTGAACTAGAGGGGGTGACTATGTTGAAACATAGTTCTGTAGTTTTTTCGATGCTTGTAATAAATATTTGTCACAACATATTTCCGTTATATATTGAATGAGTCATGTACATATTTCAGCAATAATAGTTATTTGCATATAGCCTCTAAGTGTCACAGACAAATGAAGTCCTACTTTCATAGTTTCAAAGCATCTCACATGTAACACATGTTTGTTAATGCTTTTCAATCACACTAAAAAGTTCAAGTTACATTTTTTCGTGTAGGTTTTGTAAGTACATGCCTGACAAAGCCACCCGACAAGTGGTTAATTGATAGCGAACAAAAATTACACGAAGAAATGAAACTTGAACTTAGAGTAAATTACCTATCTCCACGTAATCGCCAAGCAGATATCTTTAGATACAAAGCATTCAGGCTATGCCATTATACTAAAGTTTCTTCTTTATTTTAGCAGACACCACAAAGCACCTCATAATTTTATGAAATCAGGTCAATATCTAGAACATTACATTTTTTGTGCAAATATCACACATGTAACACTGAAATACTCCATGTACATATACAGAGTGATTGGTAATTCAACCTATTCCTGGAAAGGGGTAATACTAGAGCACATTTGCAACAAATTTGACCCTATGCACCGGGGGTCGGAAATCAATGGGTTTCGAGTTATTGCAGTTGTAGATTTTCGTGAAATATTCCGACTTGCGACCAAAAACTAATAATTGTGAAAAAACTACTACACCCTGGACACTTAATCGACACATTGCTAACAGCTGACTAATGGGGAAAAAATTCATGCCCAAAATTCCCATACCCACAGAAATAAATAGTCATTGGTGCACACGTCATGAAGAAATTTGGAAATTATCGTTTAAATCGAAGAGGATTACTCAAAAAATTGGTAACACACTTAGCGTAAAAATTACGGAAAAAACTTCCTCGTTTTATAAGCTCTCCAAAAATATACAAATGTTGTCAACTGGCACACGGATTGGGAGAAAAATCTTAATAAAAAGCGAAGAAGGTGCGTCGTAGACCTCTTTGTAAAGTGAAAAGAAGGTGTCGGTTGTGAGAAATAAAGGGAAGAAAATGAGTGAAATAATAATGTTATTTACCATTCTCATGATTCCAGGTTGTCAGAATTAACTGTTACAAAAACTACAAATCCTGTTAAAATTGCCTCCCCCGGTTACGTATGCAAGCATGCAGCCTGCGGCATACTTCACACACAGTCACTCGCGTTGACACTCTGTCTCTTATGTCTCAATTCTCTCTCTCTCTCAACTCTTCTTGGGAATCCACTGGTGTACTGTAGACTAACTCTTACACGTGACTCCAAATGCAAAGGTCGCATGGCGTAAAATCCGGACTCCTCGCCGGTCAGGGTTTCGGGCCGCCTCGACCAATCCATTGCATGGGATAATTGTCATCCAGCCACTGTCGCACACCCCAGAAATAGTGGGCTGGGTGGCCATCATGTTGGTAAATCTTACCCCGTGAGAATTTTCTCTGGTCAGCCTTTTCTTTAGATTTTCTTGGGTTATGACTAGAGGCACATATTTTTGGTAAATAAAAAAGCAAAATTTCGATATAAAAACAGTCAATTTCGGGTTCAAAAGCGGTAAATAAAATAAAATATCGGTGTTATAGCGGTGAAAAATTGGATCAAAAGTGGTATATAAAAATACATTTTGGTTTTAAAATTGTGAATATAATCCTAAATTTGATTTAAAAACTACACTTATTCCACAGAATTAACATTTCACTTCTAATAGCCCATTTATGTAGTTATCCGAGTATTAAGTTTATTTCTGTGTAAAGGAGTCAATTTTTGTTTCTCCAATATTAACAGCAGAATTAATCAATTTCCCGGGAATTGCATAACTCTCAGGATAATTCAGACCTCAGAAGGTGCCGCGTCGGTGAATAAACCCTAAATTTCGTCTTTAAGAGTTAATTTCGCTTTTTGCAGTTCATTTCGCATTATTTCGTGACAAAACATGGTCACAAAATGCATCTCACACCTTTCAAAAACATGAAAAATTAACACTAGAATGTGTTTTTTCAAATTTAGTTTTTTCGTCAAAAACGAAATATGCATGCCCCTAGTTATGACCCTTAGGGACCCAAAAATGCAAATTTGAAAATTCGTAATACCATCGCGGTCGAATTTGGATTCGTCCGTCCACAGAATTCTTGTAAGGTGTTGGGGGTCTTCAGTGTCGGTATGTAGTAAAAATCGACAAAAATCCATCCTTCCGACAGGATCTCCTTCCTCAATAGCATGCGACTTTTACATTTGGGGTCACGTGTAAGAGTTAGTCTACAGTACACCAGTGGATTCCCAAGAAGAGTTGAGAGAGAGAGAGAATTGAGACATAAGAGACAGTGTCAACGCGAGTGACTGTGTCTGAAGTACGCCGCAGGCTGCGTGCTTGCATACGTAACCGGGGGAGGCAATTTTAACAGGATTTGTAGTTTTTGTAACAGTTAATTCTGACAACCTGGAATCATGAGAATGGTAAATAACATTATTATTTCACTCATTTTCTTCCCTTTATTTCTCACAACCGACACCTTCTTTTCACTTTACAAAGAGGTCTACAACGCACCTTCTTCGCTTTTTATTAAGATTTTTCTCCCAATCCGTGTGCCAGTTGACAACATTTGTATATTTTTGGAGAGCTTATAAAACGAGGAAGTTTTTTCCGTAATTTTTACGCTAAGTGTGTTACCAATTTTTTGAGTAATCCTCTTCGATTTAAACGATAATTTCCAAATTTCTTCATGACGTGTGCACCAATGACTATTTATTTCTGTGGGTATGGGAATTTTGGGCATGAATTTTTTCCCCATTAGTCAGCTGTTAGCAATGTGTCGATTAAGTGTCCAGGGTGTAGTAGTTTTTTCACAATTATTAGTTTTTGGTCGCAAGTCGGAATATTTCACGAAAATCTACAACTGCAATAACTCGAAACCCATTGATTTCCGACCCCCGGTGCATAGGGTCAAATTTGTTGCAAATGTGCTCTAGTATTACCCCTTTCCAGGAATAGGTTGAATTACCAATCACCCTGTATATAAAAGGCGAGAGAAAAAGAGCAAAGAGAGATGAAAATTTGAGGATTGAGAAGAAAGACTGTAAACCAAGGAGTTTGGAGGCTAATTTGCAGCAAGCCACAGATAATGAATATCAGAAATTATTCTAACTATGTTACATATCACTATGCAGATCAAATACTTACCACTGTGAGGTCTATTCTGCTCATTCTGCTCTATGACAGGGTCGAAAGATCCTGTCCTCATCACATAATCTGTATTCAATGCCAAGGTGTTCACCCAATGTGCATGTCCCTCAAGTGTCCGACATAGCACTCCCTGCAACAATAATTGCCATTACATATATATATGCAATGTAAAATATGCAGTTCAGAAATTACCAGTAGCAAAATATGATTGAATTTTTATTGTGTGCTGGTGCCTATGCCAATCTATTTTTTAACTCTTCGCTCACGCATTTCTTATTACAGTGGAAGCTCTATTTTATGTTTCTCAGTGGAGCAGACTTAAAAAATTTAAAATATGAGAAAATCTAAATTCGAGGAAAATTTTAAACCATTTTGCTATATTCGGACCATCAAGATTGAATGTATAATGTGGGAAAATTTAAAATCCGGGAATATAAAATCGGGGTTCCACTGTATTATACAGAAGGCTGAAAATCTATTCAGCCCAATCCATTTCATCCAATCAACACTCACCTCATATTCACAATTTGTGGAACAAATTAAAAAAAACAAAAACAATGAATAACAAAAATACAGATGCATAAGGTTGTCAAAACATGTCTTCACAAGATTTTCTGAACATGGATGGAGGAAAGTAGTGTTTCTATTTCCACATAGATGGCATTAAAGTTCTTAATATCAACTAGTCAGTCACTAGAGGGAATCTGAGAGTGGTTCTTGTTAAACATAGCAATGATATACACTTGTGCTTTGTGTTACAAAGATGCACACTTTTTAATGTAGAAGTGTGCATCAGCCCAGATAAGGGTGATTTAGAGACTGAAACTAAGCAACAAGTTACCACCATGAAATTTGATTGACCCCAATGTAGAAAACAGAGTTCCTTTTTCTCTTGATGTTATCAGCTGAAATACTACTAGACCATTTAAATACAAGTCTCTCAACTGACATTTGGACACACGTGGATGCAAAAAAAAGAACGCATACAGACCTAGCTACTTACATCATCTGCTCTCCACACTTTGATCGTCCTGTCCTGTGAACCTGAATAGATGAGGCCGGTACCTCCCCACTTCATGCACGTCACGCTCATGGTGTGACTCGTCAGAATGAGCAGCGAATGTCCTAACACCACATCCCATATCCTAATATCACCATCTTTGGATGAGCTGGCAAGTTTCCTGCACTCGGCGTTTCTGCAAGAACAAGTCATGACATGAGTGATGTTCTCCTTTTTTGGTAGTCAGAATAGTAGTTTGATATGGAATTAAGGACAAGACTCAAAAGTTTTTCTTCATGAAGTGCAAGGAGGCAAATGAAGCATGACAACTGGAGTTTTGCATTAAGTTCTCTGTGTATGTTTATTTTTATTGAAATAAAGATGTTGGTCAATGCACATGAACAAAAAGCAATTATGGAAATTTTGCATCTTCCACCAAAGATTGAGCCCATCGCTACGTGTCTCCTTCTACAGATGAACTCACCTGTGTAGAGGTTCCCACGCCAGTGCAGTGACCCACTGCTTATGGGCTCTCATGGTCTTCCCAACCTGGGTGCCAGTTTCCGGGTTCCAAAGAATGATCTCCCCGTTCTTACAAGCAGACGCCAGCCGCTTTCCATTAGGCGACCAAGAAATGCACAGCACCCAGTGTTTGTGGCCTGAAAAGCAAGAGCAGCATTAAATCACAGCACGAAATAACCCTTCTCTTCAAGTTGTGGACATTAAAAGTCACTTATGTAAGAGGATTCCCACTCATTTTGATAAAATAAATTCGCTGGCATTTTTCCACACAAAATTTAAAATAATTTCCAAGTCATCTTATGGCACCTTTACGTACAAATAACCAAGGAATCTAAGGGGAATGATGAGCAGTACGGATGGGACGGATTAATTGGTACTCTATTGATATTGGTAAAATTACCAATCCGATATATCTATAAATAACTTATAATTTAGTGCAAAATTCTGCCATCTTGTCATTATTTTTATGGATAATCTTCTAGCCCTACTTTTTAAAAAGTAAATGTCCAAATATGCAACTTCTTTTGCATTCAGGCTCTTCAAGGACAATTTGGATTTTCTTTTGAAACGTTGCTAATGAGCAGATAGCCCGTCACTCACTGGGACCTGACAATCACCATCTGTCAGAAGATGCTACATTTATAAATACCAGGAGAGGAGGCATCTCAGAGATGGACTGTCACCTTCTGTTGTTCTTGTATCTAGAAACAAGGTATATCTTCCTGTTTGTACCTTATTTTAGTTTAGTTTATTTCTTAGTCAGAAGACGACCCTAATTTCAATGGTATGTGTAAAGTGTTTTGTTATGTAATAAAGAATGCCTTGGTCAGCCATCTCTAATTGTATATAACTGATTGATTGATTGAATTTAACACATTGGGTGCATCAGCACTTAAACTAATTGCCCTGTCACATTATACAAGGTCCAGCCCCTTATCGTGATTAAAATCAACATCTGTCTCTGAGAACTAAAATCTCCGTACCTAATTAAAAGCTGGAGCTGTAAAGGGGTTTTCAGCACGTATAAGGACAAAACACAGCCCTACATAAGATTATACTGGCTGTAATCGATGCCAAAGCCTCGTTGGCCTGGAGCATTGCAGTTAACAGGATGCACTACGTGAAAGTCAGGTTGACATTTGGGTGCCTTCTCGAAAGGGAACACCTTGCACCCATATTTTATGTTAACTAAACATAACGTTTTTGTTTCATCTACATGTCACTTTCAAGGGAGCTGACTGACACATTTAATTCCCCCCACGAAGCCAATTTGAATGTAACATTAGCCAGTACTCGCTTTGGAAGCAAGACCCTCCCTCCCCATGCCTATTATCAGTAGAAGCATATTGCACAGTGGTTTCTTATACTTTAAACTTTAGGTTCAGACTCAATTAAAGGGCTTTGGAGTAAAATAAAACATGGTAAGTGACATTGTGGTCATTGTTGAGTTTATCAAGCATGAAGATTATTAGAAAATGTGTACATAAATGTTCTGTTGTTGTGTTTACAATTTTCATAAAGGTTCAATGAGTCCAATGCACATTACATGATCTGGTAATTACATGCGAAAATTGAAGGATGGTTCTTGTAGTTTGTAATTCAATGATGACCAAAATGTCACCATGTTTTACTCTCAAGCCCTTCAATTACCCTATCTAAACATACAGTTCGCTCAAAACCAACTTTGCCTATTTTGATAACATTTACTGATATTGATATTTTCTAGATCCATTAAAAAAAATGTAAATATTTCATGAAGAACTTGAACTGCATTCATGTAATCAAATGACCTAAATGGATTTTGCCTTAGATAGGAAACGGCAGATTTATATATTTACTTTACAAATTCAAAGTATGTGCACAATGCATTAACATATCATGCAAATAAAACTGCACACTTTAGCACTCTTT